>NC_138989.1:9580200-10205563 GCF_964341445.2 Mesoplodon mirus
TTTCCAGCATCGGCAGGAATGGCCCAGCCCTACTGTCCCTGTCTTGCTCGGTCATTGGCTGGGAGCAGGCCTGGGGAAACCTGGCTTCCAAACAAACACTGCAGTGTATCCGAAGGTGCTGCTCCTGGAGACTGTCACCAACTCCTCGCAGGACGTTCTTTCTTGAAGGGAGAGCTGGGTGGCACATCTCACACTGCCACAAGTCATAAGAATAAGGGTAACGCTCACTTAGACTCTGTTAGGTGCCAGGCACTGTCACAGGGGCTCAGCGTGCTCATGGAGTCCCTGCACAGCCCTCTACAGTAGGTCCTGTTGTTATCCGTGTTTTACTGAGGGGGAAACTGAGGCTCAGGGGACCTAAGTGACTTTCCCTAAAGTTGTCACAGCCAGGATTTGACCGTCAGCCTCCCAACCTGTCCCTCTCCCCCTTTATCTGAGAGTGGCTTTGGGAATTTGGAGGATTCACAATGTTCAAACATCAAGTGTCAAGTTCAGCTATGAAGGCGTTTAATAATCACCCTCCCTGAGCATCCCAGCGCCAAGGAATAGGCCCAGGGCCAAAAGCACTCACTTTGGCAGGACCACACCCCTATCTGGTGATAACCAATGTTGACTGAGTGTGTGCCTCAGGGATACTTGTGATAGAAATTTGGAGCCCAGAGAAGTCTGATGCTTTGTCCAAGGTCGCACAGCAAGCCTGTGGCAAGGCCAAGAACAGTGCCCTCATTCTTGTGCTTCTGGCCTAATAATCCCCCATGCCCTGCCTCAAGGCAGCTTAGCCCACTACAAAGAGTCACCAGGCACTCCGGGTTCAAATCCCACCCCTGCCACTTCTGAGCTCGGCGACCTTGAGCACATAGAATCTCCTCTCTGGGCCTTCATTTCCTTGTCTGGAAAATGGAAATAGCAGCATCTACCTTATTGGGCCTCACCTTGGGGAAGTGATTTCACTCCCCCATGCCTCAGTTTCCCCATCTATAGAATGGGAACACAACAGACCTACTAACAGTGTTGTGGTGAAGACTGTCTGGATTCTAATCGACTTAAAGTGCTCTGGCTGTTAGGATTTGGCCACAGCCTGACTTCAGCTGAGTCCTCTGAACCTTCCCCGACTTCCTCTCTCAAATTGGGGATCTAGGAGGAAGCACAGTGTGGGAAGAAGAGGCCGAGGCCCAAGGCCCCATCTTGACCCTATCACCAACTCACTGGCAGACTTCAGGGAAGTCATGGGACCCCACTTTTCCCCAACTGTGCACTGGGGTAGGGGTGTTAGACACTTGACAAATTGTCCCTCCTCAGTGTGACTTTCTAAGCTGGAGCCTTTGAGTCCCTGAGTGGAACTCAATGCAGGATTACTGGATTCTGAGTCTCCCAGGCACTGATGAGAGTATATGAGGGCTTACCCTGTCGTGAGTCTCCGTGGAGTTTTGCCACGTAGACAACAGCTCCTAGAACGTCACGGGACGGTGTGCTGCCCCCTCTCAGGGTAATAACAGTAGCCAACACTTATCAAGCCCTACTGTGCACCCAGCACTGTGCAAATCTCTGTACACATTCTCTCATTCAATCCTTGCAGCCCCATTTTACAGATAAGAAAATGGAGGCTTGGAGAGGTTAACTGTCCAAAGGTCACGTGGCCAGTTTAGAGCTGGAGCTGACACCAGCAGTCCTTAAATCATGCTGCCTCTCTCAGTAATCTTTTTCAGTCTTCCCAGTAGTAACTTCTGAGAAGTAGAAACTGTAATATTTTCTGACTTTTTAAGAGGGGAAACTGAGGCTCAAGACCAGCGCTGGACTTCATGTTCTGAGAGTTTAACCACTCTGTTCTACCCTGTACTGGCAAATGAAGGCAAAGAGAGCCTTGGAACCCGCTGACCCCGTACTGAGTGTCCACTCGCCACCCACCTCCTCCAGTCTCTGCAGGAGGCCACCTGCGGTCAGCTTCCCCTGGACAAAGAGCACAAGGCAGCAAGGGATGACTGCACTGCCTCCGAGCAGAACAAACATCAATTTCTGATCCCTGGGAGTGGGGTAAATGACATCCTTTTTCACCCGAGCATCATCTTTTGGCTTGGACAGGCTCCTAGCCAGCCGGCCCCTGAGCCATGAGCTGGATGTTTCCCACCTCCTTGGAACCAGAGCGAGCCCTCCATGCCGCTCTCAGCTGCAGCCTCCCGTGTTTATCTAACCTCCCTGACCCCGGCAAGCGCTTGTCGCCTTTTTCTTCCTTTCTCAAAAACCAGGACACAATAGGAAGCGCTTCCCTGAACTTATTAAAAAATCCAGACTTGTAAATTAATTTGTCCGTGTTGTACAAAGGCAGTGCAGATGGACTCATTAGCATGCACACAACAAATAATTATAGATGAATTTTTAGCTGGCCTGCCTAATGCGCTTGCTGGGTTAATTATGTCAATGTATAATTACATCAGCCCGGGGAGACATAATGGCATACCCTGCTGAGCAGCCCCTGCCTAATGACGGGGCATGGGGGAGTGCTGACAGAGGAAAGCCAGCAGCAGCGTTCCCGTGCACCTGCTTACCTCGACACAAACACCCATTGTCTGAGCCTCCCACCACCTAAACAAACAGGCGGGAGAAGAGGGATAAAATGCAGAGGTGGCCTTGTTCCAACCAGACCTGAAGGTCCCCAAGTATAGGCTCTGCCCTGTTTCTTCCATCAGCAGATATTTATTGGGTTGGACTGTGGGTCAGGCTTCATTCACCCCACAAGGGGTCCAGTGGAGGAGCAAGAACAGATGCAGTCCCAGCCCTGCCTTGTTGTGGAGTTTGCAGTCCAGCGGGTATTAATTAGGTGCACTTGCAAATCAATGAAAATTGGAAGTACAGTGAGTGCTGTGAAGGAAAGGTGCAGGCAGCTGGGAGAGCTCATACTAGAAGACCGACTGGTCAGGGAAGGCTTCCTGGAAGAATTGGCATTTGAGTTGCTAAGATGAGTAAGCATTAACTAGCTGAAAGGGATAGGGGAGGGCAGGGTGTTCCTGGCAGAGGCTCCCTCCCATACAAAGTCTCTGGGGTGGGAAGGTGCATTTGAGGGACTGAGAGAAGAAGGTCAGTGTGGCTTGCACTCAGAAGGGCAGGAATAATAGTGAGGGCTTCCATTTGTCCTGAGCTGACCAAGTGCCAGGCACCGTGTTGAGCACTTTACATGAATCTTCATCACAGGCCCACGAGGTCAGTACTTTTATTGTGAGGCACAGAGAGGTAGCGCCATTTACCAAGGTCACACAGCAATCCTAAGAAGCAAGTATGGATTAGACCAGGACCAGGGACATCTGACTCCAGGGTCCACACCAGCAGAGAACAATGGCCAAGCAGATGCTGGTGGGAGATCCCAAAGGAGGGGCCAGGAAGAGAGAGGGCTCTGAGGCATTAGAAAAAATGTGGACCAGACCAGCCCCCTTGGTCTGAAGCGAGGAGGCCCTGGCTTTCTTGGGACCCCATGAACACCTACCTACCTGCAACTACTGGGGTCGAAATATCCACACCACTGGGACAGGAAGTCTTTGTGGCATCAGAGAAAGAGACCCAGACTTGAGTCTCTCCTCCACTCTTCAGCAAGTCACCTGGCTTCTCTGAGCAGTTTCCTCATATGTGAAAACAAGTTAGATCCAGGCCAGCCTCCAGGGGATGCTGGGTGCATCGTGGGAACCTATTCCCAGGGACTGGCTTTGTAACATGGAAGATGCTACACCAAACCTCCTGCCCCAGGTGGGGAGTTGCTGGAAGAAGAGGTGTTGGATTCTAGATCTGAAGGAAGATGAAGTGCTTGCTAGGTGACAGGGTGGGATTGGGGACAGAATTCCAGGTGGAAGGACCTGGAGTCCTCAATTTAGCTATTGGGAAATACGGAGACATCTTATATCCAGGTGTATATCTCGCCCCCAGAAAAACTATTATTTAATCGGCCACAAGTGTCACAAATGATGGTGTGTTGGCCCAGATCCATTGAAAAGCACCCCAAGGGTTATATGTGCAAAGATGCTATTAGGGAACCTCGGGTGAAGGAAAATAGGGAGGGAGCTAGGAAAGGTGGGGAACTGGGTGGAAGCATCGAGACCGCATTATAGCCTAAGGAAGGGAGCACTGGGGAAGGCCACGGGCCGGTCCTCAGCCCTCAGAGCAGTTTTGTGTCCCCCAGGAGCAGGTCTGCCTCTACCCTCGCTGCCTGCAGGCCTTGTCTGGGAAGTCCCATGAGAAGGCTAGGCTTGAACTGATGGATTTCAGAGTGTGCCTGCTAGGGTCCTTGCTAAGTGATGTTCCCTGTGGTCGGAGGTGTGCAGGACACAATCTCGTGGCCACCACAGATGGCATCTAGAATCAGGAAAATGAAGTTATTATGATAATTGTTATTATTATTCCCAGCTGGGCAGGACAGCCACACCCATGGGGATGGCACATGCTCTCCGGAGCAGGTGCCTGGAGATCTGCTCCCTCATAAAGCAGGAAGTCCACGTTGCTCCCCTAAGCCACCAGAGCGATTCCAGATGGCTCCTGTGGATGCTTCCTCCCACCCAAGCTCCCTGGCCCTGTGGCCTCAGCCGGGGCACCCCCTGACCCCCATGGCTCCCACCACCCCTGTCCTCCTCTCTCTGTGCAGACCCCGTGCCTGTGTTTGAGGCTTCACGCAGCCCAGACGACAGACTGCAGTCCCCCAGCTTCGACCCCAGCGGGCAGCCGCGGCGAGAGCTCCACAGTTCGTGGAAGAGACACCCTGAGCTCCTCGGCCCCAAAGGTACTGATAAGGTTTTCACAGGATGTCCATAATAAACAAATGGGCTGTGGATCTTTGGCAGCCAAACTCGGCCACCCTTGTGGGGGAAGGGGGGCAGAGAACTCAACTCTATCATAATTTTAGATGTGGGATGGGTTAAGGTGCAGTTCTGCTGAGACAGACCAACCCCAAATCTCAGAGGCTTAATATATTTGAAGGGAGGGGAAGTTGCAGGGGACACTCCACGCAGTCATTCAGGGACCCAGGCTGTGGTAGTCCTGCCATCGTCAATCCTCGACATCCAGAGTCACAGTGAGTGTTGACACCTGGCCAACAGGCAGAGAAAGAATGTGGAGGATCACACTGAGGTGGTGGGAGTGGCGCACATCACTTTTGGCCACATCCCTGCTGCAAAGGAGGCTGGAAAATGTAGTCTGGCTGTGTGCCCAGAAGGAGAGGGAAATAGGATGTAGTGAACACAGCACTGTCTCAGCCCCAAATGAGACAAGTTAAGATACTAGCAAAGCTAAAAATAATAATGTTTGGGTGTACATATGTTGTGATAAAAATGTTTAAAAGCAAGAGAATGGTGAACAAAATTCAGCATGGTGCTTACCTCTGGAAGGTGAGGTAGGAGGTCACCATAGGGAGGAGCCAATAGCAAGTGAAAGCCATTGGTGGCCGTCCAAGGTCTGGATGTGCATTGACCTGCAGGCACCGTCATAGGCACTGGGGACACAGCCAGGAACAAAACAGACCAAAATCTCTGCTCTCATCATGCCGACCTTCTAGAGGGAGGGACTGAGTGTCAATAAATGTTAGCAAAATATATAGTATGTCAGTTGGTGGGAAAGACTTTGGGGAAAAAATTGAGCAGAGAATTGGGGGAGTCAGGTGAAGGGATCCTTGTTTAAGGAACGAAAGAGTAGGATTTACCTCAGAGGTCAGCCAGCTTTTTCTGAAAAGGGCCAGAAAGTAATGATTGCAGGTATTGCAGGTCATGTAGTTTCTGTCACAACTACTTAACTCTGGGTGAAAGCAGCCATAGATAGTATGTAAATGAGTAGGCATGGCTTTGTTTCGATAATCCTTTATTGACAAAACAGGTGGTGGGCCATCAAACTTCCTTCTGTAAGAATAATAGTAGTTGTGGAAATTGCCTCTTGAGAGCATTTGCTCTGTGCAGTGTGCCTTTCACACAGCATCTCACTGTCTCCTGGCATCAATCTTTTGAGGTGTCATTGGCCTCATTTTACAGATGAGGAAACTGAGTCACAGAAGCCGCAGGTGGCCAAGTGGGGAATCAGAACAGAAGTTTTTGACCTTGGTCCTGGGCTATGTTTCTCCTTGAGGACACTTGTTATTCTGCATCATGATGGTCAAGACTTGCCTTTTTGTTCACTGTTGTGGCCTAGGCACCTGGAACGTTCCCAGTACATGTGTGCACGTGTGTGTGTGTGTGTGTGTGTGCGTGTGTGTGTATTATAAGCTGACTGCTGTACTAGCCTCTAGAGTAGAGGGGCTCGCTCTACAAACCGCCCAGCTCTACACTCACCCTCCTGTGCCAGGATCACAGTAGAAACTTAAAAACTAGGACAGGATTTAACTGAGTCACTTGGACCCAAGGTTGGGAGAACAAATTTTGGAACTCTTGAGCCACTCACCCTCAATGGCTGGCCCCTGAGCAACTCTCTCTCCATGAGTTCGGTGCCAAAAGCACACACTGATCCCCAAATGAACTGCCACAGGGCCTGTAAAGATGGACCTGACGTGGGCCCTGCCCCAGCGCACCTGCAGGTGAGGGGCGATGACTGAGCATCTGAGTGTATGCCATCAATTTTGGGGAAGGGAAAACAGTGTGGTGGCTCCTCAGTAAGTTAAATCTGGAGTTACCCTGTAACCCAACCATTCCACTCCTAGGGATATACCCTAAAGAATTGAAAACAGGTGCTCAAACAAAACTTGTACACAAATGTTTATAGCAGCACTGTTCACAGTAGCCAAATTGTGGGAATAATCCAAATGTCCATTAATGGATGAAAGGGAAAAAAACAAAATACGGTATAACCATGAAATGGAATATTATTCGGCCATAAAAAAAGAATGAAGTACTGACACATGGTCCAAAATTGATGAACCTCAAAAACATGCTAAGTGAAAGAATCAAGTCACAAAAGGATAGGTGTTATGATTCCAGTGCTATGAGATATCCAAAATACACAAATCCGTAGTGACAGAAAGCAGAACAGTGGTTGCCAGGGGCTAGGGAAGGGAGTGGGGAGCGACTGCTTAATGGGGACAGGTTTCCTTTTGGGGTGATGCCAGTGTTCTGGAATTACTGATAATGGTTGCACAGTATTTTGACTATACTACGTATCACTAAATTGTGTACTTTAAAATGGTTAAAATGGTGAATTTTATGTTATGTATATTTTACCATGATTTTTCTTAATCATACAGAAGGCCAAGGAGGCAGGAATAGGTCTGAGAGGGCAAAGGAAGCCTCTGGGTGTGCTGTCTGAGGCCGGCACGATGGAGTTTGACTTTCTTGTGCAGGCACTCGCCAAGGCTCAACCCAGCTGATCGCAGTGACAACAGGTCCTGACAGCTGCGCTCTCTCCAACGCTGAGTTTGGGAAATTGATTCTTCTCCCAGCACTGTTGATCGATCTGGTTTGCAGAAAGCAGCTCTGGCTGTCACGCCACTCTCAGCAATGGGCGGTTTTCCCTCTTTTTCTCCCTCCAGAACAGAGAGAGGGGACGTCGCCGGCTGGGCCCACGCTGACTGAGGGGAGCCGCCTCCCAGGCATTCCCAGCAAAGCCCTCCTGACAGAAACTTTGCTGCAGAGAAATGAGGCAGAGAAACAAAAGTGAGTGAGGGAAGGAGAGGCAGGCTCCTGCTGCTCCAGCTTCTGGGAGGGGGGACCTGGAAAGTCACCCCTGCCCAGGACCCTTTGGGAATCCAGATGCAGGTTGGAGATGGAGATGCAGGTCTGGATTCAAGCCACACATCAGCAGCTCAGTGGCCAGCCCTGGGCAGGTCACATCACCTCACTGAGCCTCAGTTTCCCCATCTAGAAAATGGGGCTAATGGTGGTATATTACCCAGGGTCCCCCAGAGGAACAACCAGTAGAATTTTTTTTTAATTAAGAGTTGTATTTTGGGACTTCCCTGGTGGTCCAGTGGTTAAGATTCTACGCTCCCAATGCAGGGGACCCGGGTTCGATCCCTGGTCAGGGAACTAGTTCCCACATGCCGCAACTAAGAGCCCGCATGCCGCAGCAAAGACCCAACATAGCCAAATAAATAAATATTAAGAAAAAAAAGAGTTGTATTTCAAGGACTTAACGCACACGATTGAGCCTGGTGCATCTGAACTGGTTGAGCCAGCCAGCAGGCTGGAAACTGTCAGGTGGGCGTGAGTTCTGCCATCTTGAGGCAGAATTTCTTCTTCCTCAGTTTTGTTCTTAAGACCTTCAGCTGACTGAATGAAGCCCACCTGTGTTATTGCGAATATTTTCCTTTGGTTAACATCAACTGATTGTAGATGTTATAACCCCATACAGAATGCCTTCACAGCAGTACATGTGTTAGTGTACGACTGAATAACTGGGTACTGTAGCCCAGCCAAATGGCCGTATAACACTGACTGTCACAGGCAGTGTCAACTCCTAGTCTGCCATAAGAATGGAATGAAATGACACCTGTACATGCTTAGCTCAGTGCTCACAGGGAGAAGCACATGTTTGCCTTTACGATTGGTGCAGTGGTGATAAAATATGCATTCTTAGGGCCTTTCTAGGACAATTTTATGGTGATTATTATATTTATCCTTTCTGTCATTCACTTATTTTTTCATTCCACATATTTATGGAGCCACCTACTGTGTGCCAGCCACTGTTCTAGGGAAGAGCAGTGAACAAAATGGACAAAACCTCTGCCCTCCTGGAGTTTACTTTCTAGTGAGGAAAACACAAGCAAAAACGATAAGTGGTGTGCTACATGATAAGCATTGTGATGACAGATAAAGCAGAAGAGGGAGAGGATAAGATGGGGGCTGAAGTTTTTTGTTTTTTGATTTTTTTAAGTTATTTGTTTTATTTATTTTTGGCTGCGTTGGGTCTTTGTTGCTGTGCGCAGGCTTTCTCTAGTTGCGGAGAGCAGGGGCTATTCTTCGTTGCTGCGGCGCAGGGTCTTCTCTTGTTGCAGAACACAGGCTCTAGGCGTGCAGGCTTCAGTAGTCGTGGCACACAGCCTCAGCAGTTGTGGCACACAGGCTTAGTTGCTCTGCAGCATGTGGGATCTTTCCAGACCAGGGCTCGAACCCATGTCCCCTGCATTGGCAGGAGGATTCTTAACCACTGCGCCACCAGGGAAGTCCCCGGGGGCTGAAGTTTTAAATAGAGTGTTGGAGGAGGCCTCACTGAGAAGGTGAGCAAAGCCGTAAGGAGGTGAGGGAGCCTTGCAGGTATATAGGGACAGAGAGAACAATCAGTGCAAAGGCCCTGAGGTAGGAACGTGCCTGATGTGTGAGGGGAGTGTGGCTGGAATGGAGTGAGCGAGGGGGAGGGGGCAGGATAAGATCAAGGTAAACGGGGCTCCTTCCCTAGAGTCTCTGAGCCAGCCAAGGTAAGGCTCAGGCTTTGCATAAACCCTCCCCCAGCATAGCTAGGGGTCCTCTTTCTCTGCTGGGATGCTTGCATCACACCCAAGTTAGACCACAGTGGGCTGGGGGTGCTTCCCAAACTCCTGCCACAGAAAAGGGAAAAAAAGTGCCTCTCAAGGGGACACTAATAGTTACCAGTGATGCTGAGGGAACTCTGGGTGCTGGGCACCACATTGAACGTGCTTCACAGCACTCTCTGAGGCAGACTCCGTCAGAAACCCATTTTATACATGAGGAAATTGAGGCCCAGAGAGGCAAGGTCACTGGCTGCTACAGAACCTTAACTGGGCACCAGCTCTAATGGAGGCCACACAGTCAGCAAAACAGCAGGGCAGCCAAGTGCCTGAGTGTCATGTTTAAGGACTCATTAAAAAGACGGAGGTGCAGATTTTACAGGGAGTGGGAGAGGGGACAGGAAGCCAGGATGGGCCGGTCCACACACCAGGTCTTTTCACAGGGGCCTTCAGGAAGTACAGGCCTTCACTTTGGCAGCCAGACTGGGGGAAGCCGAGGAGAAGATCAAGGTCCTACATTCAGGTGTGTATCTGGCACATGTCCCCTGCCCTCGTGCAGCGCCCCAGCCAGTCAGACCAGGAGGCCCAGGGGGAGTGGGAGGGGGCAGTGACACTGAACACAGGGTCAGGTGTTCTAGAATCAGGAGGGCAAGAAAGGAGTTTGGGAAGGGAGAGGAAAGACTTACATTACCCAGCAGGGATCAGAGCCCCAGTCCCGGGGGTCGTACTACTGTGGAGAGAGGGTTTGAGATAGAATTCAATCCGGGGTGACAAATGCAGTGCCTACAGGAGCCGGGCATGCAGCCAAGCTGGCTGGATTAGGGAATGCAGTAGGGAAGGGTGGGGTGTGGGTCAAACTGGCGAACCCAGGCCTGATCTAAAGAGGTGGCCACTGCTGAGCCCCAGCCAGGCACTGCCCAGTATAGCCAGTCCCTTCCATTTTGCTAGAGAAATCAGAAATCTGGAACTTTATGAGAAATCCCTCATTTGTTGTAATATACATGTATCTGTTGATTTCGTTGCCCCTCCCGTCCCCTCACTTCCAGGGCTGGGCCTCAGGGTGGGTGAGCTCATGCACGGACGACCCCACCCAGGTCCTGGAGTGACCTTAAAGGTGTTAGGGGGCTCATACACCAGGTCCCGGGACAGACTGCCCCCTCCACTTACCTGGGTCCCCTGAGCTTCATAGAGTCATAGAGAACCATGTCATCTGCCCTCCCCACCCTGGCCATGCCACAGCCCTCCCTCCAGCTCGAAGCCCTTCTAGGGGCAGGAAACTCACTGCTTGTCACCAGTTCTAACTGACAGAAAAATCTTTCCTCACTACCCCAAGCTTCATTCTGCCTTCCGGGCCCCAGAGAAGGGGAGCGGGTTCCACTTCCCTGGAGGTGGAGGGCCTTACTCCGGCACTTTAATTTTTCCAAGCGTTAAAGGCCACGCAGACAGAGCTGCTGGAGCTGCGGCGGAAATACGATGAGGAGGCGGCATCCAAGTAAGTGAATGCCATGCTGAGGTGTGTCTCCTGCCTGTGACCCTCCAGACATGCCTCCTCCCTCTGACCCTCCCAGACATGCCTCCTCCCTCTGACCTTCCCAGACATGCCTCCTCCCTCTGACCCTCCAAGACATGCCTCCTCCCTCTGACCTTCCCAGACATGCCTCCTCCCTCTGACCCTCCCAGACATGCCTCCTCCCTCTGACCCTCCAAGACATGCCTCCTCCCTCTGACCCTCCCAGACATGCCTCCTCCCTCTGACCTTCCAAGACATGCCTCCTCCCTCTGACCCTCCCAGACATGCCTCCTCCCTCTGACCCTCCCAGACATGCCTCCTCCCTCTGACCCTCCCAGACATGCCTCCTCCCTCTGACCTTCCAAGACATGCCTCCTCCCTCTGACCCTCCCAGACATGCCTCCTCCCTCTGACCCTCCAAGACATGCCTCCTCCCTCTGACCTTCCCAGATATGCCTCCTCCCTCTGACCCTCCCAGACATGCCTCCTCCCTCTGACCCTCCAAGATATGCCGCCTCCCTCTGACCCTCCCAGACATGCCTCCTCCCTCTGACCTTCCAAGACATGCCTCCTCCCTCTGACCCTCCCAGACATGCCTCCTCCCTCTGACCCTCCCAGACATGCCTCCTCCCTCTGACCTTCCCAGACATGCCTCCTCCCTCTGACCTTCCAAGACATGCCTCCTCCCTCTGACCCTCCCAGACATGCCTCCTCCCTCTGACCCTCCAAGACATGCCTCCTCCCTCTGACCTTCCAAGACATGCCTCCTCCCTCTGACCCTCCCAGACATGCCTCCTCCCTCTGACCCTCCCAGACATGCCTCCTCCCTCTGACCCTCCCAGACATGCCTCCTCCCTCTGACCTTCCAAGACATGCCTCCTCCCTCTGACCTTCCAAGACATGCCTCCTCCCTCTGACCCTCCCAGACATGCCTCCTCCCTCTGACCTTCCCAGACATGCCTCCTCCCTCTGACCCTCCCAGACATGCCTCCTCCCTCTGACCCTCCCAGACATGCCTCCTCCCTCTGACCTTCCCAGACATGCCTCCTCCCTCTGACCCTCCCAGACATGCCTCCTCCCTCTGACCTTCCAAGACATGCCTCCTCCCTCTGACCCTCCCAGACATGCCTCCTCCCTCTGACCTTCCCAGACATGCCTCCTCCCTCTGACCCTCCCAGACATGCCTCCTCCCTCTGACCTTCCAAGACATGCCTCCTCCCTCTGACCCTCCCAGACATGCCTCCTCCCTCTGACCCTCCCAGACATGCCTCCTCCCTCTGACTCTCCCAGACATGCCTCCTGCCTCTCACCCTCTAGACATGCCTCCTCTTTCTGATATTCTCCCTCGGATTCTACCTGAGACACCCATTGAATTAAGTACTCTCTGCTCCACACCCGCATAGGCACACAGCTGTTCACCATTTATTTGTGGTGCGATCCGTGTAGCACAAGCTATAAAGGACATTCTGGGTTTCCAGCTAAGCAGACTCTGCTGGTCATGGGCCTCTGCCTTGCCCCAGCCTCTAGGGGCTGTCCCCACTCCCCAGGTTCACAGTCCAACCCTCAGGGCCAAGTGTCATTAACTTAAATTAATCTGGACTCAACATTTCTTCAGGCTTTAAGATATCACTTAATCTACAATTTAGCACCTACTGTTTACCCAGTGCTATGCTGGGTCCCTGGAGGAAACCCCAGAACATGGGCCTGTCCTCAGTCAAGGAGAGGAGACAGACACTAGCTGATGTACAGGAATAAAGTCTTTCATTCACAGACACTATTGAGCACTTACTGTATGCCTGACACTGTTGTGGCCACATGGTAAATGCTATGAAGGGAAAAAACAGGAGCAGCAAGAGAGAATAACATGGAGGGGTGGGTCCTATTATCCAGAGTAGTCAGGGAGGACTTCCCTGAGGAGATGACCTTCAGAATGAGATCTCAAAGATGGGAAGGAGATGGCCACATGAAGAATGCTTGGAAAGGTGCTGTGGGCAGTGGGAACAGCTTATGCAAAGAAGGCCTTGAACTGGAACATGCGTGTAGCACGTGTGTGGCTTTTAGTCACCAAATGCTCCCTGCAGGCCCCTTGTGGCCCCACCCCTTGCTAGGCAGAGGGGCAGCCGAGGTGGATGAGGCCTGTCCCGATCCTTTAGGCGCTGACAACCCAGGGGGGTGGTGAGGCAGCAAAATAAATGAGGGTAGTTGAGGGAGGCCTCCTAGGAGGACACTCTGCAGCTGGGTGTAAAGCTCAGGCCCTGTTCTCTTGAGGAAGACGTCCAGGTGGAAGGCATAGCAGAGGCAAAGGCTGGGAGGTGTAGCTCTGTGGCACCTTCAGAGAGTGGACCCCTGGGGGAGATGGAGGCCAGGCTGCCTGGAAGGGGTCCAGTGCTGAGGCCCCTTTTCATTTCCCCCCAGCCTGGATTCTTTCCCTGCCCCCCCAGCTTGGTTTCTCTCCAGTAGGAAGGATGGAAGGCAGCCTGCTCGAGGGCCCCATTGCAAGACCCTTGGGTTGGCAGGGGCTGGGGGGTTTCAGGAGTGTCGGGGGCCCTGGTGGCTGCCAGAATCCCTTCCTCAGGGCCTCGTCTTTCTGTCTCAGGGCAGATGAAGTCGGCCTGATCATGACCAACCTGGAGAAAGCTAATCAGGTGAGGAGATGTGTGCTGGGGGCTCATTCTCCCCGGGGTGGGGGTCTTGGGCCAGGCGGAGAGGAGGAAGCTGAGCTGAATCAATATTAATTGAACTACATGCCATGCTGAGTGCTGGGGCTGGGAGCTGTCCGGGACCCAGCCCCTGAGTTCCCAGAGGAAGGAGGGTGGGATACAGACAGAACACTCAGAAATAGGGTGATGCAGGCAGCAACAATTGGGGAAGGGGCACCAGCCCCAGACTCAGGGGTCAGGGAAGACATCCCATGGAAGGGTCGTGGAGCTGAGACCTGACAAGTAACTTGAGACTAGAGGGATGGATTCCAGGCACGGGACGGCCCTGGTAAAGGCCAGGAAGCAGCCTGCAGAGCATGACAAGTGCCCTTCCCCGTGGGAGGAAGGCAGAGCAGTGACCAGAGATCCCAGGCCCATCCCCAGGCTAAGCTGGGACATGGGTCTCTCTCAACCAGACTGAGTGAGGAGCTATGTTCCATAGAGCCGAGGGTGGTGACGAGGGACAAGCCCGGAGCTGCTTCTCTCCCTCCATCCCCACCTGGGGTCTCCACCAACCTCCTCACTCGATCACCAGGCAGGCACTGTGTGGACCCTAACCTTCCCTGGGGGCCCCACATCCTAGTCCCAGCCCGGGTCCTTGTAAGTCCTTCAGCCTCTCCGAGTCTCAGTTTTCACATTTATAAATGGGGTTCCCACGTCCTGCCTTCCTCTGGCTTCAGATGTGTTGCCATCTGTGGGACAAAGTTGGGCAGGACTTTGAAAGGAGGTAAGATGTGGCCATAAGGGTCCGGTCTGGAGTCCTGCGGGCCTACTGCATCTCTCCCCGGTCCCCTGCAACACCAGCAGCCAGGGGCATGGCCAGGAGGGGTCAGCAGTGTGACAGGGCAAGTGGTCATTTCCCCAGGGGTGGTTGAGGGAGGCCTCCTAGGAGGACACTTTGCAGCTGGGTTCTAAAGCCCAGGCGCTCTTCTCTTGAGGAGTGGCATTCCAGGCAGAGGGCACAACAGAGGCAAAGGCCTGGATGCCTGGCTGTGCCAGCCTAGGGACAGGGTGCTCCCTCCTGCAGAGGAAGGTTGGAAAAGAATAATGTTTTTTAGGTTAATTTTTTGAATAGGTAATCCATTTACTTAGTTCAAAACTGAAAAAGGTACATTAGGGCATAGCCGGGAAACTCCATCTCCCCTCCCTGAACCTGCCGCCAGTTCCCCTCTCCCCAGCAACCTCTGTTACAGTGTCTGGGGTCTCCTCCCAGAGATCCCTTCACAAGCCCATGAACATCTACTTTTACCCCTTTCTAAAACAAAAATGAGGGACTTCCCTGGCAGTCCAGTGGTTAAGACTCCACGCTTCCAATGCAGAGGGCCCAGGTTCAATCCCTGGTTGGGGAACTAAGATCCCACATGCCGTATGACCAAAAATAAATAAATAAAAGAAAGAAATCATCACAACCTTGGTATGCATATCCTTAAGAGAATAATTAGCAACTTAAAAAATAATAATTATTATTAATACTATATACACCCTCCTGAACCTTACTTTTTCCATGTATGTGTCTTAGATAGAGCTTGTTCCGTATCGGTATATAAAGCAGTTCCTTCTGTTTCACAGCTGTGTCGTATTGCACTACATGGACACACCATCATCTAACCCAGGGGAAGGCAAACTTTCTATAAAGGACCAGAGAGTAAATATTTTCAGCCTTGCAAGTCACTGTCACAACTATTCAACTTTGCAGTGGTAGAGTGAAGCATAGATGATATGGAAACAAATGGGCATGGCTGTGTTCCAGTAAACCTTTATTTACATAAACAGGCAGCAGGTTGCAGTTTGCCAACCTCTGGTCTAACTCATACCCTATCGATGAACGTTTATGGTATTCCCAGTATTTTACCATCATCCTCCACACTGCAGTGAATAACTTTGTACAGATATCATTTCATACATACCCAAGCCACTGTATGGGGCAAATTCCTAGAAGTGGAACCGCTGGGTGAAAGAGCTGTGCGTTTATAATTTGGCAAATGTGACCAAACTGCCTTCCATGGGGTTGTGCCCGTTCACACTCCCTCCGGCAAGGTCTGAGAGGGCCCGTTTCCCGATAGCCTCACCAGCACTGTGTGTCGTCAGACTTTTGGATCTCTGCCAATCAAAGAGGCTTAAGAAGAGCGATCTTAGAGTAGTTTGAATAGGAAGCATGTTTAATAATGTTTATTTTTTCCTGAGTATCAAACTAAAACCTGCTCGTTGTAGAGTACTGAGAAAAAAGTAAATGTCATCATATTAGCCTTTAATATCTATTTATTAATACTACCCTAAATGTGAACAAGAGGATTCTGGAGCGGAGCAGATCCTTAGGACTTGTATAGTAAAGACCATGCCAGTTTGCCCCAGTTCTCCCCCTGGGGTGACAAGACGAGAACCAGATATCCTCCTACATGCACCAGAGTTTGTGCTGTAGGCAAGGAACCACCCAAATATGAATCTGGGTGGTTGTGTAGTATAGTAGAGGGACGTTCTGAGAAAGGGAGAGAAATCGACTCTGAAGTATCGTGACGAACAGAAGGGCAAGGATCCTGGGTTCCTAGCATTTGGAATATAAATACTTCTCTCCAGGGGAAGATAAAACTAGTAGCTTTAAACCCAGCTTTACAAGCCAGGGGGTGTCTCCACGGTCTGGGTCTCATCCCCCCTTGAAATGTCAACAGATATCTCCCAGGAGGTGAATCTTTCTGGAGTTCTCACTAGCTAATCAGTCATGTATTAACTCCAAGGCCTGTCTTTTAGCCTAGATCCCAAGTTTCAGTCACATTTGCTCAGAATGCCCTTTGTGGAAACATAAAAATGTTTCCTCTACAACCCCACACGCCCAAAACCTCTCCCAAAACAAAACTGACTCCTAACTCGAACCATTCCTGGAACAAGGCAGGATACTAATAAACAAACAAATCAGTTAAAACATAAATCAATGAAATGTGTGCGTGGATGTGTGTGCATCTCTGTGCGCGTATAGTGGGCACAGCATCCTGATTGCTAAGGTCAGTGTGTAAGTTAAACTTAATCGCTATGACCTGCATCACCAGCTGGGGGTCAAGATACAACTGCAACTCTTTTAATTTTCCATAGTTCAAGATCCCATACACCCTGTTGTTGTTAATAAAGTAAACCAGTTGTTGACACATTTGTATGTGTCAGGCATCAAGATGAGATACCTAATGAGTTGTATTTTACCAAATCACTTACTTGCAGAACAACCCTATGAGATAGTTGCTCTTATAATGCCCATCTTACAGACAGGGAAACTGAGGCCAGGGATATGAAGTTTCTTGCCCAAGGTCATACAACCAGAAAGAAAGACAAAGTACAGATTTCTCTCCAGGCCACAAGTCTACATTGTTAACATTTGGATGCTTCCTTCCAGGCTTTTTCTTAGAAATTTTTGAAGAGTTAAGATTCAGTTTAGTAAACTGTGGCATTCTGATTTTAGATGTATTTCAACACTCCTCTACAGTTTCATTGCCCCCATTTCACAAAAGGAAAACTAAGACTCAGAGAGGGGAAGTAACTTGCCCAGGGGCCTGCAACAGCTTGTGAGCCACCTCTGCAGACACCATATGGCACAGGAGCTGGGGACAAACTCTGGCCTTTTGACTAGCCAGGCCTGAAGTTTACTTGGCAGACAGAAGTGGCCAGGGAACGTGTGAAAAATTGCCAGTTACATCAAGACAGCATCTCCCTTCCTGCCCTAGTGAAGAGGGAATGTTCTAGCTCCTCTTGGATACACACCAGGGAAACCAAGAGCCAACTCAAGGGTCCAGGACCCAGAAAGGAGGACCCCAGGCCCTCAGACCTGCCTTCCCAGCTGCTGCCTGAGACGGTGCAGGGAAGCAGTGGAGGGCCAGGGTGGGATCCCGTGTGGCCCCGCTCACCTCTTAACCACACTTGCCCCATTTTCCTTCCCAGCGAGCCGAGGCTGCCCAGCGGGAGGTGGAAAGTCTTCGGGAACAACTTGCCTCCGTCAACAGCTCCATCCGCCTGGCCTGCTGCTCTCCTCAGGGACCCAGTGGGGTAAGGATGGTGGAGGAGCCACGGGGAAAGGTTGGGAAAGGCCAGGTTTGTGGGTTTGAATACGTGGGTGACATTTTGTGGGTGGACCATGCGCATTTGTGTGAAATTGTGCACATGAATGGGTGTGGGTCTCTGTGTGCATACTGTGGGCATAGCATTTTAATTGCCAAGGTCAGTGTGTAGTTAAACATAGTCACTGTGACTTGCTTCACCAGCTGAGGGTCAAAAACAGCCACAGCTCTTTTAACTTTTCAAGCTCAAGCTTCCATATACCTTGATTCCATATACTTTGGAATTTAGTCAGGCCAAAGAGGATCATTTTAGTTGCCAGGTGCCCAGCAAGAGTGGGTAGGAGAGTGAGTTTGATCAGTAGATCAGCCATGCAGTTTTGGTGGCTGCCACCAGGTGTTGCTGTTGACCACTGGTCTCACACTGCTTGGAAGATGTGCGGGACTGCTACAGGGATGCCCCGCTGGTTTTCAGTCCCTCCCAGACAGCAGTGGGGCTGCTGACCAAGAGCTGAGGTTGACACTCATATCAGCCATGGGTTCCTAAAATATATCAGGATGATTCTAATGAGGTTTCCCAACCAGCCACATGTTACAAAGAACCAAACTTTAATCATCAACCCTGAGGTTCCTGTGTTAAGCCACTTAGTCAGTACATCTTTCTCATTCCTCCAGGTTGGTGCCCCTTTGGGTCCTGGGGACATTTCCTGCCAAGGGATTTTAATCAGGTCCACCCCAACCTACCCTTCTGTCATGTAATAAGAGTCTTCATTGTTCCTCTCCCAGAAAGCCTGGCTTCCTTATGTAAATTGGTCCACCTTCTTTCCAGATTTCTTTCCAGATATCAAGGAATGAAATTCATGATTGCTTACATAATCACAGGTCTGCTCCAGGGTGATTTGCAGTCTCCATTCATGAACCTGAATTTGCCGGCATAACTTTCATTTCACCTGACACCCTGATACATAGACCTGTGTGTCTGTATCTGTCTTTCTATTTAAATATTGGAATGAGTCTCTTTGAACGTGTGTTACTGTGTATGTGTGTCTGTTTGTGACCTTTGGGCAAATAACTGTATCCTTAACCTAACTGTGCCTCAGTTTCCTCATCTGTATAAATAGGACCTGCCTTATAGGGTTATTGAGAGGATTACATGGTGCTTGGTTTATAGTCTATGCTCAGTAAATATTTAATGCAGTGTTACTGTTAACTAGTGTATTTGGGGTATGTCCAGGGTGTTTTTGCCCACGTGAGCATGTGGCCTCTGAGCACATACATGTCTCTGTGTGTGATGGTGACACGTCTCCTTGGTGCCTGTGCATTTCCGTGCGTGTGCTTGTCAGCATGAGTATCCTCACAGGTACATTTGTCAGTGTGTGCTGTGTCCGTAGGTGTGTGCACCTGTGCCCGTGTCCCAGGAGGCAGCGTGTATGTATCAACGTGCCTGATGTCTGCACGACATAGAGAATGAACACAAGAAAGACAGAGCGAGAGCACTCATGAGGATGCCTCAGAGAGAATTTGCCAATGGTTCTTAATTAACCCCCATGGAAGCCAGCAAATGCCTGTGCTAATCAGCCATGAGGAACTTTGCTGGTTTGGGAGGGGGGTGAGCTTTTCTGAGCACAACAGTGGCGCTCGATGCTAATTAATTTAATGTGTTAATGGCATCCGCTTCCTGTTTTAATTGGCATTTACCTCCATAGAAGAATAGCTGGGGTTGGTAGTGGTCAGTTTTTTGTTTTTTGTTTTTCTTCGTAATGCTGCTTAGATTCATTTGTAACTGAGCTCAAGGGCAGCCTGACTTCAGGTCCCCTCAAAGAGAAACCTCTTCATCTTCAACCAGGACAAAGGGGCCATTTCCTAAAACCTGGAGAAGCTGTGGGGCTTGGGGCTCGTGGCAAATTAGGATGAGGAAGGAATCACCCTAATGTGTCTCATGGCTGCAAGGTCTCAGGTCTAATCCTGTGGTTCTGTTGCTGCCGGGAGTGGGACCTGGGCCCGATTTAGAAACCCAAGCCTTTGCTGTTCTCTCAGCCAGGAGCATCCTATAACTACCACTTCCTCACCCAACTGACTAGTTCTTTTTTGTTCCTTTTTTTCTTTTTTTTTTAATATTTATTTATTTTGTTTTTGGCTATGTCAGGTCTTAGTTGCGCCACACGGGATCTTTCGTTGCGGTGTGCGGGCTCTTCGTTGCTCTTCGTTCTCTCTCGTTGTGGCACGCGGGCTCCAGAGCACGTGGGCTCTGTAGTTGGCGGCACGCGGGCTCTTTTTGTTCCTTTTTAATAAATGTGTTATTGAAGTATAACATCCACAAGGGAAAATGTGCATATCATAAGTGTACAACATTTGGAATTTTTCAAAGTGAACACAGCCCATAACCAGCATCCAGATCAACAATAAAACATTCTAGGGACTTCCCTGGTGGCACAGTGGTTAAAAATCCGCCTGCCAATGCAGGGAACATGGGTTCAAGCCCTGGTCTGGGAAGATCCCACATGCCGCAGAGCAAGTAAGCCTGTGCGCCACAACTACTGAGCCTGTGCTCTAGAGCCCGTGAGCCACTACTGAGCCCTTGTGCCACAACTACTGAAGCCCGTGCACCTAGAGCCCGTGCTCCACAACAAGCAAAGCCACCGCAATGAGAAGCCCGTGCACCGCAACAAAGAGTAGCCCCCGCTCGCCGCAACTACAAAAAGCCCACGTGCAGCAATGAAGACCCAACGCAGCCATGAATGAATGAATGAATGAACGAATAAATAAATAAACAAACAAACAAACAAACAAATAAATACTTTTTAAAAGACAATAAAACATTCTAGCACTCAGAAGCCTCCCTCGTGACCCCATCCAGGTGCCACTCCCCCTGACTTCTAACGGCACAGATGGGTTTTGCCTGTTTTGATATCTGATCTTAATAGAATCACGCATACACTTTGGTGTCTGGCTTCTTTGGCTCTATGATATATCCGGGAGAGTCATCATGCTGTGTTGCAAGTAAATGTAGATTATTCGTTTTTGTTGCTGTCTAGTATTCTGTTATGTGAGTATTCCACAATCTGTCCACTTTCTGGTGGGTAGGCATCTGGGGGGTTTCCGGTTCGGAGCTATTACAGAGAGGGCTGCTGTGAACGTTCACATCCTGTGTCTTGGTGCACAAGTGCCCACATTTCTCCTGCATATATTTCACCAGGACTTAGGGCACCGAATTTTCACCTTTAGCAGAGGCTGCCAAGCAATTTTCCAAATCACTAACTTGTTCTTGAGCTTCATCACAGTTTAGACATACCTTCCTCCAAAATACTTTCTCTGACCACTCCTTCTCCCTCCTTATTTCTTTTCAAGAAGAGAGGGAAAGACATCCAGGCAGGTGGGACCAGCCTGAGCAAAGGCTCAGAAGTGGTAAGGGGAAAGCCACAGGCCTGTGAGAGGGGCTGAGTCACCCCAGGGAGCACAGCAGCCCTGCAGCCCCCTGTCCCACACCTCCCGGCCCCTCCAAGCCCCTGTTTGTGCCCAGGATAAGGTGAACTTCGCTCTGTGCTCGGGCCCTCGGCTTGAGGCTGCCCTGGCCTCCAAGGATCGGGAGATCCTGCGGCTGCTGAAGGACGTGCGGCACCTCCAGAACTCTCTGCAGGAGCTGGAGGAGACCTCCGCCAACCAGATTGCAGACCTGGAGCGGCAGCTCACGGCCAAGTCCGAGGCCATCGAGGTAGGTCTTGGGGAGGAGGTGGGCAGATGGGAGATGGGCGGGGAGTCCCCAGGCAGAAGGCCGTGGACCAGCCTCACCATCTTTGTCCTTCTAGAAGCTGGAAGAGAAGCTCCAGGCACAGTCTGACTATGAAGAAATTAAAACAGAGCTGAGGTACTGTGTGGGGCGGGGCTCCACAGACCCCCCCCCCACCTCAAGCCCTCTTACCTGACTGGGGGCTGCCTGGGAAGATAACAAGGGGCCCTCGGCAAAGTTCACCATCTTCCTCCCTCCCACCAGACCCCACTTTGTGGTACCCTTGTCAACTCTCCACTGGCTCCTTGGGGGTCATGCCCGGACCTTTGTCATCAAGAGAGCTGCCTGTGGGAAAACATAGCCTTGCTGGTGCTGTAACTGGGCAGGGGGATGATGCCTTAATCAGCTGAGCTCCAGCCACACTCCCCCAGGTGACAGCAGACAGTTCACAAGCCCACTAGTTAAGGCCTGTTGTCCAGTGAGTCCCGCGTTACATGGGGTCCTGGGGGCTGGGGTGCTTGCTGTCAATCAGGGAAGCTAGCAGGTCGCAGTGCCTCTCCCCCGGCCTGGGGAACTGGCTGGCCTCACACTCTCTCCACTTTCTCTGGCAGCATCCTCAAAGCCATGAAGCTGGCCTCCAACACCTGCAGCCTCCCGCAGGTGAGTATCCCCACCACTGTCCCCGCAGGGCAGGCTGCCCCTGAGAGCCTTGCACCAGCCATGCCCTCTCAGCCCTGCTTCTTGTCTCCTCAGGGCATGGCGAAGCCCGAAGACTCCCTGCTCATGGCAAAGGAGGCATTCTTCCCTGCGCAGAAATTCCTTCTAGAAAAGCCTGGTCTTTTGGCCAGCCCTGGTAGGGGAGGAGGGGTGCTCTTGGGGCTGAGGGGCCGGGGTGGGAGCTGCCCGTGGGTCTCTGGCTTCCTCCATGCCCTCAGACCACTGCCTTCCACATGGGCCGGAGGATGATGGATAAAAGGCAGGCATGTTGATTGAGTGCCTCCTGGGTGCCAGGGGCTGAGCTGGGTGCCATCCACAGCTAAGCCAGCAGGCAGCTGTCCCACAGGATGCCACCCACATCCACGCCCACACTCAGGGACACACAGCTCACTCAGGCCCTCCTGAGGTCCCCCGAAGGGCTCGCTCATGCCCTAGCCTTCAAGAACAACAGGAAGAGGTCACGGGACAAGGAGGGCATTCACACCGCACCCCCTACAGCAGACCACTGGGCATGGCCTGCAGACACGCCTGTCTCCCCCAGATCGCCCCTTCTCCCCACACAGTGGCTTCATGACCTGTCAGCCATGTGGCCCCAGCCGACACTTTCTGTGTGCTGCCTCCATTTCCTCATCTGTGAAATGGGGGCGGTAATGGGCCCTGTGCGGGTGGAGTAAGTTAGCAGCATGGGAAATACAAACGCATAGTCAAGGGGTGCAGGGCGAGCACCCAGGAAGTGGGCTGTCCTGCTCTGGGATGGGGGTTAATCCTCCCAGAGCGAGGTGCTGGGCCCATAATGAGTGCTCAGTTAATGTGCTTGATGGTGGGAGGGGGGCTCCCCAGAACTGGCATTTGGCCCGAGACTTGAAGGATGGGGATCAGAGAAGGGGGCAGGGAGTGTGTGTGGCAGAAACAGCCAGTGTTGGCGCCTTGCGCCGCCCGACGCCTATAGCACTTGTCCCCACTCCCTCCTGCCCTGTGCCCCCTTCCTCTCCCTCCAAATTTCTGTCTCTTTGTATGTGTCTCTCTGCCTCTCACTGTTTCTCTGTCTCCCTCTTTCTATCTCTTTGTCTTTCTGTTGCTTTCTGTCTTTCACTCTCTCTGTCTGTCTCTGTCTCTCTGCCTCTGCCTATCTCTGTCTCTCCCATGTTATTTCTGTTTTCCTATCTCTGTGTCTCTGTGTTATTTCTCTCCCTGTCTCTGTCTCTGTCTCTCCCCATCACTGTCTACCTGTCTTTCTCTCTGTCTCTCCTCTCTTCCTCTGTCTGTCTGCCTTGGTGTTCTAGAGGAAGACCCTTCAGAGGATGATGCCATCAAGGATTCTCTGGGCACGGAGCAGTCCTACCCATCCCCTCCACAGCTCCCACCACCACCAGGGCCCGAAGACCCCCTGTCCCCCAGCCCAGGGCAGCCCTTGCTGGGCCCTGGCCTCGGCCCTGATGGCCCTCGGACTTTCTCGCTGTCCCCCTTCCCCAGCCTGGCTTCAGGGGAGAGACTGGCAGGGGACACGCTGCTGTCCAAGCACATGATGCCCCCGGCCGCCTTCAAAGGGGAGGCGGGAGGCCTGCTGGTGTTCCCCCCGGCCTTCTATGGCGCCAAGCCGCCCACGGCCCCTGCCACCCCAGCCCCTGGCCCTGAGCCGCCTGGGGGCCCTGAGCCAGTGGAGGGCAGTGGCGGCGGCGTGGCCACAGCGGGGGCCGGGACAGAGGAGGAGCAGCTGGACACGGCGGAGATCGCATTCCAGGTGAAGGAGCAGCTGCTCAAACACAACATCGGGCAGCGGGTGTTTGGCCACTACGTGTTGGGCCTGTCCCAGGGCTCGGTCAGCGAGATCCTGGCCCGGCCCAAGCCCTGGCGCAAGCTCACGGTGAAGGGCAAGGAGCCCTTCATCAAGATGAAGCAGTTCCTGTCGGACGAGCAGAATGTGCTGGCTCTGAGGACCATCCAGGTGCGGCAGCGAGGTGAGTGCTGGCCGAGGGCCCATCTGCGGCGTACAGGCTCAGACCTGGTCTCCACGACCCAGCCCAGGGCATGGGGCTGGCTGGGGTCTGAGAGCACAACTCGGGTTTCAGAGCCTTGGGTCTGCCACCGCATAGCTGTGTGACTCGGGGCAAGTGACTCTGCCTTTCTGTGCCTCAGTTTCCCCCTCCGGCCGCTGTGGTGCCATTCAGGCTGATAATGGTGGGAAAAGTCTGGGCCCCAGGGGCTGCCTTGGCAGATACCCGCTGAGCACCTCCAAGCCTCAGTTTACCCATCCGTATGACAGCCTGGGTGACTGCCAGCCTTGCCAGACTCAGTTTTTAGGGTAATCCATGTGAAGGGCCCAAGTTTTGACCTCACAGACACCTGAGTTTGTGTCCAGCTCTGCCATTCATCTACTGAGTGACCTCAAGGAATCCACTTTAGCTGCTCTGTGCCTCAGTTTCCTCATATGTCAGCCTCATGGGGGGGGGTAAATGAGCATAAAGCATGTAGTAAGTTCTTGAGAACTGTTAGCTTTTTTTTTTTTTTTTTTTTTTTTTTTGCGGTATGCGGGCCTCTCACTGTTGTGGCCTCTCCCGTTGTGGAGCACAGACTCCGGACGCACAGGCTCAGCGGCCATGGCTCATGGGCCCAGCCACTCCGTGGCATGTGGGATCTTCCCAGACCGGGGCACGAACCTGTGTCCCCTGCATCGGCAGGCGGACTCTCAACCACTGCGCCACCAAGGAAGCCCGAGAACTGTTAGCTTTGATGGTGGCTGCCATCAGTGGGTTTTGTTGTTGTTATTATTATTTCAAGCTAGAATCACTTGTAGATCCACAGTTTGTCACACAGACTAGCGAAGTGGTGGTCCTGCCACACACACTCACGGTCTGGCCCTCAGAGGAGGGCACCAGGCTGTCACCCTGCCCAGCTCCAGGACTGACCCCCAACATGCAGGTCCCCACAGAAGATGCCTCCTTTCCTCCCCCAGGCAGTATCACCCCGAGAATCCGTACACCAGAGACCGGCTCGGATGACGCCATCAAGAGCATCCTGGAGCAGGCCAAGAAGGAGATCGAGTCGCAGAAGGGGGGTGAGTGTGACCACAGCAGGTGAGGCCCGAGGCCTCCGGGGCCTGCTCTGAGCGGGAGGCAAGGCCTCGTCCACCTTCGTCCACTCCAGAGGGGATTCCAAGCAGGTCAGAACCTCTTTGCCTCTTTCCAAACCTGCAGCCAAGTGAGGTCTAGGCCTGGAAAGTGCCAGATCCTATCCAGTATGGAGCTACAAGCCACGTGTGGTTATATCCATTCAAATTAACTAAAATTAAGTGAAATTAAAAACCTCAGTTCTTCAGCCGCAGTAGCCACATGGCACAGGTGACGAGTGGCGGCCCTGGTGGGCAGCACGCCCACAGAACATTGCCCTCATTGCGGAGTTCTGTTGGCAGTCCTGGTCTGGGTTGTCCAAATGTCCTCGACTTTCAGGAGGCGCAGTGACCAGTATTCACACAGGAGCTCGTCAAGCACAGAGGTCTGAGCCTCACCCCCGACCATCGGTCTCACCTTCCTTCTTGCACCTTACTTTCTAGTTCCCAGTGAGCCACTGTTCCCCTGGCTTCCTCCTACCTCTCAAACCATGCCTCCTATGCTTCCCCAGTGGGTGCCACACTCAGAACTCAGTGGTCAAAAACAGCATAAATTTATCATCCTACAGTTCTGAAAGTCGGAAGTCCAAAGTCAGCCTCACTGGGCTACAGCTGCGTTCTTTCTGGAGGCTCTAGGGGAAAATCTGTTTCCTTGCCTTTTTCAGCTTCTAGAGGGCGCCCAGATTCTTTGCCTCCTGGCCTCTTCCTTCATCTTAGCATCATAGCATCTTTAGTCTCTGTCTCTGTCTCTCATCTTTCTGCCTCCCTCTTATAAGCACCATTGTGATTATGTGGGGTCCACCCAGATAATCCACGATAATCTCATCTCAAAATTCTTAACTCTAATCACATCTGCAAACTCCCTTTTGCCATGTGAGGTAACATGTTCACAGGTCCCAGGGATTGGGACATGGATATCTTTGGGGAACCATTATTTAGCCTATCACAGTGCACTCTTCATCAACCCCTCAAACGTGGGGTTCCCCCAGAGCTCCACCCCAGGCCCTCTGACTTTCTTACTCTTCCTAGATGAGTTAATCCACTCCTGGAAATTCCAACAACCCTAACCCTAACACTAACCCTAACCCTAACCCTTACCCCATCCAGGGGTCACTTAACTTCTGAGTGCTTCTTTCAAGCTTGTCCATCCCCACCCCAACTGCCACCAGCCTAGTGAGCCACCATCATCACTTGCTGGGATTATTGCAGTAGCCTATTTACTGGTCTTGCCAATGACATTCTAGGCCATGCTCTGGCTCATTCTCCACCCAGAGGCCAGAGGGCTCTTTCTAGAGGACACACATGGTCATATCACTATTCGAAATCCTTCCATGGCTCCCCATTACCCTCAGATAAAATCCCAAGTCTTCAACAAGGCCTATAGGCCCTATTATAGTCTTCAGACTCCTCCTGACCCCTCCGTGCCTCTCACATGAACTGTTTGTAGTCATGCTTATTCTCATTCCTGTTCCCTGTGCCCCTAATGCCATCCTCACTGCAGCCACCTTTCATCTGGCCAACTCCTGCTTATATTTTACAACTCAACTCAGAAGTCATCTCCAGGAAGCCCCTCATCCCCATCCAGGTGGATTGGATACCACCCCTCCTTGGATCCCGCATAATGACCTGTATTGTTTGGTGCATTGGAGCCAGAGTGACCTGGCTGCAAATTTTGTCTCTGCTATTTATTAACCGTGTGACCATGGCAAATTGCTTAGCCTCTCTGTGCCTTCATTTTCTCATCTTTAAAATGGGCACAGTATTTGTACTCCCTTCTTAAGGTTGTGTGAGGATCAAATGAGATCAGGCCTGGCAAGCACTCAACTGGGGTCTAGTATGTAGAAGGTGCCCCTGAAAAGTTAGCTGTCCTCATTACGTTATCATTATTATGTATCCATTGTTGCATTTATTCATGTTATAAATGACTCTGCTGATGTGGCTGTCCCTCCCACCAGTCTGGGGGATTCTTGCAGCCAGGGACCTAGTCACATCCCTGCACCCAGCATGAGGTAGTACAACACAGTGTAGACCACAGCTGGCTTAGACTAGATGCTGGCTTCAGCACTCCCACTCCATTTTACTTTGTCTGCTGCCCCATGGTGGCGACTCGGAGCAAGTGTCCCGATTCCCAAGCCTCTGACTGCTGCTGGAAGCCAGGAGTTCCCCAAGATCCCTCCCCTTCCTGGTCCCTGGAAAGGGTAGAGAGGGACTTACCCTGCTGGGAGCCTACACTCCTCCACCCATATAATCTGCTGAGCCCTTACTGTGTACACCAGGGGTCCCCAACCCCCGGGACGTGGACCGGTACCAGCCCACCGCCTGTTAGGAACCGGGCCGCGCACAGCAGGAGGTGAGCAGCGGGTGAGCGAGTGAAGCTTCTTCCCCACTCCCCATGGCTCCCCATCGCTGGCCTGAACCATCCCCCCACCCCCATCCCCCCACCAGTCCATGGAAAAACTGTCTTCCATGAAACTGGTCCCAAACATTTATTAAGTGCCTACTGTGTGCTAGATAGGACTTACACATACAGATGAGACACAGTATTGGGGGGAAAAGAATCATAAGCAACAGTTTAATCTAACTCTCCCACTGAACAGGAAAACTGAAGCCAAAGAGGAGGAGACATACTCACAGTTATTCAGAGACCAAAGGAGAACCCAGGTCTCCTGGCTCCCTGTACACTGCTCTCCCACTGGGGGGTCAGAAACAAGGCAGCAAAGAAATTAAAAAGGCAACATCATAGAGGGAAACCTTTGCATAGTTGTGGGTTTCCTGTGAAGGGTCTTTGAAGAGTTCAACAAGAGGAAGAGTGCCAGGTTATCCCCCCACCGCCCCGTGCCCCTGACAAGAGTGAAGGCTAAGCAGAGAGCAATTAGCAGTCCTCTGGGAAGGAAATGCATGTGGTTGACACTAACTTGGGAGCTCTACTTTTGGGGATCAAAGGAAATGTCCAGAATGGGGGCAAAATTTTATATACAAGCTATCTCTTTATCGTTGTTTCCAACAGTGACAAACTAGAAACAATCTAAGTGTCTAGCAGTGGGGGATCAGGTAAGTAAAGCACAGGGTATTTCCTCAGTGGTATATGCAGCCATTAAAGATAGAAGAACTTATAATCATAGGAAAAAATACTCATGTTGACACCAAGTGAGGGCAAACCAGGCCACACTCCCACGTATCAAGTGTGACCATCCCATGAGTGTTGTTAGAAAACAGATTGAAAGGAAAAACATGAGGAAAGTTCATGTGGTTGCCTCTGGGGGAAAGATTAGAGGGGATTTTTATTTTCATCTTAATTTTCTGTGCATTCTTAGCTGTCCACAATAGGCATGTATTACTTTTATTTTTAATAAATTTATTTATTTTATTTATTTATTTTTGGCTGCGTTGGGTCTTCATTGCTGTGTGCGGGCTTTCTCTAGTTGTGGCAAGTGGGGGCTACTCTTCGTTGCGGTACGCGGGCTTCTCATTGTGGTGGCTTCTCTTGTTGCGGAGCATGGGCTCTAGACGCACGGGCCTCAGTAGTTATGGTGCACGGGCTTAGTTGCTCCACGGCATGTGGGATCTTCCTGGACCAGGGCTCGAACCCGTGTCCCCTGCATTGGCAGGCGGATTCTTAACTACTGTGCCAGCCAGGGAAGCCCCTACTTTTTTTAAAATTGAGGTAACATTCATATAACATAACATTAACCATTTTAAAGTGAACAATTCAGTGGTGTTTAGTATATTTACAATGTTGTGCAACCACTGCTTCTGTCTACTTCCAAAACATCTTCATCACCCCAAAAAGGAAACACTGTACCTATTAGCAGTCACTCCCTACTCTCCACCTCCCTTAAGCCCCAGGGAACCACCAGTCTACTTTCTGTGTCTATGAATCTGCCTATTCTGAATATATCATAGGAATGGAAACCATACAATATGTGGCCTTTTGTGTCCGGCTTCTTTCACTTAGCATGATGTTTTCAAGATTATTCCATATGGTAGCATGTATCAGTGCTTCATTCCTTTTTATGGCTGAATAATATTCCATTGCTCTATTGCTTTTATTTATTTATTTATTTATTTTATTTTTGGCTGTGTTGGGTCTTCGTTGCTGCACGCGGGCTTTCTCTAGTTGCGGTGAACGGGGGCTACTCTTTTCGTTGCAGTGCTCTTGCTTCTCATCGCAGTGGCTTCTCATTGTGGGGCACAAGCTCTAGGCGTGCGGGCTTCAGTAGTTGTGGCACGTAGGCTCAGTAGTTGTGGCTCGCAGGCTCTAGAGCACAGGTTCAGTAGTTGTGGCGCACGAGCTTAGTTGCTTCACGGCATGTGGGATCTTCCCGGACCAGGGTTTGAACCCGTGTTCCCTGCATTGGCAAGCAGATTCTTAACCACTGCACCACCAGGGAAGTCCCTCTATTGCTTTTTAATTGGAAATTAAAATTGGGGCTGTGAGGATCCACTAGGGTATAGACTGCACAACAAGATAATAGAGGAAGAGCTGTGTTGATCTGGGTTGGTCCAGGGGTGGGGAGACCTCAGCATGGGAAAGGCCACTAAGAGGGCAGAGGGAAACAATGTTCTGTTGTTCCTTTTTGTTTACCACTCTTAAAAAAAAAAAAAGATTTTTCAGTAAGTAATACATTGCTTATTTTGCAGCTCAATTAGAAAGCAGGTTATACTCTGTGTCCTCTTCTGGGACTTGCTTTTATCTGCATAGATGGATCACAGCATATGCAAAAGACAAGTCTTTTTTTAATGTTATATTATCCCCATGAGCACTTTCTCCACATGTGCTAAAATCTCACTGTCCACCTGATTTCTCTTTCTGTAATTTTTTTTCCTTTTTTTTTTTAACATCTTTATTGAAGTATAATTTGTCCACCTGATTTTTAATGGCTGCCTAATATTCTGTCCTAGGGATGGACCCTAATTTACTTAACTAATCCCCAGCTGTTGGACAAAGAGGTTGCCTCCAACATTTTGCTGGTATAAATACTGCGCTGTGAACATCTTTGCCCTTCAATCCATGCTCTGACCATGGGCCTCCAGCCACCCTGTCATCTTTCCCACAGGTGAGCCCAAGAACTCGACAGCCCCACTGAGCATCACCAATGGCACAGCCCCCGCCAGCACTTCAGAAGATGCCATCAAGAACATTCTGGAACAAGCGCGCCGCGAGATGCAAGCACAGCAGCAGGCCTTGCTGGAGATGGAGGCAGGCCCCCGTGGCCGCTCGGTGCCTCCCTCGCCCCCAGAGCGGCCCTCGCTGGCCGCCGTGAGCCAGAACGGGGCCCCGACCCACGTCAAGCAGGAAGAGAGTGGTGTCGGCAGCGGTGGTGTCGGCAGTGGGGGGACCAGCAGTAGTGCCACACAGACATCCCTCACAGTCCTGTCCCCGGCCGCCTTTGTGCAGAGCATCATCCGGAAGGTCAAGTCAGAGATTGGCGATGCCGGCTACTTCGACCACCACTGGGCCTCGGACCGCGGCCTCCTCAGCCGCCCCTACGCCTCCGTCTCGCCCTCACTCTCCTCCTCCTCCTCCAGCTACTCCGGCCAGCCCAACGGGCGGGCCTGGCCCCGTGGGGACGAGGCCCCCACGGCCCCCGAGGATGAAGCAGCCGGGAGCGAGGACGAGCCCCCCAGGGTGGGTGAGCTCAAGGCCGAGGGGGGTGGCCCCGAGGGGGGCAGCGGCGGGCGACTGGCCTACTACCCAGCCTACGTGCCCCGCACGCTGAAGCCCACCGTGCCGCCCCTGACCCCCGAGCAATACGAGCTCTACATGTACCGTGAGGTGGACACCCTGGAGCTGACGCGCCAGGTCAAGGAGAAGCTGGCCAAGAATGGAATCTGCCAGAGGATCTTCGGGGAGAAGGTGAAGATGGCGGGGCCCACCCTCGGAGGCTCCGGGGCCTGGAGCACGGGACCTGGGGAGGGAGGACCCCCATCCCACGTCCATGGTCTGGAAAGAATGCGTGTGTGAGTGTGTGCGCGTGTGCAAGAACTGGGCAGAAGCAGGATTCGGACCCCGGTCTGTGTGACCCCAAAAGCCCTTTTTCCTGTTTCCAGCTGTCCCTGGGCACTGGAGGAAGGGGAGCCAAGGGCAAGGCGGTTGTTAAGGTTGTGAAACCCTTCCATCTGGTTAGGAAATAGCCACCTACCCGACCCTGCTCGGGTACCCTCCACCCCTCCCATGGTCCATCCACTAAAGGGTTAAAGCTCAGCCTAGCTTGTGGTGGGGGGGTGGTCTCCTGATTGGTTGGTACCAGTTGTTAAGTAGTTTTATTTCTTTTTAAAATGTAGATTTATTTTTTTATTAATTAATTAATTAATTTGGTTGTGCCGGGTCTTAGTTGCAGCAGGTATGCTCCTTAGTTGTGGCTCATGGGCTCCTTAGTTGCAGCTCACCAGCTCCTTAGTTGCAGCATGTGAACTCTTAGTTGCAACATGCATGTGGGATCTAGTTCCCTGACCAGGGATTGAACCCAGGCACCCTGCATTGGGAGCGTGGAGTCTTAACCACTGTGCCATCAGGGAAGTCCGTGTTAAGTAGTTTTAAACATCACCTCCGGCCATAGCAGAAGAGCAGGCAAAGGGTCATAAGCTCAGAGGAAGGAGAAATGACCTGAATGGGAGACACAGGAAGGCTTCCTGGAGGAGGGGGCACTTAAGTGGTCTTAGAGTCCAAGCAGGATTTTTTTTTAAGATTTTTTTGATGTGGACCATTTTTAAAGTCTTTATTGAATTTGTTACAATATTGCTTCTGTTTTACGTTTTGGTTTTTTGGCCACACGGCACGTGGGATCTTAGTTCTCCAACCAGGGATTCTGCATTGGGAGGCGAAGCCTTAACCACTGGACTGCCAGGGAAGTCCTGAGGCAGGATTTTTAGATGGAGGGAAATCAGGAAGGGCACTGCAGGTGGTGGGTACAGCACAGGCACACAGCAGGCACCTGGGGAGTGAAGAACACATGAAGGCAGCCCTGGCCTCTCAGAACAGGAGTGAACAGTGGGCTTTAAGGTTCTTGGGGAGAGTGGTGGAGGGGATGGCCAGGGACCTGCTGACCTATCCTTCCTGCCCTGCCCATCCCCAGGTGCTGGGTCTGTCACAGGGCAGTGTGAGTGACATGCTGTCCCGGCCGAAGCCATGGAGCAAGCTGACGCAGAAGGGGCGGGAGCCCTTCATCCGCATGCAGCTGTGGCTCTCAGACCAGCTCGGCCAGGCCGTCAGCCAGCAGCCCAGCGCCTCCCAGGGTGAGTGTAGACAGGGCCTCAGAAGTGCCAAGAGCCCTCCCTCTTCCAGTCTGTGCAGTGGCTTCACTGCCAGGGTCTGCCCCACTCTGCATCCCCACAGCCCCCGCGCCACTGCTACTGCCCTGAAAGAGTGCAGGTTGCTCCCTTTCATCCTTCCTTCAGCCAGACAGGCACTGGTTTTAAACCTCTAGGTGGCGCCTGGGTGCACGGAGCAAGTGGAAAAAATACTTTGCACGGGGAGCCCCACCTTCCTTCCCATCCTGTCAGGAGTCTGCCGATTGATCTCTTTCTCCCGGCAATCCAGCATGCAGCCTCAGAATCCTTCTTAGCACAGGGCCTTGGGCAGCTGTTATCCATCCATTAATGACGCACAGGCAGGGTGGAGTCTGAACTTTTCCTGGGTGAGGAAACTGAGGCTCAGAGAGTTGCCCAGAGTTACAGAGCCTGAGAGTAGAGGGATTGGAGCCCTGAGGTGGGGACTCCAGGGAGCTCAAGCTCCCTCCCCAGTGACAATCAGTGGGCAGATCCATCAAGGCCCTGGTGAGATGCCTACCCAGGCCGTGAGGGGGATGGCTGCCAGGACAGGACATCTGACCTGCCTGCTGAGGCCAAAGAAAGGCAGAGACAAAGAGAGGCCAGAGAAAGGCAGAGACAAAGAGAGGCCAGACTCCGAGTCCGAGGACCTCAGCTCAGTCTGTTTGTCCATTTCTAAAGTGGGGATTGGTCAATAGGACAAAAACCATATCTCAGGTTCATAGAAATGAACCAGATCAATGGGAATCAACAGGAATAGTACCTGAAACATAATGTCAGGGAACAAAATCTTACCTCCCAGTGATGGTGTTTATTTTAGAAGTTAATGCCCACAGACAAGAAATGAAAAAAGGTGCCACCACCCACCTGCCTGCGAGGAGGGGCTGCTCTGGGCAGGGAGGGGCCAGGAAGAGACTGGGAGGGGACCAGAGGGCTCTGGCTGTCTCTGTTCCTTTTTTTCTTTAAAACAAACAGGGAAATTTGAAGCAAATAGGGCAGTGTTAACATCTATTAAGGTGCTAGGCCCAGGGAAGGGAGGGAGGACTTTTCTGTACATTTCTATAGCTTTGAAATATTTTATAATATTTTATAATTGAGGACTAATACAACTGTTATAATGACGGCATTCATTTGTCACACACAGTGCTAACCACTTACAGTGTTCTCTTCTTTAATCCTTGTGTTAATCTTGACCAGAGGGACTCTTCTTTGTCCTTCAGTTTTACAAAAGAAGAAATCGAGGGTCTGAATAGCACAGTGACTTGCCCAAGGTCACTGGCCAGTTAGTGGCAGAGACAGGATTAGAACGCAAGACTGGTAGCTGTTAGACTCCCCTGCCTCCTAGGGTTTCCACCTCAGAGCCCACACTTCTGAAAGGGGCCCAAACCTTTTTTTTTTTTTGGTGTTGTGGTGTATTGTAACTAATTCATTTTCACTGTGGTAAAATTCACAAACCAAATTTACCATTTTAGCCATTTTTTTAAGTGTACGATTCAGTGGCATTTAGTACATTCACAGTGTTGTGCAACCATCACCTCTGTACAATTCTAGGACATTTTCATCACCCCAGAAGGAAAGAAATCCCATACCCATTAGCAGTCACTTCCACTTCCTCCTCCCCCAAAGCCCCGGGCAACCACCAAGCCTGCATTCTGACTCTGTGGATTTACCTGTTCTGAGCATTTCATATCAATGGAATCAAGATAATATGTGGTCTTTTGTGTCTGGCTTCTTTTACTTGGCATGATGTTTTGAAGATTCTTCCATGCTATAGCTTGTGTCAGAATTTCATTCCTCTTTATAGCTAAATAATATACCATTGGAGCGGTAAGCCACTTTTTGGCTACTGTGAATAATGTTGCTATGAACATTCATGAACATGTCTTTGATCACCCGTTTTCAATTCCTTTGGCTCTATATCTAGGAGTGGAATTGCTGGGTCATATGGTAATTCTATGTTTAACTTATTGAGGAATTTCCAAACTGTCTTCCATAGCAATTGCAGCATTTTACATTCCAGCAGCAAGCCAACACTTGCTATTTTTCCATTTTTTACTGTAGCCATCCTAGTGAGTATTTTTATGGGCATTTTTATTTTTAAAATAATTTTTAAAAATAAAAATAATTTTTATATTATAAATTTTTTATTGGCATTATTATTTTTTTATTGGCATCATAATTTTTATTGGCATTTCCCCAATGTCTAATTGTTTGGGTTTTTCTTCTTTGTAATGGAAGGATTTGAGGTAGGGATAGAGTTAGGCAAAGGCAATCAAGAATAGTGTTCTTGGCATAAGAAACAGCAAAAGCATAAGCTGGGAGGCAGGATCATACATGGTTTGGGAAGGGAGGTAAGTGCAGATGAGGGTGGACATCTTGTCCCCTGCTTACTCACAGATCAGGACACCAGGACCCCAGGTTTGTGGAAACAGAGATTTGAGTGGTCCTGACTGAAATGTTTTCACTCAAAAGCACCTCCTGCCTCCCCAGGCTCTAAGACTAACGTATGTTCTCTGCCTTCCAGGGGCTGGTATTTAGTGGATGAGAAGACCATGTCGGGCATAAGCATACCTGAGCTCAAGTCCTGGTTTTGCCACTAGCCACTCTGTGACCTTAGACATATTGCCTGACCTCTCTGAGCCTCAGTTGCCTCATCTGTAAAAGGGGATACTATCATACCTACCTCCTAGGGGTGTCATGAAGGTGACTTGACATCATGGGTGTAAAACACATAGCACTATGCTAGGCATGTAAGTGCTCAGTAAAAGGAAGCTTCATGAATTATTGTCGTCATCATCATCGTTGTTGTTGTATCTAGTAAGGAAGAGATCTGGCACAAGCAAGGAATTATAGTGAAGTGTGACAATGTGTAGTCAAGGTGCTCTTAGACCCCAAAGGTGTACACCTCAGCGAAGGGGCATTTGGGACTGGGTCTTCAAGGATACATAGGAGTTCAAGGTTAGGGGGAAGGCTTTCAGAGTGGAAGGACCAGCCTAAACAAAGGCACAGGGGTTTAGAAGAGCCTAGGAAGTTTGTGGGGAGAGGGGTAACTGAGGGGACTGTGAATTGCTCCAGGTCTGTGAGGTGGGCAGGGACAAGAGAGTCCAGAGCCTTAAACACCAGGACAAGAGGAGGTACACGTTTCTTGTGCAAGGGGCGATGGGGAGCCATTGAAGGTTCTGAAGCATGAGAGTGGTCTGATCAGAGTGATCTACTTGTTGTCCACAGGGAAGGAAGAACCCATCTAGAGCAGGGAGGGGCTCAGGATGTCCTTTCTAGAATCAAAGCCACTGCAGGATGGTTATAGGGCTCCCTTTACTTCCTACTTATCATACATTTTTATGTTTATCTTAACAAATTTCCATCAGGCACCAGTTAAACACTTTGAGGAAGAGGTACCTTTTCCTACTTCGCTGGAAGGCACCTTGTGGACTGGCACAGGGATTCCTAGACACCCTGTACCACACGCCCCTCCCTATTAGGGGCACCTCCTTAGGCACGTCCCCTGCCCTCCCAGGATTGTCCAGAGGCTCAGCTCACGCTGGAAAGTCCAGTGGGTGACTCTGATTCCTCAAGAGGTGATCCGCATCATCTCGAGTCCTCTCCAGGCCCTGAGTGGGATAGTTGCAAGTGTAGCACTGCTTGTTTTACGGCCCCATTTAACAGATTTAGGAACTGAGGTTCGACAAAGTCGTCCCACCCAAGATAACTTCTAAGTGGTTTTTAAATATACGTTCACACAAAATGTCTTTTGACAAATGAAAAATGTGGTTTTAAAACTCACTTTCTTTCAACATGCCAAGGTACTGTGGACATCTTTTCTTGTTCTTTTTTCAGTTTTATTGAGATATATTTCACATAGAACACTGTGTAAGTTCAAGGTAGACAATGTAACAATTTGATGTATATATTGCAAAATGTTTACCATGGTAAGGTTAGTTAACACATCCTTCCCCTCACATAATTACCATTTTGTTGTTATAATGAGAACATAAAGCTGGACTCTCACAGCAACTGTCATATAGTACAGGATTGTTAACTACAGCCACCATGCTGTGTATCAGATCCCAGAACTTACTCATCTTATGTGGACATCTTTTCATTACATTATTTTTTTTTTTTTATTTTTTATTTTTGGTACGCGGGCCTCTCACTGTTGTGGCCTCTCCCGTTGCGGAGCACAGGCTCCGGACGCGCAGGCTCAGCAGCCATGGCTCACGGGCCCAGCCGCTCCGCGGCACGTGGGATCCTCCCGGACCGGGGCACGAACCCGTGTCCCCTGCATCGGCAGGCGGACTCTCAACCACTGCGCCACCAGGGAAGCCCTCATTACATTATTCTTAACTGCTGCAGGGACTCACTGTATTTTATTTAGCTGATGCCCAGTAGTTGGACTTGTAGGTCATTGCCAGCTCCTTTTTTTCCTTGACTTTCAATTTTGATGTAATTTCTAATTTACCAAAGAGTTGAAGCAATAGAACAACCAACTTCCTAGACCCTACACACAGATTCACCAGTTGCTAATTTTGCCATATTTGTGCTCTTTCTCTCTTGACCATTTGAGAAATTAATTGAAGACATCATGTCCCTTTACCCCTAAATGTTTCCAACAAGTATTTCCCAAGCATGAGAAATTTTATAATAATAACAACACTGTTACATAACCCACCATCTATATTCAACTTTCCTCTGTTGTCCCAGTAATCACGTTTATATAATTTTATTTTTCCCTGTCCAGGATCAGATTCAGAATAAGTTGTAGTTAGTTGTCATGTCTCTTCAGTCTCTTTCAGTTTGGACCATTCTTCTGCCTCTCTTTGTTTTTCAGTTTTGACATTTTTCAAGTCTAGAAGCCAGTTATGTTGTAGACTGGCTCAGTTCACCTTTGTCTGATGCTTCCTCATGGTTAGATTCAGACTGTGCACTTTGGGCAGGAATATCACAGAAGTGATATTGTGTCCTTCTCAGTACATCGTATCAGGAGGCACCAGTTGTTTATTTGTCCTATGATTGGTGATGCTAACTTTGATCACTTGGTTAAGGTGGTGTCTGGCAGGTAGCTGTACTGTGAAGTTACTGTTTTTCCCTTTGTAATTAATAAGTTTCTTGTGGGGAGATACTTTGGAACTATGTGGATATCCTACTCCTCATCTAACTTTCATCTGCTAGTTTTCACATCCAGGACAGTCCTTGCCTGAGATATTACTATGGTGGTTGCAAAAGGGGTGTTGCCAACTCTTGGCTCTAGCGAACAAGCCTGCCCAGACCATGTATGTCAATGCCAGATTGCAGTAACCGCCTTCTCTGTCTCTCTGTGGCCCACAGCCAGTCCCACTGAACCAAGGTCCTCGCCATCCCCACCCCCTAGTCCCACGGAGCCGCCGGAGAAGACATCCCAGGAGCCCCTGAGTCTGGCACTGGAGAGCAGCAAGGAGAACCAGCAGCCGGAGGGACGCTCCAGCTCCTCGCTGGGTGGAAAGATGTACTCAGGCAGCCAGACCACAGGGGGCATCCAGGAGATTGTGGCCATGTCCCCCGAGCTGGACACGTACTCCATCACCAAGAGGGTCAAAGAGGTCCTCACAGACAACAACCTAGGTACAGGGTGGCGGGAATCAGAGATGCTGCCTCCCACCCCACTTGGCTCCTCCTACTTGCCTTAAGGAAAGTGCTGGCAGTGAGATCCCCGTCACTGGGGTGCTGACTGCAGGTGCCAGTCAGCCCTGGGGCATCCAGGACCCTCTGGGAGGCATCTGACAATGACCTGGGTCTCTAGAGTGGGACACAGGGGAGGTCAATACGGGTCTGAAAAGGACCTAAAGTCCTGAGCCCACAGCTTTCAAAACTTCCTTCCAGGAGGACTTAGAGAATCCCAGTAACAGTGAGACTCTAACAAAATCCTGATCCAGGGCTGGGGGCACAGAGGAGAAATCTGGGTTCTTTAATTTTTTGAATCACAAACTCCTCCAAGTCTCAAATGGGAGTCAAGCCCCCCTCCCAGAGGGATACACACAAGCCCCAACTTTTCACTACAATTTCTATAATAAAAATAAGGCATCTTTATTTAAAAATACCAAATATGGGCTTCCCTGGTGGCGCAGTGGTTGAGAGTCCGCCTGCCGATGCAGGGGACACGGGTTCGTGCCCCGGTCCGGGAAGATCCCACATGCCGCGGAGCGGATGGGCCCGTGAGCCATGGCCACCGAGCCTGCGCGTCCAGAGCCTGTGCTCCGCAACGGGAGAGGCCACAACAGTGAGAGACCTGCGTACCGCAAAAAAAATAAATAAATAAATAAACAAATAGTACAGAAAAAAAGAATTAAAATTTAAATAAAAAAGTAAAATCTCCCCTGCCTCCCCCTTCTCTGACACTTTCTGAACACATACAAGAATATATGTTCACCTAGTTTCTTTTTTTATTTTTTCTAGATAGATGAAATTACACACAGGCTGTCCTTATACTTGCTTTTTAAAAAGTAACACTGTTTGTGGACACCCTTCCCATTTAGAATGAATAGACCACCTGCTTTCTTTGTCACTGTTGCAAACTTTTTCAGGCCATAGATGCCCCCCATTTTTTACCCAACTGATGAGCATTTTGCTTGTTCCCAACTTCCTGCTGCCTCTGAAACTGTGTCCATGTGCGTCTTTGTGCCCTTGGGCAAATACAACTGGAGGATAAATCCCAGGCAGTGGAATTGCTGGATCAGAGGATATGCACATTGACATTTTGATAAAACCTGTCAACTTACTCTCTGACAAGGTGATACTAATTTGTACACATGAAGTTTGCAGACAATTTCAGGGATCCCCTAGGAGTGAAGAACATCTAAATTATGAAAGCATTTTTGTTTGGTAGCTGTGTGCCCGCCCCCATCTCATATTTTGTAGAAAGGTCTCTTCCAGATACACACTGGGTGTGGGTTCCCCCATGTGTCTAGTCCTCCCTTCTGAGTCAGTGCAGACATTCCCTAGGTTCTGCCATGTCTCTGGCCTATTTCTTGTGTCTCCTGGGAGCACCTCTGCCCAGCCTGGGGGTTACAGGTTGCCCTCCTCCCCTGTCTCCAGGGCAGCGGCTATTTGGGGAGAGCATCCTGGGGCTGACACAGGGCTCCGTGTCTGACCTGCTGTCCCGACCAAAACCCTGGCACAAGCTGAGCCTGAAGGGGCGGGAGCCCTTTGTGCGCATGCAGCTGTGGCTCAATGACCCCCACAATGTGGAGAAGCTGAGGGACATGAAGAAGCTGGAGAAAAAAGGTAAGCACTGGGTAAACTCGGTCCCAGATAAACTCAGGGTCCCAGTGAGTCCAGTCTCAGTCTGGTGTGGGGCTGCAAGAAATAGCAATTCCACAGAATATAACTGCAAGCCATTAAAATATTTACTACTTTTCCCCTGAAAATTCCAATAGCCCATCTCTCTCAGCATCCTTCCCCACACTGACAGCTACTCCAAAATCTTTTGTATATTCCACAAAACCCCCTTTCTCTCTGGTCCCTCCATCCTCTGCATCACGTCCCTATTGTATTACCTCTTTTGCCCATTACCCAGCTTCTACACAGCAAAGCACAGAATTGACCCAGCAGACAAGAATCCTCCCTTGTGGAAGTGGACAAGAAATTGCAGATTCTTACATGGTCTATATTATTTTATATCCCTGAAAAAATGAGCTGGCATTGAGTACCTGTTTGTGCCCTCCCAGTCTCATGCTGTGAATAAGGGATTCCTGGATCTTAAAAAGCTCAGGGTCCAGTTGGGAGATAAGATACAAGGAGTTGGAAAGTTGTCATCCAGGGCACCAAGGCAGTTCATGATGAGGGCCCAGGGTCAAGCCAAGCTGTAAGCGGCACATGGGGCAGGGCCGGGTCCGGCTGTTGGCATCAGACAGCTGTACAGTTGAGTACTTGTCCTGCCACTTCCTGGCTGTGTGACCTTGGGCAAGTTACTTCCCTTCTCTGTGCCTCATTCTACTTCATCTGAAAGTAAGAGTCACAGCATCTACCTCAGGGCATTGCTGTGAGGATTAAATGAGACCCTAACGCCTTACTTCCTCCATTCTGAGGTGCGCCTTTATTCCCCTACATTTTGACAATTTGAGGCTGAGATGCATCATGCAATTACTATGTTCGTTTAAAATTAATGTCCTGCCCCTGCCCCCAGCAAAAGTAGTGAAATTCAGGGACACTTCTGACAGTCAAGAGAATGCTCCAGAGCACCCTTTTTCAAGGACTTGCTTCCTGTCTGTGAGGCGAACCTTCTACATATGTTAACAATTAGAGTGCTAATGACCAGGTGTGCGTAGGCGAGCGTCTCGCTAGGAGGAAGTGAAAGGAGAGTAAGAAAGGAGAAAAGGCTGAGACTGGGCGGGGGTCCCTACGTTTGGGGCATGGAGGGCTCTCAGGACCGCTAGCTGATGCTTGGTTCAGCTCGGGTAGCAATGGGCCTCTGGTCGGCCGCTCTCAGCCCTCCCCCCCTCCCTCCCCCACCCGCCCGCCCGCCCCAGCCTACCTGAAGCGCAGGTACGGCCTCATCAGCACCGGCTCAGACAGTGAGTCTCCAGCCACCCGCTCCGAGTGCCCCAGCCCCTGCCTGCAGCCCCAGGACCTGAGCCTCCTGCAAATCAAGAAGCCTCGAGTAGTGCTGGCCCCTGAAGAGAAGGAGGCACTGAGAAAGGCCTACCAGCTGGAGCCTTACCCCTCCCAGCAGACCATCGAGCTCCTCTCCTTCCAGCTCAACCTCAAGACCAACACCGTCATCAACTGGTTCCACAACTACAGGTAGGGACACTGAATGGGTGGCCACTGGGAGGGTGGGCAGGGGTCTCAGCCGGACCCCCTTCCCTGTCCCGGGGCCTGGAGGGAGCCCAGCATGGCCTCTGGGAGATAAGAGGACCATAGTGCTTTATAACATAGGCAGACCTGGATCTATTGATAAATCCCAGCTCAACCATTTCCAGCTGTGAGGCTGGGCAAGGGACTTCACCTCCCTGAGCGTCAAGTCTTCTAACCTAGAAAAATGGGAACCATAATGGGATCTACTTCATATAGTTGTCCTGAGGATTTGATGGGCTAACGTATTTACATAAAATACCTGGCACACAGTTTGTGGTAGGTGTTGACATTATTATTGTCACTGTCTTTATTATGACTTCACCCAGCTTGCTCTGCGTCTGTGAAGGGACAGGGAATGGTGTTTGGGGCACAGGCCTGAGGAACCCTAACTACCCGCTGAACCTTGTGTGAGAGCCCCGATTTGGGGCTCTTGGCCTCTCCCACTCCTAAGGCCAAAGGCAACCCCTGTGGCAGCCCCTTGGGCACCATCCACCTCAGGGAATGGGTGATTCCTATTTCTATGGTGCCTTCTCCCACTCACCAGTCCCTAGTCTTAGGAGTAGCTGACCTGCAGTGGGCTGGGCTGCCCGGGAATTTAGTCCCGGGGCTGGCTGAGGGCATTGACTGGCTGAGTCCAGCAGTTTCCAAGGAGACCGCAGAAGGGCTTCCTGAGAGCCCTGCAGAGAAGGGTTGATGGGATTTCAAGGACCATCTCTGAGGCACCCCCCACCAAGCCTGCTGAGCAAGAAATGCCTCTGTTGCCTCTGTGGTGCCAGAAAGGAGAGCCTCTTGATCCCCAAGAAAGAGGAAGGAGGAGCCTGGAAGGGTGGAATGCCTGAAGTCTCTCTCCACAGCCCAGGCATGGGCATCACACAGACCTGAGTTCAAGTCCCACCTTGGCTGTGTGTTATTGGGCAAATCACTGTACCTTTCTGAGTCTCATCCCTATTTTACAGATAAGGAACCTAATACTTAACCCCACAGTGCTGAATTGAGGATCAAATGAAACACTTCAAGCGTACATACTTCGTAAAATATTGCTTATTATCTTGCTCAGACCCAGAGCCTGCCAAACAGCAAATGACATAGGTCCTTAAAGCCTCACGCCCTCCTTCCCTCCCAGGGGACATTCTCTCCCCTCTTGTTTCCCACAGGAACTGAGCCCTCTATTATTATTCAATGTATTCATTCAATAAATATTTGCCATGTACGCACAGTGAGCTAGGGTCAGGAGATACCGGGGTTCAAAGCTATCATCCCTGCCCTAGGGAGCTTAAAATCACAAACCAGATAATTTTACCACAACCTAATAAATGCTGTTAAACAGGAATGAATACGGGGCTGAGGGAAAAGGGAATTCTACCTAGGGAAAACTTTATAGAGAGGTGGCCTTTGAGCTGGGCTTTGAATGAGCAGAGAGAATTCCACTCCCAAAAGAAACCACTCTCTAAGAGTTCTAATTGTAGAAGAATACATTACTTCATTTAGAAAATGTTTACTGAGCACCAACTCTGTACCAAGCACCAAAGAGAACAAGACAAAGTCCTTGCCCTTAGCATCTCTTATAGACCAGCAGGGAAGGTCACTATTAAATCAGTACTTATATTAATGTATCATTACAACCTTCAGTGAGCTCTAGGAAAGGTGAACAATAGGATGTTTTCAGAAAAAATTACCAGGGAGGACCTGCTATAGATTTGGGAGTCAGGAATTGAAGAAAAAGACTAATTTTTACTATGGTGTAAATGACTATTAGCCTCATATTTATACTTGATCTACAGTTTGGAAGCTCTAATGACAGAGGCTCAGGCATTGAGCCATCCCAAAACACCCTCAGATCCCACCTTACCGGAAACGACTAGCGCTCCCCCTGGTCCCAGCAGCTTTTCCCTCTAGAGGGGACTGAAGGAGATGACAGAATCTCCTGGAAGGTAGGCAAGGCCACCTTTGTGGAGGGATTAGGGACTGAGAGAGAGAAGTGAACCAGATCACCCTTCACAGTCCCTCCAGGCTCAGGATCCTGGGATGGGGCCCCATCCCCCACCTGGGCAGGGAGCCAAGGAGGCAGGAGAGTGTAGCCAGACTGCTGGGTTCAGGGCCCAACTGCACTACTTGCTGGCTGTGTGACCGTAGCAGTTCCAGTGCCTCTTTGAGCCTTGTAATCTCTGTCAGTGGGAGTGAGACTAGTATCCTGCTCATAAGGTTATTATGAAAAATAAATGAAATAACCTGCAAAAGTGCTTGGCCCCGCACCTGGTACATGATGAGCACCCATCATATGATGTTTATAATTAAAATTTATAAATGTGAGTATTATTTATCAGTAACATGTACTTTATTATTAATATTATAAATAATGGTATTAATATATATGATGTCATTAATAAAAAAGGGCAGAGGGCTACAGCATTGAAGATAGATGCTGAGGAAGCCCTGTCACTCTGTGACCTTGGACGAGTGATTTGACCTCTCTGGACCTCATGCTATTAGGAAAATAGTTAATGGAGTTAGACCCATTCCTATCATTTCCTGCTCTAAAACATTATAAGTTTCCCTCTGACAACAAGGAGGCCATTGAAGTGAAGAGAGGATTGGTTCTGGACTGGAGTTCAGGGTTCCCAGGTTCTGGTCTCAGCTGTGCCTCTGTGTGCCTTGGTGACCTAGACAAGTTATTCTGTGTGCCTCAGTTTCCCCTTCTGGGCTGATGTCTAAGAGTCCCTCCAGGAAAGAAGCAGGGGGTTATTGGCACAAACTCGATCTGGGTTTGACTTTGAAAAATGCTCTAAAACAGCGCTGTCCAATAGAAATACAGTGAAAGCCACGTATATAATATAAAATTTTCTAGTAACCACATTAAAAAAAAAAAGAAACAGATGAAATTAATGTAATAATATATTTTATTTAGCTCAGTATATACAGATATAACCATTTCAACATGTAATCAGTATAAAAACTTAAATAATGAGAGAGCCACATGTGACCAGTGACCACTGCACAGGACAGCACAGGTCTAGATTGGGAGCTTTGGGATCCAACAATCCTGAGTTCAGGTCCTGGTTCTGCCACTTATTGGCTGTGAAACCTGGGGCAAGTCATTCAACATCTCTGAGCCTTGTTTCCTCCTCTATGAAGTGGGGATAGTAATAGCACCCACCTTGCAGAGTTGTTGAGAGGACTTACTAAGATGCTGCACGTGAAGAAGCTTATGCCTAGTGAACCCCCAGGGAAGTGGGTGGGGTCAGAAGGCCACTCATGTGATTTGACTCCAGGGTTAGCCGGTCCCCGTCCAGCCCCTTGCTCACCGCCGTCTCTGCCCCAGGTCCCGGATGCGCCGGGAGATGTTGGTGGAGGGGACCCAAGAGGAACCAGATCTTGACCCCAGTGGGGGTCCTGGCATCCTACCGCCAGGCCACTCCCACCCAGACCCCACTCCGCAGAGCCCCAACCCTGAGGCTGAGGACCAAAAGCCTACCGTGAAGGAACTAAAGCTTCAGGAGGGTCCCGAGGAGAGCATCACACCCCTGACCACCCAGGACAAGACACAAGTGAGGATTAAACAGGAACAGACTGAGGATGCTGAGGAAGAGGCAGGCAGCCAGGACTCAAAGGAGCTGGACAAAGGCCAAGGTTCCCCCAAGGAGGTGCATCCTGACCCTCCGGGTAACGACGGACTCCCAGAAGCAGCCCCAGGGCTCCTTCTTCCAGGCGGGACCACCCCAGCCTGCCCCTCGCTACAGCCCCTCCAGGAGAGCGAGGGCGGGGAGTGGCTACACCCGGACCCTCTAAGTTTTAAGTCGGCCTCAGAGTCCTCACGCTGCAGCCTAGAGGTGTCGCTGAACTCACCCTCAGCTGCCTCCTCGCCGGGCCTCATGATGTCTGTGTCACCTGTTCCTTCCTCTTCAGCCCCCATCTCCCCATCCCCACCCGGCACCCTCCCTGCCAAAGTGCCGAGTGCCAGCCCCACTGCCGACGCAACCGGGGCCTTGCACCCCAGCACCAAGGTGAACCCCAACTTGCAGCGGCGGCATGAGAAGATGGCCAACCTGAACAGCATCATCTACCGGCTGGAGAGGGCTGCCAACCGCGAGGAGGCCCTGGAGTGGGAGTTCTAAAGGTGGGGGCAAGGGGCTCGCCGTGGGGGCCACCTTCCCTCTCACTCAGGGCGGGGTAAGGAAGGGAGGAGCTCAGCCATCAAAACGTGGACCGCAGTGTCGCGCCGCTTGACAGTTTTGGTTGTGATCCCGGTTCTGTGAAGTCATGAGTGAGCAGGTGAGGCAGGTGCCTCTGCTTCCCCTTTTCAGCAGCCCCTGCCCTGGGGAGCACCCCCTTCTCCACTCTGGCCCCTCTACAGGAGGCAGAAGCAAAGTGGCGCCACATTTTTCCCCTGGAAACTCCAAACTCTTTTAGAAAACTAAATATTTATAGACCTCTTTTAGATATTTTAATAAAGGATCCTTTGGAATTTATTCCCAGCTGATGCTGTTTTGATATTACAGAGAGTTATGAAATCAGGATACCGTCACAACTGTTGCGAAGTATACACTGAAGTTGTGTCATTTTTGCCACTAGATGAGATTAAAAGGAGACAGTTGTTCAAAGCCATCACAAAACACTATAAGACTGACCAAAATTTAGATAACCTTTGAACCACGGTTTTTTCCCTGTGAGACACAGTCCATTGCTACTGCCCTTCCAGAAACCATGTTGAAAAGAGAAAGTCCAGAAGACTCTAAATGAAAACCTTGATGCCGTTGAGGATGTGTTTCATTCTGGTGGTCTGTTTTGCAACCTTGATAACACAGAATGTCCCATGCCGTTGTAAATGTAGAGATGTGGGCTGTGGCCGACCATCCTATCTGAGATGTAACACGGTACAAAACAAACTGCTTACACTCCCTCTTGTCAGAAACCTGTGGACCGCAGGGGGTAGACAATCCATCTCGTCCGTCTGTAGACAAGATGTGGTTCCGAATCCTTTGGAAAGCCAGGTATGGGGATAGGTGATTAGAGGGTGGCGCTCGAACCAGAGTGACCCCATCCCCCAGCCTGAATCGTGGCCACAGTGCAGGAAGTTTCCCTACTGGCTTTCCAGAGCAAGACTGTGGCCGCCATCTTCCTCTCTTTGTGTTTTAAGAAAATAACAGTGTTGGTCATCCCACAAACACCCAGCTCAGCACCCAGCACCAAAAAGTAGATTCATCCAGCTAGAGACCCCAGCTCCCCTTCTCATCATCATCTTTCTCAAGTTGACTCTGATGCTTTCCGGAAAACGTCTGCACCTCCAGGTTTATGCAGAATGAAGCTAAAAGGTTGAGTTCACCTCAGCATGACCACCATATCCCTGTCTCAAGTCCCACTTCCTGCCTTCTAACACATGACCTTTTTGAGAACAAAGACTCAACCCCTCAACTCAAAGAAGCCCACCCTCCAGTGTCTTCATCATCCTGGTTTTTAGGGGAAGAGTTCCCAATTTGGATGGAACAGCCACCATATTGGTTGTTGAATCTCCCCTGTTACTATTTCTTTCACTTTTTCAAACTCTGTGGGAAGGTTGAGTTGGGTGACTTCCCAGCTGAATCCAGAATGACGATGAAAAGGTGGTCATAATCGGTGCCATCCCAGTACCAGGGGGAAAGATGGCTGACAGGGGCTTCAAGGATGCAGCAAACATTTTGAAACCCAGGCCAGCAAAATCCAGTGACCAGAAGGGGTCATTTGAGGGGTGTTCCAGAAATCTCAACTCTCATGCACCCAGCCCAGGCTGCAGTCTCCACACCAATCAATGAAGAACAATGCAAACCCTGCAGGAAAACCTCCTTTTCCAAACACCCAGGCTATGCATTGAAGAGTTTTCCACTGTATACATTTTTATCCAGATGAAGGTATTTTTATATTTTGACAATAGGAAACAGTGACCAATTTTCAGAGTAATCAAATCTGGAACAAACGAAACATCTCATTTTAGCCACCCTGTCCCAATTAAGGCAACCGTGGGGGACACACCACTTTTTACTGTTGAAACCCACGCAGCATTGAAATCTAGGCTTACATGCAGACTGCAATCCTTAGAGGACTAAATCTGGCTTTTGTGTGACGGGATTTGATTAAGCACTTAGTATAGTCTTTTGAACACGGAAATCCTGTTGTACTTAAAGCTAGCAGACCTGTGAACAACTTTGTCAGGTTCACGTCCTATAACGGTAAACACAGAACAAAAACCCACAAGACTGTTTCTATGAGAGACTGATGAACTTTGTTTAAATTAAAAAAAAAAAAAAAGGAACACGTTCTGTAATAAATGCGTCGCTCAATACAGAATTGTATAATAACATCTGCGTGTCCTGCTTGCTTTGTTCTGGAGCTGTGGGTACAAATTGGGGGTCAGATCTGTCCCTCAGGTGTTTTACAAAATGGTACTTTAAAAAACTGGTTTTTAAATTCATTTGCCACCATGAAAATATGGGGGCTTGTCACATAAAAATCGTGATTTTTTTGTATTAATATATTCTTTTTTTATTTTTATTTAATATTGGAGTACAGTTGATTAACAACATTGTGTTAGTTCCAGGTGTACAGCAAAGTGATTCAGTTATACATGTACATGTATCTATTCTTTTTCAAATTCTTTTCCCATGTAGGTTATTACAGAGCAGAGTTCCCTGTGCTATACAATAGGTCCTTGTTGGTTATCTATTTTAAATATGCAGTGTGTACATACCAATCCCAAACTCCCAATCTGCCCCTCTCCCCCATCCTTCCCCCTCTAGTAACCATAAGTTCATTCTCTACGTCTATGAGTCTGTCTCTGTTTTGTAAATGAGTTCAACTGTATCATTTTTTTAGATTCCGCATAGAAGCGATGTTATATGACATGTCTTTCTCTGTCTGACTTCACTTAGTACGATCATCTCCAGGTCCATCCATGTTGCTGCAAATGGCATCATTTCATTTTTTTTATGGCTGAGTAATATTCCATTGTATATATGTACATCTTCTTTATCCATTCACCTGTCAGTGGACATTTAGGTTGCTTCCATGTCTTGGCTACTGTAAACAGCGCTGCAGTGAACACTGGGGTAAATGTATCCTTTCGAACCGTGTTTTTCACCAGATATATGTCCAGGAGTGGGCTAGATCATGTGGTAGCTTTATTTTTAGTTTTTTAAGGAACCTCCATACTGTTCTCCATGGTGGCTGTACGAATTTACATTCCCACCAGCGGTGTAGGAGGGTTCCCTTTTCTCCACACCCTCTCCAGCATTTATTGTTTGTAGACTTTTGGATGATGGCCATCCTGACTGGTGTGAGGTGATATCTCATTGTAGTTTTGATTTACATTTCTCTAATAATTGGTGACGTTGAGCATCTTTTCATGTGCCTCTTGGCCATCTGTATGTCTTCTTTGGAGAAATGTCTGTTTAGGTCTTCTGCCCATTTTTTTGATGGGGTTGTTTGTTTTTTTGATATTGAGCTGCATGAGCTGTTTGTAAATTTTGGAGATTAATCCCTTGTCAGTAGCATCGTTTGCACATAATTTCTCCCATTCTGTGGGTTGTCTTTTCGTCTTGTTTATGGTTTCCTTTTCTGTGCAAAAGCATTTGAGTTTAATTCAGTCCCATTTGTTTATTTTTAATTTCCATTACTCTAGGAGACGAATCGAAAAAGATATTGCTGCGATTATGTCAAAGAGTGTTCTCTCTAAGAGTTTTATAGTATCCAGTCTTACATTTAGGTCTTTAATCCATTTTGAGTTTGTTTTTGTGTATGGTGTTAAAGAATGTTCTAATTTCATTAAAAATCTCGATTACTGGCTTCACTGGAAAACAGTAAGATCTGGCCACACAGGGCCCAAATTCCAACATGACAGCAACTAGCTGAGGAGGGGCCCTCCCCGTTAGGACACATGCCCATGATTTGCCTCTGTCTGCACCTACACCACCTGCCCAGGTCCTGTGGGCATCTCGGTTGGTGATTGTGCTGTGGGCTCCAACACAGGAAGATGGAAGGATTGGAATACACTTTCCACTCATTGCAGCAGGTGGAAGCTGGTTAGACTCTGGGGTCTAGATCTGAGGAGCTGAGATTGTGCCCTGCCCCAATCGGGGGCCGCAGGCTGTGGCCCTAAGACCAGCCATTTTACAAGCTGTGCCCACCTCAGTGGAGTGTGTGAGTGGCGGGTGTCTCTAGACTCCTGATGGAAAAATGCCAAGAGGGGCTTTCTGGTGACCAACACAGCAGTGCCCCTTTCCCAGCTGTATAACTAGTGCCTCGGTCTCCCCATCTGTAAAATGGGGGTATCACAGCAGCCAACTCAAAGGGTCATTATCAGGAATGATGATGCATGTAAAACACATAAGACAGTGTGTGGCACATAAGGGCTCAGTGTTCCGTACTGTTTTCATGAGTGGGGGTTGGGTTCCTTCAACCCATGATGGTGAGTCTCTCTGTGTATCAAGCTGCAGGAGGTTTGTTTTTTCTTGACCAATAATATCAAGAGAGTTCCCTAAGTGGCATGAAACATTATTCACCCGTGAGCCAAGGGCTCGCGGCATCCCAAGACAGACCTTTCCTCTTTGTCTGGAAACCTTCTGATCACCTCAGTTTTTCCACACGTCCTTGTGGTGGGAATGAAATGATGAGTGACTTCCTCCTTGGTCAGGATAACTAATTGCTCCAAAGTAAAGCCAAAGACAGGCCCTTTGGACACTTGGTTTGCAGCTCTGGAGGTCAGAAGTCAGAAATCCTCAGGATGTGGCCGCGGGTTGTAGGTGGGGGCAGGAGTGGAGGAGGAAGCCTCATGTGACACACACAGGCCACCTAAGAACCTGTAGAAGTAGGTGCCCCCTGGGCTCTGGGAACCAAAACTCCCTCTGGACCATTAGCTTTGGTGTTGACATTGTGTCTGCAGTCGCTGTCCATCTGGAGTGGAAAATGCAGTAAAAACACAGAAATGTGGAATTCTGAACTAGGGACCATGGGAGAGCAAGAGTGGAGAGACCAGAGAGGAATGAGAAGGCAGGGGATGCCTTACAGGCAGAGGCAGGTTTAGATCAGGGAACAGAAGGGACGAGAGAGCTGAGCTGGGGGCAATTTGGGGACTGTTGATCCAGGTAATAAGTATAGATTGAGTACCTGCTGTGTGCTCAGTGCTTCAATGGTGGAAACACCACGAGAGCGTGAATTGGGGGATCCTGGAAGGCTTCCTGGAGGAGGAGGCATCTCAGCTGACACCTGAAAGACAATAGAATTTAGAGAAGCATAAGAGGAGAGCAGAAGGAATAGCTGGCAAGACATGGGACAGGAACAAGGACATGGGGAAACAAATCCAAAGGAGGCTAGAATTTGAGGTGGAGGGAGGAAGAGGGACAAGGGCTAGATCCTGAAGCCCCCTGGGGTATGGTGGGAAATAGGCCTTTCTCCTGAGGGCATTGGGGAGCCATGGGTGATACGAGGCAGGGGGTTGCTGTGGTCAGACTTGCACTTCCAGGAGGTTAGGAGGTTCCATCTGCTTGAGGAGATGGCAGACCAAAGGAGAGTGGCCTGGCCCACTCCCAGTGCAGGCCCTGACCTCAGGCTTCTGCGGTCCTTGCTTCCCACCCCTGCCCTCCTTTTCTTCCTACTTAAGCTGCTCGAATAGGGCCAGCAGCCCCACCTCCCATCATCTCCTGGTGAATGAAAAAGCTACACCTCACCTGGCTGACTGGCCCATGACTGGAAATCACTCTAAAGGCCAGAGCTCCATAGCTAAAGCACAGGGTGTGTGTTGCTTAGCAGGTACCCAGGAGGCTGGAGCCACCTCTCAAAACCCCAGAGCAGTAGAGATGGGGCAGGGACCACTCTGACTACCTTGGCCAACAATGAGAGGGATAAAACAGTTGATCTCTTTAGTGGTCTGTGACCTTCTCCAGCCCCCTAGGGTATAGTTATTAAAAACAATGGCTTTGAACTCATCCTGGCCTGGGTTTGACTCTCTACTATTAGGTAACCTGAGGACCCTTTAATGAGATTCAGTTCCCTTATCTGTAAAATGGACATGATCATAATAGTATCTACCTGTATTTGTTGTCTATTACTACATAACAACCCAAAACTTAGTGGCTTAAAACAACATTTATCTCACAATCTCTGTGGGTCAGGAATTTGGGAGTGGCTTGACTGGGTGGCTCTGGCTCCTTGGTCTCTCATGAGGTTACAGTTAAGCTGTCAGCCATGGCTACAGTCATCTGAAGGCTGTTCTGGGGCTGGAGAATCCAATTCCAAGAAGGCACACTCAGATGGTGGGTGAGCAGGTGCTGGCTGTTGGCTGGGCATTTCAGTTCCTCTGAAAGTGGCCCTCTCCATGGGGCTGCTTGAGCATCCTTACAACATGGCAGCTAAGAGTGAGCAAGGTAGAGGCTGTGGTGTCTTCTATAACCTAGATTTGGAAGCCCCACTGTCGCTTCCACAGTATCCTCTTGGCTACACAGGTTTGCCATTATTCAGTGTGGGAAGGGACTTCACAAGGGTGTGTACCCCAGGAGGCAAGGATCATCAGGGAGTCTGGCTACCACACTGCCTTATAAGTTTCTTTGAAGATTAAATGAGCATTTTTTAAGCTATGGTTCTAAAATCCCTTGTTTCCTACTCAAAATGCAGATTCCTGGGTCCTGCTCCAACCTCCTAACCAAAATTCCTGGAGCCAGAGTCCAGGAATCTGCATTTTCAGAACTATTCCCCACCCACCCCCCCCAACCAGTTGACTCAGACATCATAGGTCTCAGTAAATGGGAGGCAGTTCTAATTCATTTTGCTTTGTTTGGCCTCACTGTGTGTGCCAGGCCCTACGAAGGATGCTGGTGAAACAGAAGAGCGTAGGAGTACAGAACAGACATGCACTGGGTGTCTTGGTGTAGTTGGGAACTGTTGGGTTGAAAGAAATTGTGATCCACTTAAAGATGTGCAAACGGTTTATTGGGAAGATCCAGAGTAAACCTTGTGAAACCCAAAGGCAGGAAATTCAACCAGGCTTCGGAACACTGCAGTCTATCTTGAGCCGTTTGTTCTCTCTCTAAGGCCGCCTCATACCCAACTTAGTCTGTCCATCCATACACCCCCCCAACACCCACTCCCCACCGATTCAAAATTCCCTGGACCCTGATTGGCTCAGCTTGTGTCTCAGGACCAACTCCTGCCCAAGCAGCTGTGGTCAGGGAGGGTAGAATCACGTGAGCTGAATGGGCACTGGAGGCAATTTTTGACATACCTGTGCCGGGCACTGTGTCAGGTCTTGGGGGCACATGGGAGGCAGACCTGTCCCTGCTCTCAAGGAGCTGCAGTCTAGGGGGCCTACTTCCGCCACCCCAGGATTTCTTGGCCCCATAACTAGAGAAACAATGACCATAGTGCCCCTGAACAATGAAGAGAGGGCAGTGGCAGCAGCCCCGGTGCCCACGTGCTTTCAGAGCTGCACCTGGCAAGAACAGACAGAGCCATGGCCCCAAGCACGGGTAGACCAAGCCGAGGCAGCTCTGACCCCTCTGTCAGGAGCGGGCAACTGTTTTGAAACCCTAAGTGAAAATTAGTTCACGGGCCCAGTCCTCATCAGAAAATGCGAAACCTGCAGCTGGGCTTAAGCGGTTTATCGTTTTACTGCCGTGGAAGAGTTATTTTGAATGCTGCGATTTTAGAAGTTGGGACAAGTAGCAGGGCCTTTTCCATAACAAAGTTTGTGTAAGGTGAGGTAAGGTGATCTGGGGAGGGATTGGGTGAGGGGGGCGTGGACAGTTGGCACCAGATCTAGCCAGAGTAGAGACAAAACAGCCCTGTTGAGGAACATACAAGATACTGAGCCACAAGTGGGCGAGGCAGAGAGTGCTATTCTTTCAATATTTGTCCACTCAGAAGAGGAGAGAGGAAGGCATCCATGGAGAGGATGAGGAAAACAGTGGCCCTTCTACTGTGCTAGAGAATCCCACTCTAGCCCTAACCTTCACCCCAGGGAGCTGACAACAGCCCTGTCTGTGGCTGGCTACCCAGAGCCATTCAAGCTTATCCGTTAGGAAGCCTCTGACTGCAAATAACAAAAAAAGTCCCCCTCAAAGCTTTACACATTTATTACCTCAAACAACAAGACTTCCAGAAGAAGGGAAGGTTCTCAGGTCCATTGATTCAGCAGGTCAAGGATATTTTCAAGTGTGTGCTAAACTCAGCAGGGGATATTTTCCTTAACGTGGCCTACTTCATGATCACAAGATGGCTACCATGGCTCCAGGCTTCAGACATAGCTTACTTCCAGAGCTCTTCATTGTGTCTCTTTTTAGAAGCAAGAACACCCTTCTACCCTTTTATATATATATATATATATATATATATATATATATTTGGCTGCAGCTTGCGGGATCCTAGTTCCCCGACCAGGGATCAAACCCGGGCCCTCGGCACTGGACGCACAGAGTCCCAGCCCCTGTACCACTGGGGAATTCCCTGTATATATCTTTTTTTTTTAATATAAGTTTCAGGTGCACAGCATTAATAATTCAACATCTATATACACTAAAAGTGATCACCCACAAATCTAGTTGTCATCCATCACCATACAGTTGACCCCCTTCACTCATTTCACCCACCCCCAACACACAGCCATTCTTTAGCAGGTCAAGTTTAGCCAGTCCCTGAATATCAAATGGGAGTAGCACAACTGATAGAATTTGACTAATCATTTAGCGTGGATGGATGTTGGGCAGTGAGCCCATAACTTCTGGCCTAGTTGCCCTCTTTGAGGTTCTCATCCCCTACCCCAAGCGGCTTCCCAGAATATTCCTTCTGAACACATACAGTATCCTCCAAACACTGTTCAAGTGAAGACAACTTCCTCAACTTTTGTCACACTCCTGGGATGTTGTGGTCTTCCTTAGGCTCATGGCCCAAACACCTCCCCGGGGTCAAGAGGAAACACTGTTAGCAGGTGGATGCACAACACTGAGGTACTGACTGACTTGTCACCCCCTCCGTTTCATTCCTAAGAAGCCGGGCAGGTGAGGGCTCACCTGTGACCCTCCCTCTTGGGGCTGCCTCTCCACTGTTTCCCCCACTCTGTGCCTCAGGCCTTGCAGTGGCCGCAGTCACAAATGCCACGGGCAGCACCCTAACTCAGCCTATGTGGGGAGGCACTTCCCCAACCCCGTCTGTCAGCTGTGGTCCCAGGAGAGGTGGAAGGAATTACTCAGCATGTACTGGTTGCTCACGAGTGGCATGATTCCCTGACTTTGGTTTTTTTTCTCGCTCTTTGAACTTGTTCTGCAGACCGAGGACTGTAGGTTGCTCATCCTAAGCCACATTTTCCTGAATGTGCATGATTTTTCCAGGCTGGCAAGAGACATGTGACCAAGCTCTGGATCCACATCAAGAGGACCTAGGGCCTAGTCTATCATACTAGATGACCTTGGGCCAGCCCCTTCCCATCTGTAAATCCTCCATTAGCCCAGCAAACACACGTGAGTCTGAGATAAGATATACAGCATAAATACTGCCACCATCCGGCCTTCGCTCACAGCTGACATCACTAATCAATCACAGGATATTCCCCTCTGAACTAGCATTGGTGCCGGAATCCTCCTCACTCCAGGCCCGGAGGTCAGCCACCAGAAACTGATCAGTGAGAAGAGTCAAAGTTTGGCTTTTCCCTTTGGCATCCCTCCCAATTGTCAGGCCTTCAGCCCACAGTTGACTTTTTATCCTCACCTTTACTCCTGCCTTCTCTCCCCTCTGAAAGGAACTTTGGGACTCCATTTCCTCATATTCCTCTCAGAGACTCTGCCTTTTTCCAAAGGATTCCAGAGGTTTATGTCCCTGCTCTGACACTTTTCAGCTGTGTGAACTTGGCATATTTCTTAACCTCTCTGAGCCTCAGTTTCCTCATCTGTAAAAGGGGGCCAATACCTACCATAGAGGTTGTAAGAATGTGCCTGACAGAGCATCAGCCAGGGAGCACTCAGCACACTCTAGTCACTTCTCTTGTAGGGCCTGCTCCTGGCTCTGCCAGGCAAATCAATCCAGGACTTTGATGGGGGGGAAAAGAATGATATAACCAGCCATTACTTGACAAATCTTTGTTTATTTTATTTTAGCCTTTATATCCCTCTCCCAGGCTGCCTGATATCTCTCTCCCCCGCCCATCTCTGGAGGCAGTCTGACCGCAGGTTGTGCTTTGGGGGTGGGTGGGGGGAGATTGTACCTTTAGTGCTTGTAAACCTACACCAGGACTGGGGCCAACACCTCACCACACCAGCTAGGTCTGGCCAGGACATGGGCACTGGGCAGTTCCTAACACCCCCTGAGACCCAAAGCCTGTGGACAAGAGCTGCCATCCCCATCCCCACCACTGAGGACTTGGGGAAGAGGGGCATGGAAAGCGTACCAAGACCCCCAGAGCACCTGCGGGAGAGCAGGGCTTGCCAGGGAGAAGGCAAAGAACCAGGTGAGATTCTTGAGGTTCCTGTGTCTCCAGCCAAGGCTCCTTGCCCTCTCCCTGGGGGCAGTGCCAACTAGCCCCCCCTCCCTCACTGGCCAAACCCAGAACCAGGCACCCTATCCCTTCCCACCAGCCAACAAGGAACAAAAGCAGTGAAAACACCAAGCTTTGTTGCTAGGAAAAAAAATACCCTAAGTATTTAAATTAAAACTGAAGCTCCAGTCAACTGAGCCGGCAGTGAGCTGGTGACTGCAGACACACAGACAGCTCCCCATTCTTCCCCAAGGCCCCAGGTCTCCAAAGGCAGCAGGAAGGGGCTAAGGGCCGAGTCTGTCTGTCACCAAGAGGGAGCCTCAGGGGAAATAAAGATTAGGGCAGGGGTGTCCTCAGGGGGTCCCAATTTGGGGCACTGAGGACTGTAAACATGACCCAGCTTGAGGGCCGGGGTGTCCCAGCCCCCTGAGATTCTCCCTGGATGAACGGCCACTGTAGTGAGTAAAAAACAGAAGTTGGTCTCGAAGCAAAGCGAGACCTGGTCTCCCTCTTGGAATATTGTGGGCGAGAAGGGGGCTGAGTCTGTGAGCTCAGAGAGGGGCTGCGATGGAGGGAGAGGGTTCTGGAAGCCAAATACGGCTTTGCAGCTGCTTCTTTTCCCCTATCAGGTTGGCACCTGGGCTCTTTCTGGGCCGTGAGTCAGCTCATGGCCCCTCCTCCCTAGGGGAACCTGCTGGAAAGTCAGCTCAGGCCACAGCTGCCCAGCCCAGGGCTGGACAAGGTCAGGCGAGCTCCCGAGAGGCCCCGCCCCAGGCTGGCTTCGGGAAAAGACAGAGGATGTGGCTAAGGAGTGCTGGGAGAGCGTGAGGGCTACCACAGGTGCACAGACATGGCCCGAGGCCAGAGGGCCGCTACGGTCCCAGGAGCACCACCTCAAGGCCTAGCTGAGGCCCCGGGGGAAAGTCCTGCCTCGGCCTTACTCCGGGCCGGGAACCCCGGGGACCAGGCCATCTCACGGTACTGGGCACACGTGAAAGCCCACGCTTATGGAGGCAGGCAGGCAGCCAGCGGCCAGGCAGCTCCTCCGGCAGGCCTTGGAGCCACAGGGTCAGGCCCAGGTGTGGTGTAGCACAGCCCAGCCTCCTGTCCGCGTGAGGCCCAGTCTGGAGCCTCTGGACCAGCGCTAACTGGGCATGTGCCTTCCAGGCCACAGATCCTCACAAGTCCCAGCTGCCCCAGTGGACGCCTGTTGCCGGCAACAAGCCTCGGCTAGGTGATTCGGGACAGGTGACCGAGCCACCTGCAGGGCTGGGTTGGGGGCTACAGTTCCCACAAAACCAGCCCTCCGGCTGCTTGAGGATCACCCAGGGCCTGGATTCCCCTGAGGATCAGGCACGATGGCCTCCTCAAGGCTGGGCTTTCTCTGAATGACAGAGGTCCCAAAGCCCACCTCAGAACCCAGCATCTTCTCAGAGCTTGAGTCCCCAAAAGCAGACCAGGCAGGGACCTCAGGGCTTACGCCGACTGCGACTGCCCTCAGGACCAGGTCCCCGTGTCTCAGGGCTGGGCCTGACAGAGCAGGGCCTGGGGCTGGAGTGGTACCAGAACCAGTACCAGTGCTGGCCTCAAGGCTGGCCTTGACCGCTTCCCCTGCCTTGACCGCTTCCCCTTGGTTCCGGCCCTCAGCCCTATCCTCAGGGCTGGGCCTGGCTGCGGAGCCACTGGTCCCTCAGCGCCCTGACCTCCTGCCCGAACCACTCGTGCAGCTGGGCGAAGGAGGCCGAGTCGAGAGGCCCGTTGGGCGCCGAGGCCCGCCGGCGGGGCGGCAGTGGCGGGGGCTCGGGGCCGGGCCGGGGGCTGGGGGCGGCGCCAGCGGGGGCGGGGGCGGGGGCGGCGCCAGCGGGCGCGGGGGCGGGGGCGGGGGCGGCGGGGGTCTCCGAGCTCCACACGGCACAGCCGTTCTCTTTGGGCGGGAGCGCGCGGGGTCGGCGCGGGGGGACTGGGCCGGCGCCTGCGCGCACGGCCGCCAGCTGCTGCTCCAGCTCGCGCACCACCAGCCGCAGGTAGTCAAAGCTGGCCCGCGACAGCGCCTTCACCCAGCCCTCCATGGCGGCCTGGCTCTCGGCCGCCAGCACGTAGGTGCGGGCCCGGGCCCCAGCGAAGCGCACAGCGAAGGCGAACTCCTCGGCCGCCTCCACCAGCTCCACGGTGCAGCCCTCCAGGATGATGACGCCCACGGGCTCACGGCTGGCCGCGTCCTCGAAGTAGAAGAGCATGTTGCCGCGCAGCACAAACCAGCGGCGGTGGTAGGCCGCATGCCGGCCGCCCTTCTTGTACAGGAAGCCCGCGTTGTCGGCCGGGGCGTCGCAGGTGGCGTAGAAGGCCAGGCTGCGCTCGTTCAGCTTCATGGCGGCGGGGCCTGGGGGCTCGGGACCTGTCCCCACCGGGGCGGCGGTTATTCACGCAGCCACCGCCTCGGGTGATCTCACACCACCCTCGGCTGCCACAGCACTCATCACCCCCGTTTCACAGATGAGGAAACTGAGGCTCAAGGACCAGAAGCAGCCTGCCCAGACTCACACAACTCTTCAGGAGCACAGCCAGGACTCGAACCCGGGTCTGACTGGCCCCGGAAGCCAGGCTGGTAACTCTCCTGCTGTCCTACCTCCCCCAAATAATGTTGAGGATTCCTAGGGCATGCCAAGCATTTTATATATATTAACTCATTTAATCGTAAAACAAACCTTAGGTGGCAGGGACTAGCGTTACCCCGTTTGACAGACGGGGAAACAAAGTTCAGAGAGGTTAGTCACTGGCCCAAGGCCAAAAAGCAAGTTGGGCTGAGCTGAAATTCAAACCCAGGCCTCATTTCAGCCGCTGCTGTTTCCATCATCCCCAGGTTCCAGACCAGCTGACCTTTTGTGGTCAGGTTCCAGCTCTGCTGATTTCATAACTTAGCTTTGATTTGCGGGTCCATGAAACAGGGATAAATAGAACCTATTTCAGAGGACTGTAGGGACTTCATTCATCAAACATTTATTAAGCATCTACTGTGTTCCAGGCACTGTTCTAGGCACTAGCAGTAAACAGGATGGAGAGGGTTGCTGCCCTCTTGGTGCTGATGTGCTAGTGGCAGGTGAAGGGAGCAGACAACTAACAAACAGATAGAGTACATTATCTGTACTTTAACAGATAAAGGCCAGATGGTCTTAAGTGGTCTGGAAAATATAAGACAGGGAGAGGGTAAGGAGTGTTAAGGACAAAAGGAGTGTTTGATTTTAAAGGGGTGGGGGTCGGTGTCAAGAAAGGTTGTACTGAGAAGGTGACATTTGAGCAGAGACCTGAAGGAGGTGAGGGAGGGAGCCCCTGGGACATGCCAAGCAGAAGGAATAGCAAATGCAAGGCCCTGAGGTAGGAACCTGCTAGTGTGCTTGAGGAGGTTGGTGAGGCTGGAGCAGAGTGAGGAAGGGGAGAGGTGGGTGATGCAGTCACAGTGGCAGAAAAGACCGTTACGAAATAATCCAGATAAAGGGCCCAGGGCTTGGCCCACACTTATAGGGAGGGGCTGGGGGGAGAGCATTGTGCACCCATTTGAAGTAGAGGAATGTAACTCTATGCACTTGGCCACAGTGATTTTTACCACTTTCCTCCAAGGAGTATATGATGAGGGAAACACTGGCCAGGTAGGACTCAGGTGGCACATGGGTCCCCAAGGTGGCTACACCCTCCCTTTGGGTTTTCCATGGCCACTCTGCAAATGTACCTTATGCTCCTGCTTCAAAATCTCACTCTACATAGGACATTGGCCACATTGTTCAAGAAGGAAAGTATATAAAGTCGCTGGAATGCAGTGGGTGCTCAGTTAATGTTCATTCCCCAACCTGGGCAGTGCCTTAGGACCTGGAGAAATGAGATATGGGTGGTGGCTCTCCAGGGAGCAGCTAGCCACAGTGGGGCCCAGACAGGCAACCTGACCCAGGGCAGAGGAGGCAATTGCTCCCAACCCAATCCACCTCATCTCACCAGCCTACACAGTCAAGAAAGGCTTCCTGGAAGAGGCAACATGAGCTGTGATTTAGTGCCTGTCCTGACCTAGCAGCTGACCTAACCAAGACCACAACCCCTGAAGACTCAGGGTGTTTAATCTCTGCTCTACATCCCTGAGCTGTGTAACTTCAGACATGGGCCTCCCCTCTCTGAGCCTCAGTTTCTCTGCAAAATGGGAGGGATTCCTCCCTACCCCCACAACAACTCCCATGTGGACCCCAGCCCCATTTCTCACAGGAACCACCCACCCTACTCGCCCCATTTCCCTCCTACCTCTCAGGCCACTGCTCACTTCCCTGCCCTCTGCTCAGTTCTGGTTTCGGCTTGCTCTTCTCTGGGTTCAAATGTCAGCTCTGTAGTGTCCAGGCTATGTGACCCCGGGCAAGCTTTAAGCCTCTCTGGGCCTCTGCTTCCACATCTGTAAAATGGGATCATAACAGCACCTAAGTCGGGGTTGTTGTGACGATGACGCAGTGGCTACATAGAAGCGCTAAGCGTGGTGCCAGGCATAGTACGTGCTTAGCTGTGGTAGCTGATGACATTCTTCTCAGCCTCTCCAAATGCTCCCCTCAGTGCTGTCTTGGCAAAAGGCCCTTGGTTTCCCCCCACCTCCACATCTGATCACTCATCAAGTCCACCTCATCCCCTCCCTGCCTCTTCCAAATCAGTGGCCTCATCTCTGCTCATTGCCACCTCCATTCTAGGCCCCCCATCATGGCTCGCCTGGACAGCTACAGTAGCTTCTTCACTGGTCTCCCTTCCTCCACCATTGCCTGTTCCTTGTCTGTGTTGTTCAGGGTAAGATCATAACTCCTTCCTAGGCCCCTCCCCTGGCCCCCCAGAGGATCCATTCCCCACAGAGGGATCCTATTAAAACTAAACCCGATCACACCCCTCCCCTACTTTAAACCCTCCCATGGCTCCCTACTTCTCTCAGTATAAAATTCATTCTTCCCCATGTCTTCCCAGTCCCCTTCCCCTATTTCTTTCCCCCTTGCTCACTCGGCTCCAGCCACCCTGGCCTCCTTGGTGTTCCTCAAACACCTGAGGGCCTTTGCCCTGGCTGTTCCCGCTACCTGGAATGCCTTCCCTGTATCTTCACGTGGCCAACTCCTCATCCTTCAGTTTCAGCTTGACCATCACCTCCTCAAGGAGGAGGAGGTCTCTGTATACAAGAGACCCCCCTAGTCACTCTCCCATACCTCAGCCTGAAATTACCTGGGTCATTTTTGCCTGCTCTAGGAGGGCAGAGGTTCTTTGTCTGAATTCCAGTGCCTGGCATGTAGTTGGTGCTCAAAAACCTGTAGAATGAATCAAACAGTTACCTACGTAAACCTTTCAACAGCCCCATGAGGAGTCTTTTCCCCATCCCACATTCATGGATGTGGAAACTGAGACACAGAGAGCTTAAGTAACTTGCCCAAAGGTACAATTCTGTGCCTAGAATCTCATGCTCTAGGCAACCAGCCCAAAGGGGCTGATCTTGGAGTCTCACCACCCATTAAGGCCAAAGGAAGAGCAATTTCCCTCACACTCAGCAGCTCCCCTCCACGCAGCCACCCCACCCTGAGCCCAAGGTCACCAGCCAGCACAGGACCCCTCTCCGCCCATGGCCCCGCCTCCTCCAGCCCAGCAAGAAAGGAGGGGAGGGCAGGAAGCAGCAAGGGCACAGTCTCCAGCCTCTGGGAGGGCCTGGTCCCCTGCTTATCTGGCCCTGCTCTTACACTTTTCCAAGTCCAGAGTCCGCTGTGGGCACTGCTGCCTGGCCAGGCAGGAAGCTGGCGGGGACCAACCCAGCCCCTCTCTGGTCCCAGAGCCAACTTGCCTCCTCCAGTCCAGGCTGGATGGGCCTTGAGAACACAGCCTCGTCTATATTAACATCCATCCCTCTCGGAATTGAAAAGATTAATCCTGAAGAGAAATTTTGCAAAACGCTGAGCAGGTAGTGAACACTCAGTCAAGAAGCTGTCAAAAAAGCAAACAATTAGCTCCAGGTCTCCAAGGACACAGACTGCCCAGAAACCAGGACTCTGGGGAAACTGAGGCATGGCATTTTGCCACCCATTTCAAGGAAAGAAGCCAGAACCACAGGTCCTGGAGTTGGATCCAGCTGCCACAAGTGTCCCTGAGCAATGGGCATGTTGGAGAGGGTGTGGCAGGTACAGGCAGAAAAACATGTACTGAGAACCCTGAAGAGTTCCTGTCCAGCGCTGCCCTGGGCAGGGGCCACAAGGAAGCCAGGACCGCCATCCCAGGCCATTGCTCCTAGCTGCCCTCTATCCTTTCGTGTGTGGTGTGTTCCTTAAAGGACTGCCAGAGCCCTGGAAGAGGTGGTCAACGGCAGAATGTGGGAGCCAAGTGGAGCTTTAGTCCTCAGAGTTCCCGCAGCGGCGGAGGTCTTTTATGGGGCTGGAGGGTCATCGGCCAAGTTCGCCTGCTGGAGCTGCGGTCCCTGATGGGAAAAGTACCACTGGCGTGGAATCGCAAATGGATATATCCCCAGCAGAGATCTCTCCAGACGGCTGGGGGACCCCGAGGCCCATGGCGGCCCGAGCCCGGTCCTGCATACCCTCGCTGGTAAGCCCGAAGGTCCCCCCGCCAGTCCGGCCTTACCTCACGGCGCGGACTAGGGCGACGGCAGCAGTGGCGGGACGGGAGACGCGGAGCCGGGGAGCGGCCCGGCCATGGCCCGGGACCTGCTCGGTTGCGGCGGCGGCAGCGGCGGTGCTTTGTCTCCCGGGCGGCCGAGCCGGCGCAGCCGCGGGAGAGCGCAGATCAGACGTAAGGAGGCGGGGGCAGCCGGACCTTCGGCTACCCACAAACTCGCCTCTTTAACCCTTCCCAAACAGCCCAAGCCGGAGCCGCCCCTGCTTTCGTCCCCCGCTCCCGGATTGGATAACCCGGCCCCGACCCACCCCCGGATTCGCCACACCCTGTGGGCCCGCCCTCGAAACCACTCTTAAAGGAAGAGCAACCGGTTTAGGAATTCCCAGTGTCCTATTCGGGGAGAGAAGATTAGATCCTGGAGACTCAACGCGCTCTCAGGGGTAGGGATAGAGGGCGAATTCGTCCAGAAGAAGCATCGGAGTCCTGGGCGAGACCACTCGCTGAAGCAAGCTCTAGGCTTGGAGTTCGAGCTCCTCCCTGGCTAGGGTTGCCAGATTTAGCAAATTTAATGCCCAGCTAAATTTGAAAAATAACTCTGCTGAAAACGTGTGATTTATTGAAAAAAGATGAATACAGGACATTTCAGGCGTCATGACAAAGTCAATACAGGACTGTTCTATATGGACAGGATGTCTGGTAACCCTACCCCTGGCCCCAGGTGAAGAGGGAAAGTTCTAGAGTTGGGCAGGCTTGGGTTCAAGTCCCAGTAAGTCACATTTAATCACTGTGAGGCCTTAAAGAAATCAATCCACTTCTCTAGCCCTCTGTTTCCTCATCTGTCAAATAAAGACAATCATAGTATATAAAGTGCATGGCACACAGTAGATGCTCTCAATAAACAGGAATTGCTGTTCAATTTGTTCTATCCAAAATAACACAGTTCCACCTCCCTAGACCTGTCTTTACTTCCTGCTCTTGCTACCTCGTCCCCACCACCTTCCAGGACTCAATCACTGTCCAGTCCTGGCCTGAGAGCAGGAGAGAAACCGGACAGACCAGGATGATCTATTCATTCTACAGCCTCTCACTAAGCACCTTTGTGTGCCAGGCACTGTGCCAGGTGCTGTCCTTGAGTCAATCAACAAACAAATAAGATGAGATCTAGAAGTGATTCTCTCTAGGAAGACTATAATCCATGGTAGTGGGGTAGAAAGACTGTGAGTGCAATTTTAGACAAGGTGGTCAGAGAAAGCTTCTCTGAGGAGCAGAGACCTGAAGGAAGTGAGGGAGGGAGCCATTTTGATATCTGGGAGAAGGATGTCCCAGGCAGAGGGAACAGCAAGTGCAAAGGCCCTGAGGTGGGACCACCTGAGCATGTTTGTAGAACAGGGAGGAGGCCAGTGGGGCTGGTGCCGATCGACCAAGTGGAAGAATAGTAGGAAATGACGTTAGAGATGATTGGCAAAGCCAGGTTGCTTAGAGCCTTGTGGATCGTGGAAAAGATTTTGCTTTTACTCTGAGAGGAATGGAGAGTCATGGGAGGGTTTTGAGCAGAGGAGGGACATGCTGTGTCTTAGGTTCAACATGATTCCTAGCTGCTGTGGGGAGAATGGACTGTATGGAGCAAGGGTAGAGGCCAGGAGACCAAGGAGGAAGCTCTTGCAGTAGGCCAGGTGAGTGACGATAGTGGCTAAGAGCAGAGTGGGGGCAGTGGAGGTGGAGAGAAGTGGTTGAATTCTAGAGCCTGCCTGATAGTGAAAGCAGGACAGAGGAAAGTAGGGTCAAGACCCATGGCATAGGGAGAGACAGATACATGATGATATCTGATATCATCTGAGCCCCTGGATCCAGCTGTACCTGATGGTGCCATAATTTCTTGGACAGGAAAGGCAAACTGGAATTTCCCCAAATCTGGATGTTCGCCAGATAAGGAAAATGTCAGGCACATGGGCATTTTGTCCTTGGTGTGGGGAAAATTTCCCAGAAGTCTATGAGTCTTTGTTCTCAGAGCCCCTTACGCTGGAAGCAAGGGTTGACAGGGGCAAAAAAGGCAGAAATCTGAGATCAAGAGCCTGGCATCTTTTCTTTTCTTTTTTTTTTTTTTTGGAGTCTTTATCATTTATTTTTTTAATTGAGGTGAAATTCTCATTAAAAAAAATTAAGCATTTTAAAGTGAACATAATGTATAACATAGTGACTAGTTGATAACACTGTATTGTATGATTGAAATTTGCTGAGAGAGTAGAATTTAAATGTTCTCACACACACACAAATATGGGAGGTGATGGATGTTAGTTAACTAGATGGGAGGAATCCTTTCATGATGTGTATATATTTTAAATCATCACAGTGTATACTTTAAATACCTTACAATTTTATTTGCCCGTTACACCTCAACAAAGCTGAAAATAAAGAAAAAAAGATACAGCTCCCAAATTTTAAAAGTCACCAGCAAAAAATAAAATAAAGTGAACGATTCAAGTACCATTTGATACATTCACAGTTTTGAACAACAACCAGCTTTACCTGGTTCCAAAACGTGTCTGTCACTCCAAAGTACAACCCCACATCCATTAGCAGTCACTGCCCATTCTCCCCTCTTGCCAGCCCCTGGCGACCACCAATCTACTTTCTGTCTTTATGGATTTATCTATTCTGGATATTTCATATAATTGGAATCATACAATATGTGGCCTTTTGTGTCTGCCTCCTTTTAGTTAGCATAATGTTTTCAAGGTTCATCAGTGTTACTGCATTTATCAGTACTTCATTCCTTTATGATTGAATAGTATTCCATTGTATGGATGTACCACATTTGGTTTATCCTTTCATCTGTAATGGACATTAGGTTGTTTCCACCTTTTGGCTACTGTGAATAGGGACAGTGATTCAGAAGGACTGGAAAGGGGAAATTGACAACTAGAACTGGGTTGTGGCTACTGTTACCAATCCTGATGATTTACCTGCAGACCATGTCTCGAGTCTGTCACTTCTCCATCTTGGCCACCATTTCCCCATCCCAAGCAGAATGTCAGCAGTAGCCCTCTCTTGGGTCTCCCTTCTGTCACTTTGACCTCTGTGCCCTCCGAATCCATTCTCCACTGAGGGATCCTAGTAAAACTTAAGTCAAATTGAGTCATGGTACTCCATTGCTCAGAGCCTTTCCATACCTCCCCACTGCCTCAGGAGCAAGTCCAAACTCCTCCCCTCGAGTGACAAGGCCCTATAGTCCTGGTCTCTACCTCCCCCTCCAGCCTCCTCATGCATGGTTTCCTATCCCCACTCCCTCAGCTTTGGCCAGCTGCTTCTCTCTGTTCCCAGAATGCACCATGCTCTGGTCCTTTGCATGTGCTGGTCCCCTTCCAGGGCTGGTGCTGGGAAGGCATATGACCCCCCACCCCCACGCTGCTGAGTCAAATGCCGTTGTTTCCTCCAATCAGTCATTCTTTCAACCAGTATTTATTGACACTACTCTTTCTGAGGCACCAGGGATACAAGTTAAAAAGATATACAAGTACATGCATGTTCACAGCAGCACCGTTCACAGTAGCCAAAAGGTGGAAACAACCCAAATGTCCATCAACAGAGGAGTGAATAAATAAAATATGGTACATCCATACAATGGAATATTACTCAGCCATAAAAAGGAGTGGATTACTGATGCATGCCACAGTGTGGATGGACCTTGAAAACATGATGCTAAGTGAAAGAAGCCAGTTTCAAAAGGACCATATGCTGCGTGATTCCATGTGTATGAATTATCCGGAATAGGTAAGTCCTTAGAGACAGAAAGCAGATGGGTTGTTGCCAGGGACTAGGGGGAGGGGAGAATGGGAAGTGACTGCTTAATGGGTACAGCGTTATATTTGGGGGCAATGAAAATGTTTTGGAACTAGATAGAGGTGATGGTTGCACAACATAGTATTAAATGCCACTGAATTGTTCACTTTAAAATGGTGAATTTTATGTCGTGTAAATTTCACCTCAATAAATTATCTTGTAAAAATGAGAGACAAGTGCTCCTGCCCTCCCTTACCAGAGAGGGGAAAATATAAAGCAACATTTATACAGTACATTAGGTGAAGTTAAGAGTCAAGGAGAAAAATGAAGCAGAGGAAGAGCATATGAATTGTGAATGAGGATGGTGGAGTTGCCATTTTAGCTAGGAGGGGCCAGGGAAGACCTCCTGGAGAAGCTGCTTTTCAGTAAAGACCTGAAGGAGATAAGGGCACAAGCCATGCAGATATCCAGAGGGAAAAGCAGTTCTGGCAGAGGGAGCAGCAAATGCAAATGCTCAGAGGCAAGAAACATATCAAGGAGGCCAGTGTGGCTGGAGCAAAGAGAGCGAGAGGAGAGGTGAGATCAGGGAAACCTGTGGGCTTTTCTCAGGAGGCTGAGGAAATGAGGGGAGGTGAGGTGAGAAGGTACATGAGGTAGAAGAATCGGGAGAAGCCAACTGTACCTGGGTTTGATGGCTCTGCCTAACCTGTGATACCCCCTCCTCCCACCAGGAGAAGGTAGGTCCTTGAGGGCAGGGAATTTTGTCTGCTCTGTTCACTGCAGCATCTCCAGCTCCTGGCACAGTGTCCGGCACATAGTAGGTGCTGGGTGACTGGGACGTGACTCGGACTGAAGCAGTCCTCCCAGGCAGATGCCCATAGGACCCGCCATATTGCATCCAGATCTTGGGCTCCCAACCCTTTCCACTGATCCTTCCCCGCTCCCTTCGCCACCTGCTGGGGAAGACAGTGGTCCAAGCTAGGGTCTGAGGCAGACTTTCCTTCCACAGTGGCTGCCCCACCCCAGAAGTGGGCAGGACCAGCCAGCCCCAAGAAGGAACTGAAATTGTCCTCCACCACAAACACGTCAGCCCAGGCCACACACTGGGAGGGGCATGGGGGAGGGGGAGTGATAGGAAGGGCCGGAGTCCCCTGACTTCAAGGCCCCCCTCCTGTATTGGGACAAAACCTGTGCACCACCAGCCCCGAGCCGGGGTCCAGAGTATGAACGAATTTTGCTAAAGGTGTGGAGACCTGGGATTTCTTGCTATCTCATTCCCTAGCATCAAAGGGAGGATTTGAGAGCCCTGCCTTAAAAGGTGGCATTGTGGACTTCGCTGGTGGTCCAGTGGTTGACTCCGCACTTGCAATTTAGGGGGCACAGGTTCAATCCCTGGTCAGGGAACTAAGATACCAAATGCTGCGCAGCCAAAAAAAAAATGTGCCACTGCGGACTCCTCTTCCCCTCTATCATTTATAGGGCCTCTCACCCCCACTCCCCAAACCCTCCTGTCTGCCACAGGTCCACAGATCCCCCGGTGGTTCCTGAATGATTTCCCCAAAGGAGCAATTTAAACCTCCTCTGAGTTTCACCTGTTCCTTATTAATAACCAAGATGTATTGTATACTGGCCCAGGGCCAAGTTCCTTTTACACAGACCCTCATATTGAATCCTCAGACCAAGGCTCAGAGAGCGGAGTGACGTGCTTATGGTCACACAGGAAGGGGCAGAGCTAGGACTACAGCCCAAGCCTGGTGGCTTCTAAAGCCCCTATTGCTAACCACCTAGCCACCCCCTGTTCACGTCCAAAGAAGCCTATCCCGGTACTGCCGTAGCAAAACTCACAGGACTAATAGCCCCTTCCAAGACATAAATCACACCCCTTCCCAGAAGGCTAGAATGGCTGCCTTCGGTATGTGTATTAAGTGTGTATATTTATATATGTTTTCTGGTCAGGTGGGGCTGAAGGGAGGGGAGGCTGACGGGTATGGTCCCTGAGCCACATCCGGGACTCCAGAAGGGCAGGGGGAGATCTTGCATTGTCCTGTGAAGCCCCAGACTCATGAAGCAACCTGTGACCATGCTTTGAGCTGGAAATGAGTGGATTTAATGTTTTAAGTGGCTTCCAGTCCCCACTCTGCCATTTTCAAGCTGTGTGATCTTCGGCAAGTCACTTCACCTCTCTGTGCTTTGGTTTCCTCATCTGTAAACCACAAGAAGTAACAGTGCCCCATCTCATAAGGTGTTATGAGGGATTTCAAGAAGAATAGCTAATGTCTACTAAGCACTTGCTGTGTGTTTTGCTTCTCATGAAAATGCTTAGAAGTAGGAACAATTTTACCATCCCCATTTTACAAATTTTAAAAGCAAGATGAAATAGCTTGCCTGAACTCACACAATGAGCAAGTGGACTTGAATCCAGGCAGTCCGGAATTTGAGTCTACGCCTTGCTGCCCCTCTGAGTAATAATATAAAGCTCGCAGGACAGCACCAGCATGTAGTAAGTGCTCAATAATTGTTAGGTGTTATCCCCTTCTCCTGCTCACAAGTTTTGGTTGGCACTTCAAACATCTTTGAGTAATAGAAAATTTTAAAACAACTAGGTCCTTACCTGGGAAATGTGTCATTTGGGGTAAGGGAATCAAAATATAGGGCATTGTGGGAAATAGGGCATATGGGAAATGTTCTGGTGCTCCAGTCAACCCCAGGACCATATCCTAGTCTCCTGTTTCAGGCATGAGTGGCCCATGAGGGACCTGTGGGTGATATGGTTACTGGAAGGACCCATAGGTGCTTGGAAGGACTCTCTTAGTTGCCAAGTGGCTAAAAGCAGCACACAAACAGGTTTCAGCCAAAGAGAGATTTAACTGACATATGGCTGAGAAGTCTAAGAGTAATTGCATTGCTCTCCAGTATGGCTGGATCTAGGTGCAAAGCCACTATCGTCAGGACTCAGTTTCTCCCAGTCTCTGGGTTTGGCTTTGCTCTGAGAGGATTCATTCTCGGGCAACGTGGGCCCTGGAAGCTCTGAGCTCGTGTCCTCCCAGCCCCAAGGGAATGGAACGAGTCATTTCTTATCAGACTGCTCTGCCCAAGCCTGAAACTGACCCTCACTGGGTCTGTGGGTTGACCTGGCCATCCTTGAACCAATCATTGGGGGTGAGAGAGGAAGGTCAGCCCCAGGGAACATCTTGAACCGAGATTGCATGGAAAATCAGGTGCTACCTGACATCACCATGACAAGGGTAAGTCAGGCAGCCACCCTGATGGCTACCAATCGTAGGAGACCATCTCAGCAATGAAGGGAGCCCAGCTTGGGGAAAATGGAAGTGTGTGGCTCAGCTGCTCTCTGCACAGCCCTCTGCCCTCAGCTCCCTGCTTCTGCTTCTAAAAGGTATTACCAAACACTTCCCTCCCGCCTCTTCTCCCCTCATCTCCTCCTCTCCTTGGCCCTGTGGCCCCCACTGCCTCAGAGAGGTGAAGTAACGTGCCCGAGGTCACACAGCCAGCATACATGGCAGAGCCCAGAGGTGCACCCAGGCAGCTGCCCCCAGAGTCCAGCTCTTGGCCTGGGAATAGCCTGAGGTGGTCTGATTCCCCAGTGGCTGAAGGGAAGTGACGGGCAGCCTGAGGCTCTGAAGATAATCCCTTTCAATCTGGGTAGTTAATGGTCCTGATAGCCCTCACAGCAGAGGACACGGCAGCCTCCTTAACCAGCAGCCTCTGCCCTCAAGGTTCCTCCTACCCTGTGGCTCCATTTTCTTCCTACTCTCCAGCCATTTTCTGCTGCTCTCTCTGTATCTCAAGGTCTTACTCTCCAGAGAGGACCTGCTTGCCTTGCGGCCCCTTCTGATTCTAGCGCCCCTGCTGGACAAGCTTCCTGTGGCTTCTTTGGCTCACCCTGAGGCCAGGCTCAATTACTGGATGCTGGCGAGTGGTCACGTGGCTACAGCACGTTGACCGGGATCAGGGAACCAGCCTGGCTGATCTGCAGGTGAGCAGTGGCCCACACTCCTGTACATCCTCTGTGGGAGTGGGACCATCCCCAGCTTCTGCCAGGACAGGGGTAAGAGAGCAACTTCCCAGCCTCCAGCAGCCCATTTTGGGGTCAAAACCAGCCTGGGGGGATGGGGGGATGGGTAACAGGAGAAATAGGAGGGGCACATCTCCAAACTCCCTCCAGATCCTCACTCCTTTAGCTAACACTTTTTCTTTACTTTTTAAAAAATTGAGATGAAATTCACATAGCATAAAATTAACCACCTTAAAGTACAACTCAGTGGCACTTAGTCCATTCACAGTGTTGTGTAACCACCACCTCTGTCTAGTTCCAAAACATTCTCATCACCCAAAAAGGAAACCCCATACCCATTAGTGCCCATGAGCAGTCACTCTCCATGTCTTCCCCTCTCCCAGGCCCTGGCAACCACCAATCTGCTTTCTGTCTCTATGGATTTACCTATTCTGGGTATTCCATGTAAATGGAATCATATCCAAATGGAATCACAACCTGATCTTTCGTGTCTGGCTTCTTTCACTCAGCGTAATGTTTCAAGGTCCATCCACACTGTAGCATGTGTCAGTGCTTCATTCCCTTTTATGGCTGAGGGTAGATCACATTTTGTTTGTCCCTTCATCTATTGATGGACATGTGGGTTGTTTCCACCTTTTGCCTACTGTGAACAGTGCTGCTATGAACGTTCATGTACGAGTATCTGTTTGAGTCCCTGTTTTCAATTCTTTGAGGTCTATAACTTTAGTTAACATTTTGATGCTACTTTTATAAATTTGTTTATTTATTTATTTATTTTGCTGCGTTGGGTCTTCGTTGCTGCGTGGGCTTTCTCTAGTTGCGGCGAGCGGGGGCTACTCTTCGTAGGGGGTCCAGTAGGTGGACAACCAGCTCGACTGGGGGGCCTAAGGCTGCCCAGGAAGCAGCTCCCCAGCCCTCCACCACCCAGGGCCACCAGGGGGCGCCAGAGCCTCGAGCAAACTCGCTGCAGCCCGTGAGGCCGCCGCCTGGGATTCCGGCCAAACTCGTGCCCGGGAAGTTCGTGCGCCCCACGCTGACCCCCGGGCAGGGGTGGGGATCGCTGGAGTAACTAGGTTGTACGTCCTCTGCAGAGCCATTAGGACCTTTAATTACCGGGATTGGAAGTGAATAATTAGCTGCGGTGCCCCAGGCCACTGAGTCACTTCCCCTCAGAAACCAGACTCCCTGGGCGGAAGAGGGGGCGGCTCACGGCTCCCTGGGCTGGGGGATCCTTGGGGTGGGCGTGGGGTGCGGGGCCGGCGCTGACGATTTTGGTCAAGGTCTGAATTCTGGAGCCTGAGTGTACATCAGTGCTGGGCCACTTAGCGGCTAGGATACTTTGCCTCTGTCGTCCTCAGTTTCCTCCTCTGTCAGATGGAGGGAAACAACATTCTCTCCATACAGTTTGCTGGGATCGTTAAACCCATAGAAAACCCTCAAAATGATGCCTGGCACATACTGCTCTCATAATAGTTAATTCTGTTTTTACTATCACCGTTATTATTACTTGGGTATAGTAGGTAATTAAGGGCTGGGGTTCTGCAATCAGATAGACCTGAGTCTAGACCAGCTGCTTCAATCACTTGCCAGTTGTGTGGCTTTTTTCACTGTCTTATACCTCAGATTCATCATCTGAAAAGTAGGGAAATTCATAGCAAACCATTCACAGTGGGGAGGAGGTGGAGGGATATCATATTGCCGGGGATGGTCTCAGCTGGACACACACTTTTGGAGGAGTCCAGATTGTAAAAACTGGACTCCTTTTTTAGGCAAGGACTTTGGGCAATTTTATTTTATTTTTTAAATAAATTTATTTAATTTATTTTTGGCTGCGTTGGGTCTTCGTTGCTGCGCGCGGGCATTCTCTAGTTGTGGCGAGCGGGGGTGGGGGGGCTGCACGGGCTTCTCATTGAGGTGGCTTCTCTTGTTGTGGAGCACGGGCTCTTAGGCGCACGGGCTTCAGTAGTTGTGGCCAGCAGGCTCTAGAGCGCAGGCTCAGTAGTTGTGGCGCACGGGCTTAGTTGCTCCGCGGCATGTGGGATCTTCCCGGACCAGGGCTCGAGCCCGTGTCCCCTGCATTGGCAGGCGGATTCTTAACCACTGCGCCACCAGGGAAGTCCCTTTGGGCAATTTTAGACTAGAAAGCACTGGGAGGACAGAAAAGGGAACTAAATCTTTGGCAAGGAAGCAGGGGGTGTAGATGGCATCAGGCACCTGGGCTCAGCAGATTAGACCCCAGCCCAGGAATCTAGCCCTGAGAGTTCTGACAGCCGAGGAGGAAAGAGGAAGGGCCCAGTTACATAATTCTTTTCTGGCCAAGGATGCCCTTTGCTGAACCTTCCAGCCTCAGCTGGACCTTGATGGGTGGGGAACATGGTGGTTGGACACCCCTAGAGCTGTCTTGAGCTCTGTATTAGTTTACTATTGCTATGTAACAAATTACTCCCCAACTTAGTGGCTTGAGATGGTAAACATTTATTATTTCATATGATTTCAGGAATTCAGGAGCAGTTTAGCTGGGTGTTTCTGGCTCAGGATCTTTCATGAGGTTGTAGTCAAAACATGGGCTTGAGCTCCCTTCATGTGAAGGCTTGACTGGGGTTGGAGGATCCATTTCCAAGATGGTGCACTCAGATGGCTGTTGCCAGGGGGTCTCTGTTTCTTCCTGGCTCTTGGCAGGAGGCCTCAGTTCCTCACGACATGGGCCGCCCAACAAAGCTGTTTGAGTGTCCTCCTGAGGTGCTGGAAGAAAAAGCAGCAGAGCCAGAGACAGAGTGTGACAGCAGGGGGGAGGGGCCTGTTCTAGGTTTGGTGGTCAGGGACCTCCAGGGAGTGAATGAAGTGAGGGGTGGAAACATCTGGTGGAAGGACATTCTGGGCAGAGGAAAGAGCCAGTGCAAAGGCTCTGAAGTGGGAACATGAAGGTATATTTGAGGAACGGTGAGGAGCCCAGTGTGATCCAGTTATCCCTCGATAACAATCAGATACAGAGCATTCACTGAGTGCCCGTTAAGGACTAAATGTCCTACACGATTTCATTTTCCTTTACCCACTACTATGATGCCCATTTTACAGACCGGGGACACTGAGGCTCAGAAAATGGAAGTCTCTTGCTAGAGGTAACACAGTAGTGCTGGGATAAAAACCCAGGCCTGGAAAGCTCCAGCACCAGCTGTCTTAGTCCATTTTGGAGGGACATAAACATTCAGCCCATTGCATTCTGCCCCCGGTTTCCCCAAATGCACGTCCTTTCCACATGCAAAATGCACTCATTCCATCCCAAGAGCTCCCAAAGGCTTAACACCTTCTAACATCAACCCAAAAGTCTATAGCCCAAAGTCTCACCGAAATCAGTTATAAGTGAGACTCAAGGTACGATTCATTCTGAGGCAAATTCCTTCCCAGCTGTGAAGTCAAACATGTTATGTGTTTTCAAAAGACAGTGGTGGGACAGGCATAGGACAGGCACTCGCATTCCAAAAGGGAGAAATAGGAAAGAAGAAAGGTCCTCAGCAAGTCCAAAACCTTAAGGCTGCCTTCTGGACACACAGGGTAGTGTTCTTGCCCCCGAAACTTTTCTGGGCAGGAGCTGGGCCCCAAGATTCTATGCTCCCATGGCTTTGCTGGGCTCTCCTGGGCTGGAACCTCGCACAGGTAGCTCCACCCGGCTGGCGGCCCTCTGGCTGGCTGGTGCCTCCACAGCCCCTCCGACGTCCGGGTGGAGGCAGCCATGCCACCCGCAGCTTGGCTAGTTGCAGCGCGTGCTGCACTGCTCGGGGCCTGCGGGAGCGGTGCCCAGTCCCCCCACCTTGTGCAGAGAGCGGAGCCCTGCAGTGAAGGCCCCTCCTCCGAAATCCTCCCCCAACCCAGGCCCTTGCGCTCTGGGCCTGTGATAAGAGGGCAGCCCCGATGAGCTCCGAAAGGCCTGTGGGGACATTCTTCCATTGTCTTGGACAGGCCTCTGCAGCATCCCTCTTTTCTTTCTGGGCTCTCACCAGAATCACCCTTAATGGTGGGTTCATGGCAGTGCAGGCTTTTTCTATCACGCACCTCCAAACTCTTTCAGTGTCTGCCGATCACCCTGTTCCAAAGCTGCTGGTGCGTTTTTAGGGATTTCTTACAGCAGAACCCCCGCTTCGTGGTACCGATGTTCTGTCCGGGTCTGTTCGGGCTGCTGTGACAAAATACCATAAATTGGGTGGCTTATAAACTACAGACATTGATTTCTCACAGTTCTGGAGTCTAGGAAGCCCAAGATCAAGGTTTTGACAGCTTCAGTGACTGGTGAGAGCCAGGTTTCTGACTCAAAAGTGGTGTCCTCTAGCTGTAGCCTCATATGGCAGGAGCAGAGAGGGCTGTCTAGGGGGTCTCTTTATAAGGGCGCTGATCCCATTCCTGACATCTCTGCTCTCATGATCAAATCAGCTCTAAAGGCTCCACCTCCTAATACTGTCACCTTGGCGGTTAGGATTTCAACATGAATTTGGGGGGATATAAACTTTCAGGCAATTATACCAGCCATTACCCAGCTAGGGAGCAGACCAGCCACTCAGGCCTCCTCCCCACCTGAAGCCCAGACCTTGTTCTCAGTGGGGAGGGAACAGTCTGCAGAAGCACATTTTACAGATGCGGACACCAAGGCCTCCACTCACTGGCTGGGCAACAGTCTTGACTCTCAAGCTTCAGTGTCCTCATTTGTGGCCACCACTCTTCACAACCCTTGGGGGATGTATGACTCACATCCAATTATAGATTATAATCAACACTCTTTATTGAGCACATTCTCTGAGGTAGTGCCACCCAACCTCCCAAGCTCTTAATGCATCAAATTCTCCCCCACAACCCAATGAGGTAATTGTAATTGTTCCTATTTTACAGATGAGTAAACTGAGGCTTAGAGAGTCTGAGTGATCACACAGCTAAGAAGATGCTGAACACTCAATTCTAAACCTGTCTGAGTGACCCCTAGAGCCTTCATTTGTAATTATGGGTCCCCTCAGATGATGGCTTCCTGCGCTTGAAGTGGGGAGAGACTCTTATCAGGCTAATGACTTAATATTTCAGTGCCTCAGGCTCTTCATCATAAAATAGGGATAATAATAATAATAGTACCTATCCCAGGGCTGATGTGAGATTTAAATGAGTTAAGATACATAAAACATTCAGAGCTAGTACAGTAGCCACTAACCACGTGTGGCTGTTTAAATTTTAATTCATTAACATTAAGTGAAGTTATGAATTCAGGTCCTCAGTGACACTAGCCACATTTCAGGTGCTCGGTAGCCTCATGTGGGGACCATACTGCACAGCACAAATAGAATATTTCCATCATCACAGAAAGTTCCACCTGTCAGCACTGGTAGAGAGCAATACATGGCATGAAGCAAGCCTCAAAAACTGTTAATCACATTATAATTAATCCTAGATCATTAGCTATTGTAATTATATCTATTAGTATCTTTTTCTTTTTTTTCGTTTTTTTTTTTTTTTGCGGTACGCGGGCCTCTCACTGTTGTAGCCTCTCCCGTGGCGGAGCACAGGTTCCGGACGCGCAGGCTCAGCGGCCATGGCTCACGGGCCCAGCCGCTCCGTGGCATGTGGGATCTTCCCGGACCGGGGCACGAACCCGTGTCCCCTGCATCGGCAGGCAGACTCTCAACCACTGCGCCACCAGGGAAGCCCTATTAGTATCTATTAATCCTATTCTAGCCTATTGGGGTTTTTGTTGTTTGTTTTTTTGTTTTTGGCTGTGTTGGGTCTTTGTTGCTGTGCACGGGCTTTCTCTAGTTGCGGTGAGCGGGGTCTACTCTTCATTGTGGCACGCAGGCTTCTCATTGCAGTGGCTTCTCTTGTTGTGGAGCACGGGCTCTAGGCATACGGGCTTCAGTAGTTGTGGCACTTGGGCTCAGTGGTTGTGACTTGCGGGCTCTGGAGCGCAAGCTCAGTAGTTGTGGCGCATGGGCTTAGTTGCTCCGCAGCATGTGGGATCTCCCCGGGCCAGGGCTCGAACCCGTGTTCCCTGCATTGGCAGGGGGATTCTTAACCACTGTGCCACCTGGAAAGTCCCTGTTATTTTTATATTTATTATTAATATGTAATATACTATTAAGTGCTTTTATTGTTAGTCTTAGAACTTAATATAATATTACATTGATTATTAATCTTATTACTATTCTATTGTTATTTCATATTTATTATTATTAATTCTATCACCATTATTATTATAAGCTACTATTATACTATTAGCCTTAGACCTAACTGCTATTATTATATTTATTATTACTACTAATATCCTATTGTTATTTTGTATTTGCTATTAATCCTGTAATAGTTAACAGTGTAATTATTAATTAGACCTAATAACTATTGTTACATTATTATATTTATTGTTATCGATCCTTTTATTTATTTATTTATTTTTAAATTTAAATTTAATTTTTTTGGCTGCTTTGGGTCTTTGTTGCTGGGAGCAGGCTTTTTCTAGTTGTGGCCAGGGGGCGCTACTCTTTGTTGCGGTGCGTGGGCTTCTCATTGCGGTGGCTTCTCTTGTTGAGGAGCACAGGCTGTAGGCGCGCAGGCTTCAGTAGTTGTGGCACACAGGCTCAGTAGTTGTGGCTCACAAGCTCACTAGTTGTGGCTCGCAGGCTCTAGAGTACAGACTCAGTAGTTGTGGCGCACGGGCTTAGTTGCTCCACAGCATTTGGGATCTTCCCAGACCAGAGATCAAACTGGTGTCCCCTGCATCGGCAGGCGGATTCTTAACCACTGCGCCACCGGGGATGTCCCTATCGATCCTTTTATTATTAACCCTGTACTGGCTAACTTGTTTTGTTATTAATAACAGCTGTTAATATCACTACTAATAGTCCGAATAAGCATTTACTAATAGTTATTGACTACTGTTTTGTTACTGTTATTAGTCCTGAGAGTCTCTGACCCCTGGAACTTGGCAGGCAGCAGGTGCGCTCCAACTCAGCGTTTTTCACGGTCGGAAGGAAGGGCGGTCTGCTCCCCCAGGACCGCTTTGCTTGTTTCCGGGGAATTCGAATAAACCTCTTTCTCCCTTTGGGTCCCAATGACCTGTGAAGTGGGAGGAGCCAAGGCCGGGCAGCCTACTCGCGGAGAAGATGAAATCGCTGCTCGGAGCCGTGATGCTCTCAAATCTAGGGCAAGGCGGTGGAGGGGTATTCGCTGTAAACCCTTTGCATTTCTAAGGAGAAACAAAAACAGAGTGAGAAGTCTCGATCGCGGTGAGCATTGAAACAAGAAAGTGGACTCTGGAGGGGAGGCGTGGTGAGAAGAAATTAAACGAGAAAGGAAACCACTTTGGGCCTCAAAGAAATCTGGCGCGAGAGAAGGCTTGCACTGTGATTAAAAAGGGGAAGAGCCACAAGTCTCCATTTAAGTCAGCAGAGCTGCTGTGAGAGGGAAAGTGCTTGTGGCTGGCAGATTTCAGCAACCATTTGACAACTGCTGTGTACCTGGCTGCTCTGTCGGCGCCACCTGGCTGCTGTGTGACTGCAGTCAAGTAATTGCTCTCTCTGGGCCTCAGTCTCCCCAAGTATAAGAAAGAGATAATAATATGGGATGATCAGGTTAGGCTTCCCCGATAACTTACTCCCTTTGCCCCCCATCCTCGGCTGCTGTGTGAACATCACTGGGGCACCTCCTAATGGGTTGCCAACTCAGACACTGCAGCTCGAATGCAAAGCTCAACAGGTCCTTCTGTGCAAAACCCTCCATGGCTCCCTATTGCTCCCAAAATAATTCCCAAACTTGCCACCAGGAACTTCAAGTCTCCATGTGATGGGCCCGCCTTCGTCTCTTCCCATCTATCAGTCTAGGCATCACCACTGCTTTCTTGACTTTCCTCGAATGCACCAAGCTTATTCCCATCTCAGGATCCTTGAACTTGCAGTTCCTTATCACTCCTGGATCCTTCTTATCGTGGGGTGGAGGGGAGAGGTGGTCTCATCCCAAATATTAGCTCCTCAGGAGGTCCTCCAAGCCTTCAGTCTAAGATAGCCTGGGAAGCACTCTCCATCCTGTAACTGTTTTGTCATCTTCATAGTACATTATCCCATTTACCTATTTATTTATGCTCTGTGTCCCCTCACAGAATGTCAGCTGAGGACAAGGGATGCCCATGAGGGCAGGGATATTTGTCTGTCTTGTTCAATGCTGTGTCCCCAACACCTAGAACCATGCCTGACACACATATTTGTGGAAAGCACATGTTTGTGGCCGGTTCCTTCAAGGTTATTGAACTCTAAGGATCCTACAGCCGACAGGCTCCCTTCCGCCATCTGGGTGAAATCTGGAAATCCCCACCTTCTGGGGGAACCCCTTCCTGTAGCTCCAACGGCAGGACTCAGGCCTGATTGTTTAACAAACACTCATGTAGCAGTGTTTTCCCTTGGGCAGAGCCCCTTGCTAAGTGCTTTAATGCATTAACTCACTTAATCCTCACAACGACCCTGTGAAATGGGTATTTCCATTTCATAGATGAGGAAATTGAGTTACGGAGAAGTCAAGTCATTTGCCCAAGGTTAGTAAGAGGGGGAGGCAGGGGAATGGACGAGTGTGCTGTCTGGAAAGGGGTGATGTGGCCCCTGCAAGCTGGAGGTGTGAGCGACTTGTTTCCTGTTGTGGGAGGGAGAGAAGAGCAGACATTCCTCTCTCCCCTCCCTCCCATGTGTTGGGGGAAGGGCTGGCTGGGTGTATGCTCCCCCTCAGGCTAGTGGGGACCCCCCTGTGAACCTCACGCCACATAAGGCTCATAGATAAAATGAAAGTAGCCCCGGGGAGAGCAGAGAGGGAGGCCCAGAGGCTATGGGAGCAAGCGATCTGGGAGGGCTTCCTGGAGAAAGATGCACTCCTGGAGTTGTGGGACGGATGGGCCCATAGAGGCCAGTCTATAGGGGCATGGGCAGCGACAAGAGCAGAGCTGAGGGTGGCGCTATGGGGGTCTGCTCAGTACAGTCGCGGATAGTCGGGGCCGGGCTGGGTTGGGATCTTTCCCCGGGTGATGATGAAAGCTGCGGTCGCTATTGCACTGACCGGCCCGGCGCGCGCAGATAAGGCCCTGCAGGAGGGAGTCGGCAGGGTCGCGCCCCCTCGAGGCCAGGCGCCTCGGCCCGGCCCCGCCCTCAGACCCCGCCTTTCCTTCATCTGGCCCCGCCCCCGCAGTGTGGAGGCACCCGGTGGCCCCTGGCGCTAGGTGGGTGGGGCCAAGGTTGCCCCGCCCCTTCTGCCGTTCATTCCCTTCTTTAGGTTTTGAGATACGAAATCGGGAGGGTGATCTGTGGGCGTGGCTTTAAAAGGCCCCGCCTCTCCCCGGGCTGGCTTTTGAGACCCCAGGACCTGGTCAGTCGCAGAGGAGCAGGACTGATGGGCGGGGCGAGGGCTGGCCCCGCCCCTGGGCCGGTTTTCTCCTCGCCCCCTGCCAAGTCTGGCTCACAGGCGGAGTGGGGCGGGGCCTGTTGTGGCCCCGCCCCTGCCTGGCCGCCCTCCCCCGTCGGGCTCCCCTCGCACAGCCGGTTCCTCTTTACATAACGGCGCGGGGCGGCATGGGCTCGGGCCACCGCCTCCGCCCGGCCGCCCGCCCGGACTGTCGCGGCCCGCGGTGGAGACGGCGGCCTCAGCAAAGTTTCCCCGGTGGCGGCCCGGAGGCGCATCCTCCCGCAGCTGTCAAGCGCTGGCGGCGGAAATGATGAGGCGCTGGCCATTTTCCGAGCCCGGGTTTCCTGCCTGAGCCCCGCTCGAGCGAGCCGCGAGCCAGGATCCGGCGCGCGGGAGAGAACGCGCCCGGGGCGGGAGGGATATCGGGGGGCCGGGGGCGCGCGACGCCATGGGCCGGCCGGGCCCGGACCCCCTCTCTTTCAGGTAAGCCCGCCTTTCCCAGCGCTCCCCTCCTCCGGGGCTGGGAGGGCTTTAATGGGGGAAGAGGAGGCCCCGTGTCCAGTTCTGCCCAGTGTCTGCGCACTCCCACAACAGCCTAAAACATTGTCCTGAAGCTAACTCAGATGGAGGTGTTCAGGGGTGACCGTTCCCCAGCTCCTGCGACACCCTGCCAGCCGACACCCCCAGCCACACACGTGTTGGGGATGTAATGGGGTAGCTGAGGCAGTGGGGGAGGCGCTGAGAGAGGGTATGGCTAATACTCCCATTCCGCCTCTTAACGTAGCCCAGCCAGTCAACTTGCGCCTGGTGAGGAGGGGGGCGGGGGGGGGCCGGCTTGGTGCCTTGAAAGTGAAAGTAGTGAAACTGAGCCCATGAGAATGGAAGAGTCCTCTTGGAGTGGGACGCAGGCCCCTCCCCACTCTCCCAGGCCAGGCCGTGTGGCTAAGAGGGGAGCCCTCCCCGCATTCCAGAAGCCCCTCTCCGCATTCCCTGCATCAGGGAGATGGGGTGGCCCAGGCACCCCCATGCTACAGAATCTGGGGGTTCAAAAGGGTTAGGGCTCTCACAGCTCAGGTCTCTTTGGGCTGGTACCCTCCCACCCTGGACCTGGGGCTCCAGGGGAATCCTCCCACCAAAAAAAAAGGGACACAGGTCATTGGCTTGATAGGTCAGCAGGGCTGGGAAGGTATTTCAGAGGCCCTTAATGCCTGGTGCAGAAATCCCCTCCCTTCCCTCATTCTGTTCCTGGGGGCTTTCAGGGCAATGGGGACTGAATTTGAGGAACTGTGGGGGGGGCCTGCCTGCCATTCCACTTTTTTTCCTGAGTTTCCTCATTCTCCTGTTTCTCTTCCCCATTCCCGGGCCACAATGATGTAGGTGAGGAGGTCATTGCCTGCAGCTGGGGGCCTCCAGGGAGGAGAATGGCCGGGCCGGACTGAGTGGGAGGAAGTGAAATTGGGCTACAGGCGGGGGGCTTCGGAACAGAGGGCCTGGCAAGGACAAGTCTGAAGGGCCAAGGTCCAGCTTTGGGGGCAGGAGGGGCAGAGATCTGACCCGCACCCCCTGGCCTGGGAGATGAGCCTCCTCTGACACCCACCTGCTGCCAGGCTCAGCTGGGGCAGCCGGCCCATCCTCATTTACAGTCCAACCCTGGGGCCCCTGTCAGGGCTGTGGGTGTATGGATCTCCGGGGTTGTGGGTGCGAGTTGTATCTGGATTTCTCATCGCTGACCTGGCTGCCAGCGTGGAAACAACCCTGGAGGCTCTCCGGGGCCTGCGGGGGCCAGAGACCCAGCTCTAATGGGGGGAGAGCCGGCTGAGGCCGCCTTGTCAGGCTGGGGTCAGCAGATGAGAGGCCAGGGCCTGTTTTGGGAAGTTGGAAGGGTTTTTAATACACTTTTTCTGAGCCTTTTCCCACAACCCCCCTCTGGGAGGGAAAAATCCTTCTGAGCCAAAGGGTGAACATTCCTAGAACTTGTGTGAGTCCCCGTGGGCCACAGAGGCAGCCAGCTGGGAAGGGGCTGGACTAAAGTATCAGCTTCCGGCGTCTGAGGACCTTCAGGGGCTCAGCAGCGGCAGAGGAGGGTCCTGGAAGCTTAGGTTCCATTCCCTCGCTGCCTTTTTTCCAGCTGAGGGCATGGGCAAGTGACACTTGTGAACCTCCGTTTCCCCTATGCGAAATGGGGTAATAACAGGTTTGTGGTAGGGTGTGTGATAAGCCTGGCATTGAAGGGTTCAATTCCAGGCGGCGGTGGTGGTGGTTTTCATCATCACCGTAATTAGTGTTATCGTTACTGGCTGTGGAATGTTCGTTCATCAGCATCCCTTGAGCAGGTGCAGCTCTGGGGCTTCCTGAGTGTTTGGGAGAAGAATTCTGGAGACCCAGGCAGGATGAGGTGATGGTGCTTCCTGGCTATATGGCCTTGCTTAACCACCCCAGCCTCAGTTTCTTCATCTGTCAAATGGGTGTGATAATAGTACCTACTACTTTAGGGTCATTGGAACCGCGAATGAGTGAATTCACAGAGTGTTTAGCGTGGCTTGGTCAGGAGGGGAAATAGTAATAAGGATGAGATTATTATCGTTTTTGTTGTGGATGTTAGCTCTGCTCGTTTTCCTTCCAGATCCACCCGCCCCCACCCCCCCACCCCCCAACCCCCCCATTCTTCTGAACCCTGGGCTTGATCCTTCTCCAATAAACAGAACTTTCTAATACAAATTAGATGCTGCAGAGCCACTCCAGATATGGCGGTAGCCTGGGCGAGCAGGTACTGGGTAGCCCTGCAGCAGTTCAGCCTGTGCGGACCCTTGGATATCTGGGTCTGGCTGTGCCACCTCCTGGATGGAGTCTCCCCGAGGGCAGAGGGGGGCAGGGCTGGAGACACTTGGAGGGACTGCCCAGCTGCTAGTCCCAGTGCTGCCCACGCCGAGTGGGGAAGACAGGGCACATAAAGCATTCAGTGCTGGCCTTGGCACTCAATTAATAAGAGATATTGTTGTTGTTATTATTATTAAAATGAGAGGTCTCTTCTGTTCAGTTCTCACTTCTCCCAGTAGCAGCATGGGTTTTGGAGCCAAATGTGAGCTTTGCCAGCTTCTAGCTGTGAGGCCTTGGGCAAGTTACCTGAACTCTCTGGGGCGCACCTGCCCAGCGGGGGCCAAGAGTCCCAGCTTATCCCGGGTATATGAGCCTGCATGTGAGTGCATACAAGAAGTGTATGAATCTGGCACAGAGTAGGGACTCAAACTATGTTGGGTATAACTGCTATGGCCGTGTGACCTTGGGCTTGTCCCTTAACCTCTCTGAGCTATGGGTCTCCTCATCTATGAATGAGAGTACTAATAGGGTTGCTTTGAGAAGAGGCATGCAGAGTGCCTGGCATGCAGTCAGCGCTCAATAAGAGCTACGCTGTTAATGCCCAAGAGGGGGGTTGGCACTTAATTGCCAGGTTTCCTGGGAAAATGGGCCCTAGGGGCTCCCGGGTGTTCAGCGTCTTTGGGCGGAGCAGGAAGCTGCTTCCATCTGGCAGACAGAGAAGCCTGCCTTGGAGAGTCCAGAGGTGTAATACAAGTTACTTGTTCCCAGCCAGACCCTGTTCCCAGCTACCCGCCCTCCCTGAGGAAACTGAGGCGGGCAGGCTGCCCAGGGGAAGTGACTCAGCTGGGGTCACTCGCTGAGTCAGTCCTAATTGGGCCCAGGAACCCTGTGCCTCAGCTCCCTGGCTTCCGGGGCCTGAGGTCCCTCGGGGACTGGGCAGGTCCAAACCACAGTTGGACACCCACTTACTTGGGCCGCAAAGCCTGGATGACCAGCATTCTTCAGCTGGGGCTTCGGGGTCCCATTGGCTACCACTGGGCTGCTCAGCCCAGCATCCTTCCTCCCAGCAGGGGCAAGGGGCACTTCCCCAGGAGAGCAAGTCCTCCTGGCGTCCCCCGGCCCCGCCCTGCCCGGAAACCCGGCAGCTGCGCAGATGGCTGGAAGGTTTTTCCTCCCACGCCACCCTGTCAGGGGTCGGCTAGCGGGGCCGGGCTGCAGGCTTCCTCATGAACCAGGCCTGGAGCCCCTGGGGGCCTGCCCGGATGTGGGCCCCCATCCCGGCTGGCCAAGGGCAGCCTGCCACTGCCCCATGGGTCCCCAGGGAGGCCTGGGAGGGAGGAAGTCTGTGCCCTGCTCACCCGGGAGCTGACTCACAAGGGTGCCTGAGGGGGAGGCCTTGGCCTTGAGGGGCTGGGGAACTGGAAATGCAATTAGGAGAGTGGACACAAAGGAGGGCCTTTGGCATGGGATCTGTCCTTTGAGAGCTGGCACTCTGGTGTCACCTCGTGGGAGGAGAGGCCCTGAGAGGGTGATGAGTGTGGGGAGAGGATTGCAGGAGGGCTTGAGGGCACCCGTCCTGATATCCTGAGGAAGCAACACCGTCTGGGGGCATGGGGTGTGCAGAGCTGACTGAGAGGCTTCCCCTCTCTCCCCTCAACCCAGGGGCAGTTAAAGGAAGAAGTCACATGCTGGGATGGGGGTGGCTTAGAGAGTTCTGCCTGTTCTTCGGTGGCCCTGGCTTTCCCCACCTCCCAAAGGCTGTTGGCCAGGGTGTCAGGCTGAGGGTGGGGGCAGAGGAAGCCAGAGGACATTTCCTGTTCTGGCAGACTGTTCTGGTGTGATAAATGTCCCCAGGCACTAGGTGACCCCTGCGAGAGTGCATCACGGCCCCCTGGCTGCCCGATGGGCTAGAGCAGAACCCACTTCTCAGCCTCCCCAGGGCTCCAGAACCTTTGCTCTGTACTGCCTGTAGGCTTCTACACAGTCTGGCCAGCTCGAGTGGTGTGAAAGGGCAGTGGGCCTCCTGCCAGGCAGTGTGTGTTGGAATCCCCTCAACTCTCTGGGCCTCCTTGGACCGGGGGGTGGGGTCTGGGCTCCTGGAGAAGTTGGTGCTGTGGGTAGGAAAGGCAGAAATGCTTACAGCAGCCTGGAGTGAACTTGGAGGCCTCCCTGGAGGAGGTGTCTCCCTCTGAAGGTATAAGACTTCCTGCCCAAACATCTGTGAGCTGTGGACCTGGGGGAGGATGGAGGCTGTGGACTGGCTCATTTTAAATTCAGTTCTCACAATTTAAAATATTCTCCCCAAGCCTTGGCAGGTGAAATTCCCACAGGTGGGTAAAGGCCTTCTCTGCACCTGGGCCTGATAATTAAACAAGAAATATTAGCTTCCCAAGATTACATTATTACCCAGGGCGATTGGATAGAGGAGAGGCTGATGAGCCTCGATCTCTGGGGTCCTGGGTTAGAGTGAGCCCCACAACTCAGAGCCAGGATTCCCAGCTCTTCAGAGCCTGAACTCTCCCCGGCTTGGTGTAGGATGTATATGCTTGAACAGGGTACTGGCTAAGGCTTCAAAGCCCTCACCAGGTTGCCCTGAGCAGGGACTCTGTGGACACAATTGTTCTAAACTTGGGGTCCCGAAAGGCAGACCCACCCCCGCCCTGACATGAGCCCCCGTATGGGCACAGAGGTCGCTGCCGCCATCTCCACATGTTTGCTGTGGGGACTTGGCGGGGGGGTTGCTGGGATGCGGTCTGATTTTCCTGCTCCATGTCACATCATCCTCGTCCCTCACCCTGCTGTGGGATTTTGGGAAATCCTGGACTCTGACTCCCTTACCCAGCAGATCTCCCTGCCCCAAAAGCCCAGGATGAGGAGGTGGGAGGGACCCTCTGGATTTGCAGGCCCCTCTCTGTGGAAGGCTGTTCATCCCTGTGGCTGCCCAGGCTCCCAGATGCTCCTGTGGGGGGTCGGAGGGGATAGAAATGCCCCAAAGATCCCTCTACTCCCTATACCCCCTAGCTGAAGCCTGGGGGCTCCTGGGAACCCCCAGGTGATTAGTAGTTGCTTCCTACCAAGAGCTTTTAGGCCCTGTTCTCAGGGTTGGCGTGATCTGATCAATTGCTCTTCCTCTGTGTCTGGCGCATAGTAAACACTCAATAAATGCTTCCACCTGGGCCGAGGCCCAAGGAGGGGACCACCTTCCTGTGGCCTGGCTGCCTGCCCCGGCCAGGAAACCTCCCAGGCATGGCCCCCTCCCCGGCACAGGCCACAGCTGAGTGCTCTGGCTGGTGACTTCCTGCCTGGAGCTCCTGCCCGGAGCTGCCTGAGCAGTGCTTCACCCCTGAGAAGGCCTTGTGTTCAGGCTCCCATGACCCTCCCTGCCTGGCCCAACCCATGAAGCCAGGCTCTGCCTGTGGCTTCTTGCAGAGGCAGGTCTGACATTCTCTGTAGCAGGCGCCCCTCTCTTCTAACAATAATAGTAATAAAATAGCAACAGCCACCTGTTTCTTGAGCCCTGTGCCAAGCACCCGTCAGACATCAGTTCTCAGAATGCTCCTAGTGAATGCCAAGAACATTAGCCCACTTTACAGATGGGGACACTGAGGATCAGAGAGGGAAGCCCTCTCTTCTGCATCACACAGCGAGGAAATGGCAGAATTAGGATGTGAACCCAGATTTGGTTGGTAGCTCCACCGTAGAGAGGTCATCTCTTGTGGTGGGCTTCTTGGAGCCCCTCAGCCTTTTCTGTCAGTCCACAAAGGTCAGGGGCATGATTCCAAGAGTACGACTGTCAAATAGCAGCCCGCCTCAACCCTAGGAGTTCATTAATTCACGCAACTAATATTTCTGAAGCACCGGCTCTGACCAGGCCCTGCAGAGTGTGCAGGAGTACGATGGCCCTCGGCCTGCTGGGGGCAGACACCCCGGGCTGAGGGAGATGGACAGTGAGCAGTATCGCTCATGTATAGCTGGCGCTTCCAGCAGAGCGAGCGGGTTCTAATCACAGCTCTGCCCCTCGAGGGCCCCGTGACCCTGGGCAAGCCATTCCTCCCACACCGTGGCTTTCTCATCCATAAAATGGGCATAATGCTAGGATTGCCCACTCTGGTGGGGAATAAACAAGTGAATAAATGCAAAGTGTTTAGCACAGAGCAGGGCACATAGAAAGCATGAAATAGTGTCATTTATTGCTTTAAAATTTTCACCCTGTGGCTATTTTCCAACCACTTGGTGGGTTTATGACCTGGACAGAGGAGCTGAGGCCTCCTGACTCCAGCAGGAGCTGAATGAGACCTTTATATCCCCTCCTCTGGATAAACATTCACTGGGCAGTGAGTCTTCCTTGTGGTGTGCATTTGGGCATTGATCAGGTGTTTTGGGGGGCCTTGTGCGTGGGGTTTCCATTAATCGCTAGCTGTGGGACCTCTGTGCTTCAGTTTCTCCACCTGTAAAATGGGAGCAATTATTGGCCCTACCTCCTAGTACTGTTGTGAAGCTTGGGAGAGTTGATGTTTTGCAAAAGCAGTTAGAAAAACGCCTGAGGCATAGCATGTGCTGAGTGCACAGCACTCTTCTTATGGAAAATTGGAATAGGGGGCCTGGTGAGGAGGGCTGCCAGCCACTGCCTGGGCAGTGAGGGAGCTTGGAGCAGGCATAGCTGTTCTGAGAAGGCTCTTACCAGGGTTTGGTCCTGCAACTGGGCTTCAGGCCTCTGATGTACATGGGTGGACAGGGTCAGGTGTTCCAGGCAAACGGATAGGCCTGGGTGCCCAGGAAGTGGGTTGGCCCAGCGAGAGGTGGTCACTGGTGGGTGCTGGCCACCAAACATCTGCCAGAGGAGCCAGAGGTTGCAAATCCAGCCGACCCCTTGCATTCCTACATTCATTCACTCAGCAGGCATTTACTGGGCTCCTGCTGCATGCTAGGAACTGGGGATGGAGCTGGGAGTGGCTCCTGGCACATGGAGCTCAGTGTCCGGTGGGGAGATAGTCACTAATTAAACAATCATTGCTATTGAATGAGAACACGTGACCAGTGGCTGAAAGGCAAGTTCAGGACTCAGTTGCCAGTGAGCTCAGGGAAGGCTTCTCCTGAGTGAGACTGGAAGCAGACTGGGAGCAGGCAGGGCAAAGGGACACCTGATGCAGTTGTCCAGAGGCAGCTGGTGCGAGGGCACATCACACGGGGTCTCGTGGATGGGACAGGAGCTTGGGTCTGGCATCTGGTTTCCCCAACCTGTGAGGACAGTGCTGGCCTCACCTGTGTCAAGGCGTGGGGTGGCCGAGGGCTTAACCGAGGACAGGTTGCCCACACATGCAGGTAAAACCCTCCTCTTCACCAACAGGGGTGGATTTCTTGGCAGAGCGTGGTGGCCAAGGGCACACGTGGCCCCTCTCCCTTCTGCCCACTGTGTACAAAGTGCCTACAGTGTATAGGTGCCAAGGACCCTGTGATATGCAAAAACATCAAGTGTGTGCACAGCACCCTCCCAGCTGGTGCAGTGGCACCCACTCTGTGCCGTCTGGGCTGTCTTGCTGTGATCAGCTGCAGGGTCACCACCACGGCCTGGAGATGTGGAGTGGAGTGTGGCAGAAAGAACCCCAGTTTCTAGGTTCAGATCTTCACCTTGAGTCCCCTTTCAAGGACTCCTTGCAGCCATCTTAGGAGGTAGATACTGTGCTGCTCCCAATTTGACAGATGAAGAAACGGGTTCAGAGAGGTCCAGTCAGAGGCACACAGCCAATACTTGTGTGTGTGGGTGTATGTATAATGTAGCAGCAGGAGAGCAGGAATTTCTTTCTGGTTCACTGCTGTATCTCCAGGGCCTAGCACAGTGGCTGACACACAATAGGCCCTCAGTAATATTTGGGTGGAGGTGTCTGTATGTGAATGAGCAGCCATGACTATGTGGTACCCAGCAGGGGCCCAGGCCCAGCCAGGCTTAGCTGGAAGGACGGACAGTACTGATGGTAACTAGAGAGGTCCAGGGTTCAGCACCGTGGACAGCAGAGGGTAGGGGGCTTCTACGTTTTGATTGTGTGGGAGCCCCAGTTGGGATGAGCAGGCAAGGGTCTGCCTGTCCTGACGTTCCCCCATCAGAACAGGAAGTACCTTTGCACTCCTTGTGAGTCTTGTTAATTTATCCCTTTTTATTCGTTGTTTTATATTTATTCATTTAAAAAATAAGTTTATTTTATTTATTTATTTTTGGCTGCGTTGGGTTTTGTTGCTGCGCGTGGGCTTTCTCTAGTTGCAGTGAGTGGGGGCTACTCTTCGTTGTGATGCGCAGGCTTCTCATTGTGGTGGCTTCTCTTGTTGTGGAGCACAGGCTGTAGGCACGTGGGCTTTGGTAGTTGTGGCACACGGGCTCAGTAGTTGTGGCACGTGGGCTTAGTTGCTCCGCGGCATGTGGGATCTTCCCGAACCAGGGCTTGAACCCGTGTCCCCTGCATTGGCAGGCGGATTCTTAACCACTGCGCCACCAGGAAAGCCCCTCTATTTCTTTTTATTGACACCTACTAATACACTCTTACTGTAACATTCATTATAAGCCTTATTAGGCTTTTCCTAGGTTCTAAGGCCTTTACATTTATTAACTCAGTGAATCCCCATAACACTCCTGTGAGGTAGGTGCAGTCATGGTCTGCATTTTACAGATGGGGAAAGCAAGGCAGAAAGAAATCACACACCCAAGGTGACACGACTAGTAAGCGGTTCATGCGGGATTTGAGTCCAGGCTCCGGGCGCCATGTTCTTAGCCATATTTTCTAGAGACAATAGTAGCAGTTTTCCTTGGTTACTTCCCCCCTTGCACCCCAGATTCTGGCTTCTCCCCACACAGGTCACCACTGTTTCTGGATGGTGTTGCTCCAGCCACATGTTTCCTGCCCACCACTTAAATACATTTATGTACACATAAGAATTGGTAGTTTTGCTTTGTGTGTTCACGTAAATGGGATCGCACGGTTGTATTGCTCTGTGGTTTGCTTTTTTCCCTTAATCCTGTGCCCTGGAGGTTCCCCAAGGTGGTAGCATAGATCTTGGTCCTCCTTTTCCACTGCTGAAGCATATTCCAGCCTGCAGATGTACCACAGTTTATTTCACCAGACTCTGACTGATAGGGCTTTAGGTTGTATTAATTTTTTCCTGTTATAAGTGTGGGGGCAGGAAACGCCATGCGCCCTCTCTGCGCATGGGGGCAACTATTTCTCTTGAATACTTAGAAGTGGAATTACTAGGTCTGAAAATGATCCTGCCAAACTGCCCTCCAAAAAGGCTAGACCCCTAACAGTACCGGCAACACTGAAGGGAGTGCCCGTTTTGCTGCATCTTCACCAGCACTGGGTATTAACAGTAATTTTCGCTTTTTGACGTTGTGCCTGGTGACCAGCGTGTCTGGCGGGGGCTTTAAGTGGGTGTCTGCTCACCCGTCCGCTCCCTCCTCTGTCACTCACTCCCCACCGTGTCTTTCAGCCCGGCCGCTCTACCTTGGTCTCCACCATGAACGGGCCCACCTTGCAGTCCTCCTCGGCCTCCTCCGCATCCTCGGCGGCGACGGCCCCATCCCCGCGAGGCTGGAGCGAGTTCTGCGAGCTGCACGCGGTGGCCGCAGCCCGGGAGCTGGCCCGACAGTACTGGCTTTTCGCCCGCGAGCACCCGCACCACGCGCCGCTGCGCGCCGAGCTCGTGTCGCTGCAGTTCACCGACCTCTTCCAGCGCTACTTCTGCCGCGAGGTGCGCGAGGGCCGGGCGCCCGGGCTGTCGGGCACCCGGGCCGCCGCCCCCGCGCGCGACTACCGTGAGACTGGCCGCGGGCCCCCGGCCAAGGCCGAGGCGTCCCCAGCCGAGCCGGGCCCCGCCTCCCCCGCCCCCGCCCCAAGCCTGCCCAAGGCCCGCAGCTCGGAGGAGCTGGCCCCGCCGCGGCCGGCCGCCGCCTGCTCCTTCCAGCACCTGCGCCACAGTCTCCGCCACATCTTCCGTCACCGCTCGGCCGGGGAGCTGCCTGCGGCCCCCAGTGCGGCCGCGGGGGAGGCAGGCGAGGCCCCGGCCAGGCCCGGCCTGGCCAGGAAGCTCCTGCCCTGGAGTCTAGCCCGGGAGCCGCCACCCGAGGCCCTCAAGGAGGCGACGCTGCGGTACAGCCTGGCCGACGAGGCCTCCATGGACAGCGGGGCACGCTGGCAAAGGGGGCGGCTGGCGCTGCGGCGCATGGGCCCCGACAGCGCGGACCGCCTGCTGGAGCTCTTCGACCCGCCCAAGGTAAGAGCCCGCGCACGTGGTTATGCGGGTACGGGTGGTGACACTTTTCCAGCAGCTGGCCACCAAGTGCCCGGCGGAAAGCGCGCCTTCTTAAAAGTGAACTTTTCTGAGAATCATTTTCCATTTACAGATAGTACAGAGTTCCCTTATACACTGCACCCAGCTTTGCCTCATGTTAACATGCTACAGTACCATGTACATCCGTCTTATAATTAAGGGACAAACATTGGTACGTTACTGTTAACTGAACTCCGAGGTTCCTTTGGATTCCACTAGTTTTCCCCTAATGTCCCTCTTCTGCTTCAGGACACCATGCTAGATTTAGCTGTCATGTTTCCCTAGGCACCTCTTGGCTGTGACAGTTTCTCAGGCTTTTCTTGTTTCTGATGGCTTTGACAGTTTTGAGGAGCACTGGTCAGCGATTTTGTAGAATGTCTAGGGACACCATACATGGGCATCATGCGAGCTAGTGGCAGCCTGGTCCAAGGTCCTTGAAACCCCTGACCCAGACTGACCTTGACAAACAGGAGGATTTCTCCTAGGGATTTCAAAACCGTCGTGGAATTCCTTGGAGCCTCCCATGCTTTGTGGATGTCTTATTTTCTTTCAAGTTTAAATCTTTTTGTCTTTTTCCTTTGCGACCCACTTAATTCCGGCCGTGCAGTTGAGGCTGAAGGTCACTGTTGTCTACCCACCTGCCGGACTCCATCTTTGACCAGATGTGTCAAGTTGATGCGACCATGTGGTCTTCCTTTCTCTTCTCTTTGTGGTTCTGTTATGTCCTAGGGCCTTGGTCTAGAGAGTGAGCAAAGCAGATCCCAGCCCTGAGGGGTCATGGTCTGGGTGGAGGAGACCAAACGATTATACATTCATTCAAAACGTACTTGTTGAGCACCTACACTGTACCAGGCACACACTAGGTGCTGGGGGAGCTGCTGTCTTGGTGGGGCTATTGAAGGACTAAACCTACAAATGAACATGGAATTATCAATTGTATTTTATGCTCTGAAGGAAAGCAATGGGGCCTCTGGGAGGATAACTGAGGGGCCCTAATTTGGGGGTTGGGATGGGGTGTTGTCAAGGAATCCCCTTATGTGAAGTACCTTTCCTTTTAGACTTCATTGTGGAGTCCCATGCACATGCTGAGGCGTGTGAAGTGTGTCTGAAGCTCCACGAGTGTCCCTGTGTTAGTACACGCAGTGGCCCAGTGCCCCAGGGGCTCCCTCATGCCCCTTCCATGTCAGCACTCCCCCCCCACACACACATTGACTCCCACCCCCACGGATTGCATTTCTCTGTTTCGAACTTCATATAAATGGAATCGTATAGTATATTGTTTTTTGTGTCTGGCTCCTTTCACCCAGCATGTTCTAGAGATTTGTCCATGCTCTTGGGGGCATCAGAGTTTGTTTCTTTTTATTGCTGAGTAAATCCAGTCTGTTGTATGGATGTACCACAGTTTATTTATCCATTCACCGGTTGATGGCTATTTGGGTTGTTTCTACTTTGGTACTTTTACAAATCATGCTGTAATGAAATTTGCTCTTAAGTCTTTGTATTGACATACGCTTCCATTTCCCTCCGGTAGATTCCTAGAAGTGCTAGGTCATATGGGAAGTGCAAGTTTAACTTTATATGAAACTTCTAAACTTTTTCCAAAGTGGCAGCACAATTTTGCATCCCCATCAGCAGTGTACGAGTCTGTTTTCTTTCCAACCCTTCTAGTGGGTATATACTGGTATCTCAAATCTTGGCTTTAATTTGCATTTCCCTTATGACTCATGAGGTTAAGTACCTTTTCATGTGATTATTGGCCATTGGGATTGAGTCTGTTTTCAAGTGTTTGCCATTTTTATTGAGTTGTCTGTCCTTTCCTTATTGATTTATAAAAGTTTTTATACCTGAATGTACTTCAGCACACTTGAATGCACTTTCTTTGTATCGTACATATGACCTCCTGCTCTGTGGTTGTCTTTTTTACTCCTTTAATGGAATCTTTTCATGAACGTAAGTTCTTTTTTTTTTTTTTTTTTTTTTTGCAGTATGCGGGCCTCTCACTGTTGTGGCTTCTCCCGTTGTGGAGCACAAGCTCCGGACGCACAGGCTCAGCGGCCACGGCTCACGGGCGCAGCCGCTACGTGGCATGTGGGATCTTCCCGGACCGGGGCATGAACCTGTGTCCCCTGCATCTGCAGGCGGACTCTCAACCACTGCGCCACCAGGGAAGCCCCCTAAGTTCTTTTTTTTTTAATATTTATTTTATTTACTAGTTTATTTATTTATTTGGTTGCACCCGGTCTTAGTTGTGGCTCACGGGCTCCTTAGTTGTGGCTCGTGGGCTCCTTAGTTGCGGCATGTGAACTCTCAGTTGTGGCATGCATGCGGGATCTAGTTCCATGACCAGGGATCGAACCCGGGCCCCCTGCATTGGGAGCGCAGAGTCTTAACCACTGCGCCACCAGGGAAGTCCCATGAACCTAAGTTCTTAACTTTAACGAAGTCCAGTTTATCGGTTGCTTTCCTGTATGGTTAGTGCTTTTTGTGTCCCATTTAAAGAATCTTTGCCTACCCAGGGTCATGAAGATCTTTCTTGTCTTTTCTTTTTTTTTTTTTTTGCCTGCGTTGGGTCTTTGTTGCTGCACGCAGGCTTTCTCTAGTTGTGGCGAGTGGGGGCTACTCTTTGTTGTGGGGCGCGGGCTTCTCATTGCGGTGGCTTCTCTTGTTGCGGAGCACGGGCTCTAGGTTTGCGGGCTTCATTAGTTGTGGCATGTGGGCTCAGTAGTTGTGGCGCACTGGCTTAGTTGCTCCACGGCATGTGGGATCTTCCCAGACCAGGGCTTGAACCCGTGTCCCCTGCATCGACAGGCAGATTCTTTTCTTCTTTTCTATTTTTGGCTGCATCGGGTCTTAGTTGCAGGATGCGGGATCTTTGTTGAGGCGTGTGGGATCTTTTCTTATGGCGCACGGGCTTCTCTCTAGTTGTGGCCTGAGGGCTCCAGGGCACGTGGGCTCAGTAGTTGTGGCACTTGGGCTTAGTTAGTTGCCCCGCGGCATGTGGGACTTAGTTTCCCAACCAGGGATCGAACCTGCATCCCCTGCATTGGAAGGTGGATTCTTCACCACTGGACCACCAGGGAAGTCCCGGCAGGCAGATTCTTAACCACTGCACCACCAGGGACATCCCTTGTCTTTTCTTCTAGAAGCGTTATTGTCTGGGCTGAATCATATTGATGGGCCTTCACAAGATCCATCCTGAATTAGTTTTTGTGTATGGCGTGAGGTAGGGGTCACAGTTCTTCCACTTCTGGCACTACATGCTGATGTGACTCTCTTTTTCCTATTGGATTGCATGCAATGCTACTTTCATCCTAAATCTAGTGTCCATCTGTGTGCTTCTGGACCCTCCTTCTCTTCCACTGGCCTATGTGTCTATTCTTATGTTAACACCACACTCTCTTAATCACTAACGTTTAACAGTGAGTCTCGCGGAGGTGACTTTTTTTTTGGCTGCACCACGCAACTTATGAGATCTTAGTTCCCCGACCAGGGATTGAACCTGTGCCCTCAGCAGTGAAAGCACGGAGTCTTAAGCACTGGACCACCAGGGAATTCCCACTGAGGAGGTGACTTCTGAACTGAGATCTTAATACCGAGATAAGAATCTCTGGGCAGTGGGAACAGCATAGGCAAAGCTGCTGAGATGGGAAGGCATTTTGTATGTTTTTTTTTTACTATATTTATTTTTATTTATCTATGTATTTATTTGGTTGCACCGGGTCTTAGTTGTGGCAGGCAGTCTCCTTAGTTGCGGCTCGCTGGTTCCTTAGTTGTGGCACACGAACTCTTAGTTGCAACATGCATGTGGGATTTAGTTCCCTGACCAGGGATTGAACTTGGGCCCCCTGAATTGGGAGCACGGAGTTTTAACCACTTCACCACCAGGGAAGTCCCCAGCATTTTGCATGTTTTGAAGAAAGAAAAATAGAAGTGTGTTGGGAGCACAGACGGGGAAGATGGGGCGTGCGGGAGGATGTGCTGGTAGAGGGTCCCGTGAGGAGTCAGTATTTCATTCCAAGTTTAACACGAAGCCTTTGGAAAAACGCAAGTGCAGATAAAAACTTTACTCGTTTTTAAAACGTCTCAAGGCTCCGACACCATGAAAGGCAAATAACGTCCCAGACACATGATCTTATCTGCATGATAAGGTGGGGTTCCCTATAAAACTTTAAAAACAACTGCTGCTGCTTAAAATAAACCATCTTGGAAAACCTAGTGTCAGGAGTCAGATGGACCCAGGTTCAAACAATAAATTAGCTTCTTTCTCAGCTCTGGGGCCTTAGGCAAGTGACGTCACCTCTCTGGGCCTCAGTTTCCTCCTCTGTACAGTGGAGCTACTCAGAGTTCGCACTTTGTGTGGCTGTTGTGATAACTGGGAGGGCACATCGCTGCGCGCCTGGCGCAGGGAAGGCTCACTGTTACTGGCCCTCCTTGTTATCATGGTTGTCATGGTAGTGAAATGATTCGGGGGCTAAGGATGCAGATTTATTTCTAGTGCTGGTTTGGGCCCTCAGTGCCCAGCTGGGATGCATGATCAAGGCTCCTGTTCTTTGGAAACCCTGAGGGTGGGACCCTGGTCAGAGTCCTCAGGGCTCAGAAGTGGTGTCTGGCCTTGGAGAAGTGGGACCCGGAGTGGCAGCTGGGTCCCTGAGGCTCGCCCCTCCCTCCAGGCCGCCTGGGCCTCTGCCATAGGCTTGGTGGTCGCTGTGTGACCTGGGGTGTCCCCCACCAAGTGAGCAGCCCTGGTGGGGCCTCTCCTGGCCTGAGTGCCTGGCCTGACAGAGCAGGCCCCAGCTCCGTCGGCTTCTGACAGTTTCCCTTTGTGCTTGGAACAGTCTGGGGCTCTTCCTGGATGTTTCCTGGAGTGACTTGGAGCCTCCAGTCTCTGGGCCAAGGATACCTAGACTAGAAGTCCTGAGTGTGCCTGCCTGGAGGGTAGCCTTGACCTCCAACCTCTGACCCTGGAGTTGTCTATGGGAGCAGCTTTAAACATAGGCAAAGGAAGGTTTGACAGCCAGGGCTTGAGCTCTGGGTTCATACCCGAGCTCTGTCACTTGAAGGGTGCTCATCACCTGTTTGGAGAAGCCCTTGCTGCCCAGAGTGGGGAGAGGCTTGGAGGACGAGAACTGAGACTGAGCAGCTGCCCAGGGACGTCACTCGGGCCTCAGCCAAGCTAACGCCACCCAGAAGTCTGAGGCCAGGTGGCCAGCTGCTCATGGGTCAGCCTCACCTGGACTTGGGTCACAGCTCCGCCTCTGACCAGAACCTCTGACCTTGGGCCGGTCACTTCCCCTCTTGGAGCCTCAGTCTAGTCATCTGTAAAGTAGGGGTGATAGCAGCAGCCAAGGGTCGAGGGTCACCGTAAGGGCTGTGGTGGGAGGGAGCTTGCCATGACAGGCGGAGTGTAAGCGGAGGCCACAGGCCTGCTGCAGTGGGCGGCTGGAGGGCGGTTGGAGGAGACAAGTGTGACTAGTTCCCAAAGTCTGAAGTCTGGTTTCAGTGGCATCACTGCAGATGGACGGGAGGTGGGGCAACCCTTCCTTGTACTGTGCGCTGGCCCTCGGGGGAAGGTAGGGATTGCCTTGGCTGGGGGGTGGTCATCAAAGGCCCCTTGGCAAGAGGTGACATCTGGGATGATCACAGGTGCCGATCCTGGAAGATCTGGGTGAAGGAGTCCCAGGCTGAGGAAATGGCAAGTGCAAAGGCCCTGGGGTGAACACGAACCAGGAGACTTTGAGGAACAACCAGGTGGCCGGGGTCTGGAGTAGAAGGAGGAAGGAGGGATGAGGTTGGAAAGGTGATGGGGCTGGATTATTTGGGGCCTTATGGAGCATGGTGAGGATTTTAGGTTTTACACGAAGAGCAGTGGGAGCACTTGGAGGATTTAGGGCCAGAGGGGCTGGGACACCTATCCCGCAGTAGGAATGGGCTAGAGGAGCCCTCTGGGGCTGCTATGGTCTTCTGGCCTTTGGGAGAGTGTGGCTTGAGTCTTCTCCTAGAAGACCCTCTGGTCCCCATGTCCACTTGTCCTGTGGCACCTCCCTCTCCTTGGGCATCTCTGAGCCCAGGCTGGGATGGGGGAACAGTACGTTTACTACCTTAAGTAGGCACCTACTGTGTGCCAGGCATTGCCCTAAACACTTGACTTCAAGTCCTTCCCATGAGGTCAAGCGTGTTGGCCCATTTGACGGATGAGAAAACCAAGGCTGGGAGAGGCAAAGAAACTCGCTCAGCATCATGCTGCTAAGGAGATCGGAGCCCCTGATCCAACAGGTCCCTGCTCCCAAGCCCCCAGCCACACTGTGAACGGCCTCCCTCCAGCCATGGGGTGCAGAGTAGTAGCTTCCGGCCGGCCAGGCCTGAGACGTTCCATCCCACTCAGCAGTTGAAAACAAGAAAGTTGGGGCTTCCCTGGTGGCGCAGTGGTTGAGAGTCCGCCTGCCGATGCAGGGGACACGGGTTCGTGCCCCGGTCCGGGAGGATCCCACATGCCGTGGAGCGGCTGGGCCCGTGAGCCGTGGCCGCTGAGCCTGTGCGTCTGGAGCCTGTGCTCCGCAACGGGAGAGGCCACAACAGTGAAAGGCCCGCGTACCGAAAAAAACAAAAACAAAACAAAACAGAAAAACGAGAAAGTTGGATTGGTTGCCGATAGTTAAAAACCATAACATGGGAAGATTTCATATAAGAACCCAGTTTCTGGTTTCTCTTATAAATTGGTGGGCTTGGCAGTGCTGGGCCAGGATCACTCGACGTGCATCCCAGCCTGGCCCCTGTGGAGGGAGAGCCTGACTGGGAGGTCAGGGGGTTGTCCCAGGGTCAGGGAGAGAGATCACAGGACCAGCCACCAGGCCCGGGGTGGCTGGCCTTAGGGCAGAGCTTTGCCGGGAGCTGGGGGTCCATTTTCAAATGGAGCACATCTGGGCTGGCCATGGCCTTGGGGCCAGCCCTTTGCTCTTTTGGGCCTCAGTTTCCCCACATGTCCAAGCCTGGTTTGGCTGAGATGGTCTCAAAGCCCTGCCAGCCCTACTGGGTCCGGGGGCTGAGCCTCAGCTTCTCTCATCTTTAAAGTGGGGGTAATGATGGAATTCTAGTAGCTGTTGTTGAAAAAATGCCTTTTCAGCCAGCATCTATTTGGCACTTGTTACATACTAGGCACTTTACAGCCTTGGCTTCATTTAATCTTCACAGCAGCCCTGTGAGGGTGCTGTTGTGATTACCCCCATATCACAGATGGGGAAATTGAGTCTAAGAGAAGGTAGGTGACTTGCCCAAGGTCACATAGCTCTGAGCAACTGAGATGGGGTTGGGACCCAGGTATTCGGGCTGCACCTGGTGCCTAGCGGGTCTCCAGAAGGGTTTATTATCATGGGTACTGGTGCTGGTGGCGTTTAGCCAGCGGCCCTACCTGGGAGTGGGGTGGGGGGGTGCGTCTGTTTTGAGTTCTCAGACCAGGAAAGGCTCCTTGTGGCCATCTTGTCTAGTGCCACCAATTTAAAGATGGGGACACTGAGGCCCAGAGGGGGCTGGCCAGTGCCCCTCTCACCCGGCATGTAAGACTTGGTGGACCCAGTGTGCTCTGCCCTTGGCCTCTGCTGCTCAGCCCAGAGCAGAGGTAGAGGAGGGAGGGGGGGATTCACACCCCACACCCCTGGGCTCCCCTCCTGCACCACAGGCCTCTAGTGCCCCCAGGAAGAAGTGGTCTGGTTGGCAGTGGCTGGACCTGCTGGTCCTAGGGAGAGCCTGACCTAGGCTGACCTGGGCCGGGGCCCGTCAGGCAATATGGTTCAGAGCTGTTCCCCCTCTGCTCCTTCTGAGCTGTCCTTGGGCAAGTGCCTGGGCCTCAGTTTCCTCATCTGTAAAATGGGGGTGGTCCCAGTGCCTGCACGTGTAGGGGAGGCTGCGGATCAACGTGCTGACTGGGTAGGTGAGGGGCCTGGGTATGAGTGTGGCCGGGCAGTCTGTGGGCAGTAGGTGCTCCCGGCAGCCCGGCTGATGAAGGGGCTGAGTGTCCTGAGCACTGACCGTGGGCGAGGGCGGTGCCGAATTGGCCCCCTCAATGCTCCCCTGAGTCTGCAAAGTAGGCATGGGCACTGTGCCTGCCTCACAGATGGGGACACTGAGGCTCTGAGACACAGAAGGAGACACTGCTGGACCCTGGGGGCCCGAGGCCGGAGCCCGTGCCCCAAGTGTGGGAAAGAGGAAGCAGAAAGAAAGGGACGTCCGCAGGGGGGCCCGGCGGTTTCCTCTCAGAGGCAGGAGCACGAGGAGGAAGAGGAGTGCTGGGCAGGAAGCGGCCGGGCGGGTGGGCGGGCGGGCGGGGCAGCCTCCTGGGGCCCGGGCAGAGCTGGGCCTGAGTCCTGCCTCTGCCCCTCCTGAGCTGTGTGACCTTGGGAAAGGCGCCTCACCCTCTCTGTGCCTCATTTTCCTCAAGTAAAAAGAGCCGAGTGACGGCACCCACATCGGGGCGATGGTGAACTAGCTGCTGTCCGCATGGTGCCGGGAGCCGTGTCCGGCGCAGGTGGTCTCAGCAAATCTTAGCTGCTGTGGTTTTTTTTTTTTTGGCTGAGCGGCATGCGGGATCTTAGTTCCCCGACCAGGGATCGAACCCGTGCCCCCTGCAGTGGACGTGCAGAGGCCTAACCATTGGACCTCCAGGGAAGTCCCATGTAGTTGTTGTTATTTTTATTAGTCATTTTCAGCACGATGGGCACTACATTTGACACATCCCATGCAATTACCACAAATCCTGGGAGGCGGGAACAGTGATGAAGGCATCTCATAGATGAGGAAACAGGCACAGAGAGGTAGAGAGACCTGCCCAAGGCCACACAGCTGGGAGATGGAAGAGCAGGAATGGAGGCCCGTGTGGGCCTGCCAAGGCCAGGGGGTGTGTTTAGCCCCCGAGCAGCCCGAGAACCCGCCCACCCTCTGCCTACAGCCTGGTAGATCTTCGTGGGCCGGCGAGAGCCCTGATGTCCCAGGGGGAGACAGGTGAGTCGGAGGCCAGAGGCTCCCCCATCCCATCCTCTCCCAGGGGGACCAGGGGCTGAAGGTTCCCAGGGTGAGAGTGGGGTTTCCGTCCTCACTCGGCCCTGGGCTGCTTAGTGACCCAGGTTGGTCCCTGCCCCTCTCTGAGCTGTGAAATGGGCAACCAGGGGGCTTGATCCGGGCTTTCCGGGGCTGGTGGGGGGAGGGAGGAAGGGGTGGTGGTGGGCAGGGCTCCCGTGGCTCCTGTGGGGCCCCCAGCCCCGCACACACAGCCGCCCCATCTGCCCCTTATTGGGCTTTCGTGTAAGGCCGTTTTTTGAAAAGTACTTCGCTGCTTAGAAGAAACCCCCAACCACGCTGAAACCACGGGCAGATGGTATCGGCGTGCTTCCTTTCAGCTCAAATTCTGTGAATCCAGAGACTGGAAAGTGCCCCCGAATCCAACAGGGGGAGGGTGGCGACGACAGTCACTTATCCCCACCCCCCCACCCCACCCCGGAGCCTCTGGGGGCTGCTTCCACCCCACGCCCTTGCTCCTTGGGGCCTGTTAGCTGTCGCCAGCTTCTTGGAAGTTGCTTTTCTGTTTTCCTTTGTTTGGGGGACTGGGTATTGGGACACAAAGCTGCAGAGTCTGGGCCGTGGGGTTGGCGGCCGGGGAGAAGGGCAGATGGACAGGTTTGGGTTCAGATCTTGGCTCTTGTGTCCTTGTTACGTGGCTTTGGGCTGAGAACTCGGCCTGTCTCAGCCTCAGTTTCCCATTCTGGAAAGTGGAATGTCAGTACTGGCCTTGCTGGGTGATTGAGTCGAAAATAGGCTCTGAGAGGGCCTGACACGATGTGTTTCCTCCCTGCGAGGCAGAAGAAGGGGCTTGCTGCGTGGGAAGTCACCAGACCCCAGGGGTGGGTCCCCAGATGCCCTCCCTGGGATGGGCAACAACCTAGCCAGCTCTCCCAGTAGCCTGGACTGGGCACCAGCCAACAGAGGGCCACCAGGCGGGCCTGCTGGAAATCCCCCACCCACTTCTTTGCGAATGGAAAAGGAAAGCAAAAGGCACAAGCAGAGATCTCTGCGTTCGGAGCGCTGGCCCTCCCCGGGGGTGGAGGCGGAGGTAGCTTCCTTCCCCAAGGCCGGAGGGGCCGCCTCAGCTTCCTTTTTGGGGCCCTACACCCCTTTTTCCTCTCTCCCCTCTGGGCTGGGGAAGAGGCCACTGTTTTCCGCAGGCCGTGGACCCCGCTGACTGCTCAGCCTCTGGCACCGGTGGGTGATGGCGTACGGGGGAGGGGGCCCATCACGGCGGCACCTGGCCTCTGGGTCCTCCCTCACTGTGGCTGATCCTCCCCTCCTGGGCCTGACCTGAATCCTGACTGCGGCCCAGTCTGAAGTCCATGGCTCAGCAGAGAGAGAAACCTCTCTCCAGGGAACCGTCTGGAATGGGAGGCCCCGCTGTGTCTCTTTTCAAATCTTCGTGTAATCTAGGAAACTGTCTACCTTACCGAGGGCCTCCACGTTTGAGTTCCTAGTGTTTCTGGTTTTGATTTTTCAATTAATAAAGCTCATGGCAGAAATTATGGAACAGTAACTGAAAAACCACCCACAATCCTACTACCCAGAGAGAACGAGCATTTCCGTTTCACTAGACGTCTTTGTAATCTTCTGTCTTGTATTTCTTTCTCTAACTTTTCCCCCAAATTGCAGTTCCGTCCACATTCACTAATTCTTCATTCAGCAGTTAGCTAGGGAGCCCCCTCTGTGTGCCAGGTATGCTGGAAACATAGGCAGAAACTTTTGGACAAAACCCCCAGCCCTTGTGGGACTGACACTCATCCTACCTTTTTGTTACCTGCTTTTTTGTCACTTAACATGTCTTGAACATTTTTCTGTTCTCTTAAATATTTTTCAAGAATGTCTTAAAAAAAAATACTGGCTGCATGATATTTCATTTACACAGATAGGCCATGATATATTTATCTATGCTTATCTAGACTCCTATTTCAATCACTTCTAATTTTTTTGCTCAGCTGGACAACCTTGTGACAAACATCTTGTACGTAAATCTTGCTGCCCATCTCTGATTATTTCCTTAGAAGCATATTCCTAGAAGGGAAATGCTGGGTGGAAGGCTTTGTGAGTGCTTCTCATGTTTTCTCTTTCTCTCAAAGCTTTATTGAGATATAGTTTACAAATTATAAAATTAACTCGTTTAAAGGGTACAGTGATTTTGGGTATATTTACAGGGCTGTACAGCTATCTCCACGATTTAATTTTAGACCACTTTCATCGTCTCAAAGAGACCTTGTGCTCATCAGCAGTCACTCCGCATTCCTCCTCTCCCCCACTCCCAGGCAACCACTAATCTATCAATACTTTCTGTCTTTATAGGTTTGCCTAGTTCTTTTCATATAAATGGAATCAGATGATATGTGGTCTTTTGCAACTGTCTTCTTTCACTTAGCATCACATGTTCAAGGTTCGTCCGTGTTGTAGCTTGTGTCAGTATTTTGTTCCTTTTTATTGCAAATAATATTCCGTTGTATGAATAGATCACATTTTGTTTATCCCTTCCTCAGTGATGGACATGAGGTTGTTTCCACTTTTGGGCGATTGTGAATAGTGCTGCCACGAACATTCGTGAATAAGTTTTTGTGTGGACATACGTTTTCATTTTTCCCACACCATTTTATATTCCCATCGGCAATGTATGAGGGTTCCAATTTCTCCACATCCTCACCAACACTTGTTTTTATTATTTTATTATTTATTTGGCTACGTCGGATCTTAGTTGCAGCATGTGGGATCTTTCGTCATGGCACGTGGGCTTCTCTTTAGTTGTGGCTTGTGGGCTCTAGAGCGCGCAGGCTTAGTTGCCCCGCAGCATGTAGGATCTTAGTTCCTTGACCAGGGATCAAACCCGCACCCCCTGCATTGGAAGGTGGATTCTTAACCACTGGACCACCAGGGAAGTCCCACCAACACTTGTTACTATCTATCTTTTTGATTGTAGCCACCCTAGCAGGTGTGAATGGCTTTGATTTACGTTTCCCTGATGGCTAATGATGTTGAGCATCTTTTCATGTGCTCACTAGTTATTTCTAATGCTTCTGATATATCCTTTCCAAATAGTCTTCTAGGAAGGTTATACCCATCTATCTTCAAATAGTGGTGCTAACACTGACTAGTATTTTAAAAACCTTTTCCAACTTCTAGGTGAAGTGGTTATCTTGTCCTTTCTGCTTATGAATGGAACGAACCATTTTTCTTTTTTAAAAACACTGAGATATAATTCACATAAAATTCACCATGTTAGGGCTTCCCTGGTGGCGCAGTGGTTGCGAGTCCGCCTGCCGGTGCAGGGGACGTGGGTTCGTGCCCCGGTCCGGGAGGATCCCACACGCCGCGGAGCCTGCACGTCCGGAGCCTGTGCTCCGCAACGGGAGAGGCCACAGCAGTGAGAGGCCCGTGTACCGCAAAAAAAAAAAAAAAAAAATTCACCACGTTAAAGTGCAATTCGTTGTTTTTAGTATATTAGTATACTCACTGTGTGTACAACCATCACCTCTATCCAATTCCAGAACATTTCCATCACCTCCGAAAGAAACCCAGTATCTGTTAGCATCGGTCCCCATTCCCATCCCCATCCCCCCAGCCTCTGGCAACCACTAATCCTACTTTCTGTCCCTGTGGATTTTGACTCTTTCTCCAATGTTTCTTGGTCATAGACATTTTCTGTGACTTACAGGCCATTAACTCTGTGTGCTCCTCTCCTGCACTGCCTGCCTCTTTCCTGTTGACTTGCAGGAGCTCTTTACGCTGACATTAGCACTCTGTCACACGTTGCAAATATTTCCCTAGTTTGCCATTTGGCTTTTCGACTGGCCCTGAGTTTCTTGGCCTATGGAGGTTTTTAAGTCTGGGCAGTGAAATACAGTGATCTTTTCCTTTATGATTTTGTTCTTTGCTTTTTCTGCTTAGAAAGGCCTCCCCGACCCTGGGATCAGATAATTATTTAGGTTCTTCTATTCCAGTTTTGTCTTGGTTTTATTTTTCACATTTAATTATTTAATCCAGCCAGCTTTTATTCTTTGTGGCTGGTACGGTTTCCTGTTGTTTTTTGGTGTCAGTGGAGATGCTGTGTGTCAAGGCATGTCACTAAACGTGGGCTAAGGATAATGACAACAACCCACGACAGATTGAGCTTGGAAGGGTGGAGATTCCTGGGCTCTCGCCCTGGTTTCCCTGTCAGCTCAGCCCAAGGCTCTGCTCAGCTGACTCTGAGCCTCCCTGGCGTCCCTGCAGCCCCTTGAGCCCCAGAGGCCCTCGCTTTCACCTCTTCTTCTGAATCATCATTCTTCGAAGGCAGGCGGTGGCCACCGTCGGGGCTTTTGGGGATCTTGGTGGTGACGAGACCCCCTCCCTCTGGTGCACTCCCCTACCGGAGGCCGGTGACAGAGGTTATTTGTTGTTTCTTAACCACATCTTTTTCCACTCTCACCAGGCGTGGAGCAGACACGGGGCCCAGGGTGCAGCTGAGGGCTGTGCTGCAGGGGCGAGGGGCTTCCCCCACCGGGCTGGATCCGCAGAGGGGCCGGGAGGTGGGCCCGCCGCAAAAGGCCCTGGGGGCCGGCCAGCTCCGGGACCCCTGGCCTGTGAGACTCAGGTTCTCCTCTGCTTTCCCCTCGAGAGCACTGAGCACGCCCTCCCGTGCAGCAGGAAAGCCCAGGGAGCAGTGCCAGGTTCGGGGCCGGGTGTGCCCCCTCCTGCTCGGGGCCTGGGCACGTGGTGGGGAGCCATGGTTTCCTGTCTTGGGGGCTGACCACAGCCCAGTATGCGAGGCCTGGCGTGTCCTGGCACTGAGGTAGCCAGAGCAGCACTACAAGAGGAAGGCGTAGCCTGCGTGAAGGTGGACGGGGACAGGGTGCACGGGCCTTGCCCCTCCTCGGCCACGCGGGGCAGGAAGGATTCCTGGTGGGATGCTGGGAGCAGGATGCGGTCGCCCAAGGCGTGGGCTGGTGGCAGCTGGTTTGCAGCCGGCGGGGGGCTGGGGTGGGGTTCTGGCTGGGCCCCGACCCTGCTCCGGACCCCCGGTCGGCCCAGGCCCAAGTGCCAGCTCAGCGCTCCCAGATGAAGACACCGCTCTGTCCTCAAGACCGTCTCAGGCAGGGCAGCGGGTAACTGACGGAAGGGGAGCTGATGGAGGCTGGCTGCTGAGCAGCTCCAGGCCCTGCAAAGTGGTTGATCCTAATTTGCCAAAGGTCTTGGCCAGGAGTGGTGCCCTGCGTGGAGGAAAGGTGTAGCGGGGAGAGGCCTAGGTGGTGTGGGCATGTGGCCCGGCTAGTGAGGGTGGTGGCACTGGCACCTCTGTTCCCGCCTCTGCAAGGCCCCATCCCAGGACATGCCTCCCCAGGCCAGGCCATGTGGCCTGGACCACTGTCACCCTGAGGAGGGAGGCGAGGTCAGCTAGCGAAGGTGCCGGGGGGTCCGTAAGCTCCTTGGTTCGCCAGTTCATCCACGCCCGTGACGGGGTGCAGGGAGTGGAACTTCTAGGTGTGGTCCCTCTTAAGCCACAGACCCCCCCACCCGGCCGGCCTTAGAGCGGAAGTGCCTGCCCGTCTTCACAGCTGGGTCATCCACACTCAGCCACTCGGCGTGAACTAGGACACCCGCGTCTCAGGAGGGGTTTGAGCGGCTGTCAGGGGGTCCCAGACTGGTTGTGTGTGTGTGTTCGGGGCTCTCTCTCTCTATGGGGTTCTCTGTCTCTGGGAGTTTGTCTCTGAGGGGATGGTTGCTCCAGCATCTGAGAGGGGCTTTGTGTCCCAGTCTCTGTGATTGTGTGTGTGGGGGGGTGGTCGCCATCTCTCTCAGAAGGGGCTTTGTGTCTGTGTCACTGAGAGTCTGTCTTTCGGACATGTCGGGGCGGGGGGACTTTTACAGGCTTGAGGGGGAGCTCACTGCAGGTGGGGCTTCAGACGAGCCCCCAGCCCCTGTCTGTTTCAGCATCTCTGGCTGGCTACCCCTCCTACAGGGCCTCTCTGGGTCTGATAGTGGGGGGCGCAGGCCCCCACACTCAGGCTTGGTCGCTCAGGGTGGGATCTGGGGCTGCCACCCAGAGGAGGGAGGCGAAATGATGGGGACTTCGAACGGGGTGGTTATGCTTGGGGGCTGACTCACCATGTCAGTATCGGCTCTGGAGAAGCTCTGCTTCTGGCATTGGCTGGCTCTCACTTGCCAGAAAGGGGAAGCTGACTTGATCCATGTGGCTTTTGAGGAAGCTTCTCCCATCCCTTTCCTGCTCCCCCACGGGGAGAGGGAGCTTGAGGCAACAGGGAGCAGACCAAGGGGGAGACCTGGGAGACTCCTGTGTACTCAGGGTGACAGGCAGGTTCACGTACAGAAGCCCTGGGGTTGCACTCCAACATCACCCCCATTTTACAGATGAGAAAACAAAAGCACAGAGAAGTGAAGTGATTTGCTCAGGCTCACGCGGAGAAAAAGCGGCTGAAGCAGGCACTCGAAGGGCCTGTGTGTGTGTTGCAGGGCCCTGGTTGGGGGCAGAGGAAGGAAGTGACCTGTGGCCTGTAGTTCCAACATTTGTTCAGCCCCTGGAACGGGCTCATTGCCTTCGGTTTGCCCCCTAGGGAGCCGGGGAACAAGGGGGTGAGATAATCACCACACCCCCTGCATCTGACCCTGCTCCCGAGACATGAGGGCTGGGGCCCCAGGCACCTAGCAGCTACTCACCCATCCATCCGACAAACCCTCTCCAAGTACCTCCTCTGGGCTGGACCCGGTGCTGGGCCCCAGCTGGGAACAAGGCCTGGTGCCCTGTCCCCACCCCCCGAGGACCTCCCAGGCAGGCGGTGGGGGCAGCTGCACCTTCAGGAAATCATGGCCAGGGCTGATAAGCCCCGTGCCGAGGGAGAGGCACAGGAATCGCACTGACCACGACGTGGTGATCAGAGGAGGCTCCCTGGAGGAGGGGAGGTTCTCTCTGCTGAGACCCGCAGTTTGGGTCAGGCCTGGTGGTGGGAGAGAACATGAACTGGGAGGAACGGGCTGGATGGGGGCGGGTGGTGTGGGCTCTGGGTCTGGGCAGACGAGGGTCCGAGCCCCAGCTCTTCTTGGCTTCTTTCTCCGTGGCCGGGGACAAGTGGTTTTGCCTCTCAGGGTCCCCGTTCCTCCATCTGTGACACGAGCCTGATGTGTTCCGTGAGGTGTCCAGAGCCTTCCTCTCAGCCAGTCCTCTCCCCTGGCTGGCTCGAGCCCCTGGAGGCCCAACCCCGTGTCCTCCGTCCTCACCCCGATCACCCTGCTTTGACGTATCCCTGCCACTCCTCCAGAGCCCTCATGGCAATGGGCGGTCTGCAGTGGGGGCCATATCCTGGGCCCTGCTTATCCCCAGCACTCATGATACTTGGCGAACAAGGGACCTGTGATGAATATTTGTATAGGAATGAAAGTGAGCATCTACAATCTACCAGGCATTGTGCTGGGTACCGGGGATGCCACAAGTCCCCACAGAGAGCATTTCACAGGTTGATAAGTGCAGTGAAGGAAGTAAAGGGGTTCTGTGATGGTGACTCTGTGTATTTAGACACCTGGTTAGGGAGGGCCTTCCTGAGGAGGTGACCCTTGAGCTGAGACCTGAATCCGAGAGGAGCCCGATTTGTGAAAACGTGGGCAAACTGCTTTTCAGACAGAGGGAACAGCAGGCACAAAGGCCCCAAGGTGGGAGTGTGCTTGCTACATCGCAGGAACAGTGGAGGCCAGTGTGGCTGGATCGGAGTGAGTGAGAGAACAGTAGATGAGATTGAGGAGGTAACCAGAACAAGGTCATGCAGCGTCTCACGGGCCATGGCGCGGACCAGCAAGATGGGGCCCACAGGAGAGTTCTGAGCAGAGGAGGGGGACGGGAAGCAGCTGGATTCGGTATGTGTCAGGGAGTAGCAGTGGTGGGACCGATGGACAGCAACTCAGTTTTGATGCTGCCCATCTCGCAGGGGGTTCAGGGTGTCACCCTTTCTGACGCCTCACGTTAGTGGGGGCTCCCTGTGAGCGCCCCCTTTGCCCCCAGGCCGGCTGGTTCCAGACCCCTTGCCCCAGCATCCACCATTCTGCCGCTGTGGGATGGACTGAGCCCTTCCTCCTCCAAGTCTCTTGTGCCTGGGGAAAGGGGGGCAGGGGAGGGAGGTGGGTGTGGCCCCCCACCCAGCCTTCCCCTCAGATGCCGTGGGTTCCAGACACACCCAGGGCCCACGTTAAACATGGATCCCGGGCTGACTTCCAGAGGACCCAGGCCTGCTGGTTGTGCATCCTGTGTTGTGACCAGTCCCTAAGGGAGGTTTCCTTAGCCTTGGCTCCTCACTTGTCAAGTGGGGATAAAAACACCAGCCTCATGGGCTGTTGGGGGGGGGGGTCATGGGAGGCGCCCACCACTGTTCCTCAGACAGGTGCCCCAGAGCAGGGTGGTCTCAGAGTATCACCATAGTTATGTCAAGGATTGCCCTCCACTCTGGAACAATGACCTTCCTACCTCTTTGGTCCTGGCACCTCTGTTCCTCAATATGATGCTCTTTTCTTTGAAACTTGAACTTTCTGGAATGGTGCTGGCCTGTGAATTCAACAGTTCAAAGGGGTCCTGGATGGATAGCCCAGGCCCCAGTGCCTGGTACATAGTAGGTGCTCACTAAAGGGTGGTGTGAGGGGTCCTGTTAGTACCGTTTCTAGCCACAGCCAACTCCCCTGCCATCTTGTGGATTTGGCTGTACTTTCTGGTCTCTGGATGTTAGCTCCTGCCGTACCCTTAGCCTCCAGTGCCTTTTCCTCCACCTTCTCCACTTTGGAGAGTGCTCAGCAAACATTTAAAACCGCTAACTCTATGCCCTGCAGAGGACACACAAAGATGGGAAGGGAGCAGGGAGGCCGCCTTGTGCTCATGGTCTTGTTGTGGACAGATAGCTGTGAAAGCTGAAAGCTTCCTCAGGAGGGGCTGTTTGCTTCTGAGGAGATCAGGTATTCATTCCTAAGACTGCATTCCTAAGGCCCTGTGCTCATCCCCACCTTGTGCCGTGTCCCCGGGGACCTTTCCGTAGCCTGCACACACTGTATTGCCAAAGTCTCACGGAAGGTAGGGGCACTGTTACCCCACCTTACAGAAGTGGAGACTGAGGCTAGGAGAGGTGAGTCACTTGTCATGGAGGATGAGGCAGAACTGGGACACAAGGCCAGGACTGTCTAAGTCCCAAAATCCAGGACGGCAACGTTGCTTGCGGTGGTTGTGCAGACCCCAGAGAGGCTTCTGGGCAGGACACAGGGTGGCCAAAGTCTGGGGAACACATGGGTTCAGGTTTCTCTGCTTCAGGTTTTCTCAGAGCCTTTAATGTACTACTGTGCACGTGATTCTCCATGCACAAAAGGCTGCCTACTCTTGGGGAATCCCTCTTTGCACTGGCTGCCAGGAAGCTCAGAATCAAATTGGTGCCAAGTGAAACTCTGGTCTGTGTTCTAGCAGTTGTCTCCCTTCCCACTCTGAGTACCCCTATAACCCGACTAAAATTTTTGGAACAAGACACGGTACTTTCTTTCTTTTTTTTTTTAAGGTGGTTTTGATACAATCAGTAACACATGATTAAGCCTTTCCCATAATGTCTTTTGTCCATATGTTCATTCATTCATCCATACAGGCAGTATCGATTCTGGGCTGTGGCCAGGGGTTGGGGGACTAAGTTATCCATGACTGGGATCTAGAATTTCTTCTGGGCCTTTAAGTTTTCAGGCCCCCGTCAAGGACTGCACTCTCATCCTTCTCCTCCTGGAGTCTGCTTGGAAAACTGAGGCTGCCGTTACTGCCACGCCCAAGATCCCAAAGGTAGTAAGTGGTGGAGCTAGGGCTCGTCTAACCTTGCCTCCAGGTCACGGGGATGCTACCTTGAGGGCATGAGGGCCACGGCAGAGGAGTGTGGCTTGGACCTAGACCTTCGGCCGTATACTATGTCCTACTTCCTGTCCCATCGCTGCTCTTTATAGGACAGGAATGAGGGTCCCAAAACCCTGGGAGAGGCAAGACTGCTAAGGGGCTGGTGTGGCCTGGGGGATTCCAGATGGTGGTGGGAGGTCTCCCCTCAAGGCTTTCCCTTGAAGGATAAAGGCCCCTACAGTGGATGGAACAAGGCCATTGTGAGGGCTCGGCCTGCCCATACCACGGGACCCTCCGTGCCAGGCCCTTTACTGCTTGGGTGTGAATTGGATGTTGTCTTCCCCTCCAGCCTCCCACGGAGGCGCGGGTAAGGGCAGGGTCGGGCCCAACTAGCTGGCCTGCTTCTGCCCAAGTATTCAACGTGAGCATCAGCTGCCCACCTCCACAGCTCCACCTTAGAATAAGCCGACGGAATCCCACGGCCTCAAGGTCCCGCGGGGACTGCCTCACTGCGCGCCAGTCTCACTGCGCCTTTGCGCTTCCCCGCCGCAGGGCCTTTGCCAGGGTCATTCTGGCACCTGGGAAGCTCACTGCCTTCCCACCCGCCTATCCTGGCCCTTACCGTCCCCTTCCTGTTGGGTGTCTGTCTCCCTTCTCTGGGAGCTCTCACAGCTCTGTGATCCTGTGTGTATTTTGTTCCTGCTGGGGCACCGGCACCTCTGCCGGGGTCTTGTGGGTATGAATGGCCATGAGTACACGGCAGAGCAGGGTACAGCCCAGCACCCTGGAAGACTCTGGATGGGCCATCCCCACCCCTGAGCACACAGGGAGTGGCAGCAGGTTTAGGGAAGGCAGGGCCTCCAGAGAAAGGCCAGGTCTGGTCCCAGTCATCCTCTCATCCCCTCCAGGCAGATTCGAGGCCCAAATTCGAGGCCCAAAGGCCGTCCACCCCCGGCCCCCTGCCACGGGAGAAAGGAGTCCTTGGACAGTGGGAGCTGAGGAGGACCGGATGAACCCGCGGGCTAGGCAGAGCTGACCAAAACGCCCTCCAAAAGCACGAGAACAAACCTAGGGCCAGAATTTTGCTCTATCTTATGTAGAAGCACATGGAACTTCCTGCCATGTCCACTGAACAGACTACTTGTCCTTTCAGGGTTCACCCTACCCTCTGGCACCTCCATGTCCTTGATCTCTTCAAACCCAGAAGCACCTGAGTAGTTCACTGTGTGTATGCATAGTCACAGTGATATACATTTTATTTTAGTATCAATTACATTCCATTACTTCCCTTTTATCTTACTTAGGATAGGTACGTAGGGAGGGAGGTTATATTGTCAACTTTGTTGCAGGTAGGAAGGGAGCACATTACAAACAGGGTCTGTAAGGTTGAGAGAAAGCAGGTGTGTGCTCAGGGGAAGCTGTAGTGACACAGGAGCACTGTAATGCTGCCGTACTGCAGTCCTGTGACATGGGAGCACTGTAACACTGCAGTCAACCCAAGCAGGCTTTTCCCATCTTGGATGGCCTCAGACCCCAGCCTGGAAATTTAACAACAGCTGTTTATCAGGTATTTCTTTCACTTGCAATAGTTCACCCAATCACCGTACCAACCCTGTGAAAAGAGAGGGACTATTAAGTACTTCCACCATACATACATATGACAAAACTAAGGCGTGGAGGGCTGAGTCGCTTGTCCAAGGTTATACAAGAAGGGTAGTGTCAAGACTGAACCCCAGTGCCTAGAGGAATAAGAAAAATTAAAAAGCCTGGATAAAGTTAGCTCTAGAAACGCAAGCCCTACTGTGAGGACAGCGTCAGAGCTGGTCTACATCTTTGTCTTTGCGCTTCCTAGCAGCCAGAGCAAAGAAAGAAATGGATTACCACTTGAGGCACAGTGGCCATTGTGCTTTTTGGATGCTGGGAGCCAAGAATGAGAAGACCGGCTCCCCGGGAGGGATGCTGCAGGACGTGGCGGGTGACAGTCTACTGCCTGCACTACAAACACTGGGATGGTCTGGTCATTTTGATCACCCAAGCAGTGCGACTCTGAGGTGGGTTCAGAGAGCAGCTGCTGGCCTGGCCTGCTCTGCGTGGCAGGTGGAATAGAGGGTGTGTGAGAGGCGGGGAACCTGAAGCCCCAAGTGTTCCTGCGGCTGCGGTTCGGGCTCGGCTCTCTCCACCAGAGCTCTGTTCCATCACGTCGTTCAGTCAGAAAGGCACCCACTGGTCCATCCACACAGTGACCAGCGCTCACAAGTCCTGCTCTGGACTGTCCAGCTAGGGCTGTGGCCATAGGTGGGGATGTCCGTCCCTGTGCTCTCAATTGCCCCTCCAATCTGGGCAGAGCCCCTGGCATCTCCACCAGGCAGCATGGTAGTTAGATGCACTGGCTCTGGTCCTTGGCAGGCTGGGGATCAGGCCCTGGCTCAGCCTCTGGAGTTGTGTGAGCCTGGGCTACCGTGAAGACATCAAAGAACCCCTATCACGCTCAGCCAGCAGGCAGAGGGGAGCCAGGACGCGTTTCACCACCGTCTGTGCGGCCAGGGTTGGCTGTGGGGGGAGGAGGGGAATGCTCTCCTCACTGCCTGTCAGGTCAGCTCTTCCTCAGCTGCTGGGGGTGAAGCTGGCATGGAGGGCCCCCCTTTCAGAGTGAAACCAGGCTCTGCCAGTAATCTTGGCACTCACACTGGGGGCAGGGCCCAGGGCCCGGAGCGGAACTGAAAGGGAAATGAGGCCTGTTACCCTCTCGGCCTGGCCTGCTTCCTCCCAGTGACGCTGAGGGCCCAGAGACAGTGGGGAGGCTGGGGGTCCAGGCAGGGCCGACTGCAAAAGCGAGAGAAGGCAGGAGCTCTCTGCACCTAACCCGTTTTGCAGACGGGAAATAGAGACAAGAGGGGCTGGCTGGCAGTGAAAGCTGCTGCGAGAGCAGACGCCCCGCTTCCCATGCGCTCCAGCACGTCCAGTGCTTGTGCAGGTGCCAGGCGAGGCTCCCAGGCTGAGGAACTCGGTCGTGGGGGACATACGAGAACCTGAAGGGTGAAGATGCCCTGGCTGGTGCTGGTCACTTAGGGCTGGGATTTACTAGTTGTGCGACCTCTCTGAGCTTGTTCCCAGAGCTGTTCTCCCAGAATGCTGTGTCCAACAACCAGGGAAGGACTGGCAGCTCTAAGACCTTCTGCGGGTGGGCCTGGGCCAGGAAGAGCCCCCGTTTGACCAACCCTCTCCTGCCAGGCTGCCCAGTCCTGGGGTCACCATCCTTCTATCAGAACCCTGGCACCTGTGTGTCTGAAGCATGCTTAATTAAGCCTATGGCTTTGAGGATTGACTCTTGCACCACCTTTTGAAAAGTCAGCCCCTCATGGAGGTCAGATCCGCCAAAGCCACTCTGCCTGGAACTCACCTTTGCTCATGCCTCGTTTCCTCCTCCCTGGCCGGCACTGCCTTGGTGGGAGCTGTGGTAGTTCCAGGTGCGCCTTGCTGTCTGTCTCCTGGCTCTTAGGAAAAGCTGCTGGAGGGAGGAGGGCCCACTTGGGTCTCCTCTGTCCGTTCCCCACATCTTGCTCCTTCCCCCACGCTCTTATCTTCTTTTGGCCTCTGCTGGAAGCAGCCATCGATCATCTCATGACCCCAGAGAAACAATCTTACCAGTCTTATCATAGGAGGAAGTGGAGGAGATGGGGGCAGTGAAGGGGTGATCTCCTTTCTGAGAAAAGGATGAGAGCTCCTGGGCCCTGGGAACAAGCATCTGCAGGGTCAGCCAGGTTCAGTCAGGACCCTTTTGCTGGCAAAAGGGTAGGGGGTCATCTCCCACCCACTCTGAACCCCACGTGTGTTGAATGTCATGGGAGACTGCTGGGCCCCAGGTTTTGTGTGGGCTTCTGGCTGGCTGTAATTGAGGCCAGCCATGCCAGGCTTTGCCCCTTTGGGCACATTGGCAAAAGAGCCACAAGAGCCCATAGCTAAGCTACTCTGCCAACCCCCTCCTCGTCCTAAGACTCGAAGGCAGGACAGATTAGCTCGGTTTGGGAATTTGAGGTTCTAGGTAGGCTGTATGCTTTGGATAAGGGTTCACAACCTGATTGCCACTTCCTCAGGCAAATGACTTTACTTCCAAGATTTGAGTTTCTTCTTTTTAAGATGTGGTGATAGTATCTGCTTCCTAAGGCTGCTGTTAGGCTGCGAGAGACCCGTACTGGTGGGGAGCCAATAGAGGGGAGGGGAGGGGACGAGTGGAACTAAAGGTATGATAAAGTCCTGGGCCCCCAGGCAGAGTCAGCCAGCACCATAGAGGGAACTTGGGTTGGATACCCTCACGTCCCCTCTCTGGGTTTACTGCAATGAGGCAGCCAGCAGCCAGTGTGACTGGCCAGGGTAGGGGGTTGGGGGGTTTTGCTCCACCACTGGGAAGAGAAACAGGCATCAGCCAACGGACACATGTCAGAGCTGGAATGTCCACAGGTCCAGGTGAAGCAGAGATCGGGTGCTGGGGGGGGAGGGAGAGAGAGAGAGAGAGAGAGAGAGAGAGAGTGTGTGTGTGTGTGTGTGAGTGTGTGTGTGTGTGTGTGCACTCCAGGCTTGGGGTGCCTGCTCAGCAGCACCACGACCATGCACTCAGCAAGCTAGCCCCTGGGGAGACTGCGGAAAAGGGCAGAGGCCTGGGTGGGTGAAGGGCCATCAGGGACAGGCCTTGAATGTCTGCCTTGGTCTCCTAGAGTTCAAAGCCCAAGCTACAAGCAGCCTGCTCCAGCATCCAGGAGATTCGGCGATGCACACGTCTCGAGATGCCTGACAACCTCTACACCTTTGTGCTGAAGGTGAGTGACAGCTTTCCACACCTGGGAGGAATAGACACAGACCTCAGGGATCCCACCCAGCTCTCCCCTCCCTTCCTGCCAGGTGAAGGATCGGACAGACATCATCTTTGAGGTGGGAGATGAGCAGCAGCTGAACTCATGGATGGCTGAGCTCCGGGAGTGCGCAGGCCAAGGGTGAGACCCTAGGGCCCCACTCCTGGCACAGCTTTTACTGCTCCTCCTGACCTACCCAGATTCTTAACCCCAACCCTTCTCCAGCAGACTCAGCACAGACTCAGAGATGCATATTCCCTCAGCCTTAGAGCCCGGCACATCTAACTCTCCAAGGGGAAGCACAGATTCTTTGAACCAAGGTGAGGGGTCAGGGCCTTTGTCCTCTGCTATGTCGGAACTCAGCCCAGGACATGAGGCATACACAAAGGATCGCCATCACCCATCTCCTCCTCTATCAGGTGCTTCTCCTGGGGGGTTGCTGGACCCAGCCTGCCAGAAGACAGATCACTTCCTGTCCTGCTACCCCTGGTTCCATGGCCCCATCTCCCGAGTGAAGGCAGCTCAGCTGGTTCAGCTGCAGGGTCCTGACGCTCACGGAGTGTTCCTGGTACGGCAAAGTGAGACTCGGCGTGGGGAGTACGTGCTCACGTTCAACTTCCAGGGCATAGCTAAGGTATGGGGTGAGGCAGGTGGGCTGCCCCCTGGCCAGGCTCAAGGCCCTTAGGGGCCAATGCCCGAGCCTACCGTCCTCCTCTCCTGCAGCACCTGCGCCTCTCACTGACTGAGCGGGGCCAGTGTCGCGTGCAACACCTCCACTTCCCCTCGGTTGTGGACATGCTCGACCACTTCAAGCGCTCACCCATCCCACTCGAGTGCGGGGCTGCCTGTGACGTCCGGCTGTCCGGCTATGTGGTAGTCGTCTCCCAGCCGCCAGGTGTGACCCTAATGCCCCTTGATAAAGGGGGTGGTGGCACTGGGAACCGAGACCTCGTGTTGTGTCCTTCCAACACTTGCCTCCACCCCGTTAAGACTGACAGTGTGGTCTCTCTCTTGGTCACTTGTCCCCCAGGTTCCTCCAACACTGTCCTGTTCCCTTTCTCCCTCTCTCGCTGGGATTCAGAGCTGGGCCTTCCCCACCTTAGCGCTTCTGGCTGTCCACGGGGGCTCGGCCCAGAGGGTCTCCCAGGCCGGTCCTCTCCCCCAGAGCAGATCTTCCACCTGGTGCCTTCGCCTGAGGAACTGGCCAACAGCCTGCGGCACCTGGAGCCCGAGCCCACCAGTCGAGCCCGGGACTCGGACTATGAAATGGACTCCTCCTCCCGGAGCCACCTGCGGGCCATAGACAATCAGTACACGCCTCTCTGACAGGCCTCCCAGAGGCCCCCGAGAAGCACAAGCAAGCAGAGATGTGAACTTCTGAATGTATAACCTTCTTTCCTTCCTTCCAGAGAGAGATTTAAGGGACACTGTTAATTAACTCTTCATTCCAGTTTGGATGTGACCCTTCAATTAGGCCTGTTAAAGGGCCTCCTAGAAGTTCCATTCTCACCTGGCTTTCTCCTTATTGTTTACAGATGTAGTTCTTGTTCGTGGATGTCGCCAGCTCCTGCCCTGGGTCCCTAGGACCAGGCCCCATCACTCTTAGAGGGGGCGGTGGGGTGAGGGCTGGAGTTGGCAGTGGAAACTCTTTTTCACTGACACTGTCCCAGCTGGCAGACTTTCTACTTGGGGAGGGGGGAGGGGGCCCATCAGGAAGCCCAAAACACTAACAAGCCCTGGATTCTCCTGTGGTTTTTCCCGTTATAGCTTCAGTCCACGTGGCGGGTCTGCTGTACCCAAGCCACAGGTGGCCACACCTATCCTGCTTCGACTCTCAACTTTAGGACAAAGTTCTGGCAGATGGACAAGCTAAAGGTCAAAAATGATTTTAAACATTTTTACCTCAGGTTAATTTTTCAAAGGATTCAGGTTTCAAAATTAAACCACTGCTTATTTCACTGCACTGTTTGAACTAATACCCATGCGATTTTTGTAGTCAGAGACAGCTATGCAAATCCTACTTGACCAGTTCCTGGTTCGAGCCAGCATGCCTGGCTTCCTTGTCTATTGCATCCTCAGGACAGTCACCTGTTGCTGAGGAGCCACTGTCCTTCCTAAATGTAGAGAAGTGAAGTGTGTCACCCTTTCAGGGAAATTCAGGCAATTACTGAAATAGGAGGGTGGCAAGGAACAATTTCACCCTGGTGCCTTATGAATAAAAAACTGGATTCTGGTTTACAGCAGCTTTATGGTGAGTCAAACTGAGGGGTAAAGGAGGGGCAGGCAAAAAGGAATAAAGGGCTGCTGGGCCCTTTCTAGTAAATCCTTCACCAACAGGGCTGGCTCAGGGCCTCCAAGTGTCTAAAGGCTTATTAAATTATCCCACAAGGTTTTAGGCTCATTCTTGAGCCAAAATGGAAGCCAGGAATCTGGTGCCACAGCTAATGAGAAACTCCTTTAATAGCCCACAATCAGTGTTCTGTTCCAGCAGTAACCACTGCTTCATCTGATGAAGCATGTGTGTGCATGTATACACAGGCACACATAACCTCTACCATGCAGGGAGGTCCTGCAGTCAAATCTCCATCTATACTTGCCTTTCACAAGTGATACAATTCATAGGGGGCTGGCTCCTCCCAGAACTTTCACGCAGAGGCTCAGAAACAAGGGAGGCAGTGACCGAGTGGAGTCAGCTGCTTCTGGGTGCGAGCAGAGCTGTTCAGTATAGCCGCTGGGCTCATCGAAGTGGCTTCTAGGAAACTGGGAGTTCAGCACAGCTTAACATTATAGATACATCAGTCAAAAGCTAAATTTAAACCTTGGCCTAAACTAACTACTTGCCTGCCTTATCGGGGGTGAGGCATGTGTCTGTTCCCTCCAGCCATTCTCTACTCCAAGAGGTCAGAGGTCAGACTTTGGGAGGGGCAGGGAGGTCAGGAGCCACCTCTCTTCCACTTTTAAAACCAACACTCCTGGGACTTCCCTGGTGGTCCAGTGGTAGGGCTCTGTGCTTCCCCTGTAGGGGGCGTGGGTTCCACCCCTGGTCGGGGAACTGAGATCCTGCAAGCTGTGTGGCGTGCCCCTCCCCCCACCTTATATACACAGATAAAACCAACAGTCCTGGGTGTTTTCACAGACGGTAAAGCATAACCAACCCTGATCTAGAGTTGTAGTCTATTTCTAAGGGCCACATTTTCTACACATCAAGCAGGTCTGATTAATGAATGCTAAGCAAAGTGTAGACCAGGTGTAAGCACTGTTTTGGATTTCTCTTTTACAAGAGAAAGCTCATCATAGAAAGTCAATGCTGACAAGTCACTGGTACAGATTTTCCTCTGTCTGCACAGGAAAGGGGCCAAGCAGACAATGAACCAAACAATTAAGTTCCCTCCCTCCAACCAGAAGGGTAAACAAACATCTGGGATATGATATCCACAAGCCAGGGGTACTCACTTCTTAACAGCCTCTCAACGTACAATTCTCAGGTAGTGCCAAGAGGCAAGCCAGGCACAGCAAGCCAGCAGCTCTGACCGACTGGCTACAAAGTACAAGCTCAGAATCTGTGAAAGAGTCACCCACTTCCAGACTGCTTCAGTGTAAAATGTTCAAGAAAAACATTTCTTTACTAAATGTGTCTGAATTACCAGGACAGCTCAAATACATTCCGACAAAAAGGCCCCTCATGGCCTGGGAAGAAGCGACACTAAGTCAATGCCTTTTCTTTCTGCTGGAGCAGGCTGAGCTGGAGAACGGGAGCAGTGGGTTCCTGGGCTCGAGGCTGCTGTCAGAGGCAGTGAGGGAGCAACCCTGACGGCTGCAGCCAGCCCACCGCAGTCATAGCACGTTCCACCACCCTCTTTCCAGCCTCAATGTGACCACCGCTGGCGGCAAGAGGCCAAGCCAGCAGCCTCTACTGAGAGCCAGACTCTTGAGTGCCAGTTGGACAGTAAGCACCACAAGCCCTCCAGTTATCTCTAATTACAGACAACAAGGATAGCTTAACTGCTCCCAGCATCATCAATTCCTTCGCCTGACTTCAATGAACTTTTACAAACTAACAGTCACCAGCACCAAAGAATTAAGTCAACTAACCTGCCTTGAATTTTAGACCAGCAATCCATATGGCTTTATCTGGTATAAATCTTCTGCCTTTGATCATTTCTGGACCGTGTAGGAGAAAGGAATAGCAATCATTAAAATCTTAAACCAGAGAACACTATTTTTACATTAACAGTTTCTTAACTTAACATCAAGGCCTTGAACCCTTCCCTAAGGGTTGCCTTAGATTCCTTTATGCTATTATTCAGGGCTAAGTCTGTTATCACAAATGTCATGTGAGCGCTAACATCTCCCACAGGCTAGAGGAACTTGATAGTTTATTTTCCACTGACTCTTAACAAGGACACATCTGACATCCAGTGTTTAGCGGAATAAGCAGCACGTTGTAATGACAACACAGAAAATGGATTCATCTTGTATCATTGTAGACAGAAGGTATTTGGCAAACTTTTATGCATTGTTTATGTACTGTATAAGTAACTTATTCGTGAAGAATGCAAATTTTGCTAAAATGTACAAATTGCTACATGTGAATTAAAACAAAGTTTTCAGAATCTTGATTTTGGTACCACAGTATTTAAAGGCTCTATCTATCTATTATGACTGTAGTCTCTGCAAAATACTTGCTTTTCCTGTTTGTCCTCCTCCCACAAACTGAAGACATTTAACAGATGCTTAGGGGTCTACAGGAGTACGCTATTTTGTACATCGCTGCATCTTTTCAGCCCTCTGGATTTCTTTATTACAGGTGTGTGTGTGTGTGTGTTTGTGTGTGTCTCCTGCCCCCTACTGGTAAAACAGACAGATGCCTGAATCAGGACAACTTCTAACTCATTTGGGTTCAGGAGATATTAAAAAGGAAGCTTACAGAATCAGCGTCAGGGTGAGGATGTGGACTTTCGGCACTGCCCAACTCTGGCCAGCCTTCCTCCTTCTGAAGCAGACCTCTAGCCACCAAAGAGAACATCTCTCAGTCTTGTCTTTTTCTAGAGATACCTTGAACCAGAACTAAAGGTGAAGAAGAAAAATCATTTGACAGCTAACCTTCGAGGGTATTAAGACAGCAGAGTCAGCCCTCCTGCCCTGATATTCAGTATCCTATAATGGAAATAGCTCATACAAACACACATTAACTTGATATCAGTTTTTAAAACTTTTTTTATTTTTTGATTTTTTTAAAGTTTTTATTTTATATTATCTACAAAGTAAAAGTTTTTCCCTTAACTTAAAACTTGAACCACTGTAGACAGTGATTACTTCATCAAACTTGATTTATAAATAATAATCCGTCAGTTTGACGGTAAGAATTTACTGAACCTTTGTCAAGTTTAGTAAAAGGGCGTTCCAAGTCTTGATTTTTTTTTTTTAAAGCAGTAATAGCAGCAAGAATCACTCTTGTTACTTCTTTTGCTAGCTGATGTGTTCATGACTTTCAAGGGTCATTAAAAAATAAATAACTTCCAGTTTCAGCAAGCAGAGCTGGGGTACTTGCGGGACTTGGAAACAGCGTATGGAATTATGGAACAGCCCACAAGTTCCTAAATGCCTCTACTCGGTCCAAATATCTTCCACTGCAAGTGAACTGTTAGCATTCCTATTGGATGTTACAAGAAATCAACATATATATTTTTTTAAAACAAAATAAATGAAATTCTAGTTTTCTGTGCTTCCAGTTGGTAGAAGCAGTAGAAGGGAGGAGGGAATTTGGCCTTTCGGTTCCTCCAGGGCAGCCTTACAACTGCTGTTGGTGGTGGGCTTGTACTGTAAAAAAGAAAAGTGAATATTTAAACAGAAAACTGGCAACACCGCACATTAGCCTAGTGTCTCTGCAGCACATGTCTGTAAGCTATCCTTGTGCTACCTGAACAAGACTCAAAATTTAATTCACTCTTTACCCTTCCCACCCCCCCGCATCTGTACCAAAAGGGGGAGAAGGTAGGTGGGTGGGTAGAAACAAACCAGTCAGACAAAACCATTTCAGATAAAACTCCCAGAAGAGTTGTTGCTCATGGGGTACAAAAAAGGCCTTAACATATCCCCTCCCCAAATAATAGCCAAGCACCAGTATTGCTTTCAGAATAACAGGTTAGACTGTGAAATATCGCCATGGCCACCATCAAGTATTAGAGCACAATCACGGGGCATTCTCTACCTGTCAGGGCATAGACTGGAGCTAATACTATACTCAAAACCAATCCATACACAGCACTTTCTCATCAGTAGTAGTCTCCAGAGCTACAATCAAACTCTGCCATGGTAGTAACCCCCCACGTCAGACTGTTGGGACTCAGGAAGGAAAACACTGCCCTGTCCAACCTATCGTAACAAGGAAGGCCAACTGAGTCCTAAGCATGCATCAGCTACACAGAATGCTGCTGCTGCTGCTTCTCATCAAGCCAAATCCTGTATACCATCAGAACACACACAGACTAGGCTCCCGGAAGCCTCAGGCCCTGACACTGAACTCATCATCACAGTCCCTACTGTGTACACTCTGACGGGTCTTGCTAGTTCTCAGATGCGGGGCTTGAAGCGCTGGCCCTGCCTGCCATTCGACCTGTGCGAGCAGAATGCTTTGGGGTGCCCGGCGGCCCCTGCACACACACGCCTCACCTGAAGGGTGCGTCATATAGGGGAAATGCGCTGTTGTCGAGACTGGAATGGGCTGTAGTGCACTTTGAGCGAGGGCGGCCTGGGGACCGCCGGGTGGCTGTGTCGTCATTAGCATCATTGGCGCATGGGCAGTTGGATGAGAAGGAACCATTCCTGACTGTACATGAGCCTGAAACAGAGAGCTCTTTTACGCATACAGGCAACATCTCCAGCTTAAACAACATGTCAACTGTGTCCCTTTAACTGGGTTGGGGCTCTCAGGAAAGGGCAACAGTGGGCCCTCAGGGCCCTTTCTTTCCTCTGGGGACATTCCCTAGTGGATCCATCAGTTGACCTATAGACATGCTTCACCCTTTGGCAGATCCTGCAAGGCTGAGGGAGCAGGCACCCAGCGAGCCTGGGTAAAAGTCAGGGCTGCAGTGTCCTAGCCTTCAACGTTTCTGAGGACTGGATTCTATGTATGGGGCAAGGTCTTCACAAAGATCCCTGATCCAAGCACAGCTTTCTCAAATAGGAGGCTACCTGCAATGATGCTTTAGACTCTGGCTTCCATGTGGGGCCTGAATAGTTTTACAGATAACATCTCTTTCGAGTAAGAAAGCATTATAAGCAGGGACTGTTAATTTTGTTCCAGATTTTCTTTGCCTTTCCCCCTCTGCTTCTTGCCTGCTCACCAGCACACCTCAGTGAACAATGAGTCAAGGCAGTGAGAAAAGCCTCTCAGGCTCCTTTGCTCTGCTGAAAGATACGCCGATAGAGCAGCAGCAGCAGGAGTTGCAGTGAATGGCTCCAGTGAGGTGGGAAGGGGTAATCTAAAATTATCTGGTCCAGCCCAGTGTCTCTCTGTACCAGGTGATAATGAGTTCAACCTGGTCTCACTGTCAAGTTGGAAAGGTTTTAGCCCAAATAGCTGGATCGCAGCTCTGCAGGGATTTGGCAGAGCCAGGAAGAGCCCTCGTTTCCTGCCTCCCATGCTGTGCACTGTTCTAGACCAGAATAAGCCCTGAATGAAATGCTGTTTTGACTCTTACATATTCAAAGGGACCCAGGGCATATCTGGGCTTCCCTGCAAATATTAACCTTTTTGCTCTTTCAGCACAAAAGCACAAAAGTGAGGTTTTAGGAACCCCAACTTACATGTAAATTCACATACCTACGTAGCCACCAGACTCTGCTAGACATCTACAGGCCCCCTGGTCTCATGAAGCTCCTGGTTCAGCCAAACCATGCTGCCCCACACCTGACCAAACCGGCTCCCCTCCCCACCATCAAAAGCAAATCATCCACTGCAGTGCACCACACTACAGAACCTACACGTTTGCTGGGGAGAATGCCCAAACTTCCCAGAGCTGTGGAACACTAGTTACGAGGTCGCCTCTGAGAGTTAGCTCCAACTGAGCACCATCTCCAGCCCCACCACGCCAGAGCCTCAGTGGTGCACTGCTTGACATGAAACAGAGTTCAGTGAGGCAGGCTAACTGAGACCCAGAAGAGTTCTGTTATGAAAGCAGCAAAAAGAGACAACAAATACAGCCGATTCACCCTCCAGGGAGGGCCTAAAAGGACAGTGTTGGAGCCCAACTTCAGTGCAGCTCCTTCTCCTCATTAAGACAATCCAAACTGGCCCTGGATTGCATTGGACTTTTGTCAGCAGCTGATGCAGAAAGCAACCACACCTTTCAACCTTTAGAAGCTTATGCTGGAGGTGAGCTCCAGAGGGCTTCCAGGGTGGCTCTTTAAGAAAAATGGGAACACCTGGGTGCTTCCAGCTTCAAGTTACACTGCACAAATGTACAAGGCCAAGCCCTTTCAAGAAGTACAACATATGGTCAAAGCAGATGTAGGAACAGCCAGGGAAAACAAGTACAGGTATTTCTTAGGAACTCATGTGACTAACATTCAAGTGGTCAGGCCCAGTGTAGTCACCTCAGAGTTGAGAATTTGTGAAATCCCATCCTCCTTACCAGACTCGTGTGTGTGGGGGAATATATGTATGTATATGTATATATAGCAATGAAGCTATATAAACACAGCAAAGCAGATACAGCAAGGAAAGAATTAGGTTGCCTTCCAGAGTCAAAGATATTTTTAAGGTCTCAGTTGGGAAACGTTAAAAGACTGACCAATCAGCAACTTCACTGATCCCATTACAAAACCACACAAACATTCATTTAGGGCCAGATCACATGTATTTGAGTGGAAAAAAGGAGACAAGCAAATGGCATCACACACAGGGGTTCCTGGCTTGAAGAGCAGCTGGCTCTTTGCTGCTTATCTGACAACCTTCATTTCCTACTTGGTCTTCACAGAAAGTTGGCTAAAGCGGGTTTACCTGAGGTACATGGGCCATGTGGGGTGGATTGGTATAAGCCGGCTGAACATGAGAAGGATGAATCGTAAAGACGGTCTGTTGTGCTGTTGGAAAACTATTTTGTGGCGACTGTGTATTGGAGGCAGGTGTCATGGAAGGTGGGGTTGGTGCGAGCCCCGCATGGTAAATGGCTGACTGCTGCTGCGGACTGGCCAGGTGGAGAGCCTGGGCGGCCTGGTGCTGATGGTGCTGCAAAGTAACAGGAACGAACTGAGAATATCTTCTTTAAGGAAGAGCAGCTTAAGGGTCACACACAAAGCTGAGTTTTGCACGTGACAACAGGCTCCCTCTGGGCCTATCTAAGATGAGGGGCAATGGCAGGTACCAGAGAATATACAGGGAGTAGGAGCAGGGCTGGGGTGGGGGTGCCTCCTGTTCATAAACATTCCTGTCTGGGCTGCAAGCCTGATTCTCAGCCTACAAGCCCTCAACCAGCAGTGGTAAAACAGGACTACTGCTCCAGGGGCCTGACAGATGTCAAAGAGCTCCTTAAGGGCTTCCCTGGTGGCGCAGTGGTTGAGAGTCCACCTGCCGATGCAGGGGACGCGGGTTCGTGCCCCGGTCCGGAAGGATCCCACATGCCGCGGAACGGGAGAGGCCACAGCAGTGAGAGGCCCGTGTACCGCAAAAAAAAAAAAAAAAGAGCTCCTTAAGTGCCTTCTTAACAAACATGATTAAAGAAGCTAATAGAAAAAAAAACAAAAACAAAAACAACAAACACCCTCATCAGGTAAACATTAGAAATGAGATTTTTAAAAAGTCCCAAGCCAATTCCTTACTTTATGTTAGATTTTTCAATATTGGTTAAGTTTCCAGAACTTACCCCATCACCTTATTCTCAATATGTACCTTAAGGTGATTTAAACCTGGGGGCACAGCCTGCAGAGCTGTACACTGGCTCCATGAGGCAGGGCTGCTCGGTGTTTTGATCACGTGGTACCTAGCATCTTGCCTGGCACTGAAGAAAACACTCAATAAACAGAACGATGAAGCAATTCTGGTGAAGGCCTCTCAGTTCCTCCTTACCTGAACAGGACTGGGTGCAGGATGGCTTCCACCATGTTGGCTTTGCTGCTGTCCAGTGGGGGTAGCTGAAGGCTGAGGATGTGGAGTATGAGGGTGCAAGGTAGCATTAGGGTGCGCATACTGCTGAGCAAGGGAGCCAGTGGAAACTAAAGTGAAAGGAAAAGAAATGTGTATAATTGACAGGTGTCATGCTCTTAATCGCTCCTCTATGCCTCATCAACTTTCAGCTCATCCACAGGCTTCTTGATGCTCAATGCCTAACCAATCTCTGTATTTGACTCCATTTAAACCACCCACTTCTTAAAAAAATAAACGGGGAGTTACTGCTTAACAGTCAGACTAGCATTTTATTCATATAACACAGCTGTACACATTATATCAAAATCTAATTAAATTTACTTCTAAAACAGTCACTAGGTTTCCTGAAAAGGCAACTTAAAGGCGTAGACAGAAACAATTCAAACAATCCCCCCTCTGCGATCTGTCTCTGTCTCTCTGTCTCTCTCTCTCTCTCTCACACACACACATTTAGCTCAAGGCCATCATCTGGCTAACCTCACCATGCTACTGCCCTGGACCTGATGCAGTGTCCCGTGGGCACAGACTATATCAGGCCTGTAGTAAGGGGCTGGATAACGTGTGTGGCAAGGTCAGGGCTCTATCTTCAGGGCCAAATGACCACAATCTCTCTCAGCTGATCACAGAAGCCACCCTGCCACTCAGTTCATTCTCTAGGCCTCCCTGCTCAAGATCTCTCATCTTTGCTTTATAAAATCTAGTAAATGGGATTACCTAAACTATGTAGAAAAACGAATTCCCTTCAAAGTATTCTAGCCTTTAAAAAGAATTTTACTAGCTAGAGTAACCTCAAAGGAAATACGATGAGCTAGTTTAAGTAAAAGTGTGTTCATTAAAGCTAAGAACCCAAAGCCAATTCTTTGTGAATCTCAGCACAGACCATACCTTGGCACAAAACAGGGAGATGAGGTATAAATTCATTTGTTCATGTCATCCCCAAACAGCAACTTGAGAATCAAAAGCACAAGATGGGTTCATTGCTTCCAGTGACTACTGACAGCACACTGATAAAAATCTAACCATGATGTGGCAATGAGCTGAGGACAATATTCTCAAGATGTATCTCCTCTTGGAAGTCAATGTGTCAATTCCAGAATAGTTCTTCACATTCTTCGTATGGTGTTACATATAAGGGGACTGATGGGGAGAAGCAAGCACTACTTTGGGATCAGGTACCCTAACAACAGCAGTCTAATAGGCCAGCTGCTGAGAGTTACCAGCATAGATGACTCTGGATGAGTCCAATGTAAATGTTATGCAGAGGGTTAGGCACGTGAAACAATTCTATAATGCCTGACATTGTAGGGCCAAGGGCCAACATTCCAGCCCAGCTGGTCGTCATCTCCTCAACTGTATACGTATCCTTCAAAGAGAGAAGGGTGAGGCAAAGAGCAGTGCTAGGATCACCTGTGCATCCACTGCCAGCACCACAGTGGGCATCTATACTAAGTTAACTCCCAGATTAAACAAAGCACTTTTGTTTATACACTGGGAAAATCCCCTAGCTGTAACAGTTAACATACACTGGAACATATCAACAAGGAAAACTGGCAACGTATTCTTTGGGTTTTTTCAAGAAGTCAGTGACAGTTTTCTGGGACATGGGAAAAATAATGTGCTAACAGCTTTCTTGAGTTTCACAGTCCCATGAATCTATGAAAGTAGTCATTGTCGTTTTTCTAATTCATTGGCTTATTAAAAGGCCATTCTTCACCATCATATTTATTAAGTTAAGCTTCTGACCCCCAAAACTATCTGGGCACTGACTTAGTCTAAAAGACTTGAGATAAATTTTGAACCCTTGTTCTTGTAAAAATCTTACACTTATTTTTCAAATTTATTTTTAAATGATTAGAACAGCTACATGTAGCTAGTGGCTACTGACTGGACATCATTATTTGTAGCACATTTCCTTCATCACAGAAAGTTTTATTGAATAGTGATATCTAGAGTCATTCATGCTCCCTTATTTTCAAACCACTTGCATTAAAATCCTCCCTACGATTTCTTAAATGTTTCATTTGTAACAATTCTAATCTGTCTGGGGGAAAGCAATTCCCGAATACAAATTCTATTTATGAGGTTTCATAGAGTACAGAATCTCAGAGTTTCTATTTATTTAAACTTATTTATTCAAGAAACTTTTGTACCAAAAAGTTTTAAATTTCATTTTTAATTACCTTTTAAGCAAAGTATTAAGGAAATAAAAAGTAACAATAATCAACTCTAGCTGGGTGCTATTTTATTAATATTCATACATAAAAAAGCATGGCCATCACAAAGAGAATAATTACACCCATGAAGTCTCATAATTTATTCGTCAATTAGAAAAATGTTAAAATCTTGAAATTATTTGGAGAGAATTAAAGATGGAAGTATTTTTTACTATGCATTTAAAAAAGTCATTTCTGTGATAGTTTACCAATACTGAAAGGTTATAAGGATAGAGTATTCTAATCTATATGTCATTTGCATTCATAGCATAAATACTTCAAGTAATCCAAGCTGAATGCACCTTACATAGGCTTTTGTTTAAAAAAAAATCCTTTCCCTATCTAAACACCAATAAACTGCAATGCATTATAAGAAAAATTAAGCAGATTTAAACATACATCATAGGCTACAAATAAAATGTGAGGATGTTTGATTAGAAATATCTTCCTTTGTTCATCATCTTGCTTAAAGATGTTTGCTAAGCAAGTACCTTACCCAGGAATTCTTTTCCCCCCTTCAAATATGAAAACTGAGTAGCTAATTGGGGAAAATGTGGAACTTATACACTTTAATAGTAAAAACAACAAAAATATACTTTGGTTCCTTGAAAGGCCAGTTAAGAAGGAGACAAAGACAAGTAGGATAAGAGGGAAATTAAAAGGCTGGGGGGCAGGGGGGAAGGCTAAAAGAGGGGAGGGGGGAGAGAGAGATAAGAGGAAGGAACCAAGACAGAGTAAATGAGGGGAAAAATCTAAGAGAATTAGGGAAAGGGAGAAGTGGAGCGTGAAAGGCAGTAAATTCTGGGCTTTCCTGAGCTAAGCCTATCATTTAACTGCTCTTATTATACATGCTCATTAGCTAAAGATTCCAGAGAGGTTAAAAATAAAGTGATTTTTCTTCAAAATTCTGATTTAGCTATCCATCAGTTAAACTTCTATTTATAAAACCTAAGTTGCCTTCATGAAACCTGGATTAGTTTAAGCTAATCAAAGAAATAACTATTTTTTGGGCCAGACCCAGTCCAGAAGTTTCCCGCTCACTGTGTTCCTCGATATAAATGTTTAAAACTCTAATTATGTGATTTGTCAAATCCTCAAAACACTAACCACAATCCAAAAATCATTTCCTAAGCCATGATCTTACTGAAGCCAATGCAGTCCATAGAGATGTGCATTTAATTTAATATAGAAGTTATTAAATTAAACCTAATTTAATAACTAGGTTTTGTCATTTTTGACCTTGGATGCACAAGACATGAGAGAACACCAGCACGGCAAAACTTTAAAAATGAAACAAAACAAAATCTCCCAACTTTAAAATCTGATGTTAAATTCAGAAAAAAGGAAGTACAGGAAAGTTGAAAACTCTTTAAAAGGGGAATAAAAGGCAACTAGACCAAACAAACCAGGACAAAATGCTTAGAAGGGGGTGGGGGTGGGGTATGAAAGAGCAAATTAAGTTACAAATAGCAGCCCCACTGTTAGTTTCTTTTAAAAGTACTGATACTCTCTTTTAGGGAAAGTTGTGCTAAGGCAGTTAATGCTTAGGTGTGATGATTAAGGACCTTTTAGCTACTTACCAGGAAACTGACTCCAAAACTACTAACAGAGACAGTAAGATGGTGAGGATAACTACATTTGAGACCTCAAACTGAGTACATAATAGAATTACTGACAGTGTCTTTTATATACTATACCACATACATAGTTTCCCTTTAACAGTTATATATACAGCAAGACTCCTTTTTAAAGAGCATCTATTAAAGGATTAAATTTGTTAACATTTCCTAGCACCAAATAAATAATATGTATGCACTTATTTTTGGATACCAAGTCAAGGCACAATTAATGAAAATTTAAGTCAAAATGTTTTCTAAATGCTTTTTAAAATTTGGCATCTAGTATATTCAGACATTCAGTCATTCTACAGTAATTTAAAATTTAGTCTCTAGCAAAATTTTAATCCTTAATATCCCCTAGAATATAGTATTTCACATAAAGCGACATATACTGTCATACATTTCTAAAGGATTCTGCAAGTTAGTGACTTTCCCATCCAAATACCAAAAGCCCATGAATAAGCCTTATTTTAAAATTTCCCTACAAATAGAGAAAACAAACCTTACGAGTTCATTTCCAAAAGCAATCCCTGCTCAGACTTCCTCCATTTAGGAGCAATCATTTACCTTTCCACTGGTGGTGAGAGGGGGCTGGTGTTGCCAAAGACAATCTCTGGTAGATGCTAGGTCATGCTTTCCTGCTTAAACTCAAGACATCCATGAGGTGTCTGCTACCTGAATATCATAAACCTGTAGTCATGCAAAGACTGAAAATACAGAAACGTTCCTCCCCTAGTATTTCAACCCTATTCAATTAAAAATCCTTGAAAGGATAAATTTTTTCTTACCAGGATACTAAAAAAAAAAACTAATGTTTTAAGCTTGTGGCTTGCTTTGCTTTGTTTTAAAAACGGCTGTTCAGGAAAAGTTTCTCTGAACAAGGAGAGTATTAGGCATTTCCAAAACAGTCACATGTTTGCTTGGTATGCAAAAATTAATTTCTGAAACAACTCAATTTTTAAATTAACTCCAGCTTTCTTAAGCTGGGTTATATTTCCTTTTTAAAAACTGAATTATTTTCATATATATATATATATTTTTTAATGATTTTGTCTGGCACAAGGAAAAGATTGCTCAACAAGTCTACTCCCTTAACATGTATTCTTTAAAAAGTGTTTTACTGTTCAATTAAAATTAGTATAAAAAACCCAACTCACTGGCAAAGTAGAAAGAAGGGCTTGTCTCCTTGTTGTATGGTAATTTGGGACATGCTGAATTTGGGAAATAGAAAGGTTAATTAGCCTTTTAAGGTGTGCATTTTCCTAATTTTCTGGAAAGGTTGACATATTTAGTAATTTCTTTTTGTATTCACACATAACTCATTTTTCTTACTTTACAAGAGATGACAAGCACTTTAAACATCACTACAAAATTAAATAAGATAGGGCTGAAGCAAAAGACACTTTTCTTCTGTATTGGGTTGTCAAGTACCACATGCTCACTTACTTAAATGAAAGGAATAAAGTTATTATCTAATAAAAAGACCAACATTGCATTCCACTGAACAACCTTGATATAAATAATGTACCAAAACAAAATAATATTTACCAAGTTTAATTTAAAAGACTAATCCAATTTTGCAAATCATTAATAGAAATGTCACTTTACACCTTATTCTGTAAGGTGTTAACTAGGCATCTGGTAATGGATACAAAAATTCAGAAACCATAATATTAAACAAGGGTATGATATTTCTTATTAAACCGTCTACATAAAGGTGTGTGCGTGTGTGTGTCTGAGTACACTTGGAAGGATATGCACCAAAATGTTAACCGGTGATTGTAAGGGAGAAGATTAATAGGTGCACTTTAAATCTTTTTGCCTACTGTATTTTCGAATTTATTTGCATTAAACTACCAAAAATAAACCAAAAAAAGGATTCTGGATTTAACTCTTTCTGAGTAGAGAAAATTTCATTATTACTGTTTCTAAAAGGGAAAACAAAGTTAGACGAATGAAACCAAATGAGATGAATTGTAAGACTAGATGTTAAGGAAACAAAGAGTAACTTATTAGGAGGAAGAGGGCAGAGGCAATGATGAAAGTGAAGTTAAAGTTAAGGTCAAAGAGGGCTTCCCTGGTGGCGCAGTGGTTGAGAGTCCGCCTGCCAATGCAGGGGATACGGGTTCGTGCACCGGTCCCGGAAGATCCCACATGCCGCGAGGCGGCTGGGCCCGTGAGCCATGGCCGCTGAGCCTGTGCTCCGCAATGGGAGAGGCCACAACAGTGAGAGGCCCACATACCGCAAAAAAAAAAAAAAAAAAAGTTAAGGTCAAAGAGATGAAGTTTGTGATCAAAGTCCTTCCTAAGATATCTAGAAAGAGTACAAGGTCAACAATTCTTAGAATGTATCTCCTAATAATTTAAATGTTCAGTGATCTGTTAGCCTATTTATATTAAATACACCAAAAAATTTAAAAACAATAACCAGCCTTTCATTTTGTAGTCATTTCTATTCACAAAGGCTTTTGCTATGACCATAACAATGAATGACAAAAAGGTGACACACAATTGTCATTAACATCTGGGTGCATATTCTTTTGTTTGCATTAGAAGTTTAAAAAAACCTAGATAGGATGTAGCTTAAGAATAAATATAATTCATACTCAAAATATTTGGTTCCTTTTGGAATATAAAATATAAACTGTTCAAGGGAAATGAATATAAAATTAGCATTTCTATGCAAGTTTTGTCTTATAGTTTAAAATAACGTATTTAAAATTTGTCTATATTCAGCATAACTGGATTTGGAAGATCTAAAATAACTGAAATAAATTATGGCTTATTGTGGTAAAGAACAAACCAATTCATTTCCCAGTATTCTCTTTAGGGTATGAAGTATCTAAAACAGAACCAGCAACAATCATACCAAATCTACAGCTTTGCCCCTAGCTGCCCTCATCAACACACATCAATGAAATATAATACAATCTGTGTAAACTGCAGGAGAGTAATTCAGATTTGGTTGAGCAACTTTCTCCTGGTATCAAAGAACTAGCTTTGATGACTAATTCATTCCAGATTTCACTGGGCATTAGGTCTAGTATTTTGTTTCTTTGCAATATTTACTATTTACCCACACTTGAATGGACTTCAGGGTCTAAGATCAACTGCTTTTCAAATGGAAATATTCTGGGAAGGTAGTTCTAAAAACCATTAGTGCCTCAAATACAGTATTTACTGTACTGGCTGTTTCAAACCAATGAACATCCAATCAACAGACAAAGTCAGATGTTGGTAGTGAGTGAATATACACTGAGGAGAAAGAGCCTGCTTGACATCACAGTATTACTACAATGTCTCAAAGGTGTAGGCACACAAATAGCTATTCTCTAAAAGCAATGGAAATTTTAGCTCAAGTTTCAGATCTTATGCCGAGGGGAGTATCCCAGAAAATGGGAAGAAAGAAATGTTTTTTCCACTTGTTATGTCAAGATGTATTCAGAAATGTATAATATGTATAATAAACAATCATAATAAACTGTGTCACCTAAGACTTTAGCAAACTGGAAAATTATTGAAATGTATACAAATTGCATAAAAATTAGTGTGATAAATCAGTGGTGCCTTTTCACACATACTTAGTCCTGGTTAAGACAACTAAAGACAAGCCAATGATAGGCGATCACAATCAAAATCATAAGCCAAATCAGTATGTCAATGTTTCAATTAAATTATAGATGGGCTTCTTGAAAGAAATGTTTTTCAAAATGGAGCAATCACATCATTTTAATTTAAAGAGCACAATCAACAAGAGAAAATTTTAAGTGTGGAAAATTAAGATCTGACAAGTATTTTATTAAAAAAAAAAGCCTTTAATCATGTAAAATTCCTATCATTTGTGAACCAGTGGTAAAGGAGCATGCCTCCAGAAAGAAAACATTAGCAGTGGGTTCCAGGTGACAAGAATGATTGTTGCTGCCTGAGTCCTATTCCTATAAACCTACAAAATGTTATAAACTCTTATCTAAAGTTAAAAAAAATGAAAGCTTTTATATTCTTATTAGTCACTCAAAAAGTTTAGAGGTTTAAAAAATGAAATGTCCATGTAGTTACATGTAATATTAATTTCCTTTTCACAGTGGTTCACTTTTCAATTGTATGAATAAACTTAAATTTCTCTCCCTCTCCAAAAAACTGAAATGCCAATGGGAAAATCTGAATGACAGTACACGAGTTCTCAGAAAAGTTCAAAACAAAATTTAGATCTTAATAAACTGGTACTAATTAAAGGTGCATTTTGAAAAATATAATATGGGATGACCCATTAATTCTATATTACAAAATATAAGCGGAAATCTTATTTTAAATTCTAACGTTGAAAACAATATTATTTTATTACTTTAGACAGTTGCAAAGTTGACTTGCACAAAGTTCTCCGGCCACAAAACTAAGATGGTAATTTTGCTTATTACTCAGATATATCGTTTAATTTTATATAGAATACTTTTCATTTTCATTTTATCACTGTATACTCATTTAAAGTATGAATCTGTCAAAAACAGATCTAATATTACACAATTCCGACCACTTGAAATACAGCATGATGCAGAAACACAGTAGCATTGTAACAAATAGCAATAAAATATGCAATGTCAGTGACCCCCAGAGTAAGGAGTGAAGCAGAATGTTTTCTTGCTTTCATTACGGTAAAACTTTCTTGCATGCCTTAGGAAGGGTATACCAAATGATGTTACTGATGAGGAAGAGGAGAAAGATACCTTTCTCCACAAAAGATGCTTTTACACACATTATTACATTTTAGTTAAACAGAGACAATGGAACAGAGAGAAATTTCAAAGTAGAAATGATTTGCCAAGACTTATAGAGGTTGGAGAGAGAAATGGATTCATCTTTTCTTTAGATTCTTGACCCTCAATGTCATAAAAGGCAGAGTTATTCTTAAACAGAGCATCTTTTCAGAGCTTAAAAACACAGTAGGAATAGTCACACACATGGAAAAAGACAAAAAAAGTGCTTCCTACCATACATCGCATGCGTCTGCTCATGAGCCCCGTACTGAGTTGCTGAAGAAGATACTAAACCAGGCTGGGCATGTGTTGGTGGTGCCATCATTCTAGCATTACCCTGTATTACAGGACTATAGACATGAGGATGCTGTATTCAAACAAAAAATAAAGAAAAAACATTAAAGTACCAGATACAGTCAAGTAGATTTTAGTTATGTCTTAACTCCATGGTTTCCAGGTTTCCAGAAACAACTCCTAAAATTCTAAATCCTTTCTTGGCTAGAAAGGATTTAGCCTTTGAAACACTTATACTGATCAGCAACTTTCTATGAGGTTAAAAATGACCCCCAAATCCTTAGCTGCCTACCCCACCGTTAACATATAGCACAAAATATAAAGGAAAAACCCCTTTACCATACTAAAAGTTATTTCAATGGAACAACAGTTAAGAGTTATTAGGTCATATCAGGCTTACCTGAGACTGATAATGTGGCACATGCTGAACAAGAGGCTGATTTGGAAACTGCTGGGGACTATAGGCAACATATTGTGTGGAATAAGCTGGTGGGGTGGCCACAATTGGTGGGCCTGCTGCTGAGGCTGGGTGCATCATGGTACTCTGATGATGTTGGTCTTGCCGTTGTTGGGGCATATTTGGTACTGCAGGAAAAAAACGACATAATATTAGAGCACAGCAGCTCCTTATTAGCATAAAATACACGAACATGGTCCATAAGGCTCTGCATGATTGGGTCAAAGCCTACCTCTCCGATGCCATGTTATACCACACTCATCCCCCTTCAGCCACTATGGGCTGTTTTCCTATCATATATGCTATTCCTCAGCCTCAAACCCCAATCCCCTACTGCCAGGTTGGAAAATTTTTACTTGTCCATCAAGTGTCAGCTTGAGAGCAACATTCTCAGAGAGATACTCTGTGACGACCCCCGGACTTCATCAAGTCCCTGTAATTACAAGGCTTACAGCACTAGGAAACATTTCCCTCATACTTCTCATATACACCCTGTTTGAGACACTGAATTATGCCATTGCTAGAGAAGGGCACTGGATTTTATTCAAAGGAAAACAAAAGTACAACAAAAAAGCCAGAACAGACCCAACACTTAACTCCATCTTTCTAAATTTCCTACCACTGAACTCTTGCTTTCTCAAACATAGCATCACACGCTACCATGGAGCGCTTTTTAAAAACTGCAATAGCTCTTTTAAAACATTACTTTTTGTCTTTTATTACTCCACACAAATTTCTGCCTGTAATCTCCTCCCTTAAAGCTCTAGTTAACAATTTAGCTCAACTGTCATCTCCTCTGTATCGTCTTTCCCAGTCCCCCGCAAAACAGCTAGCTGCATGCTCTGTGTACCTTTTCCTCACATGTTTATTACAGCACTGGCTGTTGTCTGTGATGGGTTTATGGTGCTATGTTAACCAAGCCACTTGAGGGAAGAAGTTGTGAACCACTGCTTACAGCAAGCTACAAAGAATGTGTAACTTCACATGTTCACAAAATCATCAAAATTGGCTACACAGGTAACTGCTAATGTAGACACAGAATTTGTCTTTTCTTTTAATATTTGAAATTTTTTGCTAAAAATTTAATGACTGTTGCTGATACTTAGGAGAGCTAGTTATACACTGTGTTATCTAGTCAGAAAAGCAAACTTGAAAACAGAGAAAACCAATTAGGTAATATTGTTCTGAATTTAATCTTGAGATTCCCACATATTGAAAAAGTACACCCTTCTAGTAAAGAAAAGCCACCCCAAACTCAAATATCATTTTTATCACATGAAAGTTTGTCTAATTAAGCTAAATAAGCTTAACTTACTCACTATCACTATCTCTTTTCATACTTTACAACCCTCACATATTAAAATTTTTTTTCAAAAAGCCAGTCAAGTTTACTGATTTTTAAAAATAAAAAATTCTAGTTATAAAAACAATGCTTGGGACTTCCCTGGGGGCTCAGTAGTTAAGAATTCACCTGCCAATGCAGGGGACACAGGTTCGAGCCCTGGTCCGGGAAGATCCCACATGCCGCGGAGCAACTAAGCCTGTGCGCCACAACTACTGAGCCTGTGCTCTAGGGGCCACGAGCCACAACTACTGAACCCATGTGCTGCAGCTACTGAAGCCTGCACACCTAGAGCCCATACTCCGCAGAAGAGAAGCCACCGCAATGAGAAGCCTGCACGCAGCAACGAAGACACAGCACAGCCAAAAACTAAAAATTAAAAGAACAAAAAACAAAACAAACAATGCTTGAACAAAATCTTAAAAGATATAATACACAGAGATATATCTGGTTTTATGGTTGTATAACCCCCCACCCACCCAAACTGAATCTACCTTAATCTTAAACCACAGTTTAGACTGGCCATACTTCAGCCGTTTCCTTACGTCAATGATTTTCAACTGGCAGCAATTTTGCCTTTCAAGGGGCATTTGGCAACATCTGGAGACATTTTTGGTTGTCACAATTAGAGAAGGGGAGGATACTACTAGCATCTAATGGGCAGAGGCCAGGGATGCTAATAAACATCCTATAATGCACAGACCCCACCCCGTCTAACCCCACACACAAAGAATATCTGTCCCAAAATGTTCCTGACTTCAGCATATTTTCAAATACAACTAAATTTTTCTCACAGGACGCAAAAATGGTAACACTGCATTACGCACCAAGAAGACAAAGAGGTGGTTTTGTGAAAAAAGGCACTACTATCATGAAGGAAAGATATGCCTTATATGATCTATGGCTGCATTTCAGAAGCAAGTCCTTAATTTTCCATGTTATTTGAAGAGTAAATCAGCAGGATATAAGATTAACATAAAGACGGCAAATAGCCTTCATAGACATAGAAGATGCAATGGAAAAGATGAACCCACTTTACATTAACAATAAAAAAAGAAAATACCTAAGGCAAAAACTGAAGAAACACATAAAACCTTTAAGAGAAACTTAAAAATACTACTGAAGGGGCTTCCCTGGCGGTGCAGTGGTTAAGAATCCGCTTGCCAATGCAGGGAACCTGGGTTCAAGCCCTGGCCCGGGAAGATCCCACATGCCGCGGAGCAAGTAAGCCCGTGCGCCACAACTACTGAGCCCACGTGCCACAACTACTGAAGCCCATGTGCCTAGAGCCTGTGCTCCACAACAAGAGAAGCCACAACAATGAAAAGCCTGTGCACTGCAATGAAGAGTAGCCCCTGCTTGCCGCAACTAGAGAAAGCCCGTGCACAGCAATGAAGACCCAACACAGCCAAAAATAAAAACAAATAAAACAAACAAAACAACTACTGAAGGTGGAGAAGCAGATTTAAACAAGCAGAAAGGCATCATTTGTTCATGGATAGGAAGACAATATAAAGATAGCAATTCTCCTCTAAGTTAATTTCTAAATTATGTATTTATAAATTTAATGTAGTTCTAATGAAAATGCCAATTGGCAAACTGAATATTAAAACCCAGGAGTTCATACTAATAGAACAACAACAACAAACCCTCACTGGTCAACCTTTAGGGATAATAGGAAACCAACTCATTATTTTGAGAACTGCCTTGAAATGATGGGCAGTTTAGCTGCCTTTCTTTCACAAACTGTACCTCATGGTAACCAAATAGTTTGACAAGGTGAAGTTTTTCTTTATAGAAATAGTCCAGCTAATAATTGAAAAAGAGATGACAGAATGAGAATGCCATTTTGCAATCCTGAATGAAAGAATAAATCTAGCGCTAGAGAGTGATTGTCAGTGCTGCTAAAACAAACAGAGAAGAGCTGGTATGAAATGTTATCCTGGATAGATAAGGCAGCCAAGTTACTCCTACTATCCAGAAAAAAAAAAAAAAAAAAAAAGACACACAGACTCCTAATAAAAGTACACACATCATCTATGAAACATTCCAGGTTAAGTTTTAAAAAATACAAACTAATCTTTCTTATCTACAATCAGTTCACAAGGATTAGAGGGGACAGAGAAACACTTTAAACAATATCACAGGGACACAATCCATGAAATTCAGATGGTGGGAAAGAATACAGGACAAAACAAATTAGATTTAAATAAGATAGAAACGGAAAAAACTAAGGAGAAACCTGTAAGAGAGAGTTAACATTAAGAGAGAGAAACCAATCAAATGAAAAGTGTGGATTCTGGATTGTGGCTCAACAAGCCAGCTATTAAGAAAAATTCATAAGACAGTAAGAAAAACTTGTGCTCTACACATTTGATAGGAAGAAAAAACTGCTAATTTTTTTAGGTGTGAAAAATGGTATTTTAACTATGGTTTAAAAAAAGAAAGAGTCCACAACTCTGTGAGGGTATGAATGAACAAAACATGTTTTTAAAACTGTCATAATAAAAATTTACCACAACATAAAACAATTTAAAAAACTGACTTAAACATGATAAACAAATGCAATTTGTAAATCGCATTTGGATCCTAACTGGAACAAATTAACCATAAAAAAATATATTTAAAAAATAGCCACAGAAATTTGAGGATATAAGGGAATTACTGTTAAGTCTTTTTGGTGTGATAACGGTATTGTAATGTTTTATGTTTGTTTTTAAAAGACCCCTTATCTTTAAGAATTTTAAAATAAAGTATTTATAAATAAAATGGTGTATCCGGGATATGCTTCAAAACAATCTGAGAGGAGAGAGGTCCTGTAGATGAAACAAAATTGGCCATGAGTTTCTTTCTTTCTTTCTTTTTTTAAAAAAATAAATTTATTTATTTATTTTCTTTTTGGCTGCAATGGGTCTTCGTTGCTGCGCGTGGGCTTTCCCTGGTTGCAGTGGGGGGGGGCTACTCTTCGTTGTGGTGGGCAGGCTTCTCACTGCGGTGGCTTCTCTTGTTGCGGAGCATGGGCTCTAGGCTCAAGGGCTTCAGCAGTTGCAGCACACAGGCTCAGTAGTTGTGGCTTGTGGGCTCTAGAGTGCAGGCTCAGTAGTTCTGGTGCACAGGCTTAGTTGCTCCGCAGCATGTAGGATCTTCCCGGACCAGGGCTCAAACCCGTGTCCCCTGCATTGGCAGATGGATTCTTAACCACTGCGCCACGAAGGAAGTCCTGGCCATGAATTTCTAACTATTAAAGCTGACCGATGAGTTCTTTTACACTGTTGTACTAGTCTAACTGCTTACTTGTATATGTTTGAAATTTTCAGTAATAAAAACGTTCTTAAAAGCCAACTGATTTTTTTTTTTAGAGTAGTCAACCTGAATATCAAGTTCATATGGAAAAAAAAAAAACAAGAAAGAAAAAAGTCAAGAAAGCCTGAGGGGGGAAAAATCAATGTTGGGAGTGGATGGATGGGAAAGTAGTCTTAACAGTTTAACAGAATGGAAGAGAAAATCCAGATATAGATTTAACTACACATGGACACTTAATATATGATGAAAATGGCATTTCATATCAGTCTGTTCTCTGATCATAATGGAATGAAAAGTAAAAAATGGAAATACCCAAATATTTGGAAATTAAAAACACACTACTACCACAACATAATAAAGGCCATATATGACAAACCCACAGCCAACATCGTTCTCAATGGTGAAAAACTGAAACCATTTCCACTAAGATCAGGAACAAGACAGGGTTGCCACTGTTATTCGACATAGTTTTGGAAGTTTTAGCCACAGCAATCAGAGAAGAAAAAGAAATAAAAACAATCCAAACCGGAAAAGGAGAAGTAAAACTGTCACTGTTTGCAGATGACATAATACTATACATAGAGAATCCTAAAGATGCTACCAGAAAACTACCAGAGCTAATCAATGAATCTGGTAAAGCAGCAGGATACAAAATTAATGCACAGAAATCTCTTGCATTCCTATACACTAACAACAAAAAATCTGAACGAGAAATTAAGGAAACAATTCCATTTAGTATTGCAACGAAAAGAATAAAATACCTAGGAATAAACATTCCTAAGGAGACAAAAGACCGGTATGCAGAAAACTATAAGACACTAATGAAAGAAATCAAAGATGACACAAACAGATGGCGAGATATACCATGTTCTTGGATTGGAAGAATCAATATTGTGAAAATGACAATACTACCCAAAGCAATCTACAGATTCAATGCAATCCCTATCAAATTACCAGTGGCATTTTTTACAGAACTAGAACAAAAAATCTTAAAATTTATATGGAGACACAAAAGACCCCGAATAGCCAAAGCAGTCTTGAGGGGAAAAAACAGAGCTGGTGGAATCAGATTCCTTGACTTCAGACTATACTACAAAGCTACAGTAATCAAGACAATATGGTACTGGCACAAAAACAGAAATATAGATCAATGGAACAGGATAGAAAGCCCAGAGATAAACCCACGCACATATGGTCACCTTATCTTTGATAAAGGAGGCAAGAATATACAATGGAGAAAAGACAGCCTCTTCAATAAGTGGTGCTGGGAAAGCTGGACAGCTACATGTAGAAGAATGAAATTAGAACACTCCCTAACACCATACACAAAAATAAACTCAAACTGGATTAAAGACCTAAATGTAAGGCCAAACACTATAAAACTCTTAGAGGAAAATATAGGCAGAACACTCTATGACATAAATCATAGCAAGATCCTTAATGACCCACCTCCTAGAGAAATGGAAATAAAAACAAACAAACAAACAAAAAAAACAAATGGGATGTAATGAAACTTAAAAGCTTTTGCACAGCAAAGGAAACCATAAACAAGATGAAAAGACAACCCTCAGAATGGGAGAAAATATTTGCAAAAGAAGCAACTGACAAAGGATTAATCTCCAAAATATATAAGCCACTCATGCAGCTCAATATCAAAAAGACAAACAACCCAATCCAAACATGGGCAGAAGACATTTCTCCAAAGATACACAGATTTCCAACAAATATGTGAAAGGATGCTCAACATCACTAATCATTAGAGAAATGCAAATCAAAACTACAATGAGGTATCACCAGTCAGAATGGTCATCACAACAGTCAGAATGGCCATCATCAAAAAATCTACAAACAATAAATGCTGGAGAGGGTGTGGAGAAAAGGGAACCCTCTTGCACTGTTGATGGGAATGGAAATTGATACAGCCACTATGGAGAACAGTATGGAGGTTCCTTAAAAGACTAAAAATAGAACTACCATGTGACCCAGCAATCCCACTACTGGGCATATACCCTGAGAAAACCGTAATTCAAAGAGTCATGTACCACAATGTTCACTGCAGCTCTATTTACAATAGCCAGGACATGGAAGCAACCTAAGTGTCCATCAACAGATTAATGGATAAAGAAGATGTGGCACATATATAAAATGTAATTATTACTCAGCCATAAAAAGAAATGAAACTGAGTTATTTGTAGTGAGGTGGATGGACCTAGAGTCTGTTATACAGAGTGAAGTAAGCCAGAAAGAGAAAAACAAATACGCTAACATATATATACGGATTCTAAAAAAAAATGTTCTGATGAAACTAAGGGCAGGACAGTAATAAAGACACAAACGTAGAGAGTGGACTTAAGGACACGGGGAGGGGAAAGGGTAAGCTGGGATGAAGTGAGAGAGTGGCACTGACATATATACACGACCAAATGTAAAACAGATAGCTAGTGGGAAGCAGCCACATAGCACAGCGAGATCAGCTCCGTGCTTTGCGACCACCTAAAGGGGTGGGATAGGGAGAGTGGGAGGGAGACACAAGAGGGAGGAGATATGGGGATATATGTATACGTATAGCTGATTCACTCTGTTATACAGCAGCAACTAGCAGAAAAATGTAAAGCAATTATATTCCAATAAAGATGTTAAAAAACAAAACAAAACAAAACACTACTAAATAGCCCATTGGTCAAAGAAGAAATCATAAGACAGAAAATATTCTGAATGAAATATGAAAATAAAACACATCAAGTTTTAGGGATGTAGCTAAAGTAATGATTAGAAATGTATAGCTTTAAATGCTTCTTTTTTTTTTTTTTTTTTTTTTTGCGGTACGCGGGCCTCTCACTGTTGTGGTCTCTCCCGTTGGGGAGCACAGGCTCCGGACGCGCAGGCTCAGCGGCCATGGCTCACGGGCCCAGCCTCTCCGCGGCATGTGGGATCTTCCCGGACCAGGGCACGAACCCGTGTCCCCTGCATCGGCAGGCAGACTCTCAACCACTGCGCCACCAGGGAAGCCCCCTAATAGAATAGAATAGAAGCCCCCTTCTATTCTAATAAAGAAAGTTTTAAAATCAATGATCTAAGCAACTGCCTTATAGAAAAGGGACGGAAAATTAAATCCAAAGAAAACAAAGGAAGGAAATGATGAAGAGAAAAGTCAATGAAAGTACTGGGTTGGCCAAAACGTTTGTTTGGTTTTATTCTGTACAATGGCTCTAGTACTGCTTAGCTGTCTGTAACTTCACTCGAAACAATTTTGTTAGACTGTATTGTGGCAGCTGTCACATCAGTGTGCGTTTTTAAAAAAACTTATCAAAATTGGTAATTTTTGTGTAATCATTTTAATACTGAAGATGGAAGGAAAAAAAGCAACATTTTTAGCATACTATGCTTTATTACTTCAAGCAAGGTAAAAACGCAACTGAAATGCAAAAAAAAAGATTTGTGTAGTGTACGGAGAAGGTGCTATGACTGATTGAATCTGTCAAAAGTGATTTGCGAAGTTTTGTGCTGGAGATTTCTTGCTGGATGATGCTCCACGGTCGGGTACATCAGTTGAGGCTGATAGCGATCAAATCGAGATATTAACTGAGAACAATCAACATTCTACCATGTGGGAAATAGCCAATACACTCAAAATGTGCAAATCAAGTGATGAAAATCATTTGCACCAGCTTGGTTATGTGAATCGCTTTGATGCTTGGGTTCCATATAGGTTAGGCAAAAAAAACCTCCTTGACTGTATTTCCGCATGCGATTCTCTACTTGAACATAATGAAAACGTTCTGCTTTTAAAACAAATTGTGACGGGCGATGAAAAGGAGATACTGTACAATAATGTGGAATGGAAGAGATCGTCAGGCAAACAAAATGAACCACCACCAACTACACCAAAGGCCCGTCTTCATCCAAAGAAGGTGATGTTGTATAAATGGTGGGATTGGAAGGGAGTCCTCTATTATGAGCTCCTTCTGGAAAACTAAACGATTAATTCCAACAAGTACTACTCTCAATTAGACCAACTGAAAGCAGCACTCGACGAACTGCGTTGGGTCCTAGTTGCTGCGTGCTGGCTTTCTCTAGTTGCAGTAAGTGGGGGCTACTCTTCGTTGTGGTGCGCGGGCTTCTCACTTTGGTGGCTTCTCTTGTTGCAAGCACGGGCTCTAGAGCGCAGGCTCAGTAGTTGTGGCGCACGGGCCTAGCTGCTCCGCGGTATGTGGGATCTTCCTGGATCAGGGATGTAACCCATGTCCCCCGCACAGGCGGGCAGATTCTCAACCACTGGGCCACCGGCAAAGTCCCTGTGTCTTATTTTTACTTAAAAAACCGAAGGAACTTTTTGGCCAAGACAATAGAAGCTGGCCTTTGAAAAGGTCAGTAAGTCTCTAACAAGACTGATCAATAAAAGAGGGGGAAAAGACATAAATTATCAATACCAGAAGTGAAAGACAGAGCATCACTACAGATCCTAAAGACATTAAAAAGATAAAGGAATATTATGAACAACTTTATGCCATTAAATCTGGTAAATTAGATGAGACAGCCAGCATTAACTTGGTATCAAGATCCTACAAGGACACTACAAAGCAAAGCAAACTACAGACCAACATCCACCATGAACACAGACAAAAACCTCTTTAATAAAATACTATCAAGTCATACACAGGAAAACATATAAAGATAGTACACCATGACTAAGCGTATAAACGGGGTGCCAGGAATGCAAAGCTGGTTCGATATTCAAAAATCAATCAGACTTCCTTGGTGGCGCAGCAGTTAAGATTCCGCTGCCAATGCAGGGGACACGGGGCTTGAGCCCTGGTCCGGGAAGATCCCACATGCCACGGAGTGACTAAGCCCGTGTGCCACAACTACTGAGCCTGTGCTCCAGAGCCTGCGAGCCACAACTACTGAGCCTGCATGCCACAACTACTGAAGCCTGCATGCCTAGAGCCCATGCTCCGCAATGTGAGAAGCCACAGCAACTAGAAGCTGGCACACTGCCACGAAGAGAAGCCCCTGCTCGCTGCAACTAGAGAAAGCCGACGCGCAGCAACGAAGACCCAACGCAGCCACAAATAAATAAATAAATTTATTTTTTTTAAAAAGCCACTGAAGTGTTCAATTAAAAAAAATCAATGTAATTCTTCAAAATAACACAGCAAATCAGAAAAACCATATGATCAGCATAAGAGATGCTTAAGTATTTGACACAATTCAATAACCATTCATCACTAAAAAATAAAACAAAAAACATCCCCAGCAAGGTATGAATTGAAACCACAACTAACACTATACCAAAGGGTGAAAGATACTGTTTCACCCCTCAGATCAGGGGCATGGTAAGGAATGCATCCCTTCTATTCAGTAAGTAATGTATTAGAAGACCCAGCCAGTGTAGTACGGTTAAAAAAAAAGACAGATACACTGACTGGATTATGATTGTGTACATAGAAAAGTCTAAGTAAGTCTAAAAAGAAGCTATTAGAAACAACAGATGGGTTTAGCAAAGTGGCAAGACACAAGGTTGATAGTAAAAAATCTAGTGTATCCCTATATACTAGGTAAACAAATGCTGAAAAGTTTACGCCATAAAAAAATTAAATACTAAGTGATAAATTTAAGTAAACAAATGCAAAACTTATACAATGAAAACTACAAAATATTGGTGAAATTGAACACTTAAATAAATGGAGAAATACAACATGCTTGTGGATTGGAAAATTAAATATCGTTAAAGGGGGTCAATTCCCCCACAAACTGATCTTCAGATACAGACACATAGTTCCAAGCTGATTCTACAGTTTATTTGGAAATGTAAAGAACCTAGAATATCTAAAACAATTTTAACCAAGACGAATAAAACTGGAGGACTTCCATGAACTGATTCTAAGATTTACTATAAAGTAACAATAATTAAAAAGCGAGTACTGGCATGAGGATACACAGATTAACACAACAAAATAGTTCAGGAATAGATCACACATATACAGACAACTGAATTCTATGAAGATGCCAAGATAATTTAACAGCAAAACAGAGGCTGGTGTTGGGAAAACTGGATATATATACATGGAAAAAAAAAAAAAAACCCAACGAACTGCTACATTTACCTCATGCCCTACACAAAAACTAACTTCAGGTCGATCATACAGCTAATTGTAAAAGCTAAAGCTTGTATTAAACTTCTGGAAGAAACATAAAAATATTCACAACTTGGGGCAGGCAAAGGCTTCTTAGTTATGATATAAGAAAGCATGAATCATAAGAGAAAAACATGATAAATGGGACTTCATCAAAATAAACAACACAGGCTCTTTGAAAATATTCATAATACCTATACCTGATAAAGGATTTGTATTTAGAATATATAAATAACGGTTACAACTAATAGTAAGAAAACAAACCAAAAGTAAATAAAGGAAAAAGATTTGAACACTTTGCAAAAGAAGACTGACAGCTAATAAACACATGAAAAGATGTTCACAATCAGTAATCATTAAAGAAATGCACATTAAAACCACAGTGAGGTAGCGTAACACACTCATCAGACGGGGTAAAATTAAAAAGACAGACAAGGGACTTCCCTGGTGGTGCAGTGGACAGGACTCCGTGCTCCCAATGCAGACGGCCTGGGTTCGATCCCTGGTCAGGGAACTAGATCCCACATGCATGCTGCAACTAAGAGTTCGCATGCCACAACTAAGGAGCCCTCATGCCGCAACTAAGGAATTGGCGAGCCACAACTAAGGAGCCCACCTGCCGCAACTAAGACCTGGTGCAACCAGATAGATAGATAGATAAATAAATAAGCCAGAAAATCGTTGGCAAGGATGCAAAGCAATTGTAACTCTCATACATGGCTGATCAGTTGAAATGTAAAATGACACCATCACTTTGGAAAACAATTTACCAGTTACTTATTAATTTAAAATTGCATTCACCATACAACTAAAAAATTCTAGTTCTAGATATTTAACCAAGAGAAATGAAAGCAAATGTTCACACAAACACTTGTACAAAAATGTTCTTAACAGCTTTATTCACAACAGCCAGAAACAGAAAATAATACAAATACCCATCAACTGGTAATGGGTAAACTGTGGTAAAATGGAATGCTCTTCAGCAATAAAAAGGAATAAACGGATACAGATGATAATATGAAATATTCTCAAATTATTATGTTGTTTAAGCCAGACACAAAAAATACAATACACGATTCCATTTACTAAATAAAAAATATCTAGAGAAGTCAAATCTAATCTACAGTAAGAGAAAGCAGAACAGTGGTTGCCTGGAGTGGGTGGCACTGGAGTACAGTTTTCATCAAAATGTACACTTAAAAGAAAGACATTTTGTTGTATGTAAATTACAGAACAATAAAACTGGTTAACAATTTTGGATAGCCATTTGGAACAAGATAAACTGGATTCATACCTTATACTGTGTATAAGGTAAGTTCCAAATCAATCAGAAATTTAAATGTAAAAAAGAGGGAGTTATATAAATTCTAGAAAGCATATGAATTCTTTTACTACATGAGCGGGCAAAAATCTTAAAAATCATAAATCAAAAAATCAAAAGGTAAATCACAGGAGAAAGTCATAACACTTCTAGGAAAAAACCAACCACAGGAGAAAATCTTTGCAACCTTGGAGTATGCAAATAGAGGAAACAAAAACACAACCATAGAAGAAAAATTGATCAAATGGACTCCAAAATGAATAAATAAGCCATAGACTACAAGAAAATGTTTGAAATACAGAAAAAGGAATTATATTCACCCATACTCCTACAACTCAGTAAGATAACTCAATTAAAAAAAGTATAAGGGGGCTTCCCTGGTGGCGCAGTGGTTGAGAGTCCGCCTGCCGATGCAGGGGACGCGGGTTCATGCCCCGGTCCGGGAAGATCCCACATGCCGCGGAGCGGCTAGGCCAGTGAGCCATGGCCACTGAGCCTGCGCGTCCGGAGCCTGTGCTCCGCAATGGGAGAGGCCGCAACAGTGAGAGGCCCATGTACCACACAAAAAAAAAAAAAAAAAAAAAAAAAAAAAAAGTATAAGGAAAATCTTGATACAGTGATATATAGTAATTTCTAGGAATATGATGCCTTCAAACAAAAAAACTCATGGGTGCGGAACACTACATATAGTGTGCTTCGTTTTATGTATGAGGGAAGAAAAATAAATGTCAACAAGGATGCCATGACAATTTAATGAGGAAAGAACAGTCTTTTCAACCAATGGTGCTGGGATAACTGGATATCCACACGCAAAAGAATGAATGTGGACCCCATCCTCATACTATACAGAAAACTTACCTCAGAATGTATCACCAACCTAAATGTTAGAGCTGAACTATAAAACTCTTAGAAGAAATCACAGTGTATCTTTGTGACCTTGAGTCAGGAAATGGTTTCCTAGTATGACACCAAAAGCAAAAGCAACAACAAAAATACAAATAAATCGAAGTTCCATCAAAATTAAACAACTTCTGTGCTGCAAAGGACACCATCAAGCAAGTAAAAAGACAACCCATAAAATGGAGAAAATACCTGTAAATCCTGTATCTGACAAAAGATTTGTATACAGACTATATAAAGACAAATAACTTAATTAAAAACTAGGTCAAATATGTGAATAAACATTTCTCCAGAGAAGATATGCAAATGGTCAATGAACACATGAAAATATGTTCAACATCTTCAGTCACTAGGGAAATACAAATCAAAACCATAATGAAATACTATTTTATAACCACTAGGATTATAACAGATAACAAGTGCTGGTGAGGATGTGGAGAAACTGGGACCCTTGTACACTACTGGTAGGAATAAAAAATGGTGCAGCCACTCTGGAAAACAGTGTGGCAGTTTCAACGCTAATTCCACTCCAAGAGAAATGAAAACATAAGTCCTCACAAAAACTGTACACTAACGTTCAGCATTATTTCACAATAGTCAAAAGTGGGAACAACCCGAAGAAGCATCAACTGATGAATGGATAAATAAAATATGGTATCTATACAATGGAATATTATTCATCCATAAAAAGGAATGAAGTACTGATATATGCTCCAACATGGATGAACCTTGAAAACACTATGCTAAGTGAAAGAACTCAGTCACAAAGACTGCATTCAATATGATTTCATTCATATGAAATATCCAGAATAGGCAAATCTATAGAGAAAAGAAGGTAGATTAGCATGTCTAGGGTATGAGTGTATATGCGCATGGGGTGGGAGGGGAACAATTACTAAAAGGTATGAGGTTTCTTTTTGGAGTGATGAAAATGTTTTAAAATTGACTGTGGTGATGACTGGGCAACTCCGAGAATACCTTAAAACCCACCGAACTGTATACTTCAAAGGGATGAATTTTATGGCATTCGAATTACAGCTGACCCTTGAACAACAGAAGTTTGAACTGTGTGGGTCACTTACACGCAGATTTTTTTCAACAGTAAGTACTATAGCACTAAACGATACACTGTTGGTTGATCTAGAACTATGGACATGGAGGACTGACTATAAATTATATTCAGTTTTTGACTGCACAAGGGTCAGTGTCCCTAACCCCTGGGTTGTTCAAAGGTCAACTATATGTCCTAAATAGAACCATTTAAAAAAAACAGAATGTATTATTTGCAAAGAAATAAATGTATACTTGCAAAAATAGACACTGTAAGGATATATAGAAAGTAACTTTAAATGATCACCTGCTGGTGATGGAAGGGATGATCCACATCTGGGATGGAAGTGATGAGGAAAGGACAAATGAAGAGACTGGGATGAAAGCAAGACTTTTCTGAATAATCTTTTTATGTAATTTCCACTTTGAAAATATGTATTTCACACATAAAAAATAAAATAAATAAAAAAACTATCCTTACAAATGATAACGAACTCAATCAGATTAACCTACCTATGTGTCAAACTGTTGGCATAACTCGGTGACTATAGAAAATAGTATTTTGGAAGTAACAAGGGCAGCAACTCCTGACTCTGAAAATTGGCACTTAAAGAATTCTTAGTGAGATACTAAAGAAATCTTAAATTTTATTCTGTAGTCCAGGAGTTAGACAACAAATAGTTCGGAAACATCTAATACACATTATAGGAAAATGTAAATAAGCCAGCCTCTAAGATGGCCCCCAGTGATCCCGCCACCTGGTATTCACACCCTTATGCAGTCCCCTCCCACATGCACCACATTTGCTCTGCCTGATCTATATAGCAAATGACAGAAGTTAAGATACGTCACTTCCAAGGTTAGATTGTTAAACAAACTGTTGTTTCCATTTAGGTCAGTTTCTCTCTGAATACTCATTGTGGGAGAAGCCAGCTGCCATGTTATTATGACCAGAACTATCCTGCCAACAGCTCTGAATCTGGAAGCAGATCCACCAGCCCCAGTTCAGATAACCACTGCTGTAGCCAACATCTTGTCTGCAACTTCTTAAGAGACTCTAAGGCAGAACCACCTAGCTAAGTAGCTCCTGGATTCCTGACCCTCAGAAACGAAGTGAAATAATATATGTTTGTTGTTTTAGGCAGCTAAGCTTTGTGGTAATTTGTTCAAAGACAGATATTAACTCAACAGCAATGAATATATCCAATAACCAGAAAACAGTTTCTAAATACTATATCCCAGCAAAGAGAATGAGGGTTGCTTGGAGGATTACTGATCCAGGCCTAGAGTTAGAAGATTAGCCTGAGACATCATATTTGTAGCAGAAAGGAAGCTATCAGAGACAAATGAGTAGTACCCAAAGGACACAGGAGCCAACTTGAAGGGATTACCATCGATCAAAGATGGGACAATGGGAGCAGCAAAAAAAATAATAATTGACTGAAATACAATGAATATATAAAATTATATGAAAATCCATGTATTCATAACTTGCCTGTACAAACTATTTCAGGATACCCAAACAGCCCTTGTTAAAAAGAATAGTCCCTTACAGAATGATTCTAGCTAATAAATGGAGAAGAAATACTAGAAATTTAGAAATCGCTGTTTTCAAACTCCTAATTACAGTGATTTCCAAAGTATGGCCCTGTACCAGCAGGATCACTAGGGAATTGGTTTTTTTTATAAATTGCACTAGGAAAGTAAATTCTCAGGCTATGCCCCAAACCTACTGAATTAGAAATTCTGGGGATGGGGCCAAGCAATTGGTGTTTTTAACAAACTCTCTAAGTGATTCTAATGTATACTAAAATTTGAGAACCACAGCCCAATGAAAAGATGATGTTAAGTATCAATCATTAATGAATTAGATGAAAGACTAATAGAAAACTTTACGATTGGGGAGGGGAGGATCAGGCTATCACCACCTGAGCCCTTAATAAATCTTACATAACTCAAAGTAGGACCAGATATTGTACAGCTCTCGAATGATCCAATATAGAGTACACACAAATATCTATCAAGTATTCTTATCTCTTCCCGTAAAAAAGTTAAACCTGAATGTAAACAATGACATCACAAGAAGTAAAGAGACAAATCTAGAATACAGGACATGCTACATAATAATTGGTTTCTGCCACAAAGCAACAGCAGGGGTAAAAACAGCAGGGGAACTACAAAGACATGTAACAAATATAATAATGTGAAGATCTTATTTTGATCCATATTCAAAACAAACGGACTGTAAAAATATATTCTTGGCCCAGTCAGGGTAATCTAATTATGATGGTTATTACATGATAAAAAGGAATTACTGTTCATTTTTATAAAGTGTGATAACAGACTCTGGCTATCTAACAAAAATGTCCATACTTTTATATATGATACACACGAAGTATGTAGATATGAAAATGGCAGGTCCTCAGAATAAGATTAACCCTATAACTAGAAAACTTTAAATGATCCAAGGTAGAGTTCTTCCAATAGGTTCCAGTGTTCTAAGGAAAGATAAAGGATAACATACTTTTTTTTTTTGGCTGCGCCACACAGTTTGTGGGATCTTAGTTCCCTGACCAGGGACTGAACCTGCGCTCCCTGCATTGGAAGCACAGAGTCTTAACCACTGGACTGCCAGGGAAGTCCCGGAAGCAACTTAAATTTAAATGTCCATCAACAGATGAATGGATAAGGAAGATGTGGTATATAGACAATGGAATATTACTCAGCCATAAAAAAGAATGAAATAATGCCATTTGCAGCAACATGGATGAACCTAGAGATTATCATACTAACAGTGAAGGAAGTCAGGCAGAGAAAGACAAATATCATACGATATCACATATGAGTCCAAAATATGACACAAATGAACTTATTTACAAAACAAACGGACTCACAGACACAGAAAACAAACTATGGTCACCAAAGGGGAACGCGGTGGGGACATATGAGGCACCTGGGACTGGCCGATACAAACTACCATATATGAGACAGACAACATAGGGAACTCCAGTCAATACCTTGCAATAAACTATAATGGAAAAGAAAAAAAGAAGTGAAATTTGGGTGATGGGGGTAATTACTGGGTACTGAGAAATGACTTTACTATATAAACCATTCTACTTTCTATGCTCAATAAAATTATAGCAAATAATTGCTCTCAATTACCTAAATGGCAAAAGAGGGGAACCCTTTAGCATTTTTCAACATCAAGAAATTTCCTTTTAAGATAAATGTGTTTTTTTTCTATGAAGGCTCTTCTGCACAGAGAATACTAGATTATACAACACTCTCATTTTAAAGATGAGGAAACATTCCTCTAATACCATTTTGATGGTTTCTGAAGTGAGCCACCTCTGCTCAAAAAGAAATTCTAAATTTTTGGGAAAAAAAATCATATATAAAATAAGAACGTCAGCAACTAGTTAATTAATGTAGTGAACCCTCTTTCCAAATTTAACATTGAAAACTTCAAAATTAAATTATTTCTTGTGAAGAGGATCCTGAAATTCATGACTGATGGGTATTTTCTCCTCCTATTTTTGTTCATAAAAATGCATCTAAATACCTGATGTAACGTTGAGCACCAGAAGTCAATGAACAGCTTCACTGAAAGTCAAAACTGAACCACAAATATTTATTCATTATAAATTGAGTTATTTAATTCATGCAGCATGCAGACTACAAGCAAATACAGGCAGGATTATTCTCACCTTTACCTGCTCTATATGTCTTGGCTTGATTGACGGGCATGGGCGTCATAGGTATAGGATATAAAGGCTTAAGGGAATAAAAAAAACAAAAACAAAAACTGAAGATTAGGCTCTCAAGATATTAAGAATGTATTTTACCACTCTCTCTTAGTTGCATATTGCTAGAGAGCTAGCTCTGAGGTTTCCTGATTCTTTATGAGTCATTAAAAAATAAAATCACACCCACAGCTAAAAGGACAAACCCCAAACTACAGTAAATCTAAATCATCTTTCTTACCAGAAACATTCTCAGATTTAGGTCCTTATACTAACAACACACCACACTGCAAGCTTCCACTTTTTAAATACCTCTGTTATACCATCACTGCCTCAAATCACCGCATACCTACAGAGTGCTTGGTGTCAAATACAAATAACTTAGAGAGGGTAAATGAACACCAAATTCTATGACTTACTTGCACTCCTGGGCTCACTGGGACTGGATACATCATATTTGGTGCAAAACAAACAGGTTGAGTATAAACTGGAGTTGGCTGCTGATGACCCACCATAGATGGGCTAGGTTGTGCTTGAGGACGAGGCGAAGTTGGGGTGGTAGAAGGCTTTGGCTACAAAAACAAAAATCAACTACCTTAAGGTGAAAAGCTAACCATTACTGCAATTTGAGGACTGATTCCCCCCATTTTTCTCAGTTTTACTCACTGTTGATAAGTAGTACCTCTTAATGAAAATATCTCACAGAAAATAAACTTCCACGTTTCAAATAAAAGAAAAAAAATACTTGGTTATGTTACCAATAACCAAGTATTATTGGTTGATTAATGTTACCAGTTAATCAACAATGCTATTAAAAACAGCAGTGGTAGGGGCTTCCCTGGTGGCACAGTGGTTGAAAGTCCGCCTGCCGATGCAGGGGACAACATGGGTTCGTGCCCTGGTCCGGGAAGATCCCACATGCTGCAGAGCGGCTGGGCCCGTGAGCCATGGCCGCTGAGCCTGCGCGTCCAGAGCCTGTGCTCCACAATGGGAGAGGCCACAACAGTGAGAGGCCCACGTACCGCAAAAAAAACCCAAAAAACAAAACAAACAAACAAACCAACAAACCCAGCAGTGGTGACTTTTAAGGAACTGGAGACTGTTTTTAAAAATTAAAAAATAAACACATCATCTTACAAAGTCAGTAGAATAATAACTGTATATCTGTGAACCTGAGAGCCTCGTTGACCAACCATCTTCAAATTCTGAGTCAGAAAGATTAAAAAATTTGCCCCAGACCACATCTAAGTGATGACAAGACTAGCATTTTTTCCTATGGCTCAAAAATATTCATTAATGACTGCGGAAGAAAAAAGAACTTAAACTAAAAGTTGTTTTAGCATACTGTAACTGAATTTAGATGGCAGGTATGGGAAAGGGAATATTACTACAAATAATTTTTTTTTTAAGCGGCTAGATTACTTCAAAGAGAGAGAGAGAAAAACTTACCTGAGAAAAGGAACGAGGGTTGAACTCCTTCGCATTGGGATTCAACGTTGATTTCCTCACTTGCCTACACCGGAAAAAAAATAAAGCCCAGTGAAATCTGCATGGAACTTATGCTACTGTAAAGTCTTTTATACCTGACAGTCTGTTTAAAATTGCTAAACATTTAAACAATTCTCACTAGAAGATCACTAATTCTCTTCATTAAAACACACATATACGTAATTCTCACCCCTTATTTTGATAATTACTAGCCAAAAAAGGACAAATTTTTTAAACTGTGATACGAACGCTTCTCTCAAAAGCAATCAACAAAACTTAAACTGAAGACAGTAGCCCCTTATAAAATATCCATAAAAGCAATCCTTAATATACCAATTCTCTAGCATGCAGTATTTTTTATGTGATAAATTGTTTCCTATATGAAATACCTTGGGAAAAACCATGATTCTAATAAAAAAATTTTGCCTCAAATTAAGAGTAAGTGCTCCTTGACTTATCAACATTTGCATTCCAAAAGTTCATCTGTAACTGGGTTGTATGGAACCCAGAACAAATAAATCAATGGTGGTGTGGTTAGGTTCCAAGACTAGCCCACAAAAGCCCATTTAATTGATAATATATTGGATGTGCAGAATTAATTCTATCTTAACGAATCTAAGTATTAACTAAAACTTTTTTTTTTTTGATGGAAAACACGTTGAATTCCAAGTAGGGGCACCAGAGACTTCTCTCTCTTCTTGGCAGTGGAAGTTCTTAGTCGAGTAGCACAGCCAGGAGGTGGGTACTGACTAGCATACAGGGGTATCAGTCCCAAAGCCAGTGATTTTTCAACTCCCTGTACATTTATAAATAAGCCGTTCTTAATTTACGCACAGGGTGGAAAAACGGTGGAGGAGGGAAGAAGAGTATAGGGTGCAAGGACCTAATGGGCTTAAGATGTCATTTGTTTAGACCAGCTTTTTGTTAAGTTGAGAGCTACTTATAAAGCAGTCCAGAAGTCTAGATAGATTCTTGAGTTGGAAGGCTCTGGACACCTTAAGGAAAAGTTACGTAAGTAACAGGTGTGCTAAATTCCAGGTTTACTCACTCAGCTGCGTCCTTCTTGTCCTCTTTATCGTCCTTCTCTTGTTTACACCCTGGACTGGAAGTCTGAACGCCCTGGGACGTGACCTCAGGCCCCCTCTTGTGCTCTGTGTTACTGAGGACCGAAGGGGAGATGCTGGGACTGCTGGGCTTGCTGCTGCCACTGGTGCAGTTGCTGCTATTTTCAATGAAAGAATCCTTAGCATTTGGCTCAATTTTGTCTTTGATCAAATCTCTTGATTTTTCTCCCTCTCTATTTTTGTTTAGCAGCTGATCCATAGATTCAGAAGTAGAACTTGGCTGTAACTAAATAAAGGAAATAATACTTAAATATTTTAAATAACTAGTAGTCAATTTTTTTCCATGAGCACAAACTGAATAAGGTTTTCTCCGTACTTTACGAGTAACGTTTTCATTATAAGGCAACAATAACAAAACGTCTATACAACACAACCACAGCCATCCAAGCACTAAAGTGTCCTAGCCTGAAAAGTTAAACATTTACTGAGTGCACACCATGTGTCAGAAATTGTGTGTGCTAGGAATGGAAACATGAAATAGTTCCTATCCTCCCAAAGCTTTCCATCTGGATGAGATTAGACACTTGACAAACCGGGGTAAATGCTGTAGGATCCCACGGGAAAAAGCAGCTCACAGAAAGAGAAGGCTTCTCAATGGAAATGTCATCTAGTCTAAAGTGTGAAAGATGTTGGGGGTTTGCAGGGGAATTTGGAAAAGGGACTTAGTCTAAGTACAAGAAACAGCGTGTTTAAAGACCCATAGGAAAGGGAGAAGATGGCCCCGCTGTGGAACAGAAGAGTACTGGTGGACACAAGATGAGTCAAGAAATGACAAATTCACCCAGGAGGAACGAGATGATAAAGGAACTTGAAAGCTATGTTAAGAACTCTAACTTTTAGTTCTCAGGATAATGAGAAGTCACTGAAGAATTTTAAGCAGGTACAGACTGAGAAGACTTATAGTTCACAAAGATGAGCACAGCAACTTTGTGGAAAATGAACTGCAGGAAGCCAAGTAAGAGTGTAGAGAGACCATTATGGCGGCTGGACTAAGACCTGGGCTTGACCTTGAGAAGTGGTGAGTTGGAAAGTCTGAAGTAGGTGGATTCAGAGGGAGACCTGGCTAGACATGTAGGTCAGTTAGACCTTGTAACCCATAAAGGAAACCACAAAACAGAAGCACCAACAAGAAGACCAGAAGACAAAAACGTTAGTAAAATAAGTGATGGGGTTTTGAAGTTTGCAGACCAGAAGCAGTCAATGCTACTACTATCTGATGATGATTTAAGATGCCCTACTCCATAGAAGAAAGAAAACAGGAATAGCTGAAGGAAATGACAAGAAAAAGAGAAAAGGGCAGCAAGTAGAAGGAGCCATGGTGGAAATGAGAATAAATCCAAGCAGCAGCCCTAGGCAGTGAGAATAAGCTAAAGAGCAATTGTGCAGCAGAAGGGGCTGCAAGACTAGAGAGACAAACTACCTCCTCAGCCTCAGGAAAGGCGGACCACTGTCAAATTCTCACTACCGGAGCCCTTGGTATCCTGGCAAGCAGCACCACACATCTCAGGGGCTTCTCAAGCTTCACTGCATCACCAATATAGTTATAAAGTCTCCAAGCAGTTGACGACAGAAGGTGAAAGCAACATTTGGACACAGTGGGAGTTTAAGTCACAATATAGGTACTTAATGTTAAGTAGAGGCTATATGCATAATGGACTAATTGTGTACTGCATAAAACTTTAAATATTTGTTACAAGGGTCTTTGATCAAGGCAAAAATAAGGCTTTTGATGTTGTTATTCATATAATGGCAAACATACCTATAGTACTCACTATGGGTTGGACACTGTTCTAAACTATTTACAAACTCATTCATTCAGTCATTATAACAGCCCTATTTGATGTACATACTATTAGCGCAATCTTATAAATGAGGAAAATAAGGCACAACGCGTGCTTTTGAACATTCTTCTGTATTTCCTATCTGCAATATACTAAACATAAAAGAAAACTGAGATTATTCTCCTTTTTATTTTTTCAAAATTGAACCAGTTTCCTTTTATTGAGAAATAATCCACATATAACATCGTATTAGTTGCAGGTGTACAACATTGTGATTCAATATACATATGTATTGCAAAATGATCACAATATCTAGATAACAGCCATTACCACACAGTTAAAAATTTTTTCTTATGGTGGGAAATGCGTAGACAGCAACTTTCAAATATACCATACAGTATTACTGACTATAGTCACCATGCTGTACGTTACTTCCCCATGACTTATTTATAACTGGAAGTTTCTGCCTTTTGACCACCTTCACTCATTTTGCTGTACCCACTGCCTCTGGCAACCACCCATCAGTACTGATGAGTTTGGGTTTTGTTTTGTTTTCTTTTTTTTTAAGATTCCACAAATAAGTGAGATCATACAATATTTGAACTTTTCTGACTTATTTCACTTAGCATAACGCTCTCAAGGGCCATCCATGTTGTCAAAAATGGCAATTACTCTTCTTTTTTATGGCTGAAGAGTAATTCCACTGTGTGCGCATATACATGCAGGTATCTTGCGAGTTAGTGTTTTCGTTTCCTTTGGATAAATACCCAGAAGTGGAACTGCTGGATCATATGATAGTTCTATTTTTAATTTTTTGAGGAACCTTCATACTGTTTTCCATAGTGGCTGCACCAATTTACCCACCAATAGTGCACAGAGGTTCCCTTTTCTCCACATCCTGGCCAGGACTTGTTATTCCTTGTTTTGTATTTTTGAGAATAGCCACTCTAATAGGTGTGAGATACCTCATTGTGGTTTTGTTTTTCTAAAATATTTGTTTATTTATTTATTTGGCTGCATCAGGTCTTAGTTGTGACACGTGGGCTCGTTGTTAAAGCGGGCAGGCTTCTCTCTATTTGTGGTGCACAGGCTTCGTTGCCCCGCAGCATTTGGGATCTCAGTTCCCTGACCAGGGATTAAACCCACATCCCCTGCATTGGAAGGCAGACTCTTAACCACTGGACCACCAGCGAAGTCCCCTCATTGTGGTTTTGATTTACGTTTCCTTAATAATTTCCTTAATAATTACATTTCCTTAATAATTTCCTTAATAATTAGTGAGGACCTTTTCATGGACCCGTTGGCCATCTTTACATCTTCTTTGGAAAAAATGTCTATTTAGATCCTGTGCTCATTTTAAAATCAGACTGTGTTTTTGCTATTTAAGTTGTATGAGTTCTTTATACATTTTGGATATTAACTCATAAGACATATGACTTACAAATACTTTCCCCATTTGGTAGTTCCCTTTAACTTTGTTGATGGCTTCCTTTGCTGTGCAGAAGACTTTTAATCTGATGTAGTCCCAGCTGTTCAGTTTTGCTTTTGTTGCCTTTGTTTCTATTGTCAAATAAGAAAATCACTGCTAAGGCCAACATCAAGGAGCTCGCTGCCTATGTTTTCTTCTAGGAATTTTATGGTTTCAGATCCTACTATCACATCTTTAATCCATTTTGAGTTGATTTTTTGGTATGGTATAAGGCAGTGGTGCAGGACTTCCCTGGTGGCACAGTGGTTAAAAATCTGTCTGCCAGTGCAGGGGACACGGGTTCAAGCCCTGGTCCGGGAAGATCCCACATGCCGCGGAGCAACTATGCCCCTGCACCACAACTACTGAAGCCCGTGTGCCTAGAGCCTGTGCTCCGCATCAAGAGAAGCCACCGCAATGAAGGGTAGCCCCCGCTTGCCACAACTAGAGAAACCCTGCACGCAGCAACGAAGATCCAATGCAGCCCCAAAAATATATACATAAATGTATTAAAAATAAATAAATAAATAAATAAATAAAATTACTGGCCCTGGAAGATCCCACATGCCACAGAGCAACTAAACCCATGCACCACAACTACTGAGCCTGTGCTCTAGAGCCCGTGAGCCACAACTATTGAAGCCCGCATGCCTAGAGCCCGTGCTCCGCAACAAGAGAAGCCAGAGCAATAAGAAGCCCACGTACCACAAGAGTAGCCCCCGCTCGCCCCAACTAGAAAAAGGCTGCTCGCAGCAACGAAGATCAAATGCAGCCAAAAAATAAATAATTTTTTTTAAAAAAAGAAAAAAAAGAGACAGTGGTGCAGTTTCATTCTTTTGAATGTGGCTGTTCAGTTTTCCCAACGCCACTTATTAAAGAGACTGTCCTTTCTCCATAGTATATTCTTGGCTCTTCTGTCATAAATTAATTGACTGTATATGCATGAGTTTATTTCTGGGCTCTCTGTTGTTTCATTGATCTGTTTCTGTTTTTATGCCAATACCATACTGTTTAGATTACTATCTCTTTGTAATACAGTTTGAAATCAGAGAGCGTAATACCTCCAGCTTTGTTCTTTCTCAAGACTGCTTTGGTTATTCACGTCTTTTATGGTTCCATACAAATTTTAGGATCGGTTGTGTTATTTCTGTGAAAAAATCCATTGGAATTTTGATAGAATTGCACTGAATCCATAGATTGCTTTGGGTAGAATAGACATTTTTATGGGAAAACTAAAATTCTTATGTGACTCAGAGAAAAAGAAACCTGTGATTGCCGGTACAACTTCGGTTCATCTATATTTTGGTAATAAAAATTAATATTTATTGAGTACATACTATGTGTTAAGAACTATATTAAACACTTTACAGGCAGTATCTCATTAATTTTCACAAGAACACGATGAAGTAGGTTCTACAATTATCCCATTTTGGCTTGGGAGATGTAGACAACATGCCTCAATGTTGTACAGAGGGCAAGATTTAAACCTAGATCATTGGGACTTCCCTGGTGGCACAGTGGTTAAGAATCTGCCTGCCAATGCAGGGGACACGGGTTCAAGCCCTGGTCCGGGAAGATCCCACATGCCGCGGAGCAACTATGCCCCTGCACCACAACTACTGAAGCCCGTGTGCCTAGAGCCTGTGCTCCGCATCAAGAGAAGCCACCGCAATGAAGGGTAGCCCCCGCTTGCCACAACTAGAGAAACCCTGCACGCAGCAATGAAGATCCAATGCAGCCCCAAAAATATATACATAAATGTATTAAAAATAAATAAATAAATAAATAAAATTACTCAAAATATAAATTGGCGCAGCCACTAAGAACAACAGTATCGAGGTTCCTTAAAAAACTAAAACTAGAGCTACCACATGATCCAGCAATCCCACTCCTGGGCATATATCTGGAAAAGACAAAAACTCTAATTTGAAAAGATACGTGCACCCCGACATTCAAAGCAGCACTATTTACAATAGCCACAACATGGAAGCAATCTAAGTGTCCATCAACAGATGGATAAAGAAGATGTGGTGTGGTGTGTATGTATACACACACACACACACACACACACACACACACTCAGCCATAAAAAAGAACGAAATAATGCCATTTGCAGCAACATGGATGGACCCAGAGATTATCATACTAAGTGAAGTAAGTCAGAGACAAATATATGACATCATTTACATGTGGAATCTAAAAAAATGATACAAATGAACATATTTACAAAACAGAAACAGACTCACAAACACAGAAAACTTATGGTTACCAAAGGGGAAGGAGCGGGGGAATATACTAGGAGTTTGGGATTAACAGATACACACTATATATAAAATAGAAAAACAACATGGACCTACTGCATAGCACATGGAACTATATTCAGTATCCTGTAATAACTTATAATGGAAAAGAATCTGAAAAAGAATACATATACACACACACATATGTGTTAACTGAATCACTCTGCTATACACCTGAAACTAACACAACATTGTAAATCAACTACACTGAAATTTAAAAAAAAAATTACTCAAAATGGATCATAGCCTTAATTGAAACTCTTAGAAGAAAATAAGAGTGAATCTTTATGACTATGGATTAGGCAATTTCTTAGATATGACACCAAAAGCACAAGGGACAGAAGAAAAAATAGATACACTGGACTTCATCAAAATTAAAAAATTTTGTGCTTTAGTTGTCAACATCAAGAAAGTGAACAGACAACCCACAGAACGGGAGGAAAAAATTGCAAGCCACACATTTGATGCAAGACTTGTACATAGAATATATACAGAACTCTTACAACTCAATAAAAAGACAACTCAATTTTTAAAATGGGCAAAGATCTGAATAAACTTTTCTCCAAAGAAGACATACAAATGGGTAATCAATTATCAGGACTGTATTTTCCTTAATTTATAACTAGAAGTATTTTTTGGCATTTTGCCTGTCCCATTTATTACTTTATAATTAGTTGATTATTTAGTATGTCTACTAATAGAAGGAAATACAAGCAAAATGACATTCACATAGATATCTAATTATCATTATTTGATAGATGTTGACATTTATGTCCATATTGTGACTATAAATACTGATGTATATTGTGGTAATGTCAGTTCGGTTATATGTAAACATCTTATGTATAAGGCTGAAACGTCTCGTGAAAAATGGCAGGCAATGATCTTCATGAATGATGGTTTGGGGATACTTTCATCAACATATATCTCCTAATAAAATCAGTAGTTATGAATTACTTCACTAAAATGTGCAGAAAGATAAAAACAAACAAACAAAAAACAAATGGGCAATCACCATATAAAAAGATGTTCAACATCATCGGCCATCAGAGACATGCAAGTCAAAACCACAACATACCACAGGAAGACTATAATCAAAAAGAAAAACAGTAACAAGTGCTGGTAAGGATGTGGAGAAGCGGAAACCCTCCCATACTGCTGATGGGAATGTAAAATAGTATAGCTGCTTTGGCAAAGAGTCCAGAAGTTTTCCTCAAAAGGTTAAGGACAGAGTTACCAGATGAACCAGAAATTCCACTCTTAGGTATATACCCAAGAGAAATGAAAACATATGTCCACACAAAACTGTATACTAATATTCATAGCAGCATTATTCATAACAGTCAAAAAGTGGGAACAACCCAGAGGCATCAACTGATGATAAATGGATAAATAAAATATGGTCTATCCATACAATGGAATATTATTCATCCATAAAAAGGAATGAAGTACTGACACAGGTTACAACATGGATGAATCCTGAAAACATGATGGTAAGTGAAAAAAAAAAGCCACTCACAAAAGGCCATTTATTGTATGGTTCCATTCATATGAAATGTCCAGAACAGGCAATCCATGGAGACGAAAAGGAGATTAATGGTTGTTTAGGATGGGGGTTGGGGGGAGGAGTGTTTGAAAGCTAATAAGCAGTGACTGCTAAGGGCTTATGTGATGACTGTATAACCCTGTGGATACACTAAAAACTGCTAAATTGTACACTTTAAATGGCTAAATTGTATGATATGCAAATTATACCTCAATAAAACTGTTACAAAAAACATACTCTCTAATATGCTTCAAAGTAAAAAAATTTCTTTATAACATAATAAATTCATACAAGTGTACTATAAGAAGGGAATGAATGACTGTAAAAAATAATGCTGAGGAAATAAAAGTATGGGCAAGAACATGACATTTATATCAAACTGAAGATGATGCAAAATAATACCATCTGTTGCTTAGGGATCTTCTCATATGCAGTATAAAGAACTGCAAGGAAAGATACCCTTCGCTCTGGCAGGAGGATGCAGCTGAGGTGGGCAAGTACACAGGAGACTTTAACTGTGCTGGAGTGCTTGATGTATTAAGCTGGTAGTGGGCATCTGGGCATTCAGTCACTGCGCATTCTTTGTATCGTGTCCATGCATTAACTATAGCTTAAAAAATTAAAACTTAAATTTACAACTGCTAATAGCATTAAAGCTGAATAGATAACTGTGCTAAAGTATGAAATAATATTTAATATTTTAAACAGTGCCAAAAAGTCAGGAATGAAGCTACTGGCAAAAACTTATTAATTTTTAGGAAGCTAGAACACAGGCTAGGAAAAGGCTGCTTTTTGCTTTTGATCCATTCATATTTTAAGTCGTCTTTCAAAGGCTGATAATCAGATTTTCCCCCATTAAGAAGCTAAGTTTCAGGATAATTTCTTGATTTGGTCTCAAAATATACCTTGATATGCACAATATGTTACAGTAAATACTGTGCAAAAGAATGAAATGGTCATCCAGGAGAGATCAGAGTACATTCAGCAAGTCTTAAGGGAGAGAAATGATATTATAGAAGGATGTCTACCACAATACATTTGTGCATGAAGTGTAAATCTGCAACTCTTTTGTAAAACCAGGGTCCAGTACATCTTCCACATGCCAGATCAGATAATCAATGCCTTGGCATTGCTCTACTGTCACTGAATAAAGTAGTTAAATGAATATCAAATAACTTACGTTATGGTGACTTCCAATGTCAGAATTACATTCTCTTTCATTTAATATCTCTGTATTATTATATATTATATATTATATATATTATATCTCTGTTCTTACCCAATCTCATGATTTTAGTTACCTCACTCAAAGCATATGCAAAGACAACTTTAAGAATGTTTAGGGACTTCCCTGGTTGCACAGTGGTTGGGAATCTGCCTGCCAATGCAGGGGACACGGGTTCAATCCCTGGTCCGGGAAGATCTCACATGGCGCAGAGCAACTAAGCCCGTGCGCCACAACACTGAGCCTGCGCTATAGAGACCGCGAGCCACAACTACTGAAGACCGCACACCTAGAGCCTGTGCTCTGCAACAAGAGAAGCCACCGCAATGAGAGAAGCCCACACACCTCAATGAAGAGGAGTCCCTGCTCCCAGCAATTAGAGAAAGCCCGCGTGCAGCAACAAAGACCCAATGCAGCCAAAAAATAAATAAATTAAAAAGGAAAAAAAAAGATGTTTAGCTTTCTACACACATGGTTTGATTTTTCTGGGTGTATATATAATGCATTTTTGTAAATGGATGATATAAGAATTTTTAGTAATGCTTAAAAAAATTTTTTTCAATTCTAATTCATTAGTCAATACGATACTTACCCTAAAGTCATTCTTAAATTTCTTTAAATCATCGATCTGTTTTCTATGTTCAGAAACAATTGGTGATATACCTGTAAAATTAAGAAGTGTTAGATCCAGATTTATTTCTAATCTTTAACTTAAAATTCTTTTAGGATAGGATGTTAGAAATGAAAATAAATTCTATTATCAAAATAATAAAAATTTCAATATGTTAATTATAGGTTTTGACATGTTAAATTACGCATTTAAATATGCACAATCCTAAGAAAAAGTACTGACCAAAAATACTCTGTATTGGGCAAGACAGTAAGACATATTCCTTCCTATTTCTACAGTTATACCCAAAGACTTTTTAAAGCTCTAACCTTTACTTTCAGCTTTTGAGAAGCTAGGTGATGTCTCACTGGGCTTCATATTTTCTTTATTCCCTGCAGAAGAGTTCTGCCTCTGATCTTGAAGCCTGGAATCTTTAGCTAGAAAATAATATTTTACAAAAACTCAGTTAGATAGGAGCTATAGAAGTAAAGGGAAAATATTCAAAAATTTTGATCCTATGTTTCTGGAAAAGAACATTTAAACAGAGGCTTTCCAACTTTGCAGACATATGAAACACTAATAATTTTATTTATATTGACATTTACTACCCAGGAATGTAAACTATCTTAACAACACATATTCAAGAATAACATGAAATTAGCAGCATTACTTAAGCAACTAACTTCATTTGTATAAAATTTTAAATGTACCCTCAAATATTGATACATACCTATGAATAAAACAACAATGCCTTTTTTTTTTTTTTTTTTTTTTTTTGTGGTACGCAGCCCTCTCACTGTTGTGGCCTCTCCCATTGCGGAGCACAGGCTCCGGACGCGCAGGCTTAGCGGCCATGGCTCACGGACCCAGCCGCCCCGCGGCATGTGGGATCTTCCCGGACCGGGGCACGAACCCGTGTCCCCTGCATCGGCAGGCGGACTCTCAACCACTGTGCCACCAGGGAAGCCCCAACATAGCCATTTTTCATAAACTTTTAAACCTCTAACACTCAACTTCACAAATGACATTGTGGATCTGGAAGCCCTTTCTTACATACCCTCAAGAGATGGGGTTACAGCTCTGTTGGATGCAGGACTGGCAGGCGTAGGAGATGCAGCTGGCACAGGCATAGCAACAGCTTCAGCTGGAATAATACCAGCTTGGGGAGAAGCAAGAACTGGCCCACTAGGAGTATTTCCAATACTATTCTGTCTGGGAGACCTGGGTCTGTGAGTTTTAGGGGATAATCTTGGAACTACAAGAAAGAGAAAAGTTACCCATTATATTCTCAGTTCAATGTCACTTCTTCAAAAAGGCTTTTCTGAAGATCTAGGTAAAATAGTTCTATCTGACCTCCTCCCCAATTACTTTTTATCCCATCACCCTGTTTTCTTTTCCGAAGTCTCAGGAATAGCAGTGATGATGGACAATACAAATATCTGAAGAATGAAAGCAATTACTAATACCTATGTCCAACAGTAGTTTTCCCTCCTAACTAATTATATTAATTCTAAAACGAAGTATTTTAAATGAATTTAGAAACTGGATTTCTAAGGCAGGAAAAATGCTACTTTTTAGGATAAAGATAACATTCTCTACTAAGAAGTGAAACTGTTTCTTTAAAACAGGTGGTGGTGGTGGTGGGGGGAATCCCTAAGAAGTAGGCTTATTTGGCCCTCCTTCAAATAATAAACTCAAACACCTTTTAGCAGTTTGCAGCCAATCCTACATGCTCTTTCTTACCCCATCAAAATCCACTCTGCAGTAACTAAGGAAATTGGGAACTCAATTTAGCACAAAGGGGAAGCTAATCCAAGGAGGGGTTTAAATTCCACATGACTTCAAAATAAGTATCTAATAGGTTTCATACGCCATTATAAACCTATTCAGACCAAAGATTTAGAGAAAAATGGTTCAATTTGCTTCACTTTAGTGGTTCTTTACTTTTTTAAGTCAAAAGGGTCATGGAAGGAAAGTATTATTCAACAACTGTCATTTTTCTAATTAGTATAAAGAGCAAACCTATAACACAGTTCTGTATCTCTAAAACTGTGATTTTACTTTCACTTCTATAATCATGTTGCCACTTTCAAAATTCATTTCCAGACCATCTGCGTAATGTCAAACAATTAATGGTGCACTAAAGAAATAAAGATTTTAGAAATTCTATTTTTTATTAATTGAATCATTTCCTTGTAATTGAAGACCAAAGAAGAAAACAGAAAGTTCAAAGGAATTTACAATAAAATTATACCTATATGAAGGTGAGCAATGTGTACCAACTAAAGATATTTACTGGAGCTGGGTATACTTTTGTTTGTTTAAGCTTAAAGATCTTTTGCTTTTAAAAGTTCTATGCACTGATTAAGACAGATTATGACCGAAAACCACAATCATCGCATGCTCAAACTCTAGTCATCATGGAAGCAAAACATCAATATTAAGCAGCAAAAGCAGTCTTAATTGTAAGATCCTGTCAAAGTATATTTTTCACACTTTTACAGCTGCCATCAGCACATTCTTCAGACTAATCACAGATAAGACTTGGGCCCCCGTGTTTGTTATTCCTTAAAAGGGAAATATGGTCAGGAATTAGCGCCATATATTGGTGCTACGGAAACACAAGGATCTGGGCCCAGAATACAGCCTGGCATAAAGTAGGATGTCAATAAAAATGTATGGAATGAATGAATTGCGGGGGGTGGGTGGGGTGGGTGGGAAACACACAGCACTGTAAGCCCAAAATAAATGTTTGTGGAATGAATCCATGAACAAAGTTGCTAAGACGACACGAAATATGATCCCTCCAAACGTTATGTACTGTATTTGCCTTCCATTTGAGTGGTACTTTATAAAACTATAAAGTATACTCTTATTTAGGAACCCCACATGAATTTCATCACAAGACCATAAAGTAGATTAGCTAAAGATTACTCACTGAGAAAACTGAAATTCAGAACGATCACATGATTTGCCGTAACATATAAGTGATAGAGCCCAGAAAAAAAATATAGTTTTCCCAATTCCTGGTTACTCCACTATTTTTCATATATATACTTAGAGTTCCTCAAACATAGCTCAAGCTCAGCCCTTTTTACATCTAGTAGAGTAACAAAATGAACATTGTCATTATGCTCCAAGCCAAGTGTTACCTACCCCCGCTGACCACTGATGACCATGTGCCCCCTGCGGGACTGGTCCTTGCTGCTGGAGGAGCAGTTGCTTCACTTGGTGGGGTGTGGGATACAAATTCTAGGCCACTGGAAATGGAACCCCTCCCAGCAGAAACTCTGTGATTTCGAGGGTGTCGCTGGGCCTTTGGGGACATCCTTGGAGGCCCTAAGAAAGAAACAGTGAACATCACATGAATGCCACAATGTCCATCAGTACTACTTTTTTGCTAAATACACATAGACCATTCTTTCTCTTTCTCTCTCTCTCTCTCTCACACACACACACACACACACACACACTCTCACACACACACATTCCCTCTCTCTCATTTCTTCTTGGTTAAGAAAAAGGAAACAAACACCACATATATTTTTGTCCATACTCTTTCAGAATTATTTTGTGGAATGCCATAAAATTTTACAAATAAATTTTATTTTATTTCCCTTTACTTTTAAAGAAAGGGAGGGGATGCAGTTGCTGGTAAGAAATCAAACAATAAGATGTCATAACTCTTCAAAGATCTTAGCAATTTGTTTAATCTATATCCATTATTTGTAGGCATATAAAAATAAATATAATAAAATGTTAATAGAGTTATAGCTACATGATGCAATAATTTTTATTTTAACATATACTTTTAGCTTTTTCCCTCAAATTTTCTATAATATATTACCTCTAAAAGTCGGGGGAAAAAAATTTAAACAACAAACTATTGACCGCGATATGTCTTTGTACTAGTAAAAAGATGCACATTTTCCTTCTTAAATTTCTCCAAAACCTTAATTTATCTACCTCTTCTGCCATGGTGAACAATTTCATGACCCATGTCTTATAACAGTCCTCACCTGTAGGAAGTGTCTCGTACTTAACAGGCTGTAAACTGAAAATTCTACTGTTAAGGCATGACTTATAGACTAGAATAACTGACATTTGGGGAAGAAATTTGCACTATACGAATTGTCAAAATTCCACATCAATCAATTCTGTCACCCCATTAGCAATTTCTATTTATAAAGAAGTATACTGTGCATTCAAACAAAACTGTCAGGCGAAAACAGTGGACACAATGACTCTTACCATAGAAACCTGACAGTGATAACACCTGGCAAAACGCATTCTTAATGCCAAAGCCAAGGCCCCTTACCCTTACCTTGCCAAATCCTTTATTTTTTATTTTATTTTTTTGGCTGCGCCAAGCGGCATACAGAATCTTAGTTCCCCGACCAGGGATCGAACCTGTGCCCCCTGCAATGGACGTGTGGAGTCTTAACCACTGGACCACCAGTGAAGTCCCTTGCCAAACTCTTTAGAATGTCAAATTAATTTGTGCCCTGAGTAGGAATTCAATCATGGGCACGATCTTACAAAGAATGTTAATGTTATATAATTTTCAACTGGAGATACAATTTATATTGAAGAATGAGTTAAGAACTGGGTATTTGCATATTTATACATAATTTTTACGTCGCTTTACAGAAAAAGACCAAGAAAGACGGCTGGCATAGCTCAATGAAATCAAACTCTAACTTAAAAAAATTCAGTCTTTGACAATATGTAAAATACTTTCAGAAACAAAATATAGTCTCCATATTAAACACAGAAAACCACTATATTTAATAGTTTTATTTTGAAGTTCACATTTTAAAACTGCTTCAGCATCACCTAACTACATGACTAGAAAACATATTTTAATTCAAATTATTTAAAAAGAAAAACTGAATAACACAGCATCCCTGAATATGCAGGTGTACTTTTGTGTGAGTCCTTACATCTAACTGTCGTGAACACGCTCACACTCACTAATGAGTTCTATTTTATCTAACATATTCTCATGAACATCACTTATGCAAACAATAGACCACAACAAATGTCAATAGAATGTAATTTTTCATTTAGAGGCCACCATCACAGGCACTTCTGAGTAAGGAAGTCACCTTGAAAATCATGCCGTTCAACATGCTTTCAACATGCTGTTGACCATGCTGTTCAACAGCTAACAAGGTTAGCTGCTTTAGTCAAGATCACATGACCTCCCTGCCCGGATGACAACAATTTATTAAAAAACAGCCAACTAGTTTTCTCCAGGGAAGCATTTTATGCCAGAAAACTGTGTTAGTCTCAAGCAATATCAACTGTAATTTTAATGAACAAATCAGATTAAAATTTTAACATATCAAATACTCTGAAATAACGTCAAAGGTCATTATCATTCAGAAAAAAGTTTTACTTATGCACAACATTTAGATTAAAATGTGACCTTTTTACAACACATCCATGTATCTGATATGTAGCAATAGTGGATTTAGCATCAATGAATGAGAACTACAGTATTTTATTCTTTTTTATTGACAAGGGAAATAAATAATTAAACTCTGTATTGTAATCTAAGAGTAAACACACAAAGGCAGCTACATGTAAGGTCCCTCTCAAAAAGGACCGCTAAACCATCACTCCTGCCTATGGCCAACAGGCAAATTCACTAGTACCTTGGCCAAGGAGCTATAAAATGATAGGTTCTACAAAAAGTCCAAGACTGATGAAGAAAGTTCACTGTTTACCATTAACCACTGTATACACTGTAAAGTGGAAGGGAGAAGGCCCTGGGCTGTAAAAGAGCATCATTACCAGGCAGAGACAAAACCCTCATTCTTACAATTCAGGATAGTTCATAGCTTCACACAGCATTTACCAAATTTCTCTCTAATGAACAAAAGGTTAATAGAAATAGTTTTAATAAACTAAAGTTAAAACACAGAAATTATAGGTTATTAAATAATGAAGAGGAAACTATTTTGTAATTATAAACTCACATAGGAGTTAAACAAAGACAAACAAAAACATGAACAAATTGTGGTATTGTACCTTCTGAAGACATGCGTTTAGGCATAGTAGAGACAGGAGCTGGAGAACCATGAGCAGAGGGGTGAGACGGGGGTCTGGATGGCCGCGAGGGGGGCCTGGAGGGCGGCCGTGTAGGGGTGGCTGCCCGAGGTGGAAGAGAGTTGGGACCTGACTGGTAGCGAGAAGGTGGGCGAGAGGAAGGAGATGGGCAAGGCGATGGCCAGGGAACACCTGACAGAACAAATGATATGAAGGAAAGTATAAAAACTAAAGAAAAAAATGAGGGAAAAAAGTAAACAGAAAAAAAAGTAAAATGACAAAAATGATTTCTTGCACATTTTAACCCTTTGAGGACAGTCATTTGATTTGTGATAAGATTTAGCATAACTTAACTGACATAAATTCACATTTTACTTTAACCTCCTTAAAATTAAGTCTGTTTAAATGAATACACGTTCCCAAAGGGTTAATTAGGATCTACACATACTACTGAAGAAGACAGTTAAGACTTTGCCTATTAATTCTGCTTCTATAACTGTTTCTTGGTAATCAATTGTTAAAAGGAGTATAACATACACCAGATAATTTCACACAATAAATCACAAAACTCAGGAATAAGATTATTATTAAAAGTTTTAGCTTGACACATCAGCTATTATATCTCATTAAAAATGCTGGTTTCTTACAACTGTCTGTGGTTTTCATCTAGTTTATACTTTAATGTAAGGTTGAGTTTGAAATCTCATTAAGCAGGTACATTTAAGTAGAAATAGAACATTACTTCTACTATTTCTAGAGTCACAGGAGTGACAGGTTAATATTCATTGCCTTTTCAAAACACATATTTTAATCTTATCAAATTAGAAAAAGGGGAACTTCTAAATAATTTATGCAGTTAAACATTCATCTAAGAGACTGCTTAATAAACAATGCAACTACAAAGCAGTCATCACCAAATAAACCGACACTGAGGGATATGCACAGGTCAAAATACAGCTAACATGTAACATGACATATCACTTACCTTAATCTTAGGAAACAGTCCAGGTCTCCTCTCCATAGGGTTCCACACACTTGAGTATCATACATTTCCCAGCCCCTTTCAGGTTTTTTATTTTGAAAATTCTGTTCATGAACAACTAAAATTCTTTACTCAGTGAGCAAAGAAATTTCACCCCCAATACAAATGTATAGGAAATACTCAAGAGTGTTCATTGGAGAGGAATTCTGGAGAAAGACTCAATGAAAACAAATGAAATTGGAAACTTAGTGTTCTCTATTTTTCTAACTTTCCAAACTTAAATACCTAAAATTGAATGTCCACTGTTAGCCCTGAGTTAGTAACTAATACACCACCATTATTATTATTATTATTATTATTATTATTATTATTATTATTATGGCTGTGCTGCACAGCATGTGGGATCTTAGTTCCCCAGCCAGGGACTGAACCCACATCCCCTGCATTGGAGCACCGAGTCTTTTTTTTTTTCCGTGAGTAATTACAATTTTAACAGTAATATAAATAGAATCCCATGAGTTGGCATTATAACTACTTTCAAATAATAAGATAAAATTAATTTTAGGCTAATACATTTTAAAAAGCTTCCCATTTTATTTTTTTTCAGCTATATGTATACATATATCCCCACATGCCCTTCCTCTTGCGTCTCTCTCCCACCCTCCCTATCCCACCCCCCTAGGTGATCACAAAGCACCAAGCTGATCTCCCTGTGCGATGTGGCTGCTTCCCACTAGCTATCTGTTTTACATTTGGTAGTGTATATATGTCCATGACACTCTCACTTCGTCCCAGCTTACCCTTCCCCCCTGTGTCCTCAAGTCCATTCTCTACGTATGCGTCTTTATTCCTGTCCTGCCCCTAGGTTCCTTAGAACCTTTTTTTTTTTGATTCCATATATATGTGTTAGCATACAGTATTTGTTCTTCTCGTTCTGACTTACTTCACTCTGTATGACAGACTCTAGGTCCATCCACCTCACTACAAATAACTCAATTTTGTTTCTTTTTATGGCTGAGTAGTATTCCATCGTATATATGTGCCACATCTTCTTTATCCATTCATCTGTCGATGGACACTTACATTGCTTCCATGTCCTGGCTATTGTAAATAGTGGAGCACGTGTCTTAACTGCTGGACTGCCAGGGAAGTCCCCCATTAGTATTATTAATTACCATGGTTCCATACAGTCTATGGCACTGCTGTGTCCAATATCCCTGACTTGTATGAGAGATCCATGACCCATGAGCTATAGTTAACCTAGATACGGAGGTAGAATAGAAAAAAATATCTTCCTACTAAAGACTCAAGTTTCTGTATTTTACTTAAACTAAACTACAATATTCACCCTTACACTCAGAGTTGTTTCTATTTTTTTTAAGCACTTTTTTTCTTCACCATCTTCACATGACTCTTGGTTGTGTCTTGTATTGCAAGTTACCTCAAATCCTTTCTTGAAGTAAGCAGAATATAAATATATAAACAAACAGTTCATAAAAATGAATCTATATTAACCACTGAGTGTTTCACATAGATTGGGATTTTCCATGTAAACTATATCTAAATAATTTTATCATCCAGTACTTTTAAAATTGAGAACCTACCCAAAGTTTCCAATTTCTTCACATATGTGGAGTGTTTTTTTTGCCAAGTGAATGTCTTTGGTTACATTTAGCACTTTATCTTAATACATGACTATTTCATCATACTAAATGCTGTATATGCCAATAACATACTAATTTTTACTAATTTTACTAATTTGATATCCACAAAGGCAAATTTAAATTAAGTGAAAACTACTCCACAGAAATCATTAAAGGTATGCATGTTCTTATCAACGCTGTAAAACTGTAAATATTCAGAAAACCATGTATCTGATCAATGACATTGACAAATTTGGTCAAAATACTTGCCTCCATTAACTACTCTTTGGTCTGAACCAGAATTTGGGTTGAAATCTGAAGTGTGAGAGGTGGATCTCGATGGCATGGAGCCCGATCCAGGCTGGCCCATACGCGGTGAATTCTGTCGCCCACTTCCCCAGGATATGACTTCTCTATTTCTTTGTCCAGGAGGAATATATTTATTTTCCCTGAAAATGAGAGATCCTTTAAATCATTTTATCCTAATAGATACCAGGCCAATGAAACATATCTAAAAGTAATTTAGGCAGAAGGGAATGCTTGTTATTAAAAGGTTAAACACTTAAAACCAAACGGCCCCACTTCCAGACACTCCTATTCTTCCATCTTACTCTAAGCTCTAACCTCTGGCCTTTCCTTTCCCTCAGATAATCCCGTTAAGGACAAAATATAACAGATATGTATTCATTCTTATCCACTTGGACTCTTTATGGCTGTTTCTATCAATCATCATCTGTCTTCTTGAAACTGTTCTTCCTTGGTTTTCTCTACTTTGTTGTCTCTGTGATCTCTTCTCTTGGTGGGTGTTCATTAATTTTTCATGGCTTCAACATCAATCCCCCAAATCCACATTGTCAGTCTCACAGTCTCAACATCTCTCCCTGAACACTTTAATTCAAACCACAACTCCTAAGCTGTGAGTGCCTTGAAGACAGAATGTGTATCTTATTCTACCAGGTATGTAGCAGGTGTTTCTCAACATGTTTATGAATAAATGCATAGAAGACCTGTGAGCCCCTCAAATGCAGTAAATTGCACAAATGGACTCACTCTATCTCCCCTCAAGCTTGCTCCATGTTTTCTACCGCCATTACCAGTACAACCACCAATCTGCTTGGTTATCAAATAAAACTCAGAGTCATCCCTGTTTTTTCTAACCTTTCTATCACTGGTTCTGGTCTCATTGGTTACCAAGTTCTCACACTTGAACTATTTCAATACAATAACTAATCTCTATGTCTCAGCCAGTTCTCAATGTCCCATAGTTGGTTCATGCCATCCCTTATCTACAGGGTGCTTTTTAACATGACACAGAAAGAGTTTCACTACCTCAGTTCCTATCACCAGCTGTTACCACTGCAACCTCAACATACACCATGTATTCCAGACATATGAAACAACTAGGTTTTCCCCGAACTGGACAAGTTCTTTCACCTGTCTTTCACCATACAAGCAACTCCTGTTTTATGTCTCTTTGAGTGGCAGACAGATCTACTATCCTATCACAAAACATCACCTCCTCTGTTAGACATTCTCTCACCCCAGGAAGTTATGCTAGTTCCTCCTCACTTGCATGTTTCTAGTACTTTGACCACCCTTCTAATCTAGGAAATCATAATGAACTGTAATTATATGTACTCCCCCCCGAACCTGTTCATTATTCTTTAACAAGCTCTTCCAGATCTCGACTTGCTCATCACTGTATATCCAACACTTGGCTCCACAGAGGTGATGCTCAAAAAATACTTTCCAAGATTACTGTAATCTTTTCTCTAACAGAACCTGAAACCAACTCCATTTGCATTCTCTACCTAAGCTAGGTTAAAGGAAGATGAAATATAATAATAATAATACACCTTCTCACACAGACCTTGAGTTGTGTATCCAAAATACTGCATCATGATTTCCTTTAAATACCTAGTGTTTATGTTGTGGCCCTCACGTTCACTGGAATTTCTCTGAACTGCTGTGTATTTTTCTTCTTCGCTCCTATCATCATTTTCCAGGGCCACCCGGGCCTTATACTGGGCACTTGATTCAATTTCTTCTGCTAACTGGTTTGCCCTTGCTTCTCGTTTTAAAAATTCTTCTGAGTTATCCCTTTCTAAGGGCACCCTGAAACATGATGAAAAGAAAAAGCAAAGTGAGTATTTTTAAGTCATAGTTTACATATCTGTCACAATCAACTATTAAGAGAGTTCAGAGTTTAAAATGCTGGTAAAACTGTATGAGAGCTACAGTCATCTATTTATTTATAAATCAAAACTTGATTTTTCTTGTTACCTTTTCCCTAGAGGAATATAACATTTCCAAAACTGGTTAAATTGACTATTCCCCCATAACCTCTGCACTTACCAACTTAGAGTTTTTACAGTGTAAAAATGAAACAAAATTTATTTAGAGCAAAAAATTAGGGTATAAGTAAACTATATTTAATCCCTGTTTTAATGGGAATTTATCAGCATAGGTAGTAAAAGGATAATTATTTCACATAATCATTTAACTTAAAATCCAACAGAAACATTTATTCAACATTGTAATTTAGGTTGATGAAAATCAAAGGCAAATATGTATTAAAACAAAAGCAAACTTTTAAAACTTACGTATATGAAGATAGACTGCTATCATATGTAGACACTACACCATAATTTTCTTCATTATATCGAAACATATCATTGGGATCCCATCCATTAGACTAGAAGAAAATGAAGCTCATTTTTCAAAATGACAAAGTATTTGTCTTCTTTAATTCAGTTATAGTTGATATCTACATTAACAATATCTGTCATACTATTCAAGCAAAATCTAGCAAAATTAAAAAACAGGCAAAAATTTGCTTTAAAAATGTCTTAAGGAAAAACTTTCTACTACACATCAGCCCCTACAAGTTGGTAAATAACTACAATCGAACCTTGAACAATTCGGGGGGTGGGGTGTTAGGGTCACTGACTCCAGGCATAGTCGAAAATCTGTAGATTCAACCAACCTTGGATAGTGCATTACTATCGTATTTACTATTGCAAAAAAATGCGTGTAAGTGGACTAGTGTGGTTCAAACCTGTGCTGTTCAACGGTCAACTGTATATGAAACAATTATTTGAGATGTTGTTAGTAAAAGTTCAGAACATTTTAGTTACTTCATAAAATAGCCTCAGGTCAGGGTTCTCTCCTTTCCCTACTACCTAATGGTGACCTTTCTACAAGGTATTTACCTGAAACCTTTTTGAGTTGACTGATCATCAGGTCTGACTAGTAGAAAGGGGTTATCATTATCCATGTCAGAAGAGGGCACAGCGTCATCTGAGCAATGTTGATGGCAATTTCAAGACTAAAACTTGCCTCTAAGGTCATCCATTAACTTTGGCTTCCTCTGTGCTACTCCAGATAAAACTATAATGTACTTCCACCACTAAATCAACTACTTCGGCCTAACACATGTGGGGGTAGGGAATCGGTTACCTATGGAAGCTTTAAAATATGCTCTTTTAGTGTATGCTCCATGTAAAAAATTTAAACAGCGCAGAAAGACATCCAGTGAAAAGTAAAATCTGCCAATCCCAGTGTGCGGATAACCACCATTAACAGCTTCTTGGGCATAATTCCAGACATTCTCTGTGCAATACGTAAGAATATGATTATTATCATCAGCTCTCTTTTTTGAAAATTCTCTGCAACTTTCTTTTTCTTTTTTTTTTTTTTTTGCGGTTCGTGGGCCTCTCACTGTTGCGGTCTCTCCCGTTGCGGAGCACAGGCTCCGGACCCACAGGCTCAGCGGCCATGGCTCACAGGCCCAGCCGCTCTGCGGCATGCGGGATCCTCCCGGACCAGGGCATGAACCTGTGTCCCCTGCATCGGCAGGCAGACTCTCAACCACTGCGCCACCAGGGAAGCCCTGCTTTTTCTTTTAATAAGTTTTAGATATCTTCCCAGAATATCTTTCTTTCCAGTGGATATACAGTACTTCAACTGAACGGAGGTACAATAAATCTGTTTAACCCATGCCCTATTGATGGACAGTTAGGATGTTTCCTATTTTTCACTATTAGAATAAAGTGCTGTGAAAAACATCCTCATACATAATTATTTGAAAGTCTTATGGATAAATTCTCAGAGGTAGAATTGCTGGACCAAAGTGTATGTGTGGGGACTTCTCTGGTGGTCCAGTGGGTAGGACTCCACGCTCCCAATGCAGAGGGCCCGGCTTCGATCCCTGGTCGGGGAACTAGATCCCACATGTATGCCGCAACTAAGAGTCCGCATGCCACAACTAAGAAGCCCGCATGCCGCAACTAAGACCCAGCATAGATTAAATAAAGTATATGTGTGTTTTAAATTTTGATAAACATTGCCAGAATGCTCTCTAGAAAACGTCTATCAATTTAACTGCTTCACTATTAGAAAGAAAGAAAAAAAAAAAAAAAAAAAAGAGTGCCTGCTTTTCCGTATTCTCCAGAGGCGATGTGCTGCACAAACCTGAGAACCTTCACATTCAGTTATATGTGATTCTTTAAAAAGTTTGAAAATTAATAATGATGCATTGCCTATGTATTTCCAGTTTTGCAACTAGACAATGACTTAAACATCAAACGCAGATTTGTTAAATAAGACTTTTCTGTAATATTCAATGAAAGATTCTTCATCCCTTTGAAATTTTTTTTTTAAAGATTTTTTTGACGTGGACCACTTTTTTACAAGTCTTTATCGAATCCGTTACAATATGGCTTCTGTTTCATGTTTTGGTTTTTTGGCCATGAGGCACGCAGGATCCTAGCTTCCTAACCAGGGATCAAACACACCCCCTACATTGGAAGGTGAAGTTCTAATCACTGGACCACCAGGGAAGTCCCCCATCCCATTCAAATTTTACTATCTAAACACTCATTTTTGGCAAGAGACTTTGCTTGTATCTCCACAGTTTAGAAACAGAATTTACAGAATCCTAATGACAGAGTCATTATTAAGTATTTGATTTACAGATGATGTGTTATGGGAAAAGTAAAAATAATATATGCCAAGAGGCTTCTGGAAATAGATTTTTGTAGAGAATGTTCCTAATTTTAAGACAAAGAAATTTACTTATTGCTTTAATTCTAATGTAATCTAACAATATATCTTAATAATGAGTGCCTCTCTGACAGACAAGAAGTCTGAAAGTCACACTTTGACCTCACTGCTAGGTATAGTCAGCAGACAAGACACCACTTTCCTTAGGCTGCCTTATTCTGCAGAGTACTCAAAGCAAAACATGCCAGCATTTCTAGTTTCCCATGATTTCCAATTTAAATTTTTATGTTGCTTATTAGAACTTACTTTTAAAACACACAAATAATTCATAAGCATCCCAAAGAAACATTTTTCTGTATATACTGCCTAGGGCGAAGTCTCTACTTACACAATAAAACTGCTACTTTAAATATACTCACAACAACGTACTTAAATTAAAACCAAGTGATAGGATGTCATACCATATCACATGACCATAGCGTTACTAATCGAAAAGATTTTGCTTACAACGTCATTTTCCAAAGCCTCCAGTTCCTCACTGGCAGTGAGTTCACCTGCATCCCAGGGCTCCAGGTCCTTCTCTTTGTGCTCACCATTCACTTTAGCACTGATAGCAGAGTCGGTAAAAGCATCTGCAAAGGATGGTTTTGGTTGAAAGATCAGACAACCAGACACTGGGCTACGTGAAAACATACGTGGATTTATCAGCACAGATGTATGCTAAAAAATAACTATGAAAAGTGAATTTCTGATACAGAAAGAATAGCATTCATTAACAGTGTGCTTTCAGATGTGTGATGCTTCTAATACTATAACCTTCAAAAGACTTAATGCAGTAAATGGCATTATAGATGATTACTGGTGAAGGTATGTTTTACCCATATAATTTTAAGCCACATGAAATGTTATAATGTATTCACACAAGTCATAAATTGTATTAAAAATAATTGCTTTGTGTTTCAGAATTGATCCAGAAATTTTCTATCAATCCATCTAAAACAAGATCTCTTTTGTTTAACAGACCCAGTAATTAGATATGCCCTCAGAGCTCCTTCAGCCGAACGTATGCTGATCTTTTAACTTTCCAAATCCACATCTACATGCAGGGGTCACTATCCTAACATACAGTTGCCATTAGTAACTAAAGCCATTCGAAGTGACCCACCCCCACACAGAACCCGTATTTCCCTAGAGCCACTCCAATACAAAGCTCAGGCCCCACAGTGTTACCTGTCCCCAGAAGGTTCAGGTGGCAGGCCTACCTGGACTTCCTGTCAATACTTTCTCACCTAATGTATCCTCTCCTCCTCTGCTAATGTTACGGAGAAGCACTAGCTTGTGAGAGGAAAATGGCATTAGTATGCTCACCTGACAGGAACTATATATATCATAGCTGCTGTCCAGAAAAGAAAATCCCTAGTTGGAAGTTAGGACCCAGCTAAATAAAGGTCTGCTTGGGCAATGACAGTGTTAGGAAATGCTTTGGAGATACTGGCTTACATTTAGCTGTCTGGACCTATAGGGTATCACCTAGCACAGGGCTGCGGAGTAATACTTCTGCTGATCTGGCTCTCCTAGAGAGTACTGGCTCCCAGTCACCATACCCTCACCCTTACTTCAAGCTGCCATCAAGGAGGAGGAGGAAGGGAAAAAATCAACACCTGTGTCTCCTTCAAAAGAGATAATTCCAGAGGGATTTTTGATTTGGTACTGTTTCTATAACCGTCATTGGCTCCCCAGTGGCAAGGTGATGGTGAAATAAGAAACTTGAGCCAGCAAATTTAGGCATGGCACTATAAGCCTAGCTAGCTCTTACCTCCTCTCATCTCAAGCTACAGGGGGATAAGTGGATGTGGGTGTGTATTCATGCACACTAGGGAATAAAAGCATAACTGCATCTATGGGCTTAGCTGCCAGCTCTATCAGGCAGCACGGCTCCCGTTACTAGCAATTATAAGAGCCAAGAGCGTACCAAGGGGGATCCTCAAAGCAGCAGGCCTCAGCTGGGAGTGGGATTAGCATTCACTGGAAGATGACTGCATTTTGGAAAAGCTAAGAGGTTCTAACCACTGATGTTATCTTCATAATGCCACCTTCAGCTGTAAGCCACTGATGGCCCTAAAAACTTGGCTTTATATGACACTTGCCTGAGTCAAGTTCTACTCTACATCATCTTAAAGTTACAGAAATTCTTGGTAAAACTGATTTTGCCATGTATATTTTCAAGAATGTGAAATGCTCTAAGAAAAACATCAAATAATGACTTACATTAGGTGGCTGAAATTCCCTACTTTAATTCTCACAAAATTAGAACAGAAAACTAGACCACAGAAAAATTACAAACCAGTCATGTTATCTTCTACAACAGGGGTCCTCAACCCCCAGGCCACGGACCGGTACTGGAACCAGGCTGCAGAGCAGGAGGTGAGCGGCAGGCGAGCAAGAGAAGCTTCATCTGCATTTACAGCCACTCCGCATCACTCCCATTACCGCCTGAGCTCCGCCTCCTATCAGGTCAGCGGCAGCATTAGGTTCTCATAGGAGCATGAACCCTACAGTGAACTGCGCACGTGAGGGATCTAGGTTGTGCGCTCCTTATGAGAATCTAATGCTTGATGATCTGAGGTGGAGCTGAAGCAGTGATGACAGCACTGGGGAGCGGCTTCAAATACAGATTTTCATTAGCAGAGAGGTTTGACTGCACAGAGACCATAAGTGCTTGCAGACTCATATCAATACCCTGTCAGTGAGTGGCAAGTGACAATTAAGTTGCATCCGGTGGCAGGCTTTATAGGGGCAAGTGAGTTGATGTACTTCAATTGTACAGCTGTATCTGGTGGCAGGCTTTAAGTCAGAATCCGACACTTATCTTAGTCCGTGCGTGGCCTGCCCCTTGTTTTTCTTTTCTTTTTTTTTTTTTGCGGTACGCGGGCCTCTCACTGTGGTGGCCTCTCCAGTTGCGGAGCACAGGCTCCGGACGCACAGGCTCAGCGGCCATGGCTCACGGGCCCAGCCGCTCTGCGCCATGTGGGATCTTCCCGGACTGGAGCACGAACCTGTGTCCCCTGCATCGGCAGGCGGACTCTCAACCACTGCGCCACCAGGGAAGCCCCTGCCCCTTGTTTTAATCACCACTTCTGTCCGCGCCTCTTTCCCGCACTGCGCACTTGTCTCAGTCACAGTTTTGGTAAGCCCACAAGCTCACCCTAGCCAAAATGAGTAGAAAACAAACATCACTGGAGAGCTTCTTTGAAAAGGGGGAAAGACCCAATGATGAGACAGCAGAAAGCTCTGAGACTGCCAACAAAAAGAAAGCTGCACTGAAAAGAAAATACCAAGAGTCCTACTTAAATTACGGGTTAATTGCAACAGGTGATTCACATTCTCCAAGCCCACTTGTATAATATGTGGTGACCAGCTATCCAATGAAGCCATGAAACCTTCAAAACTGCTTTGCCACATGGAGACCAAGCGCCCTGAATTAAAAGACAAGCGTTTGGAGTTTTTCAAAAGAAAAAAAAGTGAACAGAAGCAATTACTGAAGGCCACCACTTCATCAAATGTGTCTTAAAGCGACGTTGACAAGGCAACAATGCTTGTTTTTGTGCGATATAATTTTCAGGAGGATGTGCATGACGATATGTTATGTGCACTTTTGTTGCCAACCAACACCATAGCTGCAGAACTATTCAAGTCTTTGAATGATACACATCAGGAAAACTCAACTGGTCATTTTGTGTCGGTATATGCATGGATGGAGCGGCTGCCATGACTGGACGGTTTTCTGGTTTCACTAGTCGGGTCAAAGAGGTTTCTTCTGAATGTTAGTCTATACACTGTGTGTCATCCATAAAGAAATGCTGGCTAGCCAAAAAATGTCACCTGAACTTAACAACGTCTTGCAGGAAGTGATTAAAATTATCAACCACATTAAAGTACATGCCCTTAACTCACGTCTGCTCACGCAGCTCTGTGAGAAGATGGACGCAGAGCACACATGTCATCTCTTACACACAGAGATGAGATGGCTTTCCAAAGGTAGATCACTGGCCAGAGTTTCTGAGTTATGAGAGCTGCTCCAGAGATTTCTTTTAGAAAAACAGTCACCGCTGGCAGCACATTTCAGTGACACAGAATGGGTCGCAAAACTTGCTTCCTTGTGTGGCATATTCAACCTGCTCAACAAATTCAATCTGTCACTTGAAGGGAGAATGATAACTGTGTTCAAGTGGGCAGATAAAGTGGCTGCATTCAAAGCTGAACTGGAATTATGGGGGCAACAAGTGAACACTGGGATTTTTGACATGTTTCAAACATTAGCAGAGATTTTGAAAAAAACTGAGCCAGGGCCTTCTTTCTCCTAGCTGGTGCATGATCACCTATCTCAGCTTTCAAAAGAGTTTGAGCATTACTTCCCAAACACAAAAGACCCCTGAACTGGGAAGGAATGGATCCACGACCCATTTGTGAATAAACCAGGTGAATCAACTTTGTTTATGCTAGAAGAGGATCAACTGCTTGAGATTGCAAATGACAGTGGCCTTAAAACTATGTTTGAGACAACTTCAAATCTCCATACGTTCTGGATTATTAAAGTCAAGGTGGAATATCCTGAGATTGCCAAAAAAGCACTGAAAAGCCTGCTTCCATTTCCAACATCCTATCCTTGTGAAGCAGGGTTTTCTGCAGTGACAGCAACCAAAATGAGATCACAGAGTAGACTGGACATAAGCAACACACTTCGGGTGTCCCTGTCTCCCATCACCCCAAGATGGGACCATCTAGTTGCAGGAAAACAAGCTCAGGGCTCCCACTGATTCTGCATTATGGTGAGTTGTATAATTATTTCATAATATATTACAATGTAATAATAATAGAAATAACATGAACAATAAATGTAATGCATTTGAATCATCCCAAAACCATCCCCTACCCACCTCCGGAAAAATCGTCTTCCATGAAACTGGTCCCTGGTGCCAAAAAGGTTGGGGACCGCTGCTCTACAAGAAGTAGTGGGATTATTAATTCATATTTAAGATCCTGTTAATGTTTTAATCACACTAGTTTTTGAAAAGCATATATTTAAATGAGTAAAGCATTTACTTAGATGGAAACCCAGCATTAAATATTTTTTTATTCAAGAAATTAAAACCCAGAATAGAAGATTTTTTTTAACAGATCCACACAAATGGACTTTTATCATTGTAGGGTACATGTGCTATGTCAAAGTATTTAGGAAAGACTAGGGACTGAGCCAAGCTGTCCTCAAATTGAAAGACTGAAATATACAATAAAAATAGCTCAAAATATATTTCTATCAGTATGACTGTAAACAAAATCAAAAAGAATCCCGAACAGGGAGCCAATGTGAAAAAGGCAAGCATTTAAAACTTCACTGAACCAAGTTATACTCTGCTAATTATAATTTAGGTTGGTATTAAGAGGCCATTATTAAACAACCTAATTTTTTTAATGCTACATTTTCATCTTAAATCTTCTGTTTACAATACCAACCTTATAAAGGAATTAACTGTTCACAGGTTGTTACTTAGCATCACATTTTCCTTTCAGGGCAGAAAAGCAGGGGAGGGAAAACACAAAAGTATGTATCTATTAGTAAGGAATGATATTCCTTAACTTAAAAATTTCCCCCAAAGAAAGTCCCTTTTTAAAGATGAGCAAATGACTGCTGGTGGGAATGTAAACTGATACAGCTACTATGGAGAACAGTATGAAGGTTCCTTAAAAAACTAAAAATAGAACTACCATGTGACCCAGCAATCCCACTACTGGGCATATACCCTGAGAAAACCATAATTCAAAAAGAGTCATGTACCACAATGTTCACTGCAGCTCTGTTTACCAAAGCCAGGACATGGAAGCAACCTAAGTGTCCATCGACAGATGAATGGATAAAGAAGATGTGGCACATATATACGATGGAGTAGTACTCAGCCATAAAAAGAAACGAAATTGAGTTATTTGTAGTGAGGTGGATGGACGTAGAGTCTGTCATACAGAGTGAAGTAAGTCAAAAAGAGAAAAACAAATACCATATGCTAACACATATATATGGAATCTAAAAATGAAAAAAAAAAGGTTCTGAAGAACCTAGGGGCGGGACAGGAATAAAGACGCAGACATAGAGAATGGACCTGAGGACACAGGGAGGGGGAAGGGTAAGCTGGGACAAAGTGAGAGAGTGACACTGACATATATACACTACCAAATGTAAAACAGATAGCTAGTGGGAAGCAGCCACATAGCACAGGGAGATCAGCTTGGTGCTTTGTGTCCACCTAGAAGGGTTGGGATAGGGAGGGTGGGAAGGAGACACAAGAGGGAGGAGATATGGGGATATATGTATATGTATAGCTGATGTACTTTGTTATACAGCAGAAACTAACACGACATTGTAAAGCAATTATACTCCAATAAAGATGTTTAAAAAAGAGCTTCAGAAGAATCTACCATCGTTAGTAAATGTAGTGCGTTGATTCAAGTCTGCTCACAAGAATAAATCAAAGTTAACTGTGAAAAACAAGAGGCAGGTTTGAAAGCAATGAAACAATGCACATGTCATAAAAAATATGCAAAGTTGAAATAAAGTTGATATAAATCACCCCCAAAAAATAAATAAATAAAGATGAGCAAATGGTTTAGGGAAAGACGTGCATAAGATGTGCAGAAGCAGAGAATCAGCAAAATGAGGCTAAAGTGTCAAGGTGGCGAGGAAAAGCCTGATCCTAAATACTGTATTTCAGGTCAACACAGTATCATTAGTTAGAAGGAAGCGAGACCTGGATATTCCATTCTACACTATTACCGGTATCTACTACTGTAAATCCTGAATATGTTATTTTATTAACAGCCATGTTTGGATTTTTGAAAAATCACACTTGGTATTAAATAGTAAAATGTTATTGCCAGGATTTCTGTAAAATTCAGAAAATCAACTGGCTATAATCTAATTGCAATTGTGCAAATTTGTGTGCAGATTTTCCAATGCCATAAAGTCAGAATATATTAATTTTCCATTATCCTCTACGATAAGAAGCAAAAGCATTATAAAAGCAAGAAGCAAGAATACAATGTGACTGGCAGAAAAACGTTACCTGTTTCTGAAGGAACTACAAGCACAGAAAGAAAAAAATAAAAAAATAAAATGATCAGATAATAAAATATAACGAAGATGTGCTTCATTCCCTGCCTTATGACATCCAATTTAGGGAAAGGGGGAGACAGAGGGAAAGGGCATAATGTTGTCCCCTGCCTCTAAACCTTCCCTTCCTACTGATTCAGGGCAGAAACCCAGTCGTTCTGAGCCAGTGCTGCCACCTGGTGGTAATCAGAAATGTCTCAACCAATGCGCAGCCTCTCTCAGGCATTCCTCAGCCCCACACGCAGGAAATAAATGTTCTCTGCTCAATTTTTCCTCTTCTATCAATATATCCTCAGTCAATTAGGACTCTGAAAAATCCAAGTTGTCTGAGATTTTTTTAAATGGCCAGAATAGTGGTGAAAAAACTAATGTGCTAGTGTAGTGACATGCTTTAAGTTAATAAAAAGAAATTTAAAATTAAAACTACAAAATGACATAAAAGTGAATGAAATTAAAAAATCATTATCAGACTTGACATCAGAAGCCCTCAAATGTACTTTCAGAAAAGTCTTCACCAAAATCCTCAGCTACCCATTTCATCTCTCAATTAAATTTACTTTTTCTCAAACACTGAAATTCCAGATAACCAAAAATAACTTATTTCAATGATACTGTTCTGTTTTGATCAATTATTAATACTGTGACATTTTTCAACAATTTAAAAAAATATTTTCTCAGGCTTCCCTGGTGGTGCAGTGGTTGGGAATCTGCCTGCCAATGCAGGGGACATGGGTTCGAGCCCTGGTCTGGGAAGATCCCACATGCTGCGGAACAACTAGACCCGTGAGCCACAACTACTGAGCCTGTGCGTCTGGAGCCCGTGCTCTGCAACAAGAGAGGCTGCGATAGTGAGAGGCCCGTGCACCGCGATGAAGAATGGCCCCCGCTTGCCGCAACTAGAGAAAGCCCTCGCACAGAAACAAAGACCCAACACAGCCAAAAATAAATAAATAATTAAAAAGTTTTTCTCATCATGTACCATGAGTTTTATATGGACCAATCTATACACAACAGTGCATCAGTTACAGTGGGTGCCAACCTAGCAACTAAGAGGCCATTTTTAATTCAACTTTAGCATTGCTGAGTACTGATAATGTATGTGCTGGTCATTCAGTTTGGATGAGCTGGGGATTCATTTTTGACTAAGACACAATCCCCGTCTTTTCCTGCAGAAGCTCCCAGCTAAGGGAGAGTAATTACAGAGGTGGAGTAAATCTTTTAGAATCTAATGTGTAAAGTGCTAAAATATAATTTAGGGGGAAGTAAAAGGTGTTCTAATACAGACTAGAGTAGAGTTAAAAATAATATTTTTCTGAATTGCACACAAGTCCATAGGATTCCCCCAGGGAAATGGAATGTGAGGCCAGAGGAGTGATTACCTTTTTATTTTATACTCTTCAGTTCTACGTAAGTTTTTACACTATGAATATATATTAAACCATGTATTTTATTATACAGATAATATTAAAGAACACAGTATTAAAGAATAGGATAAACAAATAAGATGGGAATAATGAACACAGTAAGGGCCCAGGGTGTGCGGAATGAAACAACAAAAGCAAAGGAACAAGTAGAGGTGCTGTCCTCAGACAAGAGAGAGGAAAAAAAGAGAAAACTGCAGGGAAATGGGCCACAGGGAGCCTGTAGATTAAGGATTCTTAACCTTTTTCTTTGATCTATGAACCCCTTCAGCATTTGCAGGAAGCCTATGGATTTAAATGCAAAAAATACAAAGAAAATCAAAGGAGGGCTTCCCTGGTGGTGCAGTGGTGAAGAATCTGCTTGCCAACGCAGGGGACACGGGTTTGAGCCCTGGTCCGGGAAGATCCAACATGCCGCGGAGCAACTAAGCCCGTGCACCATAACTACTGAGCCTGTGCTTTAGAGCCCATGAGCCACAACTACTGAGCCCCACGTACCACAATTACTGAAGCCCGCGTGCCCTAGAGCCCACATGCCATAACCACTGAGCCCACACGCTGCAACTACTGAAGCCCACACTCCTAGAGCCCACGCTCCACAATGAGAAGCCTGCACACTGCAACGAAGAGTAGTCCCTGCTCACTGCAACTAGAGAAAGCATGTGTGCAGCAATGAAGACCCAACACAGCCAAAAATAAATAATAAAAAAAATTAAAAAGAAACAAAAAAACCCCAACCAAATCTAGGGACTTCTTGGTGGCACAGTGGTTAAGACTCTGCGATCCCAATGCAGGGGGCCCAGGTTCGATCCCTGGTCAGGGAACTAGATCCCACATGCATGCTACAACTAAAAGTTTGCATGTCACAACTAAGGAGCCTGCCTGCCGCAACTAAGATCCAGCACAACCAAATTAATTAATTAATTTAAAAAATCCAAATCTATACAAGTGATATGAAATTAACTGAATTCTATAGGCATGGAAGTCACAGATACTGCTAACACTAGTGGTTTGTTGTCTGCATTAATAACGGAAAGAAACGCTCTGGGCTTCCCTGGTGGCGCAGTGGTTGAGAGTCTGCCTGCTAATGCAGGGGACACGGGTTCGAGCCCTGGTCTGGGAGGATCCCACATGCCGCGGAGCAACTAGGTCCGTGAGCCACAACTACTGAGCCTGCGCGTCTGGAGCCTGTGCTCCACAACAAGAGAGGCCGCGATAGTGAGAGGCCCACGCACCGCGATGAAGAGTGGCCCCTGCTTGCCACAGCTAGAGAAAGCCCTCGCACAGAAACGAAGACCTAACACGGCAAAAATAAATTAATTAATTAATAAACTCCTACCCCCAACATCTTAAAAAAAAAGAAAAAAGAAACGTTCCATTTCAATCAAAGATTAATGAAAATAAAGATGTGATATTTTTTCCCACCCAAGTTCATCAATGCCCTGAATCTTCTCCATGAACCATTTGGAAATCCATGGATCCAGGTTAAGAACACTGGCTATGTGTTCTAAAAAGAAGGAAGAAAGAGCATTCTGCTGTGGATAAAGGAAACGAGGTAAACAGAGTAAGGAACTGGAGGTGGTAGTCATTAATTAGGGTTGCAGAAAGAGGTTAGAAAAGGGTCTGCTGAGCTGAAGCTCCAGCAGGAGCTAGAAACCCTACATTCCTAACTAACCAGCACCACAATGGTATTTTCCCCACCCACACTCCTTTACTTAGCTGAAGGAGTAGACAGAGAGGAGTTTTAAAAATGGAAGGCCAGGGAAGGGTCAGAGAGCCCTGTGAGAGGTAACAAGAAAAGGAGTAGGAGAGTAAAGGTCAAGGTGGCTACGGTCAGAGTAGATCCTGGAGGGCATTCTGGGAGAGAAGCAGTTACAAGTGATGACAAAGTCATGAAAGCAGGCTGCTAAAATAAGATGGAAATGAATGGTATTGAAGTAATGGAGCTAAATTTCTGCAGGAATAGTGTTCTGTTCCAAATGATCAACTTGAAAATAAAATTTTGCAAAATCTACCATTTTCAAACTAACATTTGAAGATATTAAGGGTCTTAGCCACAAAACTATGGGAAACTTAAATACATTCCAAATGTATATATCCCTCTGTTCTAAATACCAAGAAGTTATAATTATATTACAATATGAATCAGACAATAGCACTTGCCTATTAAAAAATGCAGAAGTGGATAATGTTCATTTTGAACAACCACAACTAATTTCTAATCATAATTCTGGGCCTGTTAAGCAGAACTATTTAACATTTAAAATGTTGGAAGTGGTTTGTTTGATATACCATATGATGACAGTTATGTAACCACAAAATTCAAGTCTTTGAGGTTAGATCCACAAAAGTCTGTTTTTTCTTCAACTTTAAGCTTTAAAGGAGAAAATGAATCAGGAAGAACTAGTATAAAGTGTTGAAAAACAAAACACAGGTCATCCTGACTTCACACATGATAGGGTCAGGACAGAAAATCAGAATCCATCTCTGTAGCACATGTCCCCTACAAACAGGCAACAAAGACTTCCCTGTTCATAATCTCTTCTCGTCCCAGCAGCTAGAATTCTTGACCAAACACCTGTCTTTAAAAGTCTCTTGGGGGAACTCCCTGGCAGTCCTGTGGTTAGGATGCCACACTTCCACTGCCAAGGGCATTGGTTCAATCCCTGGTCGGGGAACTAAGATCCTGCAAGCCACAGGGCACAACCAAAAAAATTAAATTAAATTTTAAAAAAAGTCTTTTGTGCAAATAAAATAAAAGCCAATAATGGCAAAACCATGACTTTCTAGTAGATGGAGATGTTACAATAAAGGAGAACACACTGGTGAGCAAATCCATGCAACACCTAACAACATTCCACAGGACAGGACAGACCAACACGACAAAATTAAGAACAACAGGCCAATCACCTGCACTCCGCATTTTACTCAAAATTTTAAAAATTTTAAAAATAATTTCTTATCTTACTAGAAAAGAATGTCATTTTTTCAAACAGAGAACTACCTAATCATATCTTGCCTCTAGGATACTTGAACAAGGAAAATGAGTTTTGTGACCCATAAGTAGAAAGGGGTTTATTTCTACCCTGGTTAGCACAAAAATAAAATAAGCTAATCTCTAAGGTGTGCTATCTTTTACTCGTGTGATTTCAAACTGAACCGAAGTAAAGCTGATTTCATACTGTTCTTCACAAATGAATACATTGTGTCCTTTGAGATAAATTCAAGTATGTATGCATTTCTAACATACACAGCCACTAAGGCAAATTACTTTAAAAGACCTTCAAAATAGTCCACATGCATGTTCTAATACTTCACTCCCTCACCTGTGCTTCTGACTTCTCTCACTTGTACCAGAATCATTTGGGTCTTGTTTTCAAAGTTAGCACCCGGGATTTTGTTTTCTGTATTTCAAAAGGGTATTAAAATGCCTACTAGAAGCAACCTTTTGTCAGAAAAATATACTCTGGATATGTCATGTTGTAGGAAAGCTGCTTTTAGTCTGGCTAGGAATAATTGCTTTCTTGAGTTTCCTGGAAATGAGTGGTAATTACCAGTTGTCTATGGCAATGTCTACGTAAGAAAGAAAAAAAAAGAAACACCAAAACTACTAGTTTTTCCCTGGCTTGGGTGTAGTGTGTGTAAAGACCTATAAAACTTTATGGGCTTCCCTGGTGGCACAGTGTTTGAGAGTCCGCCTGCTGATGCAGGGGACACGGGTTCGTGCCCTGGTCTGGGGAGATCCCGCGTGCCGCGGAGCAGCTGGGCCCGTGAGCCATGGCCGCTGGGCCTCCGCGTCCGAAGCCTGTGCTCCGCAATGGGAGAGGCCACGGCAGTGAGAGGCCCGTGTACCGCAAAAAAAAAAAAAAGACCTATAAAACTTTAAAAATATCAATTGAAAGAATCAGTATACGTTGAGTACCTACTACATATCTGTAAGGCATTATGCTAGATACCACAGGGTGTACACATCCCTAGGTTCTAGAACATGATGTCTGAACTCCAGAAAATTGTAATGCATTGGGAGAGACAAACAAAATACACTCACAAAAAGATATACACTGCTTTGTAAAGCTGAGTGTTCAGTACATGAGGTAAGACAACTGATTTTTCAACTGTGCTCCATGAAATCTGATTTCTTAAGGGTACCTGAGCAGACAGAGCAAAAGCTGAATAAATAAGGTTCTAGGATAATTCCGAATCCCCTCCCCCACCACTGCCTTATAAGTGGGATTCAGCATGAGATTTCCTTGGGGGTAGTGGGGAACAAACTATTCTGTGCTGAAAATAAAATATAGTAAAGCTTAGAAGCCATTGTTATAGGCAATCAAAACAGACCACAGTGAGCTGGGAAGGTCAGGGAAGACTCTAAAGAGGAAAGGAGATTTGAGCTTGGTCTTGAAAAAGTATCTAAAATTCTAGTTAGGAAGGAAGATATTCAGCGTGGAGAATAAATCCAACAGTAAGATAACCAAGCTCAAAAATGGAGAGAAGAATATCTAGCATGCAGAAAACACCACCTTAGGTCAAGAAGCAGATTAATACTGGGGAATAATGAGATGAGGTTGAAAAAGAGAAGTTCCACTGGGGAGGGCCCTGAATGCCAAGGTATGGCATCCCAACTTTATTCTGTAATCAACAGTGGTCACTGTAGATTTTTTAACAAGGGATGAGATGTCTGACAACAAAGTAATATAGCCTAGAGCAATAGTTATTTTGACTGTGATCATCACAGAAAGTTTCTGAGTCCTGTAACTCAAAGTAAATTTATCATTCAAGGAAGAAATGACAGAGCCTTAGCAAGAGAACTGAGGTGGAGACTACTGGAACAGCTGAAGTAGGCAAGAGAGCTCAAGGATGTCAGCTTCAAAAGTGCAAATACAGGAGAGGAAAAGCAGCAATAATGAGCTCTAAGAAACACAGTATGCCACGTGAAGAAGTTCTTTCCTGAGCAAGAAGCAACTCCAAGGAAAAGTATAGTGTATCATCTTAAGAGTCTCTTATTTTCAGTCCAAACATCACTCCTTGTGTTAAAAATAAATTAATTAAAAATTTAAAGAGAGACTCTATGGTTTTCTAGTTACAATCAAACCAAACCACCCAAATCATTTTCTTTTGTTCTTTTCTGAGATCTGGCCTAGGTACTCCTTTGACCAAAGTCTGGAAAGAATCAACTGATATGGAGAAGCAAATACCTAAGTTCTGTTCTTGTTAAAAATACAATTTGCAAATTAATTTGTGTTTCTGTTCCTCTGATGGAAATCAACGGGAAAGCCTAGAATATGACTAAACAACAGGACAGACATCTCGATCAGTGCACCATTCAGAAAGTGCAAAGGATACAGGGCTTCCACAATAAACAACCATACAAATGCTTTTGATGTTACAATATACTTTATCACAAGTCTGAATAAAGTAATTCAACCTAGAAGCTCTATTTAGGCAGCGCCAATCTGCACCAGAATGCATCAATAATGAAGAAACCTGATACTCTTCCTATACAAAACGAATTACAAAACTTTATAGTACTGTGATAAAATGAGATAAAAAAATATTCCTGAGAGAAAAATATATCCTACTTAAATATTAAAAAGCAGTAGTTCTGGGGACTTCCCTGGCGGTCCAGTGGTTAAGACTCTGCACTTCCACTGTAGGGGGCAAGGGTTTGATCCCTGGTCCGGGAACTAAGATTCCACATGCATGCATGTGGCGCAGCATGGCCAAAAGTAAATAAATAAATAAATATGCAATAGTTCTTATTTCCCCTACTAATAAACTCTGTTTGTGAGATGTACAAATTGGATTCCCTAGTTAAAACTTTAGGCAAAACATTTTTAAGATAAAATATTTCACCTTAGTTTTACTAGGCCCTTCATGTAACATAAAGGCACTGTAACTAGCAATTTAACATTTGAAAAGCCATTTTCTTAAAACCTTTAATTAGCTAAATTAAAAGTTGAGCTGAAATTGTTCAGAAATTTTATCACTTAAAATGCTGCTGCGGGGAGGAGTCAAGATGGTGGTGTGGGAAGACACGGACTTAGCATCTCCCTACAACTAGGGTGCCTGCCGGCTGCTGGTGGGGAACTCTGACCCCCAAGAAGACAGGAGGAACCCCAGAGTGAACCAGTAGGACGCAGGGGGACCAAGGGGAGAGAAGTGGAGGCCAATCAAGATTGGTGCCCCTGAGGCCGGGGAGATCAGAAGAGGCAGGTGGGAGGGGCTCTCCAGGAAGAGCGGGAAAGGAGCAGAGGGCAATCACCTGGCCTACTCGGGCAGCGGAGCCTGCTGAGCTCTCAAGCCGGTTCCCCCCGCCCCAAAGCCCCATCCAGGCCACATGGGACCTGGGGGCACAGGAGGGAGGCTGGGGAGATCAGGAGTGGCAGGTGGGAGGGGCCATCCAGGGGGAGCAGAAGGGTGGAGGGCAATTGCCCACCTACTGAGGGCAGGGGAACCTGCTGAGCTCCCAGGCCAGTCCCCTGCCCTCCAAGGCCCCCCCCTCCCACCCCCACCCAGCCACACTGGTCCTGGGGGCATAGAAGGGAGGCCCAAGAGATGAGGAGAGGCAGGCGGGAGGGGCCCTCCCAGATCTCAGACCAGAGGAGCAGGTGAGATGAGAGGAGGGCGTTTGCCCTGCCCACTCGAGCCCAGGAAGGCTGCTGGGCTCACAGGTGAGGTCCCGTGCCCTGAGACCAGGGGTGGGGGGCACACCTGGGCCCCTTCTGTTCCTTCCAGCCCTGTGGGTCCTGAGCATTGGCCCTGCCCACCACCCAAACCTCACCCTTGTTTAGGCCCTGCTCTCCAGGGCCAAGGCCTCCCCGCCTCCACCTCCCCAGCCCCTTTTTTTCCCCTTTTCCCTTTCTCTTTTTTACTATTGTGGTACTGATGTACCTTCCGGTTGCTGATTCATCTATATTATTATTTTTATATTCTTTCTAACATATCTGTTAGTTTCCTAGTCTAATTTTATTTTTTACTTTGTTATTGTTCTCTTTTTAATTTTTTTTTTTTTTTTTTTTTGCTGCCCTACACGGCTTGCGGGATCTTGATTCACGAGCCCGGGGTCAGGCAGAAGCTCCTGCGGTGGGAGCTCTGAGTCCGAACCACTGGACTAACAGAGAACCTCAGACCTCAGGGAATATTCATCAGAGTGAGGTCTCACAGAGTTCCTCATCTCAGCACCAATACCCACCTCTACCCAATAACATACCCACCTCTACCCAATAACCTACCCACCTCTACCCAATAACCTACTCAGCTCTACCCAATAGTGGTGGAAGCCTCAGGCCAAACAACAAGTAAACCAGGAACACAATCCCACTCATTAAAAAAAAAAAAAAAGAGACGGCACAAAAAACATGTCACAGATGAAGAAGCAAGGTAAAAACCTACAAGACCAAATAAATAAAGAGGAAACAGGCAATCTACCTGAAAAAGAATTCAGAGTAATGATAGTAAAGATGATCCAGAATCTCGAAAATACAATGGAAGCACAGATTGAAAAAATACAAGAAATGTTTAACAAAGATCTAGAAGAACTAAAGAACAAACAGAGGTGAACAACACAATAACTGAAATGAAAAATACACTAGAAGGAATCAATAACAGAATAACAGAGGCAGAAGAACGAATAAGTGATCTGGAAGACAAAATGACAGGAATAACTGCCAAGGAGCAGAATAAGGAAAAAACAATAAAAAGAATTGAAGACAATCTCTGAGACTTCTGGGACAACACTAAACAGACCAACATTCGAATTATAGGCGTCCCAGAAGAAGAATAGAACAATAAACGGTCTGAGAAAATATTTCAAGAGATTATAGTGGAAAACTTCCCTAACATGGGAAAGGAAATAGTCACCCAAGTCCAGGAAGCACAGAGAGTCCCATACAGGATAAACCATAGGAAAAACACACCAGGACACATATTAATCAAGCAAAAATTAAATTCAAAGAAAAAATATTAAAAGCAGTAAGGGAAAAATAATGTACAAAGGAATCCCCATAAGGTTATCAGCTGATTTTTCAGTGGATACTCTACAGGCCAGAAGGGAGTGGCAAGATATACTTAAAGTGGGGCTTCCCTGGTGGCACAGTGGTTCAGAGTCCGCCTGCCAATGCAGGGGACACGGGTTCGTGCCCCAGTCTGGGAAGATCCCACATGCCGCGGAGCGGCTAGGCCCATGAGCCATGGCCGCTGAGCCTGCGCATCCGGAGCCTGTGCTCCGCAACGGGAGAGGCCACAACAGTAAGAGGCCTGTGTACGGCCAAAAAAAAAAAAAAAAGATATACTTAAAGTGATGAAAGAGAAAAACCTACAACCAAGATTACTCTACCCAGCAAGGATCTCATTCAGATTCGATGGAGAAGTCAAAAGCTTTTCAGACAAACAAAAGCTAAGAGAATTCAGCACCACCAAACCAGCTTTACAACAAATGCTAAAGAAACTTCTCTAAGCAGGAAATGCCAAGAGAAGGAAAAGACCCATAAAAAACAAACCCAAAACAATTGAGAAAATGCTAATAGGAACATACATATCGATAATAACATTGAATGTAAATGGATTAAATGGCCCAACCAAAGGACACAGACTGGCTGAATGGATACAAAAACAAGACCCATATATATGTTGTCTACAAGAGACCCACTTCAGACCTAGAGACACATACAGACTGAAAGTGAAGGGATGGAAAAAGATATTCCATGCAAATGGAAATCAAAAGAAAGCTGGAATAGCAATACTCCTATCTGATAAAATAGACTTTAAAATAAAGACTGGGGCTTCCCTGATGGCGCAGTGGTTGAGAGTCCGCCTGCCGATGCAGGGGACCAGGGTTAGTGTCCCGGTCCGGGAAGATCCCACATGCCACGGAGCCGCTAAGCTCATGAGCCATGGCTGCTGAGCCTGCGCATCCAGAGCCTGTGCTCCACAACGGGAGAGGCCACAACAGTGAGAGGCCCGCGTACCGCAAAAAAAATAATAAAATAAAATAAAATAAAATAAAATTACAAGAGATAAGGAGGGACACTACATAATGATCAAGGGATCAATCCAAGAAGAAGATATTATAAATGTTTATGCACCCAACATAGGAACACCTCAATACATAAGGCAAATGCTAACAGCCATGAAAGAAGAAATCGACAGTAACACAATAATAGTAGGGGACTTTAACACCCCGCTTACACCAGTGGACAGATCATCCAAACAGAAAATAAATAAGGAAACACAAGCTTTAAATGACACAACAGATCAGACAGATCTAACTGATATTTATAGAACATTCCACCCAAAAGTGGCAGAATACACTTTCTTCTCAAGTGCACACGGAACATTCTCTAGGATAGCTCACATCTTGGGTCACAAATCAAGCCTCGGAAAATTTAAGAAAACTGAAATCGTATCAAGCTTCTTTTCTTACCACAATACTATAGGAGTGTAAATCAATTACAGGAAATAAACTGTGAAAAACATAAATACACGGAGGCTAAACAGTGCACTACTAAATAACCAAGAGATCACTGAAGAAATCAAAGAAGAAATATAAAAAATACATTGAAACAAATGACAATGAAAACATGACGACCCAAAACCTATGGGACGCAGCAAAAGCAGTTCTAAGAGGGAAGTTTACAGCAATTCAATCTCACCTCAAGAAACAAGAAAAATCTCAAATAAACAATCTAACCCTACACTTAAAAGAACTAGAGAAAGAAGAACAAAGAAAACCCAAAGTCAGTAGAAGGGAAGAAATCATAAAGAACAGAGCAGAAATAAATGAAACAGAAATGATGAAAACAACAGCAAAGATCAATAAAACTAAAAGCTGGTTCTTTGAGAAGATAAACAAAATTGATAAACCCTTAGCCAGACTCATCAAGAAAAAAAGGGAAAGAACGCAAATAAAATTAGAAATGAAAAAGGAGAAATCACAACTGACACTGCAGAAATACAAAGGACTATTACAAACAACTACATGCCAATAAAATGGACAACCACAAAGAAATGGACAAATTCTTGGACAGGTACAATTTTCCAAGACTGAACCAGGAAGAATTAGAAAATATAAACAGACCTATCACAAAATAATGAATTGAAACCGTAATTAAAAATCTTCCAACAAACAGAAGTCCAGGACCAGATGGCTTCACAGGCAAATTCAATCAAACATTTAGAGAAGAGCTAACACAGATCCTTCTCAAACTCTTCCAAAAAACTGCAGAGGGAGAAACACTCCCAAATTCATTCTACAAAGCCACCATCACCCTGATACCAAAACCAGAAAAGAAATCACAAAAAAAGAAAACTACAGACCAGTATCACTGATGAACATAGATGCAAAAATCCTGAACAAAATACTAGCAAACAGAATCCAACAGCACTTTAAAAGAATCACACACCATGATCAAGTGGGATTTATCCCAGGGATGCAAGAATTCTTCATATATGCAAATCAATCAATGTGATACACCACATTAATAAATTAAGGAATAAAAACCATATGATCATCTTAACAGATGCAGAAAAAGCTTTTGAACAAAATTCAATACCCATTTATGATAAAGACTCTCCAGAAAATGGGCATAGAGGGAACCTACGTCAACATAATAAAGACCATATATGACAAACCCACAGCAAGCATCACACTCAATGGTGAAAAACTGAAAGCATTTCCACTAGGATCAGGAACAAGACAAGGATGTCCACTCTTGCCACTCTTTTCTTTTTCTTTTTAAATTTATTTATTTATTTATTTATTTATTTTTGGCTGCGTTGGGTCTTTGTTGCTGCGCACAGGCTTTCTCTAGTTGCAGCGAGTGGGGGCTACTCTTCGTTGCAGTGCACAGGCTTCTCTTGTTGTGGAGCACGGGCTCTAGGCACACGGGCTTCAGCAGTTGTGGCACGTGGGCTCAGTAGTTGTGGCTTGCGGGCTCGAGAGCACAGGCTCAGTAGTTGTGGTGCACGGGCTCAGTTGCTCCGCGGCATGTGGGATCCTCCTGGACCAGGGCTCAAACCCGTGTACCCTGCACTGGCAGGCTGATTCCCATCCACTGCGCCCCACTCTTATTCAACATAGTTTTGGAAGTCCTAGCCATGGCAATCAAGAGAAAAAGAAATAGAAGGAATACAAACTGGAAAAGAAGAAGTAAAACTGTCACTATTTGCTGATGACATGATACTATACATAGAAAATCCTAAAGATGCCACTGGAAAACTACCAGAATTGATCACTGAATAAGGCTGCAGGATACAAAATTAATGCACAGAAATCTCTGGCATTCCTATACACCAACAACGAAAAATCAGCAAGAGAAATTAAGGAAACACTCCCATTTACCACTGTAACAAAAAGAATAAAATACCTAGGAATAAACCTGCCTAAGAAGGTGAAAGACTTATACTCAGAAAACTATAAAACACTGATGAAAGAAGTCAAAGATGACATAAACAGGTGGAGAAATATACCATTTTCCTGGATTGAAAGAAATCAATATTGTGAAAATGACTATACTGCCCAAAGCAATCTACAGATTCAGTGCAATCCCTATCACACTACGAACGGCATTCTTCACAGAATTAGAACAAAAAAATCTTACAATTCGTATGGAAACACAAAAGACACCAAATAGCCAAAGCAATCTTGAGGAAAAAAAAAAAACAAAAAAAAAAACGGAGGTATCAGGCTCCCTGACTTCAAACTATACCACAAAGTTACAGTAATCAAGACAGTATGGTACTAGCACAAAAAGGGAAATATAGATCAATGGTACGGGATAGAATGCCCAGAGATAAACCCATGCCCATATGGGCACCTAATTTATGACAAAGGAGGCAAGAACATACAATGGAGAAAAGACAGTCTCTTCAATAAGGGGTGCTGGGAAAACTGGATGGCTACATGTAAAAGAATGAAATTAGAACACTCTTTAACACCATACACAAAAATAAACTCAAAATGGATTCGAGACCTAAATGTAAGACCAGACACTATAAAACTTTTAGAGGAAAACATAGGAAAGACACTTTTTGATATAAACCACAGCAAGATCTTTTCTGACCCACCTCCTAGAATAACAGAAATAAAAACAAAAATAAACAAATGGGACTTAATTAAACTTAAAAGCTTTTGCACAGCAAAGGAAACCACAAACAAGACCAAAAGACAATCCTCAGAATGGGAGAAAATATCTGCAAATGAAACAACAGACAAAGGATCAATCTCCAAGATATACAACAGCTCATGGAGTTCAATATCAAAAAAACAAACAATCCAGTTAAAACAATGGGCAGAAGACCTAAATAGACACTTCACCAAGGAAGACACACAGATGGCCAAGAGGCACATGAAGAGATGCTCAACATCACTAATTATTAGAGAAATGCAAATCAAAACTACAATGAGGTATCACCTCACGCTGGTCAGAATGGCCGTTATCAAAAAAGATAGAAACAATAAATGCTGGAAAGGATGTGGTGAAAAGGGAACCCTCCTACACTGTTGGTGGGAATGTAAATTGATACAACCACTATGGAAAACAGTATGGAGGTTCCTTAAAAAACTGAAAATAGAACTACCATATGACTCAGCAATCCCAGTACTGGACAATACCCTGAGAAAACCATAATTCAAAAGGAGAAAAAACCACAGTGGGGTGGGGATGGTGGTGTGCTGAATTGGGTGACTGGGATTGACATGTATACACTGATGTGCATAAAATTGATGACTAATAAGAACCTGCAGTATAAACAAACAAACAAAAAACAATACTAAACTCTCTTTGGTTTATTTGTATGGAAATATATTAATATAAATGTTTCAGACATTACATGAAATTTCTAAAAATCTTATATGTTCTGGTATAATGTTGTAAGTCATAATTCTAGTTATTACTTTAAAATGTATATCTCAGAAATAACTAAATTTCCTTGTCAATTGCATTATTATGAACTTTCATCAAATCTTTAACCGTGGTCATTTTTAAGTCTTTTGTCATTTACAGACAGTTCTGGGTGTACTCTGATGCTTTTGCAAAAATGTTCCTATAAAAGGGTTTCATCTTCAAGGAATTCATGGAAAAGACTCTGACAAGTAGAGGTTTGTGGTAACTAACTATACCGCTGAACTGAATGAATAAGCATTTTCAGAACTCTAATGGAAAACTGATGAATTCATAAAAGTGCTAACAAAAGATCAAGATGAAAAAAAATTAATTACATGGGACTGAGTGAACTGATGAGGATGATTATAGTTTTTGTGACTCTGTTTGAACAATAATAAAAAAAAAATCCCACAAGGACTCAGAGGCAAAAAATATACAAATCAATTTTCACTGCAAAGTAAAGGAGCTGTTACAGTGGAGGATTACGGGACTGAATGTCAATATTATGACATAGTGTGAGTGTGTTTCGTGTTTGGTAATTGCAATCACTGTTGCTTTTGTTGTGGTCATCATTTACAATGCTTGGTGTCAGTTTATTTATTTCTTGTAAAAATAAAATACAGTGTGTGTGTGTGAAAAAAACAAGAAACAAAAAGTCATGCACCACAATGTTCACTGCAGCACTATTTACAATAGCGAGGACATGGAACCAACCTAAATGACCATCGACAGATGAATGAATAACGAAGATGTGGCACATACATACAATGGAATATTACTCAGCCATAAAAAGGAACAAAATTGAGTTATTTGTAGTGAGGTAGATGGACCTAGAGTCTGTCATACAGAATGAAGTCAGAAAGAGAAAAACAAATACTGCATGCTAACGCATATATATGGAATCTAAAAAAAAGGGTACTGATGAACCTAGTTGCAGGGCAGGAATAAAGAGGTAGACATAGAGAATGGACTTGAGGACATGGGGTGGGAGGGTGAAGCCAGAGTAGCATAGACGTATATACACTACCAAATGTAGAATAGTTGGCTGGTGGGAAGCAGCAGCATAGAACAGGGAGATCGGCTCAGTGCTTTGAAATGATGTAAGGGGTGGGAAAGGGAGGATGGGAGGGAGGCTCAAGAGGGAGAGGATATGGGGACATGTGTATGCATATGGCTGATTCGCTTTGTTGTGCAACAGAAACTAACCCAGTATTGTGAAGCAATTATACTCCAATATAGATGTATTAAAAAATAAATAAATAAAATAAAATAAAATAAAATAATTGAAAATACCTAAAAAATGCTGGTCTACTTGACTTAAAAAATCAACCAAGTACCAGGGAAAAAAATTTAAGCCCACAAACCAGATTCCTTTGAAAAATCTGAATGAAGATCAGTCAGTAGTCAAGACTCCACAGGATCAAGTGCACAACCAATTCTACAGCAAAGCCAGATTAATGTAACACAGAAGAACAAGAGAAAAATCGAAGTCCACTTCGTGAGGCCTGCTGTATTTAAAAAACAAGGTGATAGATGCCACAGAACATTAGATTTCTAATTCCTACATTACTTCCAGAATAGTTCAGGCAAAATTCTAACAAAAACCTCAATAGAAAGATACACTTTGTATAGTGGTATCCAGAGGTGAACATTCTGTTTTCAGCTTCTCCATTAGGCTCCTGGTTCAGAACCCCATTTTGAGCGGGGAGGAGGAGCCTTTAGCCTATGCCATCCTAAAGAAGGTACTGTTTTCATCTCAAAAGTTAAGGGAAGACAGAGAAAGGAAAGGGGAAAGAAAGTGATTTTATAGAAGATTTAGGGCAAAAAATCCAAGGTAAATTCAGAAATATTCAGGAATCAGAAAACAGAATGTGGGAACTGTCTTCCAATACTATTAGCCAATACAGTAGTCTTTTTACAACAACTAACTCTTAAACTTATAGCAAAAGTGTTTGGCAACAGATTAAGAAAAAGTTAGTAGACAAAATTAATTCCAATTCTTGAACAGCTATACAAACACCATTCTGTTTCCTCGGCAGATATATAAAACATTTTACAGATTCAGACTGTTCTTCTGTAGTATAAATTAGAAGACCAACTGTTCAAGTGCACATTCTCACTTAAAACTATTTGCCAGGTCTGATCAGAAATTAAGGTGGAGACAATTTATCCACACTCCTTTATTGCCCTGCTTTATTACTAGTTTTTTAATATATTTGGTGTTCATAAGACTCCACTGAGACTGTGCAGAGCAAGAGAAAAAATAAAACTAAAACCAGACAGTAACTAGGTATACTTGCATTAGACAATACTACTAAGTAAACTGTCTTCCTGAAAATGTCCTGGACTTGTCTGAATTACCTACTAGGGAGTTCAGGAATGCTACCTTTTTTATTGGCACAAAAATAGACATATAGATCAATGGAAGAGTATAGAGAGCCCAGAAATAAACCCACACATCTACCGTCAATTAATCTCCAACAAAGGAGGCAAGAATATACAATCGAGAAAAGACAGTCTCCTCAGCAAGTGGTACTGGGAAAGCTGTACAGCTGCATGTAAATCAGTGAAGTTAGAACACTTCCTCACACCATACACAAAAGCAAACTCAAAATGGCTCATAGACAAATACAACACATGACACCATAAAACTCCTAGAAGAGAACACAGGCAAAACATTCTCTGACATAAATTGTAGCAATGTTTTCTTAGGTCAGTCTCCCAAGGCAATAAATAAAAGCAAAAATAAACAAACAGAACCTCATCAAACCTATAAGCTTTTGCACAACAAAGGAAACCATAAACAAAACGAAAAGACAACCCACAGAACTGGAGAAAATATTTGCAAATGATGAGACCGACAAAGGCTTAATTTCCAAAATATACAAACAGCTCATACAACTCAGTATCAAAAAAACAAACAACCCAATCAAAAAATGGGCAGAAGACCTAAACAGACATTTCCCCAAAGAAGACATACAGATGGCCAACAGCATATGAAAAGATGCTGAACATCACTAATTATTAGAGAAATGCAAATCAAAACTACCACTTCACACTGGTCAGAATGGCCATCATCAAAAAGTCTGCAAATAATAAATGCTGGAGGGTATGGAGAAAAGGAAACCCTCCTATACTGTTGATGGGAATGTAGCTGGTGCAGCCAGTATGGAGAACAGTACGGAGGTTCCTTGAAAAACTAAAAATAGAAGAGTTATAAACATGAAGAATATAGCAGATAATTTCTGTATGCTCTAAAAACATACAGAGATAAAATTTTAATAAATGAAACCATATATTTTAATAAACATGGAACACTTCCCTATTATGTACCTCAAACTACTCTGTTTAGGTTTCCATCACCTGTTCCACCATACCTGTTTAATTTTTTTTATCTCAATAAACTCTGTGCCACCTCCATACTGGCCTCAGTAAATGCTGATGGATCTCCATTTACTATTTGGCCCTGGCATGGACATACATCCCTCTTTAACTAGCCCACAGCAAGGTTGAGGCAGTAAACTTTCTAACAGTACAGTTTTAACAGAAGACCATTCGAACATGGACTTACTTAGAAAAGCTACTCCCAAAGCTACTCCCAAAGCCCAAGACAACCCCCTGACAGGGCTTTCCTGCTCAGCTTCCTAGACAGCCCCCAGCCACAAGACCACCTGCCTACCTACCACAAGGCCTATCCTACCTCCTGCCCAAAGGGCAGGCTGTCGATCCCAATCACTTCTCCACCTTTAGAGCTGCCTGCCTGTCCAATGTTAGCACCTCTTGCCCATCTATAGAACCTACTGCACTCCTTGCTCCAAGAATGTGCCTACTCAGCTGCAAGGCTATGGCCGGCCCCGCCATACCAGAGCACCGCCCATGAATGAATCTGGAACACAGAATTTAAGGATTCTCAGGCCATATCCTGCTCTGGGATCTGCCTCTTCCTTAGCGACTGACATGGCATTCCTAATGTCATGCCCTTCAGAAAAGATCCCGCTTTGTTACTCATAGGACCCCACCCTAAGAGACATACAGGATGCCCACATGAAAACAAAACAGTGCAACACCAGAATAAAATAATCTGTGCAGTTTTATTTCTCACTGCTCTCTAATCACACATTCACAACCCGACTTCCTCCAACTACTACAACATACACAATTTTTCATGTCTCTGAACTCCATTTGGGATTCAATGTCACCAATTTCAACTTTCCATTTTTCCTGAATTCTTTCACATGCTTTGGTATCTCCAACTCTGAAAATGCCTAGAGCAGAGCTTCTTAACATGGAGTACATGAACTCCCTAGGAAACAGTGAACACCACGGAATTAAATGTAGAAGTCTCTGCATATGCGTTTTGTGTAGGGTGAGGGTATACAGCATCCCTAAGTTCTCAAAAGGGACCCAAAATATATTAGGTCTTGAATTTCTCTGTACTGTCTATAGCAATTAGCATAGCAATGAATACATTACAGAGCCCAGTAAGTATTTGCTGCCTGGCTGTAGACATAAGACCGCTTATGGCTTTCTTGTTCTTTGCATGAAACTGCTTCTTTAAAAGTATATGAAGGCCCTCATTTCATACATTCAAAAGACATTTATTGGGACTTCCCTGGTGGCGCAGTGGATAAAAATCCGCCTGCCAATGCAGGGGACATGGGTTCAATCCCTGGTCCAGGAAGATCCCACATGCTGCGGAGCAACTAAGCCCGTGCACCATAACTATAGAAGCCCATGTGCCACGACTACTGAAGCCTGCGCGCCTAGAGCCCTTGCTCCACAAGAGAAGCCACCACAATGAGAAGCCCATACAGAGTGACAAAGAGTAGCCCCCTCTCGCCACAACCAGAGAAAGCCTGCACACAGCAATGAAGACCCAATGCAGCCACCCCCCCCCAAAAAAGACATTTATATTGAGAGCATATTGTGTGACAAAACACCATACTAGGCTCCAAGGATGAAAAAAATACAGTATCCATACACACAGAGCTCATAATGGGGGAGACAGAAACATCTAATTATAATACAACATGGTATAAGGGCAGTGATGGAGAGATGCTGGAGAGGAGGCTTCTATGTGATAGCCGATATTATGAGAGTATATAAGCGACTGAAATGTGGGTAAGAGCAATGGGCAAAGAAAGAAAGGGAGTTCCCTGGTGGTCTAGTAGTTAGGATTCGGCACTTTCACTGCCATGGCCCGGGTTTAATCCCTAGTCAGGGAACTAAGATCCTGCAAGCCACGAGGCGTGGCAAAAATAAAAAAATAAAATTTAAAAAAAAAAAAAAAAGAGGGCTTCCCTGGTGGTGCAGTGGTTGAGAGTCTGCCTGCCGATGCAGGGGACACGGGTTCGTGCCCCATTCTGGGAGGATCCCACATGCCCCGGAGCGGCTGGGCCCGTGAGCCATGGCTGCTAAGCCTGAGCGTCCGGAGCCTGTGCTCCGCAACGGGAGGGGCCCCAACAGTGAGAGGCCCACGTACTGCAAAAAAAAAAAAAAAAAAAAAGAAAGAAAGAAAATAAATAAATAAAGTTGTTAAAGAGACTAAACCTTAAAAGCTCATGTCAGGGAATTCCCTGGTGGTGCACTGGTTAGGACTCTGCTCTTCCACGGCAGGGGGCACAGATTTGATCCCTGGTCGGGGAACTAAGATCCCACCATGTTGCACAGCATGGCCAAAACAAACAAACAAACAAAAAAGGGGTGGGAAAAAGTGAGACAGAGACACTCAAGCAAATAATTACAATTTTAAAAATTATTATTATTAAAAAAAAAAGTTCATGTCATAAGAAAAGAAAAAAAGAAACACTAGGGGAACACAAACACATTGAAGGGCAGTGTGACAGAAATGAAGCCCAAGAATAAAGCAGGATAGAACTGATTAATAAGACCCATGAAAAACAGAGGAGCAGCTTCTGAAGGAGGGTGAAATCAACAGTGTCAAATGCAGCAGTAAAGACTGAAACAGCCCCAAAGATCTAGCAACTAGAGGTTACTGGTAGCCTCAGAAGTTTCCAAGTTGTGAGCATAAAAGGCAGACTACTACTCCTCATGGGAGGAGTCAGTAGAAAATGCGAGTTAAGAAATTTGGATAAGAAAGGAATACAGAACAGTAGTTAGAAGAATTCAAGATAAAAAGGGATCCTTTTTAGGATGAGAAGGACTTGAACCAGTTGTCAGGCTAAAGGGAAAGAGTAAGTGGAAAGGAAGAGGTTGAAGAGTCTGGACACAGAGAGGTGACATAAAAGAGCAAGAACCCAGCAATGGTAAAATGGACAGAGTCAAGGGCATGACTGGAGAAGCTGGGATTAAACAGGAAGTGAGATATCTCCTCTACTAAAGCTAAAGGAAAGAGAACAATGATGGCAAGGGGGAAGATAAATCTGTAGATGGGGGAGGGGACAGTTGATTATAGAGAGCATTCCCAATAACCAATTTTCTCATGTATGGTTTTTGACTTACTGTGACAAAGGAGCTGGCAAGCAAAAGTGATTCTTAAGACTAAATCTAGGGCTTCCCTGGTGGCGCAGTGGTTGAGAGTCCGCCTGCCGATGCAGGGGACACGGGTTCGTGCCCCAGTCCGGGAAGATCCCACATGCCACGGAGTGGTTAGGCCCGTGAGCCATGGGCGCTGAGCCTGCATGTCCGGAGCCTGTGCTCCGCAACGGGAGAGGCCACAACAGTGAGAGGCCCGTGTACCACACACACAAAAAAAGACTAAATCTAACTTGAAATAAGGAATTAGATGAAATTACACTATACTAGATGAATCTAGAGTCAAAGGATGAGTGTTGAGACACAATATGTTCTGTGTTATTTCACTAAAACTGCTACAATATGTATTTTTGAACAGCCGTAATAGCTGAAATGCAGTAGGGAAAATAATCTAGGTCTAGACTTGGCAAACTTTTCCTATAAAGGGCCAGATGGTAAACATTTTTTGGCTTTGAAAGCCATATAGTCTCTATTATAACTATTCAACTCTACCGCTGTAGCATTAAAGCAGCCACAGACAATGCATAAATGAATGGGCATAACTGTGTTTCAATAAAACTTTATTTATTGATGAGTCAATTTGATCCACAGGCTTTAAGTCTGCTGATCCCTGTTCTACAGGCTGAGAATAGTACAAAGGAAATGAAGCAGTAGAAAGAAGCATGAGAGAGAATGGAATAAGGAAGTACAAAAGAAGAGAAGCCACAGAACTAAAATACAGCTGAGTTGGGGTATTAAATCAAAGAGCAAAATATGAATAAAGGAGCAACAGGAAGAGCAGAAAGAGAATAAAGGAAAAAAGGAGATGAGAAAGGGATGTTGGAAAGAGACAGAAAACCAAGTAAAAATCGAGTAGCAACAATATGCCAATTCCAAGGTAGACAGATACAAAGTCAGCTGAATGCCCTAAAAAATAGATGGCAAAATGAAAAGGGGAAAATGAGAGCATCCCAGATCTGTCTGCACTGGAATTCAAATAAAAGATAAAAAACACACACTAATTTTCCAGTGATAATCTAATGGTCTCTTCTAATTACACATGTGCAAAGTGAACCCACGGCTTGCAAGGTAAGATGTAAAGCTACTCTTCACTTTGCCCATAAATCAAACTGGTATGTGTACAACATTCAAGAGGTCAGATGAAACTTTTTCACCATATCCTAAGATATCAATTATTTCTAGGCCTATTATTCATTTGCATATGTATATGAATGACTTTTAAACCTTATTAAAATCAATGAAGTTAAGCATTAAAAACTTAAAAGCCACACTGACCTTACTAACTCTAAGAAGTTTTCCCCAAAAGAAAGCCAAACATATAAAAAGGAAAAGAATTTTTGAAGAATATAATAATCTGCATATTTATTCTGCATGAGGATTTTGTTTTTTACTTTTGGCTTTATTTGTGGTGAAATCCTTTAAGGTAAATCCAGATTAATTCTGAACCAGCTCAGCTAAACAATAAATTAGACCACATAATTTATGTCACTATAGGACAATGTTTAAGAACATGACTTGAGGTTAGAGAGCATTTGGGTTTGTGTCCTCACTTTATCAAGTTAATTAATCATGTCTCAAGTTCCCTCACCTACAACATGTGGATAATAATCACACCCATTTCAGAAAGAAGTTGTGATGATTAAATGAAAAAATGCACATAAAATGCTTAGCACAGAGTCCAACACATAGAATAGGCACTTGATTTTAGTTACGTATGATCAACTTAAGATTTTGACAGTACTATTACTGAATAGAATTATAAGATAAAAGCTCAGAAAGGAAACAAATTTCCCTCTTCTTTTAGGAAGCTACGATGTAATATTAGCTTTTTTGTTCTTATCACTCATTCACTTCCATTAATCCTTAAAAAAAACACCTCAATCCATCTACCCATTTAAAACATAGCAAAGTGGTATCAAACTGATACCACTGGGGACTATTCAAGATAATCTACAATTCTGAGACAGAAAGGGCACTGTGAGGTAAGGAAAGAAAGTACAAATCCTCATGACCTCCAGAACAGAGCCATTCCTAGGATCTTATCATATGAAACTCATGGCTCACATGCTTTACTACACCTCAGAATCAAATACTCAGAGCCTCACCCAGGCTAATTACAATGAAATCAGAATCACCAAAAGTGAGATCTCGGCAATTTTTAAAACCCATGGAGACTAAAATGTGAAACCAGCACTAAGAATCACTAGTTAAATCCTTCCTTCCTTTACTCAAGGAGACTAGAAATCTGAGTATGTGTTTAACAAAAAATAATATAAATCTAAAAGCAGTACTAAGTGCCTTAATTTTCACAATAAATCATGCCAATTAATTACTCTAAAAAATTTTTCTCTATAGTATCTCCAAAATAACACTTTTATAGAGGCAACTTCTGCCAGGGTAGTGTTAAGAATCAGGATTAAGAGAACTGAAATCCTAAACACATGACTTAATACTATTTTCAGGATACTATGCACTGGACAGAATTGTATAATTCACTAAACCACTACAGTCTTTAAGTAAAATACCTGAAATTACTCCACTACTAGATGTCCTCATCAAAAAAACTATTTATGTACATAGTAAAATACATCCATCCCCTTATGAGTGTACTGAACGCTGTCAAAGCTGTTGCTCTGATTTGCATTTTCTTGGCTTTCGACAATAAACACAAATTACCTGAGAAATAAAGGCATAATAAAATAGTAAACAAAATAAAGTAAAAATTTAAAGACATTAATTTTTAACAGGATCAATGAATGGGATGGATACCATACATGTCTTCAAGCAATATTTACCTTTCCAAACTTGGGAAATGCCAATTCCCTTTAAGAACAAAAACCAAAGCATACTGTGAATGGTTTTTAGCTAAATGGCCGGGTACCCAATAGACCAGGGAACATCTGTTGCTGTTGTTGCCAATACTTTTTCCAGAGTGCTAAGTGATAAATTCAACTAAAATTTTATTTTTCCTTTTGACTTATGATCCAAGTCACTTTTTAAATTTAAAACAGTAAAATACTTCAATAGTGTAAGTATAAATATAAATAATTTTGTGCTCCTGGACATAAACATAATCAACTCCAAAGGCAGTCACTAAAAAAAGACTTGTTTCCTTGTATGGGCCACTGAAGGACTCTTAGACAAAGAGTTGTGAATCAAAGACACAGACATTTAGGAAAATACAAGATCAGAACACAGTGCTTTCATCAGCAATGCAAAAGCAGTTACAGAGTATCTAGCCTGGCTAGCTTCTGAAAAAGCAATCTAACTAAAGGTGAAAACCTTATTAAGAGGTCCAAGAGAAAGACTTTAACTTTCTGGAGGCTTGTAATTTCTAAATAACAGCATAGAAGAATCAGTGCAACAATGAAAACAACTGTTGGTATAGACTGAATAATGAAAATCAAAAACTGCTGTTATAATTTGCAATAGAAATGACTACAGAATTTGCACCCCACCCCAAAACAAATCATTTGAGAATTTTAGAACCAATTTCAAAATTGCTCAGGAGAGCCTTTCAATGTGTTATTGAAAACTCAATACTGCAGAGTATGCTCTCCAAATGAGTAACAGCAATTCCCATATTTTCCTCCTCAATAGACACCTGAAACAGACTAAATTCTAACATAACTACATCACCACTTTTATATTCTTAAAACATAGTCCCATACTCTGAATGTTTCTTCCAGTATACGTGTTCTACTTCTTTACGTTTTTTAACTTCATTAGACAATCATTTTCTATCCATAGCTCTCTGCCTTTCTCCCTTAGCCCTGTGCTTTGATTTCTTTACAAATTAGAAAACTAAAGTATTTATAGAACAAGCATAGTAACACTATAAGTATTAAACATTATAAAACTAAAAACATATAAGCTAAAACACTAAGTCAAATGGGACAATAAATTTTTAGTTGAATATAATCAGTAGCATTCTTGATCGTAAAACTTTAGAAAATTCTTTACAAACTATTTTTTAATAGAATACAAATTCTCATTATTTATCCTACCAAAAGTACCAAGAAATCTTCCCCCGAGGTTTTATATATTTTCCAGCAAAAGTGCATTAAAATTTCCATTTGTCTTAATCAAAAAAGCCCTTATTTCTTAAAAAAAAAAAAGAAAGAAAGAAAGAAAAAGAGAAGTCTGTATGATTAGTGCAGAGAGTCTCTGCCTGAATATATCTAATAAACCATGAAGCATATTTAGGAAATCAAAACTCACCTCTTCTTGCATAACTGGAGTCCATATCTTTAAACTGTACCACAACAAAATCTGAACACTTGAACAAAATGCTCTCCATTATTTCTTCACGTTTTGGCCCCGAACTGGATTCTGTACTTTTCTCATGCGCAGCATCAAGTACCAAATCACACTAGAAAGAATAACATAAGTAAATATTCAAAACATTTATAAAATAAAACCTGACAAGAATACTTTAGCACATCAAGGTACTATTTCTTATATGCCTTGGTAAAAAATTATCTCAAGACATCCTTATAATCATACTTTTTTCTCAGAAATATGATCTACTATCTATTCCAATATTCAAAAATCCTCTCATCTAAAAGTTGGTCTTTACTACCATGGCCTGTCTTAAGCACAATAGTGGAAAAGAGGAAAACAATGAAACGCCAGATCACTGTTCTAGTCCATAATACTTGCAAAGGCAAAACTATTTTAATAAGCACAAAGAGCAAGAAGTCTTTTTGAATACACAAACCCTCTATAAAGTAATCAGTACTTGAAACTGAAGAGCGAAATCATTCAAAGTGGTTTTAAAAAGCGCATTAAAGGTAAAGTACCAAGCATGAAAATATGACAAACATACCTGCCTCACAACTATAAACTGCTAAATCAGAAACTAATAAACACTACAAGGAAGTCATACAAACATATACAGTAGTTGATGATTCAAGGGGTTTTACATTAAAAAAAAAGTAAAAATTACCTTAGGACTGTATGTTTTAAAAACTCCTTCATATATACCTCCGTTTTTCACTTGTACTTCACATTTGGATCCCTAAAAACACACAATTAATTTATCAAAGGAACACTGTGCTATGCATTCATGGGGGTAACTGCTTTCATTTTACTGTTTAATAGCTTCATTCAACATATAGGTAACCACTGACATAATAAAAAATTTTAAAACATTAACAATACACCAAATTCTCAAAATTCTTCAGGAGGCCTTGCTCAGAGTCTGCAATATAAGTTTAAGTAGTGAAATGTAGTATTTTTGACTCCAGTTTTTTTAAGTGACAAAATAATACACTGAAGACAATCAACTAGTAACATTATTTCGTACACAGCAGGGTTAACAAGAATGCTTTTATAGTGAGTTGCAATGGCTTGAATAGAGTTCTCATCTGTTTTCTAAATCGTCCTGATTAAACATGACCTAAGAAATGTTACTTTGAGAATCATTCACATTTTAACTTCATGAAATTATTTTATTCCACTCACAAGGCAGTTTCTCCCCAATACTCTGATAACTTACAACAACTGATGTAAGTATATGAACCATCCTCATATTTGCATAGATTCCATCAAAAGAAATCTGGAATATTAAGAAAAAACATTATTGGCACTCATTATTTATCTTTGTATATATATTAAAGTTAACACTTCTTTTGTTACAAAATATTTAGTTAGGTTTATAATACCTTACACTCATTACAGGGAGATTTGGTTTACTACAATCTTTTGCCTCCTTATGGAGTGTAAGTTTTCAAAAGTGAAATCAGTCGTAACAACTAACAATGTTTTGACTATACATGATACAAAAAAGCAAAAGTGAACTTCCATATATGAGGAAAGACAAAACCACAGGAACAGAAGACAGGTCCATGACTGAAGAGTAGGATTACTACAAACTGGCATGAGGGATTTCTGGAGGTGATAAACTGTTCTATTACCTTGACTGTGGTGGTGGTTACACAATTGTATACATCAAAACTCACAGAACTGTACACTAAATAGGGTTAAATATACCTTAAAAAATAAATAGGGTAGGGACTGCCCTGGTAGACCAGTGGTTGGGAATCCATCTATCAATGCAGGGGATACAGGTTCCAGCCCTGGTCCAGGAGGATCCCACATATCACGGAACAACTAAGCCCATGCGCCACAACTACTGAGCCTGAGCTCTGGAGACCACGAGACACAACTACTGAAGCCTGCGTGCCTACAGCCCATGCTCCGTAACGAGAAGCTACTGCAATGAGAAGCCTGTGCACCACAACGAAGACCTAATGCAGCCATCAATCAATCAATCCTATGCTTAAAAAAATAAATAAATAAAATAAATGGGGTGGAAGGGGAACCTCTGTAGAAGACCCTTGACTATCTCCTCTTAGCATATCTGAATCAATGATATTGTTCTAAGGTCTAATAAACCACATCACTCCTTATTACACACTACATAAGCATGTGTCCTGATTCTAAAGAAGAAAATCTATCCACAATATAGGTGAAGTCTCAAAAAACAGTGACAGCTTCTCATTTATATTTCTTGCATCTTGTGGAACTTGCACCTTCTGTCCTTTGTGCCCAGTTTAATCTCACTGATAAAGTTCCAAAATTTAAAACCAGAAGGCCCTTTTCCAAGGGAGAAAAATGAAAGAAATAAAAGATAGCACATTATTTCAAAAACAAAACCCAAAGTTTTGAAAACTCCACTCCTAGTGTTCCATTTATCTCATTAATCATTTATATTTGCCTTTAGTCATTTATAAAACAAATGAGTTGTTATTAAGCATGAAAAATAAAAATATAATTTACAGATAATTCTGCATTTTACACATGGAGTCATCATTAAAAAACAACAGATAGGACTTCCCTGGTGGCAGGTGGAAGTCCTAAGAATCCGCCTGCCAATGCAGGGGACACGGGTTTGATGGAGCCCTGGTCCGGGAAGATCCCACATGCTGCGGAGCAACGAAGCCCGTGTGCCACAACTACTGAGCCTGCACTCTAGAGCCTGTGAGCCACAACTGCTGAGCTCACACGCTGCAGCTACTGAAGCCCACACGCCTAGAGCCCATGCTCCGCAACAAGAGAAGCCACCACAACGAGAAGCCCACGCACCACAAACAAAGAGTAGCTCCGGCTCACCACAACTAGAGAAAGCCTGTGAGCAGCAACAAAGACCCAACACAGCCATAAATAAATAAATTTATATTAAAAAAAAAATCCAACAGATATAGCTAATGGTCTTACAGCTAACCGTATTAATCTGCAAAGGTTATCTGAGAAGGCAATTTATTTATTATTTTTTGGCCTTGGCTTTTGGTCTGTGGTTTAGAAATCACATTTTAGTTATCAATTTTTCCAAACAAGTAGCATTAAAGTTACTCACCGTAGACTGAGGCAGTCCTTTGCTACTGTTTCGGCCTCTGAAAAGATTAAATGTTATATTTATGAAATTCAACAGGCTAAACAAGCTAAAATTTTTTTTCAAATTTAAAATATCTTATAATTCCATCCAAAAACACACAGGCTATCTGTGGGGAGGGCTCATCTAATATTAAGTATAAAGGCTACATAAGTATGACTCTTGCTGTGCTTTGCTGGCTCAGAGGCCCAGAACAGGTAGGGGTCAAGGGAGGGAGGGAGGGAGGAGGAAAGAAATGTGACCACAATCAAAATGAAATAAAGTAAAAATAAAAACAACCTATTTAAAGAAATAACCAATACCAAATATAATAATCTCTACTCCAAAAGTAACTACTCACTCTGTTATAAAAAGCTACCCAGGAGCAAAATATAGATTCTATTCCTGATTTAACTGACATATTTGACTAACATCAAGTTACTGCCCATATTTTTCCCTCACCTCTAAAAATAGGTACTGTGTTTACAACTGCAGATAGACATCTGAAAATAAGTTGAATCATTCAAAGAACTTTCACTTTAAATAATAAGTGCCTCTGTCAGGATCTATATAACAAGTGCCTTTCCCTGCCAAACCCCTCCCTCTGAAACAGTGCAGTACACCAACATCAGTTGTCAAGTAATTTCCAGTAACATGAACTCTATTTTCAAGTGAACTTAGAAAACATAATACACTGTAAGGCTTGCTCTAATGGAAAAAATTAGGCCCTTTATGAAATGATAAAAAAAATTAATAAAGTAAAATTAGTTACTCTTGAGTAACAGTATTGGAATCTCATTCTAATAAAATAATCACAACACTCAAATAAAGCCACAAACTTCAAACATTCAAAGAGAAGCACAATTCAGGTGAAAAAGCCCAGCAGTATGAATGATGCCCCTTCTCAGAAAAGCAGTACTGATATTAGCACTCCGATGTCAGCTGATTTTGTCTCCAACTCTCATCTACCTTCTCTCATCTAGAAGGAAATGTCTTTGGACTTCCCTGGTGGTCCAGTGGTTAAGACTCCGTGCTCCCAATGCAGGGGGCGCGGGTTCAATCCCTGGTCGGGGAAGATCCCACATGCCCTGTGGCATGGCCAAAAAAAAAGACAGAAAGAAAGAAAATAATGTCTTCAGTCAAATCACCTGAGGTTCCTTCCACTTCTAACATTCTACCTCTCACACGGCACAGACAGAGAAATTCCTAAAGTCTAAGGAATATGACCAATAATTTATCATTTATAAAACATGAAAAACCAGACACTACAGTAAGCATTATGTCAAATCTCTCCCCTACTTTACAGGTAAGGAAACTGTACCTTAGCAGCTAAATATCTTGACCAAAATCATCCAGTTCAAGAGCAGTAGAGCTGGTATTTAAACCAGGTGATCCAAAGTATAGACTTCATTTCTAGATTAAGTTGCCTTTCTGACACTGTATCACAAGGAATAAACTTGACAATAAAGCCTAACCCAATTTCTACATCTTTCAAATACCATTTGAATGTACTGTTTTTCTATTTATTTGTAGTCTGCAGCCAAAGACAAACAGATTTTATTTATTTATTTGTTTGTTTGGCTGCACTGGGTCTTAGTTGTGGCGTGCGGGATCTTTGTTGCCGCATGTGGGATCTTTAGTTGCAGCATGCGAACTCTTACTTGCGGCATGTGGGATCTAGTTCCCTGACCAGAGATTGAACCCTGGCCCCCTGCATGAGGAGCGTGGAGTCTTAGCCACTGGACCACCAGGGAAGTCCCATCAAAGACTATAAAATGGCTAAGTCTTGCCATTTTATCTTATCCTAGTGGTTGCGGTGATGCCACAGTTAAAAGACTTAAACAAATGACACGAATTAAGTGCCCTTAAATTTATGCAGCATCCCCACAATGCTATTTAAAAGAATTTAAAACATGGGCTTCCCTGGTGGTGCAGTGGTTCAGAGTCCGCCTGCTGATGCAGGGGACACGGGTTCGTGCCCCGGTCTGGGAAGATCCCACATGCTACGGAGCGGCTAGGCCCGTGAGCCATGGCCGCTGAGCCTGCGCGTCTGGAGCCTGTGCTCCGCGACGGGAGAGGCCACAACAGTGAGAGGCCCGCAAAAAAATTTAAAACATAAAACTCCGTTACAGAAGTCACATTATTTTTTTATTGATTGTACAGTTGTATCTTTGACTAATAAAGAGCAATTATTTCAACAATCCAGTTTACTTAGTAAAACAAACTGGTCAGTAAGGAAAATAAAAGACTCAGAGTGGTATCAAAGTGGTACAAAATCAGTATAGTAACCACTGATTTCCACTGATCTACCAGGTGGGTGGACACCCAAAGGGAATGTTAGCACACCATAGTAACATTCTCTGAAACTGGTAACGCCCACATTCATTCTTGTTTTTTTCTTTTTTGGATCCACTCAGACTATGCTTGACTTTTACTCTTTTCCTTTAGTATTTCAGGAAAAGCATTCTAATATTTCATACAGTAAAAAACAACAAAAAAAAGACTCAAAAAAAGCTAAGGTCATATCCTAGTCCTAAATATACCGATAATGTGACAGATCAGATTTAGCAAAACAACAATATCCAGGATTCTAAATTTCCAATAACCACTGAACATGAGGTTAAAATGTGATTCAAAATGCCAGTCAAATTAATATAAAGAAATTTACAAAAATAATAATACAGAGTTCATACTGCTTCAAAATAATACAGGAAGGAGAAAATAGATGGGGTTATAAATGAAAAAAGACTGGCATGAGTTGGTAACTGCTGAAGCCAGGTGATGGGTGTGCAGAGGTTCATTACATCATTCTTCTTGCTTTTTACAATTTCCTTAAGTCAAAAAAAAAAAAGCCTTCGGATATGACACAATGGAAGCCTGGATTTAATCAAGTGTATAGATCTACCAATTTACAGGGAACATTGGGTAGAAGAGTAAATTAACTGATACCATGAGGTTACAAGTCCGTTAAATCCAGAATGTGGTAAATTTCACTTAAGAGATGACAGTTCCTTCAACAAATAATGGCATGTGAAGAAAACAAAATGTGCAGGAAAAATTATTGTAACATTTAAAGATACACAAAAATCAAAAGCAAAGTGTGGCTTCCAAATTTCAAAACTCATCACAAAGCTACAGTAATTGAAAGAGTGTGGTCCTGGCCTAAGGATAGACATAAAAACCAATGGCATAGAATACAGAGCCCAGAAATAAACCCTCATATTTACGGGCAATTAATTATTAACAAGAGGGTCAAGATCATTCAAAGGAAGGTCTCTTCAACAAATGATTCTGGGGACTTCCCTGGTGGTCCAGTGGTTAAGAATCCACCATCCAACGCAGGGGACGTGGGTTTGAGCCCTTGTCAGGGAACTAAGATCCCACATGCCGTGGGGCAATGTAGCCCATGCACCACAATTAGAGAGAAGCCTGCACGCTGCAATGAAAGATCCCACCTGCCACAGCTAAGACCCAACGCAGCAACCCCCCCAAAAAAAGGAGCCAAGGACCTAAATTTAAGAGCTAAGAGCTAAAACTATGAAACTCTAAGGGGAAAAAAAAGGGAAAATCTTCATGGCCTCGAATTCGGCAATATTTATTAACTGTGACACCAAAGGCATACAACATAAGAAAAAATATGTATAAAAAGGATTTCATCAAAATTAAAAACTTTTGTGCAAAAAAACAGTATCAGAGTGTAAAAAGACAACCCACAGAACAGTAGAAAATACCTGCATATATCTCATAACGGGTTAATATCTAGAATACATAAAGAACTCCTACAACTCGACATCAAAAAAAACATACAGGGCTTCCCTGGTGGTGCAGTGGTTGAGAGTCCGCCTGCCGATGCAGGGGACGCGGGTTCGTGCCCCGGTCAGGGAAGATCCCACATGCCGCAGAGGGGCTGGGCCCGTGAGCCATGGCCGCTGAGCCTGCGTGTCCGGAGCCTGTGCTCCACAACGGGAGAGGCCACAACAGTGAGAGGCCCGCATACCGCAAAAAAAAAATAAATAAAAATAAAAAACAAAAAAAACATACAACTCAGTTCAAAAATGGGCAAAAGACTTGAATAGACATTTCTCCAAAGAAGTTTATACAGTTGGCCAATAAGCACGTGAAAAGATGCTCAAATCACACTAGTAACTAGAAAAATTCAAATCAAAACCACAATGAGCTACGATGGCTATTATAAACAAACAATGGCTATTATAAACAGAAAATAACAAGTGTTGACAAAAATGGGGAGAAACTGGAACTCTTGTACACTGTTTCTAGGAATGCAAAACTGTGCAGCTACTGTGGAAAACAGTATGGCAGTTCCTCAAAAAACTAAACATAGGATTACCATATGATCCAGAAATCTCACTTCTGAATGTATACCCAAAATAATTGGAAGCAGAGATTTTAACATATATTTGTACACCAATGTTCATAGCAGCTTTATTCACAAAAGGCAAAAGGTGGGAAAAAACCAAATGTCCACTGACGAATGTATGAACACAATGTGGTACCATCCATACAATGGAATATTATTCAGTCTTAAATGAAGTTCTGATACATGCTACAACATGAATGAACCTTGAAGACATGCAAAGTGAAATAAGACATACACAAAAGGACAACTATTACATGATTCTACTTACGTAAGATACACAGAGTACTCAAATTCATAGAAATAGAAAGTAGAATGGTAGATCCCAGGGGCTGGGGGACTGTTGGAATTAGAAGCAAATGCTTAATGTGTATAGGGCTTCCTTTGGGGGTGAAAATGTTTTAGAACTTAATAGAGGTGGTAGTATTACAACAACTCGAATGTACTTAATGACAGTGAACCGCACATTTAAAAATGGTTAAAACAGTAACTTTCGCGTTATGTATATTTTACCACAATTAAAAAAAATAGAGAATCCCATGGCAGTCCAGTGGTTAGGACTCTGCACTTTCACTGCCAAGGGCCCGGGTTCGATCCCTGGTCGGGGAACTAAGATCCCATAAGCCACAAAGGGGCCATAAACAAACAAACAAACAAAAAAAAATAAATTTTTTTAAATAAGGGAAGCTCCAGGGCTTCCCTGGTGGTGCAGTGGTTGAGAGTCCGCCTGCTGATGCAGAGGACACGGGTTCGTGCCCCGGTCCGGGAAGATCCCACATGCCGCGGAGCGGCTAGGCCCGTGAGCCATGGCCACTGAGCCTGCGGATCCAGAGCCTGTGATCCGCAACGGGAGAGGCCACAACAGTGAGAAGCCTGCGTACCGCAAAAAAAAAAAAAAAAAAAAAAAAGGTAAGCTCCAAATGAAATTCATTTGCAACAGTGCGTAGAGAAGTTCATGCCTAAGGGTGCTCTCAAAAACAGTGCAGACTGTGGTCAAAGGCAACTAATAGTAAATTGGTAAAATCATTGCTTAACATAGGCTTACTTGATTTAAAAAAAAAAAAAAAGAAGATCCAACTACAAACTGTCTATAAAAGAGATACTTTAGACTGAAAGATATAAATAGATTGAAAGTAAAAAGATGGAAAAAGACAGCATGCAAACAAGAAAGCTAGAGTGGGTATACTAATATCAGACAACATAGGCTTTAAAACAACAAAAAATATCACTAGAGATAAAGAGGGACATTTTATAATGATAAAAAGGTCAATTCATCAGGAAGAAGAGGCATTCCAGCTGGACTCTGTGTGCCATTTTCACATAAGTCCTGGGCCACTGGAGATGAACTCTTCACAGAAATTATCTGTACCATCCTGACCCAGAGCCCTGCTCCTTCACCTAGAGAGTTGCCTCATGCTCCATTTCCTTGTCATACTATCAACCTGACAAGTGAACTCCAACTAATAAATGTAGAAGGAATGATGGAATTAGGATACCATTTGGTAATCACCACAGTAATAACTTTCAGGCAAAAATCACCAATGGATGCTAATCTAGTAAAGTAGAAACAGGATATTTACATAATCACAAAGCAACTCGTCACAAGATACTGATTAATGACAAAGTGAAAAATAACTTTATAGACAAGGAGCCCAGCACCATCCTAATCAAGTGACCAAAGTTAACAGCATGAGCAATAGGATAAATGTACATCATTCACCTCCTCTCAGGCAATGAGAACACATGCATCACTTCTGCAGTATTCTCGACAAAAATGTATAAACTGAATCTAATCATGAGAAAACATCAGACAAACCCTAGCTGAGGGACATTCTACAAAATAACCTGCAATATCCAAGTGTCAAATCACGAAAGACTAAGGAACTACTTCAGGTTAAAGGAGACCAACAAGACACGACAACTGAATGTAACATAAAAACGTGAATTGGTTCTTAGACCAGATTTTTTTTGCGGGGGCAGGGGTCTGTAAAGGACCAATTAGTAGAATGTGAATAAGGTTGATAATAATTTGGCACAATATTAATTTCCTTATTTTGACAATTGTACTGTGGTTTTGTAAGAGAATATCCTTGTTATTAGGAAATACACTCTGAAGTATTTAGAACTAAGGGGCACCATGTCTCTTACATGTTTAATAAAACTATTTAAATTTTATATAATTACATATGTATATATTAATTTTAACGAGAGAGAAAATGAAAAAATGGAGTGAAAAGTTCCTTGAAGAACATAGGTGAAGGGTACAGAAGAATTCTTTGTACAATTGTTGCAACTTTTCTGTAACTCTAAAGTTATTTATAAACAAATTTTTTTAAAATTAGGAACTGTGAATGATTCATTAACTTCTATCTACTTTATTGTCTAAAATATCTTTAAATTTTTGTAATAAAAAAACTTGCCCAGCCTTAAATGCCACCTTTTCAAGAAGCCTTCCTTGGATTATGCCATCCCAATCAAATACATGGTGCTCTCTTCAACTCTCTAGACTGGAATTTAGCATAATCTGCTCTGCATTATAGTTACCAGTGAACCTATCATACGCCCACTACTCAGGGTCATCACCTGACAACACGGTGCTTTTGTGCAAAGCAGATAATGATGGCTCCTTCAGGGAGTCACAGCCCCACATTAGAGAAAACCGTGTGGTCAGCAGCCAATGCCTTTGAGAAAATTAGGAGGTATCAGAGCAGATGCCATCCCAAAAGGCACATCACGTAGCCAAAGAAACTCTGGGATTTCAAAACCCATTTGTGGCCTTGGTCAGGAGCTCTTGGATGAAATGAAAGCTTTTAAATAACCAAGACTGGGAGACAGGATCTTGTCCATCTTTCTACCATCTACCAAAATTAGCACAGAGGAACTGTGCCTACATATGATATACACAATAAATAGCTAATGAATTAACAAGCCCAGTCAAAGAAGAAAGAAAAAAATGAACATGAAAGCTTTCAAAGTAAAGATCTTCCTCAACTAATGATGGGATTATGTCCTGATAAACCCATGGTGTAAGCTGAAAGTCGAAAATACATGCATATACCTAACCTACCGATCATGACAGCTTAGCCTAGCCTACCTTAAATGTGCTCAGAGCACTTGTATTAGTCTACAGTTGGACACAACCATCTAACACAAAGCCTATTTTATAATAAAGTGTTGAAAATCTCATGTAACTTACTGAACACTGTCCTGAAAGTGAAAACCAGTGATTATATGGGTACAGAATGGTTGTAAGTGCTTACCACTCGTAATCGTGTGGCTGCAACTCGCTGCCACTGACCAACAACATGAGAGTATCGTACCACATAAAGCTAACCTGGGAAAAGATCAAAATTCAAAATTCGAAGTAGGGTGTCTACTGAACACTTATTGCTTTCACACCGTCCTAAGTCAGGGACCATCTGTAATAATTCTCTAAATCAAGCATCAGCAAACTACAGCCCACAAACCTGTTTTTGTTTTGTTTTGTTTTTGCGGTACGCGGTTCTCTCACCGTTGCGGCCTCTCGCGTTGCAGAGCACAGGCTCTGGACACGCAGGCTCAGCGGCCATGGCTCACGGGCCTAGCAGCTCCACGGCATGTGGGATCCTCCCGGACCGGGGCACGAACCTATGTCCCCTGCATTGGCAGGTAGACTCTCAACCACTGCGCCACCAGGGAAGCCCCCACAAACCTGTTTTTGTCTGGGCTTTGAGTGAATATGGTTTTAAGTTCTTAAAGCGTTAAAAAAAAAAAAAAAAAAAAGCCAAGAACAATATGCAACAGAGAAGTTACACGGCTCATAAAGCCTAAAATATCTGGGTCATTACAAGCAGAATTTGCTGACCTCTGAACTGAAGAAATGTGGCTGCAATGTCAATAAGTGCAATCTAAAAATAAAGTCTACTGGGGATTTCCCTTGTGGTCCAGTGGTTAAGACTCTGCACTCCCAATGCAGGGGCCTCAGGTTCAATCCCTGGTCGGGGAACTAAGATCCCACAATACCGCAACTAAGCCTACACACTCTGCAGCCGTTGCACTGCAACTGGAGATGCCCGAGCGCCACAATGAAGACCCAGCGCAGCCTAAATAAATTAATTTAAAAAATAAAAATAAAAAAATAAAGTCTACTGCTATTTTACACAAACTAGTACTTCTACAAGAAACTTACTAGCACTATATACTTTCCACGAAAGTTTAACATACACATAATTGAGAAATGTCATGAAAGTACTCTTGCTCTCATTTAATTATTTTTAGGTTTCACAATGCAATTCAATTGAGGTTGATCCACCTATTGGGGGAAAAAAAAAATCAAGGTATTTTACTAATGTACGTTTGATGACAATACTATGAGCAAGTTCCAGAAAGACAAGGACTTTGTAATGACCACTAAATCAAAAGCACCCTGCATAAAATGATGAAGAGGTAAGGTAAACTGTAGATTAAAATAGACCTGAGACATAGCAAACAACTTGTGAACCTCATGTGAGCCCTCATTAGAAATTGTAAAAGGAAAATAAAATGATGAGACACTCGAACTGGAGGTTCTAGCTTACGTAATTATGTAAGAAAAAGAAATAAAAGGCACAATGTTTGGACAAGAAGAAGGAAAACTGTCTTTAATAAAAGACAACATGATTATTATGCAGAGAATCTACCAAAAAAACCCTACTAGAAGAAAGCTTAGCAAGGCTAACTCGAAATGGATCAATGACCTAATCATAAAAGGTTTAAATAAAACTTAAAAAAAAAAATTTCTCCCACCCCCCGCCTATGGCCATCATCAATCTGCTCTCTGTATCTATGAGCTTGGTTTTTTAGTTTGTTTTTTTAAAGATAACCACATATATAAGAGATCCTACAATATCTGTCTTTCTGTGTCTGACTTACTGCACTTAGCAATACACTCTTGAGGTCCATCCATGTTGCTGCAAACAGCAACATTTCGTTCTCTTTCATGACTGAGTAATATTCCATTGTATACATATATTTCACTTAGACTGTTTCCTTATCTTGGCTATTGTAAATAATGCTGCAATGACCGTGTGGTACATATATCTTTTCAAGTGTTTTCATTTTCTTTGGATAAATGCCTAGAAGTGGAACTGCTGGATCATATGGTAGTTGTAAACCTTTATGGTCTCGGGTTAGGCCAAGGTTTCAGAGAAGACAGAAAAAATATAAACCATAAAAGCAAAAAACTGACACATCAGACTTCATCAAATTTTAAAATATTCTGTGCTTTTAAAGACACTGTTAAATAATGGCCTACATGGGAAAAGAATCTAAAAAAGAGTGGATATATGTATATGTATTCAATATAACTGATTCACTTCGCTGTACACCTGACACTAACACAACACTGTAAATCAACTATACTCCGGGGTACTTCCCTGGTGGTAGAGTGGCTAAGACTCCACACTCCCAATGCAGAGGGCCTGGGTTCAATCCCTGGGCAGGGAACTAGATCCCACATGCCAAAACTAAGAGTTTGCACGCCACAACTAAAGATCCCACATGCCACAACTAAAAGATCCCCCATGCAGCAATGAAGATCCCGAGTGCCGCAACTAAGACGTGATGCAGCCAAATAAATAAATAAATATATATATTTTTTTAAAAAATGGTTAGGATGGTGAAATGTATGTTATCGGTATTAAAAAAAACAAAACCTATACTCCAATAAAGAATTTTTAAAAGACACTGTTAAGCAAATAAAAAGCCAATCCCCAGACAAGGAAGTATTTGCAAAATATGTCTGATAATGCACTTCTACCCAGACTATACAAACAGCTTATTAATAAGACAAATAGCCCAGACTTCCCTGGTGACACAGTGGTTAAGAATCCGCCTGCCAATGCAGGGGTCACGAGTTCAATCCCTGGTCCGGGAAGATCCCACATGCCGCGGAGCAACTAAGCCTGTGCGCCACAACTACTGAGTCTGTGCTCTAGAGCCCACGAGCCACAAGTACCAAAGCCAGTGCGCCTAGAGCCCATGCTCTGCATCAAGAGAAGCCACCGCAATAAGAAGCCCATGCACCGCAACGAAGAGTAGCCCCCGCTCTCCACAACTAGAGAAAGCCCGTATGCAGTAACAAAGACCCAACGCAGCCATAAATAAATAAATAAATATTTATTTATTTATTTAAAAAAAAGACAAATAGCCCAATAAATAGACAAAAAAGGCTTATACAGTCATTTAACCAAATAAGATTTATTGGGTAAAATTAAAGACTGACAATACCAACTGCTAGTGAGGATACCAAGAAGCTGAAACTCTCATACACTGCTGGTGGAAATGGAAAATAGTACAGCCATTTTGGAAAAGAGTTTGGCAGTCTGTTATAAAGTTTAACATACTTTTAAAACCCAGCAATCTCATTCCTAGGTAATTATACAACAGGAATGAATATGAATGTTAGTAGCTAGTTTATTCATAATAACCAAAAACTGAAAACAACCCAAATGTCTACTACCTAGTGAATGAATACACGAACTGTGATAGCATATCCTTAACAATAGAATACTTCTTCGTTATAAAGTTACAAATTACTGATACATGCTACACACAACATGGATGAATTTCAAAAGCATTGTGCTTATTGACTAAGCAGAAGCCAGACACCAAAAGCTACATAATCCATGATTCTATCTACATGACATTCTGGAAAGGCAATACAGATGTAGAAATCAGATCAATGATTCTAAGGGCTGAGGGTCAAGGGAGGGGATTTAATTAATATAAAGGCACAAGAGGGAACTTTATAGAGTAGTATATCTTAATTGTGTTATTGACAACATGACTATACACATTTGTCAAAACTAAAAGAACTTTACACTAAACAGGATGAGTTTACTGTATGTAAACTATACCTCAAAAAACCTGCCACACACCCCCTCCAAACTAAAGGCAGGTCCAAAGAAACCCTAAAACTTAAAAAAAAAATTGAGGGACTTCCCTGGTGGTGCAGTGGTTAAGAATCCACCTGCCAATGCAGGGGACACAGGTTCGATCCTTGGTCTAGGAAGACCCCACATGCCACAGGTCAACTAAGCCCGTGCGCCACAACTACTGAGCCTGCGCTCTAGAGCCCACGTGCTGCAACTACTGAGCCTGCAATGCTGCAATTTCTGTAGCCTGCGCGCCTAGAGCCCATGCTCTGCAACGAGAAGCCACTGCAGTGAGAAGCCCACACACCGCAACGAAGACCCAAACACAGCCAAAAATAAATAAATATAGTATTAAAAAAATTGAAATTGATGGTATGTAAATTATAACCAAATAAATGTGATGTTAAAAATTCATTATATTATACACTTAAAATTGGTGAATTTTACTGTGTTAATTATACCTCAGTAAAGTAGTTTTGTTTTTCTTTTTTTTCCCTCCCCACCCCGGTACGCGGGCCTCTCACTGTTGTGGCCTCTCCCGCTGCGGAGCACAGGCTCCGGACGCGCAGGCTCAGCGGCCATGGCTCACGGGCCCAGCCACTCCGCGGCACGTGGGATCCTCCCGGACTAGGGCACAAATCCGTGTCCCCTGCATCGGCAGGCAGACTCACAACCACTGCGCCACCAGGGAAGCCCTTGTTTTTCTTTTAAGAGACAAAAAAGGGAAAACCTGAACTAATGGGACATTAAAAAATACTAAGGAATTAATGTTAATTTTTTAAAATGTGATAATGGTTTCCATTCTCTTAGATACTATACTGAAATATTTACAGAAGAGATGTCATGATGTCAGGAATTGCTTCAAAATAATCTAGGGAGGCTAGAGTAATCAAGAGAGTATGGTAATGGCATAAGGACAGACATACAGATCAATGAAATAGCATTAACTGTCCAGAACTAAACTCTTACCTTTATCGTCAACTGATTTTTGAGAAAAGTGCCGGGACAATTCAATGGGGAAAGATTAGTATTTTCACAAATAGTGCTGGGACAACCGGATATCCACCTGCAAAAGAATGTATCTGGACCCCTACTGCATATCATATATAAAAATTAACTCAAAATGGATTAAAGATGTAAACGTAAGAGCTAAAACTATAAAATCCTTAAGGCAAAAAACATGAGAATAAATCTTCCATGGATTTGGCAACGGATTCTTAGATATGACACTAAAAGCACAAACAACAGATGAAAAAACAGATAAACGGGGCTTGAGATCGAGATTTGAAACTCCTTTTTGCTGCAAAGGACAACATCAATACACTGAGAGCAAAAGAAGCAAGTAAGAAGGGACTGTGGATAAATTATAAAGATTTCAGACATTCCCTGACTAAGGGAAACCGAAAGCCCTAGGACGCCAGAGTGCAGTGCTTAAAAACAGAGAGCGTGCTGAAACGCAAAGGGCCACTTTTCAGACAACTCTATTTCAAATCTCGGCTCAGCCACTTAATGTGACCCCAGAAAGGTTATTACTTAACCACTGTGGCCCCCAGTCTGCTTATCTGTAAAATGGAAATAATAAGAAAGGTCACAAGGTTGTTGAGGATCAAATAATATGCAAAAGGTACACATTCATTTGGTCAAAATTTATTACAACTTATGTTGTACTCTTTAAAATGTGGGATTTACTGTGTGTCAATTATACCTCATTAAGGTTCTAAAATTTTAAAACAGTCTGGCACAGAGGAAGCACTCAAAAATTGTGGCTTTTTAAAACTTTACATTTAACAGATATTTACTGACTAAGCAAGATGAACACAGCCTTGCCTTCAGGCTGCTTACACTTCAACGGTTATGTCTAGGACAGAAAATTAAAAACATGTTTTCATATGTATACTTTACCTGTCTCATTCACCACTGGAATTATCAAATAAAAAATATATATAAACAATCCAAGAGCACACCTGATAACTGCAACACATTAAATAATCTAAGAATAAAATTCCCTTGCATTATTGTTTCAAAATTTGTGGTGGGGCCAGGAGTGGGTGGGGTGAACATATGCAATTTCTACTGTTACTGCCAACAGACAATGTAATTGAAAAACTGTTTACTTTTTCATTTTTCACCATTCTGGTCATTCATCACCACTTTTCAACACGGCACCTATACATGTCATTCACCATTTTCTACAACTATTTGAACAAGCCTGGGTGACAAATGTACACAGTCAAAATACTTCATGGATCCACATTTCTAGAACCAGACTACTTGTATGGATACAACCGATACTCTTCGGCACAGTAAGAATACTACATACCTCAAACTCCCTTCCAGAAGAGTTGTAATAATGTTGTTCGCCCAAATATTCACATAGCTGATTGTTTCTTGTTACTTAGACGTCACCTCCTCTGAGAGGCTTACCCAGACCAACCCATCAAAAGTAGTTCCCCAGCTACTATTATATCACTCTGTTTTAGTACTTAAGTAACTAATACTTAGTATATTACAGCACTTAATAACTGAAATTTTGGGCTTCCCTGGTGGCGCAGTGGTTGAGAGTCCGCCTGCCAATGCAGGGGACATGGGTTCGTGTCCCGGTCTGGGAAGATCCCACATGCCGCGGAGTGGTTGGGTCCGTGAGCCATGGCCGCTGAGCCTTGCGCGTCCGGAGCCTGTGCTCCGCAACGGGAGAGGCCACAACAGTGAGAGGCCCGCGTACCACCAAAAAAAAAAAAAAACCTGAAATTTTGTTTATTACATGTTCCTTTATTTTCTTTCTGTCTCTGTCCATCCCTCACCTCCAGAATATATACCTCATGAGGGCAAACACTTCTGTCTCATTCACCACTGAGTGCCCAAGGCTTAAGAACAGAGCCTGGCACAAAGTAAGAACTCTGAATTGTTGAATAAGTATATAGTATAATTTATGTGAATTATGACAAATATTGACTAATTCAATTTCTCTTTATAGTACAGAAAAACTACAGCTGTCATGAGAAAGGACAATTAACTAAAAACTAGAAATCTAATTCCAGTTCTTAAAATTAACTCAATTAGGTGAGTCATTTTGTTCTTCCCATTTCAGTCTTTTCATTAGAAAGGGAAATTCTATAACTAATACTTATTGAATAACTACTTCCTCACTGAAAAGATGAGTCAAACAAGATGGCAGTAGGGAGCACGTCATGACAACCCAAACATAGTAAAAAGCTAGAGTTTTTTTTAGCAAACTGAGGGCTGGCAACACTAAATTCACACAGAACAACCACCAAATTAATGCAGCCACATAATCATCTAGAATCAATGTTTCAAGAACCATCCCCACAAAAACTTATTTCAGTTTGCTGCAAACTCCTTGGGTTCAAATTCTGGCCCTATCACTTCCTAGCTCTGTGACCTTAACCTCATGACTTCAGCTCTTTGTGCCTTAATTTCAAGATCTACAAAATGGTGACAAAAATAGTATGTTCTCAATAAATAAATAAATAAATAAATAAATAATACCTTCTCATTAGGTTGTGAAAATTAAATGATATTCCATATAGACAACTTGGCTTAAGAACAATGCCTGGCACATTATTAACTGCTTAATAATTGTTAGCTAATACAATTACTTTCCTCATATTACAGCACACACTAGAATTGTGCAGGGAGGGGCAGGGACAACTCTTCAAATGAAGTTTTACTTCGAGGAAGGGATAAGGGGGCTTGGCCATAAAGTCATACACAATTACATCCGACCTAGACATACCAAAAGCTCCAGAAGACTTGGATAAAAAGGAACCATGGGTGCTCAAGTCCAGTGCTGTCCAACAGAACTTTCTATAATGAATAAAAAAAAAAAAAGTTCTAGGGGCTTCCCTGGTGGCGCAGTGGTTGAGAGTCTGCCTGCCGATGCAGGAGACACGGGTTCGTGCCCCGGTCCGGGAAGATCCCACATGCCACGGAGCGGCTGGGCCCGTGAGCCATGGCCGCTGAGCCTACGCGTCCGGAGCCTGTGCTCTGCAACGGGCGAGGCCACAACAGTGAGAGGCCCGCGTACCGCAAAAAAAAAAAAAAAAAAAAAAAGTTCTATATCCATGCCACCCAATATGGTAGCCACTAGGCATATGTGGTGGCTGAGCACTTGAAATATGGCTAGTGTGACTGAGGAGCTGATTTTTTTTGAATTTTAATTAACTTAATTCTAAATGTAAATAGCAGGACTTCCCTGGAGGTCCAGTGGTTAAGACTCCACGCTTCCACTGCAGGGGTCACAGGTTGGATCCCTGGTGGGGGAACTAAGATCCTGCATGCCGTGTGGTGCAGCCAAAAATAAATTAATCAAATTTAAAATGCAGGCCACATTAAAAAAATATTTTTTAATGTAAACAGCCAGATGTGGATGGATAGTGGCTACCATACTGGACAGTGCAGTTCCAGCCCTCTCTTTGAGCTTCTCCAGGAGTAGGTGCTATATACCTTCCAAAGCATCCATCCCCTCTAATACACCAAGAGTGCTTCCTTATAGTGAACTCTACTCTCTCTCCCAGTGGTTTTACCCACTGGTCATTAATCTTTCCTAGGGCCTCAAAACAACTTCACTCCCCTTCAAAAGACTACAAGCGATAATGGGGAAGAGGGGAATAAGGGGAAACAAGATGAATCACTCACTGGTAACGGCTAAAACTGAGTGACAGATACATAGGCTCATTAAACTGTTCTATTTTTATCTATGTTGAAATTTTCTATTAAAAAATTCTTATTAAAAAAATTCTCTTTAGCATTTATTTCAAGCTCACTTCGTTTCTTCTCTAACTACAAGGGCTTCCAAATCTGTCTCCCTGCTTTCAATACTTACTTCCTCCAATTCTTCTACCACACTGTGAACCAAATTTTTCAACCCACAACCATGTTTACAAGCATCTCTGTAATTTGGCACAAACTTTTTCCTGCCTGGAACTTCCTCTTCTCTTCCATGGCCTCACTGGAAACTGCTTATCATTTCTTAAGATCCATGTCAATACTCATCACTTTCTTCACCACCCACCCAAAGCAGTCGCTTCTCAGTGCTACCAGTTTATACTACCTGCATCCTGCCCTCCCCCACTACACTCACTGGTTAACTTGGAAGCAGAGATGCTTCATTCATCTTTTTTTTTTTTTTTTTTTTTTTTTTTTTTTTTGCGGTACGCGGGCCTCTCACTGTTGTGGCCTCTCCCATTGCGGAGCACAGGCTCCAGACGGCAGGCTCAGCGGCCATGGCTCATGGGCCTAGCCGCTCTGCGGCATATGGGATCCTCCAGGACCGGGGCACGAACCCGTGTCCCCTGCATCGGCAGGCAGACTCTCAACCACTGCGCCACCAGGGAAGCCCTTCATTCATCTTTTAACTATCCCATTCTGATAGCTTCAAATGTTTACTGAATTAATCAACAGTATGCACACAAGCTCAACAAAATGCTAAACTGTGTCTACTAATAAAGCATTACCCCAAACCCATCAACAAACAGTTTTCAGCCTTAATTTGCTCAGGTAGTTTTTTACTGATTTTCTTTTTTTAAACTAATTTATTTTTCGCTGCATTGGGTCTTCATTGCTGCGTGCGGGCTTTTCTCTAGTTGTGGCGAGCGGGGGCTACTCTTCGTTGCAGTGCACAGGCTTCTCACTGCAGTGGCTCCTCTTGTTGTGGAGCACGGGCTCTAGGCGCATGGGCTCCAGTAGTTGTGGCCCACGGGTTCTAGAGCGCAGGCTCAGTAGTTGAGGGGCACAGGCCGAGTTGCTCCGCAGCATGTGGCATCTTCCTGGACCAGGGATCGAACCCGTGTCCCCTGCATTAGGCAGGCAGATTCTTAACCACTGCGCCACCAGGGAAGCCCTTTACTGATTTTCAAACATGCTAACAGTAACAGCTGAAAGTTACTGAGCACTTACCACGTGCCAAGCATTGATTTAAGCAATTTACACATAAAATTCATTTAATCCTCATCACCCCCATTTCACAGAGGAAGAAACTCAAGCACAAGTGAAATAACCTGCTGTAAGCCACTAAGTAAGAAAAGGCCTAGGGTGCTACATAAATTGTGTGTGACTCTGGACAAGTCATTTAAAGTTCCTGCTCCTGTCCAAAATAAAGAGGATGAGTCATGATGATCTCAAATGCAAGCTTCCAATTCTAAAATTCAGATTTGGGGGAGGAGTATAGGATGCCACATAGAAGGAACACTGTCTTGTGAAAAGAAATAGTAACTTCAGACATTCACCAGAAAATTGTTTGAGGGAAAATGTGAATCTTTTTATTCTTGTAGTTTATAGCAAGCTGCTATGAAAAAACATGGAACATGTTCTCAAATAAGCTAACATACGGGACAAGCTAAGTTCTACCAAGAGTTAATAAAAAGAAAAATAAATGAGAATTAGCTTCATGGAAGATTTGAACTAGATCTTAGAGGATAAGTATGAGGATGTGGAAAAGGAGAATACTGATGGAAGAGTAGGCAGGCAGGCAGTAGAGGCTGAGTTTGATACCTGCAGAGGCAATGAGAAAAGGAGACCATGCTGATTTAAATGGAGGTCATGTTCTGAAGAGTTGATGGAAAACATGACCGGAAAGATAAAATGGGGTTGGCAAATGTCCATGGTCCTGTGGCCTGTTTTTATATGGCTCAGAGCTAAGAATGCTTTTTACATTTAAAAAGTTTTTGTTTTTTTTTAAATAGAAGAATATGCAAAAAAACTACATGTGGCCTGCAAGGCCTAAAAGATTTATTATTTGGCTCCTTACAGAAGACATTTGCCACCCCTGGGTTAGATCATGGAAAGCCTTGAGAGTGAAAAGGACCTTAGGCTTGGGAATAGGATGATTTCTGAGCAGAGGGGTTACCAAAAAAAAGTAGAGTCTAAATCTAACAGCAAAAGGAAGGCTAGGTTAAACAGGTGGGCAAAATTAATGTGCTGCAAAAATTAAGAATAAAATGGGGGGCTTCCCTGGTGGTACAGTGGTTGAGAGTCCGCCTGCCGATGCAGGGGACACGGGTTCATGCCCCGGTCCGGGAAGATCCCCATGCCACGGAGCGGCTAGGCCCGTGAGCCATGGCCGCTGAGCCTACGCGTCCGGAGCCTGTGCTCCGCAATGGGAGAGGTCACAACAGTGAGAGGCCCGCGTACCGCAAAAAAAAAAAAAAAAAAGAATAAAATGGGGACTTCCCTGGTGGCCCAGTGTGTGAGACTCTGCACTCCCAATGCAGGGGGACCAGGAACGATCCCTGGTCAGGGAACTAGATCCCACATGCTGCAACTAAGAGTCCACATGCCGCAACTAAGACCCAGCACGGCCAAAATAATAAATAAATAAATAAATAAATATTTTTTTTTAAAAAAAGAATAAAATGCATGATTGCCTAACATGATTGACTGGCCCACAGAAATAACTGCAGCATAGCCAGGAACCTCCCTAAAGCCACAAAATATAGGAATCATTTCTTCAACGATTTAATCCCTTCTCTTTGGAGGACTAATGTGTGCTGCTGAAGTCTTATTCAGTGTGTTTTTCTAGCCCCAGGGCTATATAGCCTCCAGCTTGACTAAGACAGGGAGAGTGGAGAAGTGGGTTCTAGCACTCTAATTCTCCTACAGAAACATCATTAAGTGGTGTTGGAATTCTTAGATCAAGCCAAAAATGCCTTCTTAACCCACAATACAGTACGCTACTTAGTTCAAATTAATTACGGGTAACAACTATCTGATAAAATAGGTGCAGAAAACTAGCCACCATTTATAACATTGTTTACAAATTTTAAAATAAAAATCTTAAGCTTTTGGAACCAGATTCATTTATAAATAGAACTGCCAGGATTAAGGCATGGGTAGTGGAAGCCATTTTATGGCTCACAATAATGACTGAATTGTTTTCTTCATTGATTTTTATCTGCTTTTGTTTTGCCACAGAGCTTAACTAGAAGCAGTGGAGCACAGTTACTAAAAAGCAAAAGCTCTGAAGTCTTACAGTGTTAGAATCTCAGCTTCATCGCTTCCTAGCCCTTTGACCCTGGGCAAGGTTCCTTAATTTCTCTGAAGTGCCATTCCCTCATCTTTAAAATGGATATGGCACTACCAACCTGACAGGCTGGGCTGTTGTAAGGATTAAAGGTTATATAAGTAATGCACTTGGCACAGTTCCTGAAACTTAACAGGCACAAAATAAATGGTAACCATCATTATATAAACAGAAAGCTCTCCATAAACTGTTTTCACATCATACATACATATCTAAACTTTTTTTCTTCAGAAAAATGGCTTCCACTTGGCTCAGAAATGCTAGTTTTTTTCTAACATGTTTTACACAGGGAAAAAGGTGTTAACAATAAATAAGAACTCTCATTTATTCTCTAACCTTTTAGATTGGGTTAAAACTAATGCAGACTCCCTATATAACATTTGCAGACTATGAATAACTAAATTCCTTATCTGTCACAAATGCAAATTCCTCATTTTCTTTTCCACTTTTCATCCTAAGGAGCCTGTTGACTTACATTCCATCACCCAGGGAAGCTAGTGACTCAGGTTTCTGGTCAATTAAAGTAAGAAACTAATTGTAACATTCCTTAAATCCATCTCCAGCTTTCTTCTATTCTCACTCGCATACACCTTCTCAGAGATCCTAAATACAACAATAGTAAGTCATTCCATCTCTGCCACTTTCTAGCTGAGTAAAGTTAAAACAGGTCACTTAGCGTCTCTGGGCCTTAGCTTCCTCATGGGTAAAATGCGATGGGGCAACAGATTATCTAACAGGAATGTGTGATAATCAAATGAGAATGAAAGTATACATATTATATATATGTAAAATGTATGTATATGCCCTAGCAGAACAAGCTCATGGTGGGTCCACTCAAATACAGTTTTCCCTCTCCCTTTCAATTATGACCCTAGTCAGCTTTCACAAGCTTAGACCAGGAGGCTTCTCAAACATACTGATTTCTGTGACTAGTGAGTGGCTATCCCAAAAGCACTGAAAGGAATAAGAACCTTAGCAACATACTAGACTACTCTCATAAGAGGACCTATCTTCTGATAAAGCAGTAAGTTTTCCCCCTTCATCTAAAAGACTTGCCATATTGTGTAAGATAGAAGCATGCTAAGCGTTAGTAATAAGGGGAAGCAAAGGTGTGAACTTTCTGCCTTGTCTCCCCTACTAGTACGTAAGCTCCAGGAAGGGAGAGACCTCATCTGCCTTGTTCACCACTGTGTCCCCAGAGCCTGGCAAACAGGAGGTACTCAAAAAGTTTAACTATGGTATGCCTATAAAATAAATGCCATGTTCCATTTGAGATGACAACTTTTCCTTGGCAGGGTAAACTCGTCTGCTTAATAATGAGACCAGTGCTCATGCAGTTAATAAAGAATTTACCACTTACTAAGTATACAAAGTGGTACAAAGCACTCGTCCCTGTCCTCAAGATGTTCTAAATCTAGAAGGCAGGCAATGCAAATACAGAAGCTCCTTTACTTTCAAACAAGTTAGATCCCAAATACTGATAGTTTCTCATCAACAAAGATGATCAACAAATGGCAAACAAGCACATGAAAATATGTTCAATATCATTAGGCATAAGGAAATGCAGATTCAAACCACAATGAAATAACACTGCACAGCCACTAGAACGGCTAAAATTAAAAACTAGCATAAACTAAGTGTTGCCAAGAAATTAGAGCAATTAGAAATCAGTTACTTTAGCAAACAGTTTCGCAATTATTTTTAAAATTAAATAAACATTTGCCATACAACATAGCAATTCCATTTCTAGGTATTTAATCAAGAGAAATGAAATTGTTATGACCACACAAAACCTGTACATCAATATTCACAGCAGTATTATTCATAATAGCCCAAAACTGCTAACAACTTAAAAGTGCATCATTGTACATTGATAAACATTGTACACGCACACAATGGAATACTACTCAGCAAGAAAAAAAGAAACTGTTAACATGCAGTAACATGAATGAATCTCAAAGCATTATGTTACATGAGAGAAGTCAAACACAAAAGGCTGTATACTGTATAATACCATGTATATGACATTCTAGAAAAAACAAAACTATAATGTTAGGAAACAGATCGGTGATTACCAGGTTTGGAGAAAGGGGACTGACTGAAGAGGCACAAGGAAAATTTATGGGATGATACTCTGATTGTGGTGGTGGTGGTATAAGACTGTACGTTTTTCAAAACTCAAGAACTATACAATAAAAAGGCTAAACTTTACTTTTTGTAAATTATATTTCAATACGTCTAATTAAAATACAATCTGTCACAGTAACTGTTTAGCAATTTAAGCTAAATCACGGCACACTGAACAATGAAATTTTTAAAGTTTCCTCTGTACATCCATGTGATCCTAAGTCCAAAATGGACAGGAGGAAGTTTGAACGCTTACAGACCCAATATATGAACATTCTATCTGGCATCTTCTCCCAAAAGGCAACCTCTTAATAATCTTTGCCAATGTCACTGGAGATGCCTTAGACTCTTTTTTCAAAGTACTGTGAACCTTTAGTGCTGTTTGCAGGTCTTGACAAAAATTTCAGCGATAGCATTTTAACTACTTTAGCCTTCTCCCAAATTAACACCACTAGCTGCAAACTTCCAGGTTTTTCCATTTCGTCCACTAATTCTCCTTATCTTTTGCTGATTATTACTGACTAGATGTGCATGGTACTTTGTGCTCTCTGTCCTTCAGAATAATTCGTCCCATCCCAAGCCATCATTTTCCTACTACTTATAGTTTTTAAAAATCTCTCATTTCTACCATAATTAAGTTGTTTCTTCCGACTGGCACTCTCAGTACTCACGGCTGCTGCACTTTTTGAAAATGACAGCTTTAACAACGATAAACTAAACTCAAACACAGTAAACACATAATTTTAAAATGACAAAAATGGTTGACTGCAAAATGACAATAAACCACCCCTAAAAAGGAAAAAACAAAACAAAAAGAGGCCATCTGTCGGTGGGATGAACCCGCTTTGATCTGTGGGGTAGCTCTGCTCCTAGTCTCAGAGTTCATCCTAAGGAGAAAGTTTGTAAGCGGAGGAGCTGCTGCACTTAAATGCAAGACACTGTACATTGGAGGGACTTCCCTGGTGGCGCAGTGGTTAAGAATTCGCCTGCCTAATGCAGGGGACACGGGTTCGAGCCCTGGTCCGGGAAGATCCCACATGCCGCGGAGCATCTAAGCCCGTATGCCACAACTACTGAGCCTGCGCTCTAGAGCCCGTGAGCCACAACTACTGAGCCCGCGTGCCACAACTACTGAAGCCCACGCACCTAGAGGCCGTGCTCTGCAACAAGAGAAGCCACCGCAATAAGAAGCCCTGCACCGAAATGAAGAGTAGCCCCCTCTCACAGCTACGAGAGAAAGCCCGCGCGCAGCAACAAAAACCCAACACAGCCAAAATAAATAAATAAATAAATAATAAATTTATGGGGGGGAAAAAGACACTGTACATTGAATGCCACAGGGATGATACTTGCCAAATATTACAGGGGCAGAGGAAGAATCCCATTTTCCTAGGGTAAATATGGTGAGAGACTGTGCAAGAAAAGATCTGTGCTAAGCCTTCAAAAACCTATGCTTAAGAGAACAAGATAACTAGATTGACATAATTTGATTTACTCTGGAGAATACAGTATGCACAGTCCGTGGAGGGACTTGACTAAACCTATTCATGAACAGTCTCGATGTGATTCAGCTAGTAACGCGAGCCACTAAAAGGTTCTTAATAGAAACAGTACACATTGAAAGATGTTTGGGGGAGATTTTTTTTTTGCCAGGGGCGGGGTGGGGGGGAGGATTCTTACGGCTGTAGAGTATACAGGAAGTATCTAGGCATAAAGAGACCAATCAGAAAGTTTGCTAAGCTACAGTCAGCAAATCCCTCGGGCAAATCCCTCAACCCACCCCCTTCTCTATCTACATCTCTTCTCTAAAGCCAGACGAAATCTCAGAATCCTTCAAACAACATGAAATCTCAGAATCCTCCAAACAACACAACAATCAATCATAATTACCAGATAAAGTGAAACCTATTTGCCAGCTAGGTTAAAGATTAAGAAAAGATAGTCAGAGAGGAAAGCAATGCCTGGTAGAAACAGAGGAACTTCATTTTGGATTCAAGTTCCTAAGTTAAAAAGACTAAAGAGACACTCTTCCACTTAAATGTGACAGAAAACAAAAAACAGCAGAGTAGGGGACTTTCCTGGTGGCACAGTGGTTAGGAATCTGCCTGCCAATGCAGGGGACATGGGTGTGAGCCCTGGTCCAGGAAGATCCCACATGCCTCAAAACGGCTAGGCCCACGCACCACAGCTACTGAGCCTGTGCTCTGGAGCCCATGAGACACAACTACTGAGCCTGAGTGCCGCAACTACTGAGCCCTCATGCCATATCTACTGAAGCCTGAGTGCCTAGAGCCCGTGCTCCACAACAAGAGAACCACCGCAGTGAGAAGACTGCGCACTGCAACGAGGAGTGGCCCCAGCTCACCGCAACTAGAGAAAGCCCGCGTGCAGCAACGAAGACCCAACACAGCCAAAAATAAATAAATAAATAAATTTTTAAAAAAATAGCAGAGTAGACCCTTCGTTAATTGAAATACTTAGAAAATTTTTTTCTGGATAGGTGGATCTTTTCTTAGATTACTAAATGAGTATCAAATTTTGAAAATAAGTCTTAAGAAACATATTACAAAGAAGAGGGAACAAGATTCCAAAGCCAGCTATGCAGCCAATGATGATGGGAGAACTTTGGCAAATAATCTCTGTGGCCTTAGTTTCCTCATCAGTAAAGAGAATGAGAAGTAAATACTCACCAGAGCCACCTCCAACTCCAGATCTGTATAATTCTAAAACACTGAGGGAATTCCCTGGCGGTCCAGTGGTTACGACTGCGTGCTTTCACTGCCAAGGTCCCAGGCTCGATCCCTGGTCAGAGGACTAAGATCCCGCAAGCCGCGTGGTGCACCAAAACAAATAAAATACTCAGAGCTGAATATGTGTCAAGAATGACGTGTAATAAAAATTTAGTATCTCACTTTTTAAAGAACGTATTATTTCCCCCTTTTAATAAGTACAGAAACTGAGCCTGAGAGTTGTAACTTGCCCATTCATTCACTCAAACATCTGACCACTTACTAAGTGCCAAGCACTGTTCCAGGAGACTGGGATACAATCGTGAACAAAATCAAGTTCCTGCCCTCACAGAGCTTAAATTTTAGTCACCAGGGGGTGAATCCCAATTCTAGCCCAGTCTGGGGTTACCAGATAAAATAAAGGATACCCAGTCAAATTTGAAATTCAGATAAATAATAATTTTGTTCCATGCAATTTGGGACCTATTTATACCAAAAAATCAGTCATCGTTTCTCAGAAATGCAAGTTGGGGGGAAGGGGTAATAAATTACGAGTTTGCAAGTTTTAACCTATATACACTATTATATATAAAATAGATAACCAAAAAGGACCAACTGTACAGCACCGGGAACTATACTCAATATTCTGTAATAACCTATAAGGGAAAAGAATCTGAAAAAGAATATATACGTCTGAATCACTGTGCCATACACCCGGAACTAACACAACATTGTAAATCAACTATACTTAAAAAAAAAAAAAAATGCAAGTTTAACTGGGCATCCTGTATTTTTATTTGCTAAAACTGGCAACCATAGAGTAGAAAAAAACTGCAAAACCCTTCTCAATCCTTTTACTGTATCTCGGTGCCCCTAAATCAGTGACTTTGACTACACCAATGAAAAATTACAGTTTAAATTGCAACACAGTATGTATACATTACAGAATTTCCTTAAAACAACTCTTATCCTTAAAATGCAATGCACTGTAATATCTTCTATTTTTTTCATTTTTTCTAAAAATGCCTGTCATGACCCACCAAAGTGATTTTACAATTTACTAAGGGGTTATCACCTAACCTTTGAAAAATTACTTCTTTGAAAGATGTGAAAAACAATTTAACCTTGTCTTACGAGTCACCATTATGAGCACATCAATTAAACATATTATGCCATAAAATAGTAATGCCTCTGGGGTCTACTAAGGCATGGAGCTATACACTTATAGCCTTTGATGGTAAACTTTTGAGCTCTTGTGTGTTTTTTTATAATTTTCCCATCTCTTAACTTTCTATCATACTATTATTACTTCTCATCGCTACCAGTATGTTTGCCCCTAAAAGTTTTACCTTTCTACTTCCTGGCAATCTGTAAATCAAAAAAACAAGCTAAGCAGAAATCACGTATAAAGTGAAAAAGGCCCCAAAGCGCTCCCCTTTCTGTAATCTGCACAAGCTTCAACCTTGAGTTTTTTCTCTACCTGATTTTCAAGTGTGTTTCAGGAATGAAAAAGAGGTAACTACACAAGGTCCACAAAAAATGTTTATGAGTCCCAAAAGAAGAATGCACGATTTGATTCAAAACCAGCCTTTTCTTTCTTTAAAACTAAAACTGGGACTTCCCTCGTGGTCCGGTGGCTAAGACTCCGCGCTCCCAGTGCTGGGGGCCCAGGTTCCATCCCTGGTCAGGGAACTAGACCCCATATGCATGTCACAACTAAAGATCCCATATGCCACAATGAAGATCCCGCATGCCACAGCTAAGACCCGGCAGAGCCAAATAAGTAAATAAACCTTTAAAAATAAATAAAATTTATAAATAAATAAAAATAAAACTATAACCAAGATACTCTATTTACAACAATTATTGCTAACAGTATCTTTTAACATATGACTTATAAAAAGCAATATGAACATAAAGTGGCAATCAAAAATATCTGACATTGACAACACTGTTAAAGTCTCTCAAGGTAATACTTTCAAGAGGACAACATTCTAAAGTTCTGAAACTCTTAATAAAAATAAGCCACATACCACAAACTGGTGAGAATTACAAAGACTCCATTACAGCATGCCATTTTATCCAGTTCCCAAAATGCATTTAGCTACTAATCATGGCATGAAATTGTTATTGTATGGCCACTTGACTCAATTTCAAGGCTTAAAGCACAAGCAATCTACTTAAGTATTATTTTAAAGGGAATTTCAAATTTTCACATGAATACAACTGCAAATAATTTTTAGCAAATAAAACCTAAGGTTAATAGTTGTGGCATATTTTCATAAACCCCCCAGATCCACAATACTAAACAATTACAACTAACAAAACCAAGGACTTCACATTTAAGTAGATTTCACACCACATATGTACAAAATTATATATATATTTTAAAAGATAAGGAACTAGACCTTCTATTTTATCCAGCCAAAGTGAAGGTTACAAAAGCTATCCTGAAGGGCAAGGACTGTCTGTGGCTGTGTCTTCTTTAAAATACAAAGCATGATCTATTTATTTGTTTGTTTGTTTATTTGGCTGCACTGGGTTTTAGTTGCAGTGTGCACGTGGGACCTAGTTCCCTGACCAGGGATCGAACCCGGGCCCCAGGCATTGGAAGCTCGGGGCCTTAGCCACTGGACAACCGGGGAAGTCCCACACAATATGATCTTGTTTATCTCTGTGTTTATTTTATTTATTTATTTATTTATTTTGTGGTACACGGGCCTCTCACTGTTGTGGGCTCCCCGTTGCAGAGCACAGGCTCCGGATGCACAGGCTCAGCAGCCATGGCCCACGGGCCTAGTTGCTCTGCGGCATGTGGGATCCTCCCAGACCAGGGCTCGAACCCGTGTCCCCTGCATTAGCAGGCAGATTCTCAACCACTGCGCCACCAGGGAAGCTCCCCCCCACCTTTTTTTCCCTCTTGGCCATCCTGCGGCATGCGGGATCCTAGTGCCCCAACCAGGGAGAGAACACGTGCCCCCTGCACTCGAAGCACAGTTTTAACCACTGGACTGCCAGGGAAGTCCCAACACATCCTTGTTTTTGAAATCTAACATCTAAGGAGGCAAAAAGATCTCAAGAGGAAAGAGCAATCTACTTCTATTTTAATGACACTCTTGCTAAAAAATATGGACCTCTTAAATCTTGGTATGGTTAACACTCACAGATGACCCAGATAGGCTTAAAAAAAAAAAAAAAAGGCAAGTACTTTCAATTAAAAAAATACAGTAGTGGGGCTTCCCTGGTGGTGCAGTGGTTGAGAATCTGCCTGCCAGTGCAGGGGACATGGGTTCAAGCCCTGGTCTGGGAAGATCCCACATGCTGCGGAGCGACTAGGCCCGTGAGCCACAACTACTGAGCCTGCACGTCTGGAGCCTGTGCTCCGCAACAAGAGAGGCCGCGACACTGAAAGGCCAGCGCACCGCGATGAAGAGTGGCCCCCGCTCGCCGCAACTAGAGAAAGCCCTCGCACAGAAACGAAGACCCAACACAGCCAAAAGTAAATAAATAAATAAAAATAAAGTAACTTTCATCTTAAAAAAAAAAAATACAGTAGCAGGTAGGCCTGTTGGTAAACTGTGTCTACACTTAAGTCACAATCATTTGAAATAGCTACAAAGAGAGAGTTTTGTTTAGGCTTAACTCTTTAAAATGATATCAAAATACTATTATTATCTAGCCAAAATAGAAAATTACAATTCTAGGGAAAAAATCTTATAAAAACTTAAAATCCTTTTCAAGGTAAACACTTTGCAATGGTGAAAATAAGTAGTAACACAGCTGTATCTATTTAGACAAAAAAAAAACTCCTTAAAGCTGAAACATATGGCTATTAAATAGCAATGATATGAGTTAACATCCCCTGTGTAAAAGTATAGAAACACAGAAAATACAAGTATACATTTAACCAAAAAAGAAACACCATGACTGATAACCATGCAATGCATTGACTTTGCAAAATGCAAAATCTTTAAGCAACTATAGGCTTACTTTTACCTTTGTCAAAGATAAGCAATTTGTTGTAGGTTTTTGCCCAATTTTAAACAGCGTATTTTCGCTGTACACCTGAAACTAACACAACATTGTAAATCAACTATATTCCAATAAAAAATTTTTAAGTATATTTTCTTTAGGTACTTGGGATGAAAATAAAACTGATTAGGTAAAATTAAAAAGCCCAATAGAAACACAAAAAGGTACCTCTTTTAACAGCCATCTACAGTTTACCTGTGGATTAATTTCAAATTTGACTATCATCAATACCCACATAAAAGAATGAATCAGCAAGGGATGATGCAGTTCAAACCTTATAAATTACAACTGGGGCCATATGATTAATTAATCTAGGTTAAAAGCAAATGGCTAACTACCTCACATTCAAAACTTTGCTCTAATGTTATCTCTTCAAGAGGCCTCTGCTAACCCATTAAAAACTGCAACCCACTCCCTTCCCCCACACTCCCATATCATATCCTTAATCTGCTCTCCTCTAATCCTATGGCTCTTAACTAATATATAGTTTGCTAATTTAATGTCTCATTTATTGTCTGGTTCCTCACACCGGAATGTAAACGACTGGAGGGGAGCTATCTTTCCTTTTATTCATTAATATATCCCAAGCACCTACCTCTCCATTGTACACAGATTTTCAATAAATTTATGTATTGAATGAATGTAGTTTTTTTAGGCTCTTCTATAAGAAACTTAATTTAAAGAGACAAAAATCTCACCAATATTTAAATGGAAGCATGGTGAACAATTACAATGCACTGCAGCATAATTTCTAAGTTGCAATGCCTTAAGAGAAAGAAGCAGTGAAAGTACTAAGCTGAAAATTACTAAGAAAGTTTTCATTCACACTTAATCCTGTATCCAAAGAAATTCTAATACTGTATTATTTTAGGGTCTGGAATACAGTAATAGGATTATAAACCTGTATCTACATCTATCTATCTATGGATACATACACATGCAACACATATATATTTTTTAACAGGGAAGGGAACATGGAAAAGAAAGAGATACGGCTTAACCAGTGATAATTCCCAATAGTGCTATGAAATTACAAAAAAAGGTACCAAAAATAATTTGATTGTATACTAGCAGCTAATAAAAAATACTTTTAGATGAACAAGGAAGGTTACCCAAAAACAAAACAAAGTTTCAGAGTAAGTTCCTCAGGACTGTCATTCCTCTACTTAGTAGAAGTATCAGCACAATAGATATACCATGTATCCTCATTAGTATTAACAGTTACAATTTTTAAACCACCTTCACATTCATTATTTAATTAAATCCTCAGAGAAACCAAACTGAAAGATAAACAGGTAACTAATAAAAGCACTTAATTATGTATGCACTCGACAGTAAATGCAACTTTTCCCTTCAAAATCCCCCAAAGTGTTTGACAAACTACAAAAAACCGTTCTATAAAAGAGCCACCTTTTCAGCACTGGAAACTAACACAAGTCTCCTGAAGAGTATTATGGCACAGCTAGCAAGAGCCATAAAAAACTTGAAGCCCTCTGACCTAGTAAAACCACTCCTGGGAACTTTCTCTAAGGAAATAATTAGACTGAAGCAAAAAGCTCTTAGTATAAAGATGTTTACTGCACGACCATCTATAATAGCAAAAATGTGGAAACCCAAATCCCCACAATAGAATGGTTAAGCAGAAACTTTAAAAAGAAAATTTATAATGCAGTGCTAAGAAGAAAAAAGCTGAACACAAAATAACATACACAATCACTAAAACCACATAAAAATCAAAGCGGCAAAAATAAGAATTGGATTAAGGTAAAATTATGTTCACACTTTAACACTGTGTTTACATTAATCTAAGAGAAAACAGCCACCTTCTAAAGCGTATGACAATTAAAGACAATAAATTTTTGAAGGCCATGAAAATCCACTGTTTACAACAACAAAAAAGTCAAATATGAAATGTTGTATTATTTAAGGAAGACATGTGAGTTTCTAGACTTCCAAGAATATTTTGCTGTCTCTAAGCATGGCAAACCCAATGCTGCATTTTTTTAATTCACCTTTGGTCCCAGAAACACATTTGAACTGCTGATACACGCAAGCATAAGTGAAGAAACTCCAGAAACTGTAATTGGTTTATAAAGAACCCAGTAACAGTGATTCAAAACGGAAAGGAATTCTACAAGTACATTAACTAAAGAACGTGTACAAGAACAAAATTTCACACTATATGAATCCAATACATTAAACGAAACTTTGCATATTCATCAAAAAGAATAAGGGCTACATACAATTTATGACTCAAAGAAAAGAACTTAAAGCAAGCAAGAATCTAAATTAATCTTAAATGTTTGTGAAGTCTCAAGGAATAAAAAAGATCTGTGGTATTAAAACATTCCAAATATTTTTGATCACTCAAGCCACTCTGGAACAAATTCTCTAATTTTTAAGCCTAAGGAAAACTGATGCAATCTAAAAGCCTTAGTTTTCATTTTTAATTATTTAAACAAGTTGAATATATCTGCCAGATTTCTATCTGATCCCAAAAAGGAAAAAACAATGCATCCTTCTTTATAAAAATTATATTTTAATTTTTCAAATTTTTTTTTTACTATGGATGCCACTGGAAAAGGGGAACTGAAGTTACAGAATCGCATGTGGACAGAGCTGGGAAAATAAGCACTTCATTTGAACTAGTTTTGATAGGTAGCAATTGTAGATGCTTCAAAGGCGAAACTGGGAGTGGGGGACGGGGGGGTGGGCAGGGTACAAGAAAACCAATGTTCCTGACTGTCCCACACTGAAGGCAGAATTCCTTAAAAAACCAGCTCTGGGGCCTCCCTGGTGGCCCAGTGGCTAAGAACCTGCCTGCCAATGCAGGGGACACGGGTTCGAGCCCTGCTCGGGGAACTAAGATGCCACATGCCGCGGAGCAACTAAGCCCGTGTGCCACAACTACTGAAGGCCGTGCGCCTAGAGCCCGTGCTCCGCAACAAGCCACCGCAATGGGAAGCCCGGCACCGCAAGGAAGAGTAGCTCCCGCTCACCGCAACTAGAGAAAGCCCGCGCCCGCGCGCTGCAAAAATAAAATAAATAAAAATTTAAAATTTATTTTTAAAAAATCAGCTCTGAATCATCTTGATGGATAAGTTATCCTGCCATAAATGATAATTCTTTGGAAATGGATTGCTAAAAACCTGTTTTCAAAAAGAAAACTGAAAAAAAAGAAGAAAAAGAAAAACAGAAAACTGCATCAAAAAATACCCTTATCCCACCACCTGCTAAAGCCAGGAGGTCTACTTAAGGAGGACTCTCATCACCGAGCTTGCCAACCCCGCCTAGGCCTAAGGGGAGGCACGGCAGTGCCGGCAACACGGATGGGCTCGGGGCACAGGGTAAGTGGACTGGCCTGCCCTTGGTGATCTCTGGCGGCACTCCCCAAGTTAAGGACACTGGCCACAACGGAATGCAATCTATTGACATTTGCTGCCCCGTCTGAACACTAAGCATTTTCTTAGTTCGCGAAATGCGAACTGACAACCCCCCACTCCCCCCACGCACCCCGCACCAGGCCTCCAGAGCCAGACCCGGTCGGCTGAGGCGACGTGAGCCCCCAGTCTGTACCACAAACCTGGGTCAGAGGGAAGTGGGGGAGGCGACGCAAGTAAACACCGCATTTCTGCCTTCCGGAACCCCACCGTGCCTCCTGCTGACATCCCTCTCCTCTGGAAATGTATAAATCGGGGCAAGGACTGGGGAAAAACACACAGCGTGCCCGCCCCCTGCCGCCAACACCCGCTACGTCCCCGGTCCGGCCTGAGCTTCTGCCGCGCGCCTGGGGCCGGCCCTCGCCCACCACTATTCAAAGGCGCCTTCTCCTCCGCGGCCTCGGAACAGCAATGCGGCTCGGCCGCCACCCGCGCCAGAGAGGCCTTGCGGGGGAAGGAGGGAGGCCGGGAGGGGGTCGGGCACTCCCCCATCCCTTCCGCACGTGGGGGAGGGCGGAACGCTGCGGGAAACTGCACAGAGCCCCACGATTCCCGCGGAGCTCTGGAGCCCCCGCCGCCGCCTCAGACTTAAATGGGAAGGGCTGCGGGGGTCACTGCCCACCCACCTCCACCCGGTCCTTCGATCTCTCCCTGGGCAGGGAAGGGCGTGGGGAAGGAGACTGCACAGACCCTCATGACTCCAGCTGAGGCTGTGGCTGCCCCTTTAACAGGCGGAGGGGGACACTACCCTAACTTTCCCCCCCTCCCTCGTTATTCCCAAACGGGGGAGTTGGCAAGTTTCGGGAGACAATCTAAACCTAAAGACCCTTCCACGTTAATATTTAAAGGAGGTGGGAACGCTGCCCAAGCATCCCCCCCACTGGGGGCAGAGGAGCCTTAAAGAAGGTGATCGAGGGCTGACAATCGCCGAGACCTGTGAAGCCTCCCGAACACTTAAATGGAGAGGGGGAGGCTGCCGAGTCCTTCCATCTTGACCGTTTGGGAGAGGGGGTGGGGATGTTGCAGGAGGATGGACACCGCCTGACATTCCCAGAGGGATTCCGCGGCGCCCCCTCACCCTACCGCACCAGGCTCTAGACGGGAGCGCCACCCCCAATGAAGGCCCCCAGCCCACCCCGCCCCCGAGCCCAGGCAGTCACGGGGCGGGGACCGCGGTGCGGGCCGCGGGGGAGGGGACGCGAGGCCCGGGCTGGTCCAGGCCCCTAAGCGTAGGGGGCTGGGGCGCGACACCCACCTGCCCAGGCCCGGCCGCCCGCCGCCTGCGCTCGCCACCGCCACCGAGGAGGAGGAGGAGGAGGAAGCCGCGGCCGAGGACGACGAGACTGAGGAAGAGGACGGCGACGGCGCGGCGGCGGGCGACGTGAGAAGGCCGCCGCCGCCGCCGGGCTTGCGGGCATTGGCGGCCGCGGGCTGCTGCTGCTGCTGCTGCTGCTGCTGCTGGGGCTTCAGCGACATGGTGAGGGGCCCATACACCGGCCCGCACGCCGGGCGGGGACAGCCGGGAGCCGGGCGCGCCGAGGAGACGCCGGAGCGCGGCGGGGACGCGCGGGCGCTGAGCGGGGAAGCGCGGGGAGGCGCGGCGGGGGGGGCACCCGGGCCGGCGAGGGGGAGAAGGAGGACGACGAAGGGGCGGGGAGGCCCGCCGAAACCGAGGAGCCGCCGGGAGCCGGGCCGGGGCGCGCTACCGCCGTTGCCGTTGCTACCAAAACAGTCTGAGGCGGAGGGAGGCGAGCGTTGCCCGGAGGGAGGGGGGCCGGGGCCGGGCGGGGGAGGGGCGGCGGAGGGATACGGTGTCGGAGCCCCGCCGCCGCTGCCGCCGCCCCGCCGCGCCGGCCGCGGGAGCGAGCGCCGCCCGGGCCACCTGGCCGCGGCGAAGCGACGAGGCTCGAAGGCCGCCGCGGGGCCCCGAGGAGCTGCGGCCGCCGAGCGCATCGGGGGTCGGGCACACAGAGGTTCCGCGTGGCGACGCCGGGTGGGCGCGGAGGTGCGGTGTGGGGACTCTTTACCGGAAGTCGGAAGGGTCGGGCGGAAGCAGAACGTGAGGAGGCACCGGGGCAGGGAGGGACACGTGAGGAGCGGGCGCAGCGCAGGGCCGCGTTCGCCGGGGTCGGGTGAGGGCCCGGCGTCGGCCGGCCCTGCCCGGATCCGCCCTCTTCGAGGCGGGTCTGCCCTTCGGAGAGGGAGTGTCTGTGTTCGCCTGTAGGGTCGGCCTAGTGTAGAGAACCCAAACGCAGTGGTGCTGGGCGCCCCTCACCCGCGCAGCGTTCACCGTTCTCAGGCTGCTAGGAGAATCCGTGTTTGCCCCACCTGATGCAACTTCGAAAATGGGCTGCAAGTGTCTTCAGGGCGGAGACTGTCTTGCTACATATAAAGCACCTGGAACACAAGCCTCCCATAGTTTCCTTTGTATCCCCGGCACCTGGCACACAGTAGGCTCTCACTGTGTCAGCCGGGTGTCAAAGACAGGCCGTCCTGTCTTCCCTTGCCAAGACCAACAGGGTAGGAATCGAACAACCTCCCGGGGCCACCCACATCTGATTACCTTTTCCCCGCTTTTCCAACCCCGGCACCACTGACCAGAAAACTCTCTTGGGTATCTGACCTTCATTTGAACCCATGTTCCTTCACTTTGAACTTCTTTTTCCTCCTTCATGAGACTCAAAAAGAAGTGTACATGATTGGTAGAGCTATTGGTAATGGGGTTTCCTTCGGTGGAGACAAAACAGATCTCACAAGAATGTGCGAACTTTAGACCTTGGCCCCTTTAGAAGTTTTACTTTAACTTAGCTTGGTAGCCAGCACAGTAATCCGTGTTTCTTTTCTTTCTTTCTTTCTTTTTCTTTTTTTACTGTGTTGCAATTAAACTGAAAGCGATTAGGTAACTTTTGTTTCCCTTGGTGAAGAATATAGTTTTTTAAAAAGTGAAATTACTTCAGGAAATGATAGGGAGGAAACACCAACATGTACCTCAGTCTCCCAGAACTGTCAAATAAAGGTAAAGACATAGAGGAACTTAGAAAATGATTAAGCCATGAGCCTCCAGTAGCCAAATTGAAAATCTCCTAGGTAGTTGGGCAAAAATGATTATCATATTCTGCAAACAGTTGAAAAGTGGGATATCAACTTTATCTTCCATCTGAGGTAGAAAGGAGGTTGAGGAGGGAAAGAGCATTCTTTTAAGCCAACAGTTGCAAAATCCTTGAAAAATTAACCCAAAGGAAACAGACTAAAAAACTGGATGAGGGAAAAAAAAAAAAAAAATAGAAGGACCATAATAGAAATACAATCAACTTTCTCTCGTTTAATGATTTGACAGTTAGCCATATCTGGGACCAAGGTCCCAAAATTCAATGTCAGGACCAAATTCCACAGATAGAAGGAAAAAAGAAAGTGGAATAAGAAGGCCTGAAGCTGACATAGCTTAACTTGATTTCATTTATGCTGAGAAAGCTGAAGTTTTCACCTATTATTATTGAAACTATATTTTAACAGCTTTATTGAAATATATCTTACATACTATGAAATTCACCCATTTTGTGTACAATTCAGTGATTCTCTGTAAATTTGCGCAGTTGTGCAACCATCACAACTAATTTCAGAACATCTCCATTGCCCCAAAAGAATCATTTTTACCCATTTGCAGTTACTCCCGGAACATCCTCAGCCCCAGCAGCCGCTAATCTACTTCCTGTCTCAGTGGATTTATCTGCTGTACACATTTCATATAAATGGGATTTTACAATGTGTTCTTTGCCATCTTTCACTTGACATGTTTTTGAGGTTTATCCATGTCATAGCATGTATCAGGGTTTCATTCCTTATTATCACTGAATAGTATTCCATTGTATGGATATACTTGGATTCAACCAACCATGGGTCGAAAAAGAAATTTTTTTTAAATTTTATTTATTTATTTTATTTTTGGCTGCATTGGGTCTTCGCTGCTGCACGCGGGCTTTCTCTAGCTGCGGCAAGCGGGGGCTACTCTTCGTTGCGATGCGCAGGTTTCTCATTGCGGTGGCTTCTCTTGTTGCAGAGCACGGGCTCTAGGTGCGTGGGCTCAGTAGTTGTGGCTCGCGGGCTTAGTTGCTCCATGGCATGTGGGATCTTCCCGGACCAGGGCTTGAACCTGTATCCCCTGCATTGGCAGGAGGATTCTTAACCACCGTGCCACCAGGGAAGCCCGAAAAAAATTTTTTTTCTTACAGGTTTTTTTGGTTTGTTTTTGTTTTTTGTTTTGTTTGTTTTGGCCACGCTGTGCGGCTTGTTGGATCTTAGTTCCCCCACCAGGGGTCGAACCCAGGCCCCTGGCAGTGGAAGCGCTGAGTCCTAACCACTGGACTGCCGGGGAGTTTCCCCCCAAAAAATTTTAATTCCCAAAAGTTCTAAAAAGCAAAACTTGAATTGGCCAAGCTCTGGCAACTATTTATATAGCATTTACGTTGTATTAGTTATTATAAGTAATCTAGAGGTGATTTAAAGTATACAGGAGAATGTATATAGGTTATATGCAAATACTACACCATTTTATACAGAGGACTTGAGCATACTCGGATTTTGGTATCCATTGGTTCCAGGGGTTCCTGGAACCAATCCCCTGAGGATACCGAGGGATGACTATACCACATTCTGTGTATCTACTCACCAGTTGGTGGACATTTTGATTGTTTCAAGTTTTGGGCTATTATGAATAATGCTGCTATGAACATTTGTAAACATGTCTTCATGTAGACATATGTTTTTATTTCTCTTGAGCAGATGCCTAATAATGGAATGTTGGGTGATATGGTAAATTTAACTTTTTAAAGATACTGTCAAACTCTTCCAAAGTGACTGTGCCATTTTATAATACATCCACACCTGGAATGTTTGAGAGTTTATCATTAAAATTTGATGTCTCGGGAGTTCCCTGGTGGCCTAGTGGTTAGGATTCTGGGCTTTCACTGCCGTGCTCAGGTGCAATCCCTGGTCAGGGAACTGAGATCCCACAAGCTATGCGGTGTGGCCAAAAAAAACAAAAACAATTTGATTTCTGTTTTTATATTAAAATAGAAACCAAGGGAACCTCTACTGTTGATTCTATTCTATACAGCCCCCTTTTTTTCTTTGTGGAAGGAGGATCACCACCCAAAATGAAGGAATATCACTTATTGCAAACCCTTCATCTGAATTCTGGATCTCTGAAGACATGGTTAACAACAACTGTGACATCAGAGGGCTTTAGCTTTAGATGAAAATGCCAGGATAATGCACCGTAAGACAAAATGGTGTGTGGGAATTCCCTGGCAGTCCAGTGGTTAGGACTCAGAGCTTCCACTTCTGGGGCCTGGGTTTGATCCCTGGTCGGGGAACTAATCCCGCCCCCCACCAAAAAAAAAAGACAAAATAGTGTGGAAGGCAGCCGTTAAAGTGACCCCTTATGATCCTGTTCTCCTGGTGTTCAGACCCTGTGAAATCCCCTCCACTTGAATATGAGCAAGACCTAGTGGCTTCCTTCTAACAAAAAGTTGGAAAAAATTATGGGTTTTCACTCCAAGATTAGGTTACAAAAACTGTGCCTTTTGTATTGGATTGCCCATTCTCACTTGCTTTGAAGAAGGCTAGCTGCCATGTTGTGAGCTGCCCTATGGAGAGGCCTACATGGCAAGGAACTGATGTCTCCAACCACAGAGAGAACCTGATGGCCACCAACAAGCCATGTGAGTGAGCTTGGAAGAGGATCATCCTCCAATCAAGCCTTGATATGACTCTAGCCCTGCTCAATGTACCTTATTAGGCTTTGTTAGAAACCCTGTGCCTGAGACACTCAGCTAAACTGTACCAGACTCCTAACTCTTGTTGTTTAAGTCATTAAGTTTTGCAATAATTTGTTATGCAGCAATAGATAACATGGGCTTCCCTGGTGACACAGGGGTTGAGAATCTGCCTGTCAGTGCAGGGGACACGGGTTCGAGCCCTGGTCTGGGAAGATCCCACATGCCGCAGAGTAACTGGGCCCGTGAGCCACAACTACTGAGCCTGCACATCTGGAGCCTGTGCTCCGCAGCAAGAGAGGCCGCGACAGTGAGAGGCCTGCGCACCGCGATGAAGAGTGGCCCCCGCTCACCGCAACTAGAGAAAGCCATCACACAGAAACGAAGACCCAACACAGCCAAAAATAAATAAAGAAATAGATAGATAGATAGATAACTAATACACACAACCCCCAAAAAAGTGCATTTCCTGTGATTTCTGTGTGCATTCAGAATCCTTTAAAGACAAATGCTGAAGTCAGGAACTAACACTGTATCCAATAGAAGTTGAATTTTTGAATGCTTCCCCCACCCCAAATGATTTTCAGGTAGCCGTTTAAACAAAACCAACAAGTGTCATTGGGGAGTTGTCATCGAAGCCAGTGAAGAACATTGTTCTGAAAGAGTTCGGATATAGAAAAGTATTTGCTTAAATACTTCAAAAATTGCTGTGGCCATTTCAACCACTATTTCAGAAATGAAAGAAGTATCAAGTGAGAAACCATATAGAGAAAGACTTTCAAACTTGGGAATCCAGTCCTGTGGATTCTATACTTGCTTTCTGATTTTCAGTGACCCTTCAATGAGCCACACGGCCTTTTAATTTTCATCACAGCAATGAGTAATCAAGTCTGAGGATTTGGAGATGAAAAAGTGATGCAGCCATGCAAAACAGAAATGGGAAGAGCGATTTGTGATCACTCAGTACAGCAGCACACATCAGATGATCCAGTATTTCCAGCAATTCATTTTTCTGCAATCATTTCTTTTCAGCTCTCTTCATTTGAACATGCTTAATGTATGATGATACATTATTCACTCAATACTCTTGATTTCTCTTTCAAGAGCATGAAAATTAATTCAAATCAAAACTAACGTGCACCCCCCCAAAACCCATCCTCTTCAAGTTTTTGCATAGACTTGAAAAAAAAAAAGAAGAGCAGATGTAATTTCAAAAATAGGACCATCACTAATTAAACCAGTGTTTTTTTTCCAACCATGGTTACTCAGAATTCTTAGAGGCTAATCTATTTGCGGACACTCCAGGAATCCCAAAAGACTAAAGGCGATAAAAAAAAGAAAAGAGAGAAAGAAAGAAAGAAGGAAGGAAGGAAGGAAGGAAAGAGAAAGAAAGAAAGAAAAAGAAGAGTGTGGTATGATGCTTCCAGGAGGGCATTATTTACACACCTTGTGTGCAAAGTAACGACATTCCCATAGGTTTGAAAAAACTGAGGAGGGTGTGACAAAATAGGGAACACAGCAACATTATTTGAAAAGCTTTTAAATGAGCCATTTCCTCCACACAAGCACACTTCTGGTTGTTAAGTTGCTCGTTTTGTTTTACCTTGTGGGACAGAATAATGATGCGGTGACATTATTCACAAGGCAAAAGCTGGATGCCGGCTGAAATAGACACAAAAGAAAGAATTCTTTATTTTTCACTGGAAATGCTTGTGCTGTGCAGAGCCAGAAACTTAAAGAAACTCAGCCATTTGTTTTTCCTGGTTCTCCCTTTCTGTTTTCATTCACCCTCTTTTTGGGAGGTGAATTTCCTGGGCAGCCTGTTATTTCAGGGTCCACAGATTTATGGAAAGCCAAAGATGTGAGGTATGCACCATTTGGAGAATGCAGGATGGGATTTAAAATGGATGCGTGCAGCACCGGTGACAGCTGAGCTGGCCTTTAGCATGTGATCTTGTTAGTTTGCTACAGGATACTGTGAGCCCTACAGTGGAACCCCAGAGGGATCAGACTATAATTAATACTGACATTGCTGACCTATGATCTTAGAAGAGGGACTTAGATTCTTATTTGGAAGTGGAACACATACAGACTTAACAATACCCACTGTCTTACTTAAGCTCCCATATTATCAAAACTATTTCTTTTCTATAAGGTAAGCCAGGACTTGAGAATGTTAATGATGATAATAATTGCAGTCCCTTCTATAGCAGGCACCGTGTGCCAGCTCTGTTCTATGTTCTTTCTGCATAATAACTCATTTAATCCTCACAACAATCCATTGACTCTTGTCGGGAGGGGAGAATTTTGTCTCGCCCTAAAGGACATTAGCAATCTTGAGAGACATTTTTGGATGTCACAATTGAAGGGGAAATGCTACTGGCATCCTGTGGGTAGTGACCAGGGATGCTACTAAACACCCTACAATGCACAAGACAGCCCCCACCAGAGAATTTTCCAGCCCTAAATGTCAGTGGTGCTGAGGTTGGTTGAGAAACCCTGCATTCACCCTATGAAGTAGACAGGATTATTATATTTCCATTTGATAGATGGGGAGACTGAGGCACAGAGAGTGTAAATCACCTTGCCTAAACTTAGACTCATTAAATGACAGAGCTGGGATTTGAGGCCAGGCAGTCTGTCTCCAACATCTGGACTCTAAACCACTTTGCTATTTGAAATAGTGATGGCCCAAGCTGGCTCTCTGGGAAAAATAAACTAATCTCCTTGGTTTCATCAAATGCAATCTTCTAGGGAGCTGGCACCACAGATTACTGCCTGTTTCCTGATTAGAGAAATAACTGACTATTGTAAAAGTCACCATCTGCAAGAAACAAGCTGGCAGTGCCTATCAAAAGTGACACTGCACCTTCCCCTTGGCCCAATAAGGGTGAAAAGATGAGTGTACAAGGATAATCAGTGCAGTGTTGTTTGGAACAAAGAATAGAAACTCCATCAGCGGCAGACAGATAAATGCCTTGTAGGGTGTCACAAATACAATGGAATATGGAATATTCTCAGCTGTGCAGTGAGAAAGACGTAGATCTTTACACTGATCTGAAAAGATCTTTAAGACCTGTTGTTAAAAAAAAGAAAAGGGCTTCCCTGGTGGCGCAGTGGTTGAGAGTCCGCCTGCCGATGCAGGGGACACGGGTTCATGCCCCAGTCCGGGAAGATTCCACATGCCGCGGAGCGGCTGGGCCCATGAGCCATGGCTGCTGAGCCTGCGCGTCCAGAGCCTGTGCTCCGCAACGGGAGAGGCCACAACAGTGAGAGGCCCGCGTACCGGAAAAAAAAAAAAAAAAAAGAAAAAGAAAAATGGGGCTTCCCTGGTGGCGCAGTGGTTGAGAGTCCGCCTGCCGATGCTGGGGACACGGGTTCGTGCCCCGGTCCGGGAAGATCCCACATGCCGCAGAGCGGCTAGGCCTAAGAGCCATGGCCGCTGAGCCTGCGCGTCCGGAGCCTGTGCTCCGCAACGGGAGAGGCCACAACAGTGAGAGGCCCGCGCACCGCAAAAAAAAAAAAAAAGAAAAAGAAAAATGGTAACTATGTGAGGTGACGGAGGTGTTAATTCACTGGATTGCAGTAATCACTTTGGAAAGTCTACATATATCAAACCATCACGTTGTACACTTTAAATATATACAATTTTATTTGTCAATTGTACCTCAAAAAAGCTGAGGGGAAGGAAGGAACTGTTGGTAAGCCAAAAACAGAAAATTAAAAAATGAAACAAAACAACAAAACATAAATGTGTAGGATATTTTGTATGGTATACACCTACTTGTGTTAAACAAAAGGAAAGTATGTGTGTGTGTGTGGTTTTTTTTTTACTGTGTATATATGCATACATCTAGAATATCTCTAAATGAGGCACAAAAAATTGACACTAGGGGACTAGGGACCCTTTACACTGTTTGAAAACTTATTTTACCATGCCTTTTATACCTTGTATATTACCTTTTCCAAAAAAAAAATAATAATAACATGTTAGGACATCAGTAGGAATAACTAATATTTGTATAGCACCTCGTGGTTTACAAAGCACTTGTTTTTTTTTTGGCCATGCCTCGTGGCTTGTGGGAGGCCTATGGGATTGAACCCAGGGCCACAGCAGTGAAAGCGCCGAGTCCTAACCACTAGACCACCAGGGAACTCCCACAAAGCCCCTTTATTTGCATTGTTTCCTTTGGCACTGACCCCATTATAGGGATGGCAACACCAGAACAGAAAAGTGGCATGAGCTATCCAAGGTCACTCGCTGCTGACCTTGGGTACTGCCCTTTCTCATTTCCCAAAGTAAGATCAATTACTATCTCTACCACTTTAATTTTGTTTTATTCAGCCACAAACTGCCATTCTCAAACTCTAAGCAGTCAATCCTAGGTCACATAGAAATGGAAAAGAAAGGCTTGTTTCAGGAACTCTTCACCCCTGCATCCCTTTCTGCCACGTTTGTATTGTTTTCTTCTGAAATGCCATATTGGTCAAATATAGGAGCTGCAGAAACAGGTAGAACCCTTCACTCCCACCACCCAAACAGAGTCCATCTGTATGTGGTAAGCACTTAATAAACTTGAGTTGATTTGATTTGACAGAGACTAACTCTCAGTTTATACACATTTGCTTCTTTGAGCTTGAAATGGCATATGCTTCCTATTCAGACCTGCTGATGGCTACCAGCCATGGACCACAATGATGGGGCCAACATCAAGGTCACCCCCTAATGACCCAAGCATTTCCACGCAGTGATGGGGACGGTTGAACAGCTAGCCTTCCTTACACACGTCTCCATCTTATGTGATTTGCCCAGTTTGCATTCACCCACTGGATAAAGCTTACTTCTCTTACAGTTAATAGCGTGTGATGCGGTCTTGTAGGCACTGGAGCCAAGAAACCACGAGGGGCATTTTGGGGAACTCTTCTAAGTCACCAGCCTTCTGCAGGCCTGAAGGAGGTCGGAGCTGAGTCCCTATGAGAGTTGGTTTCACTCTCCTTTGATCAGGGTTCTCTTCCATTGCACATGTGGCTCATTTCTGTCCTCAGAGGGTCAATACAGGACAAGTCTTCATGCAGCAGTAAGCAATTGATAGGCTTCTGGTATCCTGGAAATGACTCAGAAATCCTATTACTGCAATTTCTAATGATCTAGACACATGATTTTTTTTTTAAGTTACACAAGCCTTTTAAAGAACATTCTGAGTATTTGTGTATCAGCATTCCCTGTGTAACAGACCACCCCCAACATAGTGGCTTAAAACAATTAACTTTTTAAAATTTCTTAAAATTGTGTGGGTTGACTGAATAATTCTTCCATTCTGGGCTGGCTTGACTGGGGTTGGATGGTCTAGGATGGTCTCATTGACATGTCTGGCAGTTGGCTCTATGTCAATTGCAGATGGTAAAGACAACTTGGCCACATGTCTATCAACTGTACTTCAATTTAAAAAAGAGAAGTGAGAAATGCAAATCAAAACTACATGAGGTATCACCTCACACCGGTCCAAATGGCCATCATCAAAAAATCTACAAACAATAAATGCTGGAGAGGATGTGGAGAAAAGGGAACCCTCTTACACTGTTGGTGAGAATGCAAATTGGTACAGTCACTATGGAGAACAGTATGGAGGTTCCTTAAAAAAAGAAAAATAGAACTACCATATGACCCAGCTATCCCACTCCTGGGCATATACCCAGAGAAAACCATAATTCAAAAAGATACATGCACCTCAATGTTCATTGCAGCACTATTTACAATAGCCAGGACATGGAAGCAACCTAAATGTCCATCAGCAGAGGAATGGATAAAGACGATGTGGTACATATCTACAATGGAATATTACTCAGCTATAAAAAAATGAAATTGTGCCATTTGCAGAGTCATAGGTGGACCTAGAGACTGTTATACAGAGTGAAGTAAGTCAGAAAGAGAAAAACAAATATCGTATATTAACGCATGTATGTGGAATCTAGAAAAGTGGTACAGATGAACTTATTTGCAAAGCAGAAATAGAGACAGACACAGAAGTAGAGAACAAACATATGGATACCAAGAGGGGAGGAGGGGGTGGGATGGATTGGGAGATTGGGATTGACATGTATACACTACTATGTATAAAATAGATAACTAATGAGAACAGACTGTATAGCACAGAGAACTCTACTTGGTGCTCTGTGGTGACCTAAATGGTAAGGAAATCCAAAAAAGCGGGACTATATGTATACGTATGGCTGCTTAACTGTGCTGTACAGCAGAAACTAACACAACATTGTAAAGCGACCATACTCCAATTAAAAAAAAAAGTGGAATCATACAGATAAATAAATAAATGTGTACAATTCACTGGTTTTTAGTATATATAGAGTTGTGCAACTATCACCAGAGTATAATTTTAGAACGTTTCATTGTCCCCCAAAGAAATCCACTACCCATTAGCAATCTCTCCCCATTACCTCCTTTTCCCCAGCCCTTAGCAACCACTAATCTACTTTATGACATTTGGGCTATTTCTTTTTATTGTGGTAAAATATACATAGCATAAAATTTACCATTTTAACCATTTTTAAGTGTACAGTTCAGTGGCATCAAGTACATTCACATTATTGTGCAACCATCACTGTCATTTACCTCCAGGACTTTTTCATCATCCCAAACTGAACTCTCTGCCCATTAAACACTAACTCCCCATTTCCCCCTCCCCCGGCCCTTGGTAACCAGCAGTCTACCTTCCGTCTCTGACTTTCACTGCTTTAATACCTCATATAGATGGAATCATACAGTATTTGTCCTTTTGTGTCTGGCTTCTTTCAGTTACTATAATGTCTTCAAGGTTCATCCGTGTTGTAGCAGGTGTCAGAATTTCCTTCTCTTTTGAGGCTGAATCATTCCCCAAAGTGTGGATAGACTACATTTTAACTCAGGCTATATTATGCCAAGGTTTTGTTTGTTTGTTTTGTTTCTCTGCTTTTTTATTTTGAATTGTGAATGTGAATTGTAAATTCACATGCAGTTGTAAGAAAGAATACAGAGATCTCATGTACCTTTGCTCATTTTCCCCAATGGTAACATCTTGTAAAACTATAGTACGAAATCACAACTAGGAGGTTGGCATTGATACAGTCGAGATACAGAACTTTACCATCACCACAATGATTCCTAATGCTGCCCTTTTTAGCCACACCTCCTTTTATCTCACCCATGGTCCCCTTACCCCTGGCAGCTACTAGTCTGTTCTCCATGTCTACAAGCCTTTCATTTCATACATACATACTGTAAATCATAGAGTATGTAACCCTTTGGAGTTATACCAAGGTTTGAGAGTGATTTTTTTTCTAGATTGACCTCTAGTAATTGAGTAATGGACTCATTCACACTCATCTCCATCTCCTTCCAAACGAAAACTAAGAGTTAGGCTGAGCTTACGCCTCTGTATCCTACATGTCCCGGGGAGAGAGTAACGCAGGAGAGGCTGTGGGGAAGGGAGAGATGATGGGGGCGTGGAGCGGCCTGTGCCTGCATGTCTCCCTCAGGGCCAAGCCCTTCTGACCTTACCCACCTCACCCTAAGGAGGCTGTGGGTATCCTGGCATTCAGAGCGCTGAGGGTTCTGTTCCATGCTCTGCAGGCAGACAGGAGTGACTCAGGTGAAACTGGCCTGTTGGGAAAGCCCTACGTAGCCAGGACTGAGGAGGCGGGTTCAAAAACCTCAACCCCCATCCAAAGCCTGGTGTTCGAGAGCTGCTCCAGCTTGGGGAGCAGCCTCTGTGGACTGCTTTCGAATAGGCTGACCTGAGCATTGTGCAAGGAGGTTCACATATGGTCGGTTGTTCTTTGTAACAGTGACACCCTCATTCGCTTCCACTGGGTGCTCCCCACTACTCCCTCTACCCCCTTTATCTATTCTGCACCAATGTTGGAGTAGAATGACCAAAAATATACAGAAATTGGAACCGGCCTTTTTCATTGCAAAGGATAAGGGAGCACAAAATAACACAACCATCGTCCACTAGGAATTCATCCAACAAATAACAAGCGTTAATCTTTTGATCTATATTGATATGCTCTGCCAAGCTCTCTTCTAAGTACTTCAGATAGATGATGTCATTTATTTATTTTTATTGATTTATTTGTTTACTTATATTTCGCTGCATTGGGTCTTCGTTGCTGCACGCGGGCTTTCTCTAGTTGCGGCGAGGGGGGGCTACTCTTCGTTGCTGCGCGCGGGCTTCTCACTGCAGTGGCTTCTCTTGTTGCGGAACACAGGCTCTAGGCTTCAGTAGTTGTGGCACGGGGGCTCAGTAGTTGTGGCACATGGATTTAGTTGCTCCACGGCATGTGGGATCTTCCTGGGCCAGGGATCAAACCCGCGCCCCCTGCAGTGGAAGCATAGTCCTAACCACTGGTGTGCCAGGGAAGTCCCCAAAAATGACCATTTTAACCATGTTTAAGTGTCCAGTTCAGTGACATTAAGTATATTCATATTGTTGTGCAACCATCAATATTATCTGTTTCCAGGACGTTTTCATCATCCCAAACTGATACCTGGTACCCATTTCCCACTCCCCCAAGCCCCTAACACCCACCATTCTACTTTCTGTCTCTATGAATTTGACTACTTTAGGGACCTCATATAAGTGGAATCATACAGTATGTGACCTTCATGCTTCTTTCACTTAGCATGATGTCTTCAAGGTTCTTCCGTGTTGTAGCATGTGTCAGAATTTCATTCCTTTTTAAGGCTGAATAATATTCCATTGTGTATATATCACAACCCACTATTTCCCTGTATTTCAGAGGAGAAAACTCAGTCGCAGAAAGGTTATGGGATGTTGAGTTTCAGATCTGAACTCCTCTGTACCCATGGACAGAGAGACTTTTGCACCAAGATATTCCCTGCAACACTGCAATAACCAAAACCAGGAACTACGTCAGTGCCCATCAGCAGGGGACCAGTTAGATACGGTGTAAGACGCCCAAACAGCCGAATAGGATGCACACGTGGCAAATAGTGTAGCAGCTGTATTTAGATAAATAAGGAAGGGTCTCTAGGATGTTATCAGGAGGAAAAAACAAGGTACAAAACAGTGAGTGTGGGCTGCTAACATTAAGGTTTTCGAAAAGGTAGGGCAGGAAATAACATAAACATAAGCTCACGTGTGCCTAGACTACCTCTGGAAGGCAACAAACTGCTAACATTGGTTGCTCCCTGGGAAGGAGGATTGGAAATTAGAAAAGAGGAGACCTATTATTTACTGGGTACCCTTTGGCACTATTTGAATTAATTAAATACTGCCTTTTCTTACAGCTTTATTGAGGTATAACTGACATACAACAGACTGCCTATATTTAAAGTGTTTCATTTGATGACTTCCGACATATATATACATCTATAAAACATCGCCATGATCCAGATATGAACATATGCATCACCCTCTAAAGTTTCCTTGTGCCCTTTTGTAATCCATCCCACAGCCCAAGTATTGATTTTTTTTTTAAGTGAAAAAAGTAGCAATAACAACCCAAATGTCCATCAGTGGATGAATGGATAGACACAACGTGGTCTACCCATGCAATGGAATAACATTCAGCCTTAAAAAGGAAGGCTATTCTGACACAGGCTACAACATGGATGAAATTTTTTTTTAGTTTATGGATCACTCCTCCTCCTGGAGACACTTTGGTCACCTGGCTCCCTGGCCCTGACTCTCCCATGGTTCTCCCCATCCCCCACTGGTGGCTCCTTCACTAGTCCCTCCTCACCTCCCTGACGTCTCAGCATGGACACACCCTCGGGTCAGCCCCTCCACACACCCTAGATGGTTTCTCATCCAATCACACTTAAGACCTCAAGTACCACAAAGTCCCTGAACATTCCCGCGTTGGTTCCTCCAGCCCCGACCCCTCATGAACTCCAGGCTGCTTCCTTGACATCTCCCACTGAGATTTCTCACAGACTTCTCATACTCAGCATGTCTCCAGAGCTCAGCTCTGCACATCCCGGTTCCCCCACCTCAGGAAGCTCTACCACCACTCTTCAGCCGCTCAGGTGCACCACCACCACCACGACCACCAATGGACTGTCCTCGGCCCCTCTTTCGCTCACTCCCCACCCCCAGTGCCTCAGCAGATCCTGCTGTCTCCACCTTCACACACGCCCAGGATCTGCCATTTCTCCCACCTCCATCACTCACACCCTAGTCCAAGCCACCATTATCTCCCATCCTCATGGTTGCTGGGGTCTCCTGACGTGTTTCCTTGCTGCCACTCCTACCCTCATTAAGTCTCTTTTCCAAATAATGTCCAGAGCAATCCTTTAAAAGCACAAGCCATGGCGCGTGGCTCCCCTGCTAAAACCCTTCAGATGGCTCCCATGTCACAGTAAATGCTGCATGCCTCACCTTGACTTCCAAGGTCTTAAATATCTGAACATTCACTACCCCCTCCATCTTCCACTCCTTCCACTCTTCCTCTTGCTCACCCAAGCCCAGACACACTGGCCTCCTTGAGTGTCTTCCAACCTGCCAAGGCCACCCCTGCCTCAGGGCCTGTGCATGCGCTGCTCTCTCTGGCTGGAATGTCCTTCCCTCGGGTATACACGTGGCCATGCCCTTCATTCAGACCTTTGACCTCATTTTGGGTTCTTCTTACGGGAGAAGTCTTCCCTGAGCACCCTATTATATACAACGGCACCCACCTCATCACTCTGTACCCCCTTAATCTGCTACATTTTTCTTCATACCACTTATCACTACTAAATATATATCAGGTCGTTTCTTTACCATTTGTTGCCTCCAACTAGAAAGCAGGCACTTTACTGCTTGTAGTGCCTGGAACACTGCCTGACACTGAATAGGTGCTCAACAAATTTGTTTTAATAAATTTATTTTATTTATTTATTTTTGGCTGCATTGGGTCTTCGTGGCTGCATGCGGGGTTTTTTCTAGTTGCGGCGAGCAGGGGCCACTCTTCGTTGCGATGTGCAGGCTTCTCATTGCAGTGGCTTCTCTTGTTGCGGAGCACAGGCTCTAGGCATACGGGCTTCAGTAGTTGTGGCACATGGACTCAGTAGTTGTGGCGCACAGGCTTAGCTGCTCTGTGGCATGTGGGATCGACCTGGACCAGGGATCGAACCCATGTCCCCTGCATTGGCAGGCAGATTCTTAACCACTGCGCCACCAGGGAAGTCCCCTCAACAAATATTTTACTGAGTTAATGAATACTTAAATTAATGGATTTTAAATGAAGTTCTGTGTGTGTGTTTGTGGGTTGTGCTTTTTGTTTGTTTGTTTGTTTGTTTTGCGGTACGTGGGCCTCTCACTGTTGTGGCCTCTCCCATTGTGGAGCACAGGCTCCGGACGCACAGGCTCAGCAGCCATAACTCACAGGCCTAGCCGCTCCGCAGCATGTGGGATCTTCCCAGACCAGGGCATGAGCCCATATCCCCTGCATCGGCAGGCGGACTCTCAACCACTGTGCCACCAGGGAAGCCCTGTGGGTTGTGCTTTTTGAATGCACTCCTAGAGAACCAGGAAAATGATTGACAAGGTAAAAAAGATATATTTATTTATCTATATCTATCTGTATAAATACAGACAACACACAGGGATTAATGGAAATGGACCCAGATATAGCTATACCTGTATCTGCATCTATATTTGTATATATCCATATTTATATAGATAGGCAGATAAATATACACTTTAGATATATTTGCGTCCATTTCCATTAAATTCTTCTGATCATGGTCAAATTAATACAAATACATGTAGCAGGTTGGCTTCTGGATTTTTTCTTTTCTTTTCTGCTTTGTTCAGTTGTAACAAGGATACCACAATTCTTTCCACTTTTCTGATAGTTATTTAGAAGCCGGGTTCAAAGTTGTCAGTATAGGTTTCCACTGTTCTTCTTTTGTTGGTTTTTGTTTTTAAGCACATCTCAGTGAATTTAACCTCATAAAGGCGTTTATGAGGGTATTTCCAACCTCAAATTGTTAAAAGTCCAAGCCTTATTGGAACGGATGAAAGGTAGAAGCCTAGTTTTTTTTCTTGCATTTTTTTTCTTTTTAGAAAAATCAAATGCAAGATTTTGACCCTGTTGAAATAAATATTTAGAAAATTGATGGGCACCTCTAAAATCTGTCTTGTCACTTTGCACTCCCTAGGGTGGCCACATTGAAAACAATGGAAAATAACAAGTGTTGGCAAGGATGTAGAGAAATTGGGACCCTTGTACATTGCTGGTGGGAATGTAAAATGGTGGAGATGTTTTAGAAAACAGTTAGGCAGTTCCTCAAACAGTTAAACATAGAAATACCATATGATCCAACAATTTCATTCCTAGGTATAAACCCCCAACATCGAAAGCAGGTATTCAAAGTAATATATGTACATGCATGTTCATAACAGCACTATTCACAATAACCAAAATGTGGAAACATCTCAAATGTTCATAACTGGGTGAATGGATAAACAAAATGTAATATTCCATACCATGGAATATTATTCTATCACAAAAAAGAATGAAGTTCTGGAACATACCACCATGAATGAACCTCAAAAACATTATGCTGGGCTTGCTTGGTGGCTCAGTGGTTAAGAATCCGCCTGCCAACACAGGGAACACGGGTTCGAGCCCTGGTCCGGGATCCCACATGCTGTGGAGCAACTAAGCCCTTGCGCCACAACTGCTGAGCCTGCGCTCTAGAACCCTTGAGCCACAATTCAAGAGAAGCCACCGCAATGAGAAGCCTGCACACCGCAACGAAGAGTAGCCCCCGCTCAACACAATTAGAGAAAGCCCGCGCACAGCAATGAAGACCCAACACAGCCATAAATAAATAGATAGATAGATAGATAGATAGATAAATAAAATACCTTCCTTTAAAAAAAACAAAACAGTATGCTATGTGAAAGAATCGAGACACAAGAGGCCACATATTGGGAATTCCCTTGTGGTCCAGTGGTTAGGTCTCCTAGCTTTAACTGCTGAGGGCCTGGGTTCGATCCCTCATCGGGGAACTAAGATCCCACAAGCCACTCAGCACGGCCAAAAAAAAAAAGAGGCCACATATTATATGATTCCATTTCTAGGAAATATACAGAATCGGCAGATCCATAGAGGCAGAAAGCAGATTGGTGGTTGTCAGGGGCTGGGGGAAGGGGAGGTTGGGGAGGAACAGCTAGTGGGTACGGGGTTTCCTTTTGAGGTGATGAAAATGGTTTGGTTTGGAACCAGACAGAGGTGGTACTTGCACAACATTGTAAATGTACTAAATGCCTCTGAACTGTTCACTTTAAAATGGTTAATTTTATGTTATGTGAATTTCACTTCAATTAAAAGAAAAAAACCCTGTCTTTGCTTCATGTTAGATCCTTTAATTTGCATAACCTTGACTTTCATTATGAAATAGTTAGCATTTTTGCAACAACCCAGTGATAAAAAGGATTGTGTGTCTCTGTAGAGAACACAAATTACAAAATTTCTAGGGCAGAGGGGAAAAAACAGAGTTCCAAGTCAGAAAGGAAACTCCATTCATCTTATTCTCCTTCTTCTGGTAAATATATACTACTAAAGAATCTGGGACTTAATTAAGTATTAAATTTAGCTCCTCTTTCTTTGAAACATCTTCCCTGTCACAGTTACTCACTCCCAGCAGACTGCCTGCAACACTCACTGTTGGTTCCTCACCAGCATCTATTCTTTTCTTTCTCCCAGATTTCATTCAGGCATCTCCCTTCCCCCACACAGCTCTGCGCTTCCAGGAAGCTGTCCCCAGCCCCAGAAGTGACTAATCTTAGAATAATCTATTCCCCTTACCAGTGACTGATTCAAGTATAACCATGTGACCCAAATCTCATGAATGATATGTTAGGGGAAAGCTTGACCGGTGGTATGGTGGTTTAAAAAATATGCCCACAGATTCTCCGATATGCCTCCCTTTAAGAAGTGGAGCTTAATTCTACTCCTCTTGTGACTGGGCTGGACTTAGTGACTAGCTTCAAACAAATTGGATATGATGGAAGTGATAGTGTGTTACTTCCTAGATTAGGTTATTAAAAAGACTGTGGCTTCCATCTTGGGTTGTCTCTTCCTCAGACAACTCACTCAGGGGAAAGCCAGCTGCCGTGTCATGAGGGCACTCAGATAACTTGTGGACATACCCACATGGCAAGGAGCCAAAGCCGCCTGCGACAGCCAGTGAGGAAATGAGGCCAACAAACATGTGAGCTTGAGAACAGGTGTCACACCTATCCAGTACAACTCATACCCCTCTTCCCTATTTAAGGCAGGACTCTCTGTTTTAAGTGGCACATGGGCTTCCCTGGTGGCGCAATGGTTAAGAATCCACCTGCCAGTGCAGGGCACACAGGTTTGAGCCCTGGTCCGGGAAGATCCCATATGCCACAGAGCAACTAAGCCCGTGCACCACAACTACTGAGCCTGCGCTCTAGAGCCCGTGAGCCACAACTACTGAGCCCACATGCTACAATTACTGAAGCCGGCGTGCCTAGAGCCCGTGCTCCGCAACAAGAGAAGCCACCGCGGTGAGAAGCCCACGCACTGCAATGAAGAGTAGCCCCCGCACGCCGCAACTAGAGAAAGCCCACACGCAGCAACAAAGACCCAACGCAGCCAAAAATAAATAAATTAATTAATTAAAAAAAAATAAGGGGCACAAAAACCTAGTGCAAACTGGTTGAGGAATGTTTTAGACTTGGGGACTCAAACGATGTCATTGGGACTTAAGTTCCTCTCCATTTCTCAGCTCTGTTATCATCTTTGTTGACTTCATTCCCAGGTAGGTCCTCCTTCCATGGTAGCAAAAATGGCCCCTTAAAGATCCAGGCTTCCATTCTGACCAGCTTGGCAATCCCAGAAGACGAGATTCCAGCAGAATTCCTGGGGCCAGCACCATCACTCTGATACCAAAACCAGACAAGGATACTACAAAAAAAGAAAATTACAGACCAATATCACTGACGAATATAGATGCAAAAATCCTCAACAAAATACTAAGCAAACAGAATCCAACAACACATTAAAAGAATCATACACAACGATCAAGTGGGATTTATCCCAGGGATGCAAAGATTCTTCAATATACGCAAATCAACCAATGTGATACACCACATTAACAAACTGAAGAATAAAAACCATATGGTCATCTCAATAGATGCAGACAAAATTCAACACCTATTTACGATAAAAACTCTCCAGAAAGTGGGCATAGAGGGAACCTACCTCAACATAATAAAGACCATATATGACAAAGCCACAGCCAACATCATTCTCCATGGTGAAAAACTGAAAGCATTTCCTCTAAGATCAGGAACAAGACAAGGATGTCCACTCTTGCCACTATTATTCAACATAGTTTTGGAAGTCCTAGCAATGGCAATCAGAGAAGAAAAAGAAATGAAAGGAATACAAATTGGAAAAGAAGAAATAAAACTGTCATTGTTTGCAGATGACATGATACTATACATAGAGAATCCTAAAGATGCCACCAGAAAACTACTAGAGCTGATCAATGAATTTGGTAAAGTTGCAAGATACAAAATTAATGCACAGAAATCTCTTGCATTCCTATACACTAACAACAAAAAATCTGAACGAGAAATTAAGGAAACAATTCCATTTAGTATTGCAACGAAAATAATAAAATACCTAGGAATAAACATTCCTAAGGAGACAAAAGACCGGTATGCAGAAAACTATAAGACACTAATGAAAGAAATCAAAGATGACACAAACAGATGGCGAGATATACCATGTTCTTGGATTGGAAGAATCAATATTGTGAAAATGACAATACTACCCAAAGCAATCTACAGATTCAATGCAATCCCTATCAAATTACCAGTGGCATTTTTTACAGAACTAGAACAAAAAATCTTAAAATTTATATGGAGACACAAAAGACCCCGAATAGCCAAAGCAGTCTTGAGGGGAAAAAACAGAGCTGGTGGAATCAGATTCCTTGACTTCAGACTATACTACAAAGCTACAGTAATCAAGACAATATGGTACTGGCACAAAAACAGAAATATAGATCAATGGAACAGGATAGAAAGCCCAGAGATAAACCCATGCACATATGGTCACCTTATCTTTGATAAAGGAGGCAAGAATATACAATGGAGAAAAGACAGCCTCTTCAATAAGTGGTGCTGGGAAAACTGGACAGCTACAGGTAAAAGAATGAAATTAGAACACTCCCTAACACCATACACAAAAATAAACTCAAAATGGATTTGAGACCTAAATGTAAGACCAGACACTACAAAACTCTTAGAGGAAAACATAGGAAGAACACTCTTTGACATAAATCACAGCAAGATCTTTTTTGGGGCCTCCCTGGTGGCGCAGTGGTTGAGAGTCCGCCTGCCGATGCAGGGGATACGGGTTCGTGCCCCGGTCTGGGAGGATCCCATATGCCGCGGAGCGGCTGGGCCCGTGAGCCATGGCCGCTGGGCCTGCGCGTCCAGAGCCTGTGCTCCGCAACGGGAGAGGCCACAACAGTGAGAGGCCCGCATACCGCAAAAAGAAAAAAAAAAAAGATCTTTTTTGATCCACCTCCTAGAGTAATGGAAATAAAACCAAAAATAAACAAACGGAACCTAATGAAACTTAAAAGCTTTTGCAAAGCAAAGGAAACTACAAACAAGATGAGAAGACAACCCTCAGACAAATCTCGAAAATATATAAACAGCTCATGCAGCTCAATATTAAAAAAACAAACAACCCAATCCAAAAATGGGCAGAAGACCTAAATAGACATTTCATCAAAGAAGACATACAGATGGCCAAGAGGCAAATGAAAAGCTGCTCAACATCACTAATTATTAGAGAAATGCAAATCAAAACTACAATGAGGTATCACCTCACACCAGTTAGCATGGGCACCATCAGAGAATCTACAAACAACAAATGCTGGAGAGGGTGTGGAGAAAAGGGAACCCTCTTGCACTGTTGGTGGGAATGTAAATTGATACAGCCACTATGGAGAACAGCATGGAGGTTCCTTAAAAAACTAAAAATAGAATTACCATATGACCCAGCAATCCCACTACTGGGCATATATCCAGAGAAAACCATAATTTAAAAAGACACATGCACCCCATTGTTCATTGCAGCACTATTTACAATAGCTAGGTCATGGAAGCAACCTAAATGCCCATCGACAGATGAATGGATAAAGAAGATGTGGTATGTATATACAATGGAATATTACTCAGCCACAAAAAGGAACGAAATTGGGTCATTTGTAGAGATGTGGATGGATCTAGAGACTGTCATACAGAGTGAAGTAAGTCAGAAAGAGAAAAACAAATATTGTATATTAACGCATATATGTGGAACCTAGAAAAATGATACAGATGAACCAGTTTGCAGGGCAGAAATAGAGACACAGATGTAGAGAAAAAATGTATGGACACCAAGAGGGGAAGGCGGCGGGGGTGGCGGTGGTGGTGGTGGGATGAATTGAGAGATTGGGATTGACACATATACACAAATATATATAAAATAGATAACTAATAAGAGCCTGCTGTATAAAAAAATAAATAAAATAAAATTCAAAAATTCAAAAAATAAGAAGTCCTGGGGCCGGGACTTCCCTGGTGGTCCAGTGGGTGCTCCCAATGCAGGGGACCCGGGTTTGATCCCTGGTCATGGGACTAGAGCCCACATGCTGCAACTAAGAGCCCGCATGCCTCAACTAAAAGATCCTGCACGAGGCAACGAAGATCCTGTGTGCTGCAACTGAGACGCGGCGCAGCCAAATAAGTCAATAAATATTTTTTAATAAGTCCTGGGGCCAATGTTCATTGGGCAGAACTGTCCCATGTTGTTTCATGAACCTATCACTGTGGCTGGGGAGTCAGAATGTCCCCATTGGCCAGGCCTGAGTCACATGACTACTTCCAGAGTAGAGGCAGGCTATAGATCAAGGACTGGGGGAAAGACAGTTTCCCAAAGGAAAACTGTGCTTAGAAGAAGGAGAAAGTGAAAGCAACATCTTTTACTTCTCCCTGTAAACATGTCCAAGTCTCCTCCAACCTACAAATACAACAGAACAACAGCATCTCCCCTGAGCTTCTACAGATCACTCTCCTTCCTTTTGCGGCCAAACTTCTAGTCTACACAGGCTGCTCCATTTCCCAACTTTCTGTGCCCTCCTCAGTCCTGGATAACCAGGCTTCCAGCCCCACCAGTCCACTCAAAGTGCTCCAGCCGTGGCCATCAGTGACCCAACACCCAGTGCAGTGGCCTTCCTTCTGTCCCTGTCCTGCTTGGCCTCTTGCCTACATACTAAACCACTAACCACCATTTCCTGTTCCCCTGATAAGAGTGGTTTCTGGACATCTTCCCAACTGGCCCTCCTCTGACCTCTCAGGATGCTCTTTTTCTGTTTCTTTCACTCCTGCCCGACTGCCATTGTTCTCCAGGCTCTGTCTTAAGCCTTCACGTCATCTTACATCTACACTGTCTTCCAGGCATTCTTTCTTACACCCATAGCCTTGGCCGCACATGTACAATGATGAATCCCCCAGTCTTTCCTGCTCTGAGCTCTGGACCCATCCCATCAGTTGCCTGCTATTCATGTCCACCTAGAAGTCCTGCAGAACCTTCAGACCTGCATGTCCAAGATCACATGCATTACCCTTCCTGCTGACCAGCATCACTTCACTCCCAAGTCTAGGTTGCCTGGGTTGAACACCAGTTCTACTCTTTGCTAGCTGGGTGATCATGGGCAAGTTATCTACTTTTCTTTTTCTTTTTTTTTTTTTTGGTCACACCGTGCGGCATGTGGGATCTTAGTTCCCCGACCAGGGATCAAACCCGTGCCTCCTGCATTGGAAGCACAGAGTCTTAACCACTGGACCGCCAGGGAAGTCCTCACTTTTCTTTCTGTCTCAGTTTCCTCATCTATAAAATGGAGGTGATAACAGTACCTAGCAAATAAGGTAATTTACACAGGTCAGAGGGTTAGGCCATGGACATCTTTGAGGGCCCATCAACCTACATGTCACTCAAACAGGTGACACTGCTGCTCTAGGCATCTGGGCATCCCCTGCCGCTCTCAGGATCCACGAGGCACTTCCTCAAGGCTTAGCTCAAATTGCACTTCTCTTTCGTAGCTTCCCTTAACCCCCAAACTAGGTAGAATGAAGCACACCCTTTCTCCTGTTCCCAGAGCCTAGCATTTAATAACACTGAATCACAGTAGCTGGTTTACATTATCTGATCACTTGTTTGATCACTTGATCTGATCACTTGAAGTCTTTAGAGTAGGGACTTTTTTGTTTGATCATCTTTATTGCCCCAGGCTCCCAACACATAGCTCGTGGCATTTAATAGAGTGCAAAAATATATTTGCTGAATCCAACAACTGTTAGTGAAATGCATTAAGATTTCTTAAGTTCCAGTTTGTAGAGGGATGGCTTTACGGTGGATGTCAGCTGTGTCACCTTGCCCGGTGGATATTCCTGACCCCCTTGTTTGCATAACAGCTCCTGTCCATCCTTCCTCTGGGGACCCCCCTTCCCCACACAAGGTGGTTACGCGGCCCTATAGGCCACAGCGCTCTGGGACGTGGCATAGGCCTGGCCAGTCAGAGCCGGAGTGATCATCCCAGATAGGGGTGTGTGGCCCAGACCGGGCTAAAGAGAATGAAGTCCTGGGATATTCCACAGAGGCTGGAGAGAGAAGGAGCCCCCCAGCTTGTGTGAGCAGCGCCTGGGGCTCTCTAGGGCCCTGAGGCTCCCATCCCCCTCCACCTGGAGGAAGCTCTCCAGCAGTCAGAGAGCTCTGGGCAGTGAGTGAGATGGTATATGTGGGACAACAGTCCTGAAGGCCAGCTCCACCCCTGAAGTTGGCCTTGGTAAGAGCTAAGCAATTCTCTTTTCTGCTTCTGTCAGTTGGGGTTGGATTTCTGACACTTGTGCCTGAATTAACCTTGACTAATACAGGTTTTACCTTTGTAAGGATTCATGGTGTAACGCTCCGCGCGCTATGGAAACCCAGCAACGGTGCCTTCCCACTGCCCTGAAGTGCCAGGCGTCTCCTCGTTTCACCTTTCCAGTCCTTCTCTTGAGGGAGTGATACTGATAGAGGTAGCGTTCAAAAGTCTGGGAAGCAGGAATGAGGAGGGAAAGTAGTGAGTTCATCTCCTTTACAAATACTTTATGATGACCTGTGATGTGAGGGAAGGCCCTGAAGTGGCACCTTGGGGCACAGTATATTAATCAAGACTCTTTCAGTGACAGAAAATCAAGAGAACCTGGATTAAGAGAATAGGTAAATAAGGGAATGGAATGTATTGGCTTATGTAACTGCGAAGTCCAGGAGTAGGTCTGACTTCAGGCATAGCTGGATCCAGAAGCTCAGACAATGACATGAGGTATTGGCCCCTTTCTATCTCTCTCCTCTGCATTTTTCTGCATTGATTTTATTCTCGGGTGGTCTCTTCCCACATGGGAGAAAAGATGGTCACCAGCAGCCCCAAATGTATTTGTTACCAGCAAAGAAGGAATGTGTAGTATGTAGAGAGCAGTAACGTTAGAGAGTTGGAGACTCTATCAATTAGAAATGCTTTAGGACTTCCCTGGCAGTCCAGTGGTTGGGACTTTGCCTTCCAATGCAGGGGGTGCGGGTTCAATCCCTGGTCAGAGAGCTAAGATCCCACATGTCTCATGGCCAAATAAACCAAAACATAAAACAGAGGCAATATTATAACAAATTCAATAAAGATTTTAAAAATGGTCCACATCAAAAAAAAAAAAAAGAAAAAGAAAGAAAAAAAACAAAGAAATGCTTTAGGGTGTAAGTAATAGGACACCCTACTGATGGGACTTAAATGATAAAGGTTTATTTATTGCATATATTAGTTGTCTGGAGATAAGTAATTCCAAGCTTGGTTCTCCCTGCATGCCAGGGGCCCAGGTTCTTTTTCTCTTTCTGCTCTGCCATCCTTAGCATGTCAGCAGCATTTTCCCTCTGGATCACAAAGTGGCTGCTGTGACACCAAGCATCATATCCTCACAATGCCTAGAGGCATTCTGAGAAGGAAGGAAGGAAAGAAGGAAGGAAGGGGTCAGAAGCAAAAACAGCTTTCTCATTTTCGTGTTTTTCATTTCAGGGGGTAAAACCTTTTCCAGAAATCCCCAGCAGACTTCCTTCTCCATCACACTGGATAAAATAAAGTCACATGACCATCTCTGACCGATCTCTTGCACAGGGGAATAGGATTGACATGATCAACTATGACCAATCATGATTCACCTCTTTGCTAAGAGAGCAGCACAGCTGACCAGATATTCACCCTCTCTGAGTTTCTCGGCTGGTGAGTCGCATCCCCAGTCTTGGGGGGTGAGTCATGATCGTCCTCATGGAATGTGGGGGAAAGTCCCTGGGAGGGCTTCTGTACCAGGTGTTTGGTGAGGTTGTTGAGCTGCTCATTTAACCAATCCAGAACTTGACCTAACTCCATGCTTGTTTTGTGAAATAATCAATCCCCTTATTATATGAGGCATTTTGAGTTGGGATTCTATTACTTGCAGCTGGAGGCATCCTCACTATCCTCTAACTCAGGCAGAATTTGCTCGAGGCAATACTTTGCACACTTGCCTTAGGGCTCCAAAGACAGAGGGCACATGGCGGGCCAGCCGGCTCTGTCCTTCCAAGGTCCATCTCAACTGCAGCCTTGTCCCTAGAGACTTCCCTGGCATGCCCAGTCACAGTCATCCTGCCCTCTTCTGAATCCCACGGGATTTTTGTGCATTCTTCTCATTGCCCATCCCGGATTCTGAAAGCACTGTACCTTCCTGGGGAGGAGCTAGGTGCCAGCATCATATGGGTGAACACGCCCGGTGCCTGCCTTCAGCTGTGTGAAGTCTGCTTGGGTTTACTCTGCCTGGCCTTTGTTCATTCATTCCTTCATTCATTGCTCCCAACAGTCCTGTGTTGAGGGGCTTCTCTGGGCCAGGCCTTGTGCAGATGGAGGAAAATGGTCCCCACCTCCAAAATGCATGCTGTCTAGCCTGGCCACCAGGGAGCAGGATAGGGGCCCCTAACACAGCCTGGAGGAGAATAGGGGTGGGGAAAGCTCTAACACAGAGACCACAGAAAGTGCCCACTGAGAACTTCCCTGGTGGTGCAGTGGTTAAGAATCCGCCTGCCAATTCAGGGGACACGGGTTCGATCCCTGGTCCAGGAAGATCCCACATGCCGTGGAGCAACTAAGCCCGTGGGCCACAACTACTGAGCCTGCACTCTAGAGCCCATGAGCCACAACTACTGAAGCCCGCGCACTGCAACTATTGAAGCCCACACGCTCTAGGGCCCGTGCTCTGCAACAAGAGAAGCCACCGCAATGAGAAGCCCGTGCACCGAAACGAAGAGTAGCCGCTGCTCACCGCAACTAGAGAAAGCCCGCGTGCAGCAACGAAGACCCAATGCAGCCAAAAAAGAAAAAAAAAAAAGAAAGTGCCCACTGAGCTAAGACCTACTTTCTTTAATCCTCCCAAAAGTCATGTAAGGGGCAGACACTATTATCCATTTTGCAGGGGATGAGATCACTGTTCAGAGATGTCAAGTAACTTCCCCTAGATCACACAGCTAGACAGTAGCTGAGCTAGGACTTGAACCCAAACAGGCTAACTCCAGGCCCATGCACATAAGCTCTGCACCACACCGCCTGTTCAGGCTCGGTGGCCTACGTACCAGGTCTCTGCTCATCCACAGTGAGCTCCTTGAAGGCAGGGACCCTGTGCTGCTCGTCTGTGTCCCCCAGAGCACCTTGCACTTAGAGAGCACTAGCTGAATATTCAAGGAGATAATGTTATTTCCTGAATGTTAATATTGACTCAAGAGATCTCCTGTTTATTCTCACATTTACTGAATTCACGCTAGGGACTTTACAGACTTTTAACTCAATCTTCATACTGGCCCTAACAGGTGTGTATTATTACTACCTGCCTTTTACAGAGATGGAAGTGAAGCACAGAGAGGGTAAGGAATTGAACCAAGTTCGCACAGCTGGTAAGGGGAGAAGCTGGGATTTGAACCCAGGTAGCACAGATGCTTAATAACTTATTTGTAATGATTATGCAAAACAGCTTCCTTGGAGGCTCACTTCATAGTAATGGTCAATTGGAAAGGGACTTTCTTAGGCAGGGAATGTGGGGGGCCATGGAAATTTGGAGGCGAGAGATCTGGGTTCTGATTCTAGCTCTGTGGTGTAATGAGGTGAAGTTTACTTTTATTCAGTCATTTTCTCCAGAAAACTAGGGACATAGTGAGGAGAGAGCATGAAGCCTGGCTTCAAGGAGTTTCCAGTCACTGGAAAGAGACAGGAAAAATGTATATACAGACAGAGAAATAAAACTATGGCAGGTTGTCTTACATGTTACAAAGGAAACAGAGTTGAGACAAAGAATAAAGCAAATGGCTGGGCCCAGGGTAGCTTGGGAGCACTCATTATCCAGCAGGTGGCAAGGGTAGGGGATGGCCTCTCTGAGGAGGGGGACAGCAAGGGGTGGCCCCAGTCCTTCAAAGGTGTGGGGAGGGCCCTCTGCACAGCGAGAACAGCACAAGCAGAGGTGGGGAAATGCTGGGCAAGTCAAAGCCACATGCTATGGGTTGAAGTGTGTCCCTTTCAAACTCATATGTTGAAATTCTAACCCCCAGTACCTCAAAATGTAGCCTGGTTTGACATAAGGTTTCTATAGAGGTGATCAAGTTATTATTTTTTTTAAAGGTTTTTTTAAAAAATTAATTAATTAATTAATTTATCGGCTGCGTTGGGTCTTTGTTGCTGCGCACGGGCTTTCTCTAGTTGTGGTGAACGAGGGCTACTCTTCATTGCGGTGCACGGGCTTCTCATTGCGGTGGCTTCTCTTGTTGTGGAGCACGGGCTGTAGGTGCGCGGGCTTCAGGAGTTGTGGCTCGTGGGCTCTGGAGTGCAGGCTCAGTAGTTGTGGTGCACGGGCTTAGTTGCTCTGCAGCATGTGGGATCTTCCTGAACCAGGGCTTGAACCCATGTCCCTTGCAATGGCAGGCAGATTCTTAACCACTGTGCCACCAGGGAAGCCTGAGGTGATCAAGTTAAAATCAGGTCATTAGGGTGGATCCTAAACCGATTTATGACTAGTGTTTTTTTTTTTCTTGGCGGCATTGGGTCTTTGTTGCTGCACGCGGGCTTTCTCTAGTTGCAGTGAGTGGGGGCTACTCTTCATTGCGGTGTGCAGGCTTCTCCTTGCAGTCGTTTCTCTTATTGAGGAGCACAGGCTCTAGGTGCGCAGGCTTCAGTAGTTGTGGCACACGTGCTTAGTTGCTCCATGACATGTGGGATCTTCCTGGACCAGGGCTCGAACCCATGTCCCCTGCATTGACAGGTGGATTCTTAACCACTGTGCCACCAGGGAAGTCCCATGATTAGTGTCCTTAAAAAGGGAAATTTGCAAACAGAGAAGCACCCAGAAGATGGGGATAGGGCAAGAGCAGGATGATGCTTCTATAAGCCATGAACGCCCAAGACTGGCAGCAACACCAAGATAGGAGGGAATCCTGGAACCGAGCAGAAGGAACCGACCCTGTAGACACCTTGATCTCAGACTTTTGGCTTCCAGACTGTGAGCCAATACACTTCTGTTGTCTAAGCCATTCATTTTGTGGCACTTTGTTGCTGTGGCCCCAGCAAAGCAATACACCATGTACGTCTCACAGTAGCTGGGACGACAGAAAGGACAGGGAGTGTGGTAGAAGGTGAGATGGGAAAGGCAGGTCAGGGCCAGATCACACAAGGCCTTTCAGGCTCAGGTAAGACTTTGGATTTTACTCTAAGATCCAGGAAAACCGTGGATTGGTTTTCAAACTGTCATAAGCGGAGAAGTGATGCTGTGTAGAGAATGCTTTGGAAGGGAGCAAAATAACAGCGGAAAGACCAGAAAGGAAGCCACTGCAATTATCTCAGTGAGAGAAGATGGTGGCTTGGATCAGATGGTGGCCACAGGGGTGGAGAAGACAGAAGAGGTTCCATAGGGACTTCCCTGGTGGTCCAGTGGTTAGGACTCCATGCTTTCATTGCCAAGGGTCCGAGTTCGATCCCTGGTCGGGGAACTGGGATCCCATATGCTGTGCAGCACAGCCAAAAAAAAAAAGAAGAGACATCTGAAGGCCAGGTCCATCTGGACGTGTTGATGGTTAGTGAGGGAGAAAGAGAAGGGAGGAATCAATGGCGACGCCTGGATGGATGAAGATGGTTTTTTGTTTGCTTGTTTGGGCCACGCCTCATGGCTTGCGGGATCTTTGCTCCCGGATCAGGGATCAAACCCGGGCCCTTGGCAGAGAGTGTGGAGTCCTAACCACTGGACCGCCAGGGAATTCCCGGGGATGGTTCTTATTCTGAGTCAAAGACCAGATGTGGGAGTCGGGGGGAGATTTGTGGAGGAGAATGGAAGAATTCCTTTCAAACACGTGAAGTTTGAGATAACGGATGCAACATCCCAATAGAGATATAAAGCAAGCAGGTGGATCTGTGAGTTCTGAGCTCAGAGCAGGGTCTAGGCTGGAGGTAGAAATTTGGGGATTTGACTGCATCAAGGTGGTCTTTCACATCACAGGAGTTGGTGAGCTCACCTAGAGAGAGAGGAGAAAGAATAGGAAGGCCAGGATTGAGCCCTGAGAATCCCCTACTTCGGGGGGACTGGTGTGACTGAGGTGGAGGCCTGATTGCTGATGTGAGGGAGAAATTAAGGCCTTGGGGCTGCCGGGCTGGTCCAGGAGACCAGGGAGGGCCTTCCTGAGGAGGCGGCAGTTAAAATCGGTTGACTGCACACATAGGGGCTGGCCGGGGGAAGGTGTAGCTGGTGGAGGAAACAGAAGCACAGAGCAGGGGGTTAGTTTCATGAAGTATCACAGACTGAGGGGCTTGAAACAACAGAAGTTGATTCTCTCATGGTTCTGGAGGCCAGAGGTCTGAATCAAGCATTTTTGGCACACAGTAAATCATGAGGCGTTCTCCAGTGATCCAACCTAAAACAGCCCTTCCCTCCTATCTCCTTATACGCTTTCATTTTTTCTCCTAGCACTTACTGTTTTGTTTTGTTTTGGCCACTCTGCACAGCTTGTGGGATCTTAGTTCCCCAACCAGGGATTTGAACCCGGGCCCTCGGTAGTGAAAGCGTGGAGTCCAAACCACTAGACCACCAGGGAACTCCCATCCTAGCACTTACTGTTATCTGAAACTTTACCCAACTTTGTTTGTTTTTAGGGTGGCAATGCCTGGGACTGTTGTATTCACCATCATATCCTCAGAACCTAGACAGTATCAGGCACTTAGTAGGCCCTCTAATTACTGAAAGAACAAATAAACCATAAAAAAAGAATATGTATAGAAAATCTTGGAAGAAACAATGATTTCCTGTGTTGAGATAAGGGTACTTTTAATTTTCCTCTTTCTATTTTTCTGCTTTAAAAGTAAAACATGCTACTTGGGAGGAGATGGAAATGTTTTACATCTTGATTCGGGTGGCAGTTACACAGATGTATACAATTGTCAAAACTCATCCAACTGAATGCTTAAAGGCTGCATTCTGTTATATGTTAATTACATCTCAATAAAAATTAAACATACAAACAATATACTCATGTATTTTAATAAATTTATTTATTTTATTTTATTTATTTTTGGCTGCATTGGGTCTTCGTTGCTGCGCATTCTCTCTAGTTGCGGCGAGCGAGGCTACTTTTCGTTGCAGTGCGCAGGCTTCTCATTGCGGTGGCTTCTCTTGTTGTGGAGCACAGGCTCTAGGCACGCAAGCTTCAGTAGTTGCGGCACACAGTCTCAGTAGTTGTGGCTCTCAGGCTCTAAAGCACAGGCTCAGTAGTTGTGGTGCACAGGCTTAGCTGCTTCACGGCATGTGGGATCTTCCTAGACCAGGGCTCAAACCCGTGTCCCCTGCATTGGCAGGTGGATTCTTAACCACTGCGCCACCAGGGAAGTCCCCTACTCATGTGTTTTAGAAGAGAAAGCTCCTACTATTGTTGTACAGCAGTTAGAATATATAATTGTAAGCAGGATAAGTAGAAATAAGTGAAGATGTGAGTTACATAACAAAAATTGATATTGAATCTCTATCATAAATTAAGTTTGGGGACTTCCCTGGTGGTCCAGTGGGTAAGACTCTACGCTCCCAATGCAGGGGGCCTGGGTTTGACCCCTGGTCAGGGAACTAGATCCCACATACATGCTGCAACTAAGAGTTCACATGCCACGACTAAGGAGCCCATGTGCCGCAACTAAGGAGCCCATGTGCCACAACTAAAGATCCTGCATGCCACAACTAAAGATCCTGCAACCTGCAACAAAGATCCCACATGCCACAACTAAGACCCGGTACAGCCAAAATAAATAAATAAATAAATAAATAAACTAAGTTTGACTTGTGATAATATAAAAGAAGAAATAAAGAAAAAGCTCTTATAGAATTTAAGAATATAGAATGGATAAACAAGGTCCTATTGTATAGCACATGGAACTATATTCAATATCCTGAGATAAACCATAATGGAGGGACTTGCTTGGTGATCCAGTGGTTAAGAATCTGCCTGCCAATGCAGAGGACATGGGTTCAATCCCTGGTCCAGGAAGATCCCACATGCTGTGGAGCAACTAAGCCCATGTACCACAACTACTGAGCCTGTGCTCTAGAGCCTGCGAGCCACAACTACTGAGCCCACGTACTGCAACTACCAAAGCCCACACACCTAGGGCCCGTGCTCTGCAAGAAGAAGCCACCACAATAAGAAGCCCGTGCATCATGATGAAGAGTAGCCCCTGCTCGCCACAATAAGAGAAAGCCCACACGCAGCAATGAAGACCCAACACAGCCAAAAATAAATAAATAAAATAAATAAATTTATTTAAAAAAACATAATGGAAAAGAATATTTTAAGGGCTTCCCTGGTGACAACATTGTAAATCAACTATGCTTCAATTAAAACAAAACAGAAAAAACTCTTGGAAATATTTGTGCACAGACACATATACCAGTCTATACCTGCCAAATTAACACTGCTTTATAATATCCCTCAGTAGTTTATAAAAATCTTGTTCTAGGCTTTCTCTTTCCCCTATTTATTCTGTAATAAATTGAAGCCACAAATTAAGCTGATCCCTCCAGAATCTAAAGTTTCCAGTTAGCCTGTTTATGCCTGTTGGACTGTGCCTTTGGGGGCAGTAACTGAGTCTAAACGCTCAAAGAAAGGACTCTTTAGGGTCTACATAGTTTTGTTCCAGAAGCAACTTTTCCAGCTGGGGAAGCACCTCGGCTCCCATGAAGCTCCATATGAAAGAACTGAGACGTCAGCTTACTTGCTTGGTGTGGCCTGGACCCTGAGTCCCCCAGGGTGAAGGGCCACGACAGGCAATTTCCCAAAGGCGGCCCTCAGGTGTAGCAGGGGAAGCAGTGGCGTTGTTTTCTTCCTCCTTCTTTATCAGCTCTGGCTCAGGCCCTGCTAAAGTGGGAGAGAGCCAGGGAGAAGTCAGAAAGTTCCACGAGGAGAGGGGAAGGCTTGCAGAGGGTGGGCGTGCAGAACTGCTGTCCTCACACAGAAGTAATCTTAACTCAGTACTCTGCTCTTTTCCCAGAGCGATCACAAAACAGGAACTGGGGGCTGTCCTTTGTTCCCAAGTTCCAATGTTAGGGGGGAGCAGCAGAGCAGAGTGGTGAGGAGACCAGATTTTGGGATCAGACAATGCTGAGATGGGGCACTACCCTTTTCACATGTTTCAGTCAAGTCAGTGCTGAAATATCCCCCACTGAGCCTTAGCTTCCTGATTTGTAAAATGGGATAACTCTACCTACCTTACAGACTGGTGTTGAGTACAAGGAAAGCACTCAACAGTAACTGTAGTTTGGTACGTGGTTTGGACCTCAACAAATGCGAGCTTGCCTTGGAATCAAACGCCTCGACAAAGACAGGACTTGCTTCCGCTTCTCATTCTTGGCAAGAGCAAGATGACTCTACCAGCTTTGGGTCCTACCAAAGAAAACAGAGATCTGGGGTCTGCCCCTCTGGATTGTGTACTTGAGGTAACCACGGCTGGAAAAGGGGTCTCTCAAGGGGATGTTCTTTTAGGTTTTTTCTAGTCTACTTGGGTTCACACAAGCAAACAATAATCCAATCAGGGTTCTGTGGCATCAGTTACCTCCCTTCCCACAAGAATGTTCTCTCAGAAGGTGAAAGAAAAGTGTTTTTAAGAGTTCACCAAAAAGGCAGCCCTTTCCTGCGGGCTAACGGAGAAGAGAGACGCTGCTTAGTGGGGCTTATCTTTCTGGGATTATTCTGGTTCTGAAAAGCAGCAGAACATCCTTATTTACAACTCTGAGGGGCAGTGGGGCCCCAGGGAGAGGAGATCCCGGCATACAGGAAAAAAAAGGAACAGGAGAGAGCTTTAGCCTGACTGTGGCCAAGCAGAGCCAGGAATCTCGCCAAAGAGAAAGTGCAGCATTGGCAGCAACCGAGAGATCCTGTACAGACTTTTAGGAAAGATTCTGGGCCACAGCACGGGGCCTCCTCAACCGGGCCAGGAGAATCTGGCGGCAGCCCCCAGCCTGGGCCTGTTCCCACGTAATTGAAGTTGAATGTGCTGGGGGGAGGGCGCCGGAGGCTGCAGAATCTCCGCGTCCGCAGTTGGCCCTGTTTGGGATCAAGGCCAGTCAGTGTTGATTTTGCGCAGCCTGGAAACAAATGAAACGAAGGCTGTTTTCCTGAGGTGTGCGTTTTGAAAGGAGGCTTTTCATTTGTTTCCCCAAGGACAGGTGGAGGGGTGGGGGAGAGTTGTGACGTGGCTCTTCTGTTGCAGTCCCTTTGGCAAACGGTTTTGGGCTCATAGTTTCCGAGTGAGCATAAACTCATCAGAATGTGTGAGTGGGCACAGCTACGATGAGGGCTAGGTCCTTCACAAAAGATAGTTCCTGGAAAATGCTGCTGGAGGACCCGCTGGCTGTGTGTAATAAGTCCCAATTCACTCTCCACTGGAGTGTTTCCAAGCGAGCAACTCTCCTGATTCCTTCTGAAATTTTCCATTTCTTCTTCAGTTATAGGTCTTTCTCCGTGATTTGTTCTTCTGCCCAGAAATTAGTTTGCGTTCTTTTTCAGTTCGCGCCGCAGCCTTTTGGTGTGAAGCACGATGGTAATGATGTAAAGTGATACAAGCACGTTTCTCAACTGGTGGAAACACCTCCTTCTTTCAATGGCACTCGCCTTCTCCCAGCTCTCTAGCCAAAGTCTGAATTTTTGGCCCATCGGGCCATAACCAAGGGACTGAGAATTTAGAATCAAAAATCGATCTAGCTGGAGGGATCTCAGTTGCTCTTTCTTTTTAAGTGAGGAAACAACTGAACAAGGAAGTTCGGTCTGGGACTTGCTGCTTCTTCCAGGCAGAAGATGGCAAAAGACATCTCCAGAGAGGCCAAGTCAGAACAGTTTTTCCTATTCAACATTTATGCTCAGTGTGCCATAGGCTCACTTTGATCTTTTGGAAAGAATCACACCATCAATAGTGTTGTACTAGGGTAGATTCTTTCTGGGTGTCGTACACCTTCATGGTCCAAGACCTTGCAGGTGATCGCACTCTTGGATGGACCCCTCCCCCTACTCCCTACTGGACAAACTTCTCTGCATTTACTTCGAGAGGCTGGATCTGAAAGGAGTTTTGGGTCAGGGGATTTAGAACAGGGTCTGAAAAGAAGCAAAGCTTCTTTAGTTCACGTCGTGTGCTTGGTAATTAGCCTTGGAGTAACAAATGTTATCCGCACCAGCGCAGCTCCATGCCAAGTACCAAAACTACATTCTGCAGCTGATTTCCAGTGAGAAGTTTCTGACCCGAAGCAGTTCAATATTAGGCCCCAAAGACCACAGTCATCCTGTATAAAACAACGAATTGTTCATCTCTTCCTGGGCTTCTTTAATGAAGTAAGAATTCAAAATCCAGATTAAAAACCAACTGCAGAGCCCCTTTCGGGCTCTGGTAAGCTTTCAGAATCACAGTGAGAGAATACTCAAGTTCATGAAGAGCATACTAGCTAAAATGATGCTGAAATCGTTTTGGCCTCTGGAAGTACAGCTTTCAAAATTCATGTCTGATAGAAACTGCTATCGTAAATGACAGCATTCCTGGGAGGGCACGTGAGTTTCAGGGATGCAAGAAGAAGGGTTATTACCATCAAGTGGTACATGGTTACCACTACCTTTAAAAAATACAAAGAGAAAAAAAAATACAAAGAGGATGTAAAGGAGTTGATTATGACACTAATCAGGATAAAGAGGCCACACTCCCCGTCCCCCACAAAAAAAGTAAAAAATAAGTCTTACATAACTTCCCTGAAGTCTCCTAACGCACAAATGCAAAGAATGTTTTTTGCATGCTGCAGGCTGACCACAGTACTGCATTTGCAGGGAGGAAATCAACTTCACATCACAGAGGAGACACTCGGCTTTGGCTCTGGGGTAAAACTCAGGGTTCCTAAAGGGAAAGGCTTTTCTCCCTATTAGGACTTCACTCTGTCATTTAAAATTTTTTTAACTTTAAAAGCCACATCTGTTGGTGTAGCCACTGCAAGAATTCTAGGACTCCCGTTTCAGGAATTTTCACGAGCAAGAATGAAGACTGGCCAGCAGCAGAGGCCTGCCAGAGAACACTTGGTGCCTTCCTAAACTTGCTTCAGGTGTTGGCCAGGTCTCTGGGTAGTTGAGGTGTCCCCCAGCACCATTGAAGAGCAGGAGCTGGGTCTTAAGAAATTCCTGAAAGATTTCCCTTCTACTGCCAAGAAGTAACACAGCAGAATGACCACGACATAAATCAGCTTTATCCTGGAGAAAACAGAATAGCTTTCCTCAAATGTTTTAGAAGTGACTTTCCATTTTTAGATAAGTCCATGGACTTTATCACAACAAACTAAAATCTGCCACCAGCCCAAGCAACGTGGCATCATGCAGAGCAGCCAAATCTTATGGATAGTATTTGTAGCTTGTGTATCCCGACTGCGCTAGGAGAGGGGTTTCCAAGTGATGACAGAAGGTTGTTCATTTCTGATTTGCCAAGTTCTCCATATTCTACTGGCTGACTGTTTAAATCACTTTCTCAGCCCTTCTGATGAGGACAACTTCACTGCGCAAGCAGGGAGCGGAGAGTTGCTTCAGTGCTTTTTCTTACATGGTGGATCCTTAACAAGTCACATTTATGACAGTTTCCAAAAATAAAACAACCTCAGCTCGGTGTAGGGCCTGGAAAAAAGTCTCAGGTGTAGAAATTGACTGCTTTTAGTTTGAGAAAGAATTGTATGCCTGGGTCTTCTCCTAACCCAAGCTTCCAAATTCAGAGAATTTTCCCTATTCTGTATCTGGTTCAGCTACTTTTTCTTAGATTATTCAGGTACAAGCTCCCAAGCAAATATCAACCAGAGAGACACAGATTTCACACGTGGCAGAATCATTTCAGAGTTGGTTATTTTAATGCAATTTCCTTGTTCAAGGTAGTATGGATACGTTAAGTGGTTCATTTCCATCCTGTAGGAAACACTAACAGCTTCTACCTTATGTAATTTTGTCAAATTCAAACATAACTCGTTGACCGGTTTAATAAAACATTTTCTTTACATAGCTTGACAAGACTTTTTTCTGGAACATTTTTTCAAACCTTCAAGTAGTTTGGAAACATTTGCCTATTTGCTCATTCCTCTAGGCACAGACTTTCAGAGCATTTATCCCACCTATACTGAAAATCTCTGTTCTCCCAGCTGGTGGTACGGCTGCTTGTTGGAGGTGATCACAGAGAAATGAGCAAGCAAGCTTTGTCAACTACTTCTAATTCTCTTAATTAGTATGCTGCGATCCACCCCAGCTTCTGCAAGGTCAGACATGCAAGACAAGTACTTGGCCAAAAAAAGCAGGATTCTAACTAGTGTAAAAATAGATTTTAAATAAAATAGAATCTCTATAGGAAAGAGAATTAAGTTAGCTTCCCATTCCCACTCTTGCTTTAGGATATATGTATATATAAGTGCAAGGGGGACTTATGGAGTTGGTTTGCCCTAAGAAAAAATTGAGAATGTCTGAGTACATTCATGTTGCAAAGTTACAGGGAAGGTTCTTTGGGAAATGCTGCGGCACATCCCACAGAAGTGGATGGTGATTAGCGAGACAGTTGGTGTGCGAACAAATAACGTGCAAAATGTTTAGGTCAAAGAGGATAAGGCCTAATCGTAGGCTAAGAACCAATTCTGAAGTGTGATCATTTGAAAACCTTGGCTAATTATAAACACAGGAAAGAAAACCCCATCATTTAACACTATGTCTTGTTAACCTACCCAGCTACGTCTTTTGGAAGCAAAATTCCAACACGGGTCTTACTTTAATTTTGCTTAATTACCACACATTACGAATTTTATTTTGACATTTCTGTTTCTAGAAAAAGTACAAAGTCCCTCTGTTGGCCCACACAAGCATTACATGACTGTTTTAAAGGGGCCTCTGTTAAAATTCTAATTTTTGGATTTAGCAGCAGCCTTTTGGATATACCTTGAAGGCATAATTGAAAATCTGCCCAAGCTCCCTTTAGCCGCAACCTGAACACGCAGCCCCATCTCTTGTAAAAAACACTCAGAAAATACTGATCCCAGCAAAACACAGCCAGCCAGGCAGAGGCCTCACTCTGCCTTTTCACATGGATGATAAATCTGCCTGCTTATTCTTGCTGGATGCTAGGAAATCCATTCTGAGATTTGAGTCTCAGAGCAAACATTTAGCCTCCTTCTCTGAGGTACATAATGAGCTGTGGAGGCATCAAAAATAAACAAAGTGGGGACATCACCATTTTTCCTACACTGGGTCCACTCAGTCTGCTCGGGGCTGTTTGTTTTTCCTGGCTAGGCCTGGAGCAAGAGGAGATGGCTGCTGGTGACAAGCCAGTGCCAGGTTTACAGACCCAGCCTCTTTTCATGTAACATTTGACCAATTATTCAATTCCCTGGAGGCAGGGAGGGATGCCAATGCTAATGCTAGGGAATTTTCATAAATCCTCAGTGGCCGTGGAGAACCTCTCTCTCAAGCAGCTGCGATGACCTCAGGCAGGTTTGGTGCTCTAAGGATAGTTACCTTTGAGGGGACACAAAAAAATTTGACCTCTTAAAGTGACTCCAGAACTGAACGTCTAATACACCAACTCAATAAATACAACAGAAAAATGCACAGCAGAGTTGGGGCATCTATCAAGTAGGAAGGCAAAATGGTCATTAGAACGTCTGAGGTCAGTGAACTATTATGGTTGAAAAAAGCAGCCACCTTTGAAAACACTGCCCGTTTCCCTCAGCTCTACTAGCTGTCAGCCCTCTAACGTTCGTTACACCACACGCTAGCAAATGAAAGATCCAAACAACTGCGGCTTGATCCTCACTTATACTTATTCAGGGTCCACCCTCACATTTAGCTGAAGGCCCCAGCACACCCTTGCTGTGCCAGGGAAAACAGCCTCAGGGACATGTGTTTCTCTGAAGGTCACTTGCCCCTCTTGCTGCGGCCCTTCCTGGAGGACAGCTTCCCGCTGCCACCCGAAGACGGGGGGCTTGAGGCCGAGGCCATGGCAATGTTGATCTGTCCCTCCTGGATTTCCTGCCGGGTCTCAGCGGGCAGGTGGCTGATCTTCTGCTGCGTCTCCAGGTAGAACATGACATCTCGCAGCTGCTCCTGGATCTCAGTGATCTGCAGGTCCTTCTGGTCGCAGGTCTCCTTTAACACCCTCTCCTCTTCCTTCAGCTTGTTCTGCAGGAGGACTTGGTTGGCTCGCAAACACTTGTTCATTTCCTGCTCCTCTTTGAGCTCTGTGGTGAGTTTGGCCACTTTCGTGTTTAGCTGAGTGCACCTTTTACAAAACAAAGGAAGACAAAGCGCGTTTTGCATTTGCTGACACAGTCCCCTTTCTGCTCTGGGATTGAACAGAGGAGCCATGACCTCAGAAGCCATTTAGGGCAGACCCCTCCCTCCCATGGCCAGGGGGACTGGTTTGCTGCCATTGCAACAGCTACCTAAAACAAGAATCTTGCTCTAGTTAACTCAAGTGTAGCCTCAGGACAATTTTTTTTTTTTTTAAAGGATCAGAAAATTTTCAATAGCAGAAACTATTCTGTGATTCGTGGTAAAATTTCTACTGCTTCTCTGTTTTGTTTACATGGGTGGCTTAAGAGATGACAGCTGTGATAAAGAAGTTATGAAGAAAAGTGACATTCTTAAAGAGTCAAGTACTCTGGTCTCACTGCATTTGCTGGAGAAGAGTTTTCAAGAATAGGGAGTGCCTTACTGATGCTCAATCTTACTCACAAGAATGACAAAACACCACTTGAGATACCATTTTTACGTATCAGAATGCCAAAGAGCTCAGATGTGGGAAAAGGGGGTACTTCCACATGCTGGTACTAGAGTGTGAACTGGCACAAACTCCTTGGAAGTCAACTTGACACCATCTATGAAAATCAAACTTTCACCTGGCCTTTCACATAGCTATTCTACTTCCAGGAATTTATCCTATAAAGTAAATATACTCAGGACTGCACTAAATGACAAATGCAGAAAGATGCTTATTGCAACATTGTTCACAGTAGTGTGAGACTTGAAACAACTTATATGTCCTTCAAGGGGAACTGGTTAAAATTATTATGGGACCTTCATATGATGTTACAAAGATCAGAATAGATCTAGATGTGCCAGTACAAAAAAAAAAAAAAAAAAAAAAAAAAAAAAAAAACTCCAAGACAGAATATTTTACCAAATAGAATACCAATAGAATAATAATAATTACCAATAGAATAATAATAATTATTCAAGTTTTGTAGAAAAAAGATGTATATGAGAGGTTTACACAGGTACAGCAAAAGACCTAGAACAACAAATATTCACTGGTACCATTAATAATGGTTACCTCTAGATAGCAGGATTTGGGGGTGAAAGAAAACTTCCAGTTTTAACTTTTAAATTCTTTGGAACAGTTCAATTTGTTAGGGTGCTGAATGTATAGGAGAATTTTTGATTTGTATTTCTATTAATGTAGTGTTGTTTTCACAGCAGTTAAAAAACACCTTTGCTGAAGAGTTTCTTTTGGGGTGATGAAAAATTCTGGAACCATACAGTGGTCATAGCTGCACAACACTGTGAGCTGCATACTTAAACCGGCAGAATCTACATTACATAGATTTTACCCCCCAATCCCCCCACACAAATGACTAAAAATATTCAACTATTTGCAATGAGGGAAAACAGGTGAAAGGTATACGGGAATTCTTTGCACTATCTTTGCAACCTTTTTGTAAAACTAAATTTATCCCAAGATTAAAAAAAAAAAACACAAAACATCTTAAGGGACAATTATCCCCCTTAAATTTATTTTTTATCCATTTGTCTGGAGTAAAAAAATCCAATTATTTTTGTGAGTATAACTTAAACTAGAAAGGTACTTTCAATCAGTAGCAATTATCTTTCCAAAGAACAGTAGTAGAGTCTGTTCTTGCCATGTTGTTGATGAGTTTTTGCTCCTTATTCAACATCTTTGGCCTGTAGTTCCCGACCAAGGCCAGAACATATGCCATCTTCAGCTTAAACGTAAATCTCTTTCCTAACTGCCATTTCTCAGCCACCATGGCTCAGAGACGCTCTGGGCACAAGGAAGTTGCTTTCTACAGGCCAGAATGGAAGATACTTGCATGTAGCATGAGCACAGACATCAGGAGAGAGTCCTGCATTCCACATGGCATCCATCTGGCATGAAACACTGAATTTTTTAGTAAACAGGAAGTCACAGTAGGTTTGCTCCATATATGGGGAGAGCCCCGAAAACTTGGTGATACACACTTGACAATGAGAGTGTGTCCAAGGGTATAAAGGAGATTATGTTTATGGAACCTGTTAGAATAAAAAAGCTAATGAAAAGAACAGGCCAGTTATACCTACTTTCTTTCCACAGACTGCTTTTCTTTCAGGAGATCATTTAGTCTGTGCTCCAAATTATCACATTTCTCAATTGTTTCTTTAAATTTGGTCTTCATGTTGTTAATCTGAAAGAGCAAACAGAGATCAGTTTCACTTCACAAAGACAAAGCTGTGTGGCCTTTGGGGCTAATGTCACAATTTTTTTTTTCCAATTACCTGTCTTTAACTTTGACAAACCAAACTTGGAAAAGGTGAGACCATTATCTGAAAGAATTTCTGCAACAGGAATAAAAATTTTGAGAAATCCTTTTTTTCTTACCATTTCTCTAAACCAGGGTGAAGAGGGTCAAGAGCTACTGAATGTTGAGTGAAACTGCCAGAAGGTAAAGAAAGAGCTGCAGGCTGTAGAGCATGAGATGATTTATCAGAGGCCAGACCAGAACCTCCCATTCTTTTTTTTTAACTTGAAGTGTAGCTGATGATATTGTGTAATATTGTGTTAGTTTCAGGTGTACAGCAAAGTGATTCATATATATATATTTCAGATTATTTCCATTATAGGTTATTACAAGACATCAAGTATTATTCCGTGTTATACAGTAAATCCTTGTTGCTTTCTATTTCATATATAGTAGTATGTTAATTTCATACTGCCCTTCCTTTCCCCTTTGGTAAACATAAGTTTGTTTTCTATGTCTGTGAGTCTGTTTCTGTTTTGTAAATAGATTCATTTGTATTAGTTTTTAGATTTGGATATAAGTGGTATCATATAATATTTGTCTTTCTGTCTGACTTACTTCATTTAGTTTGATAATCTCTAGGTCCATCCATGTTGCTGCAAATGGCATTATTTCATTCTTTTTTTATGGCTGAGTAATATTCCATTGCATATATATACCACATCTTCTTTACCCATTTATCTGTGGATGGACATTTAGGTTTCTTCCATGTCTTAGCTGTTGTAAACAGTGCTGCTATGCACTGGGGTGCATTTTTCTTTTCAAATTAGTTTTTGTCTTTTCTGAATATATGCCAGGGAGTGGGATTGCAGGATCATATGGCAGTTCTGTTTTTAGTTTTTTTAAGGAACCTCCATACTGTCTTCCATAGTGACTGCACCAATTTAGATTCCCATCAACAGTGTAGGAGGGCAGAATCTCCAATTCTTAACTGACCACTGTTTTTTAACTCTTGAGATCATATTCTAAAAGTTACACTTGAGGGGGCTTCCCTGGTGGCGCAGTGGTTGAGAGTCCGCCTGCCGATGCAGGGGACACGGGTTCGTGCCCCGGTCCGGGAGGATCCCACATGCCGCGAAGCGGCTAGGCCCGTGAGCCATGGCCGCTGAAGCCTGTGCGTCCGGAGCCTGCGCTCCGCAACGGGAGAGGCCACAACAGTGAGAGGCCCGCGTACCGCAAAAAAAAATTAAAAAAAAAATAAATAAATAATAAAATAAAAGTTACACTTGACCCTTGAACAATGTGGGGTCTCGACCCTCCTTGAAGTTGAAAATCTGAGTATAACTTTATTGTTGGCCCTCCGTATCCATGGTTCTGCATCTGTGGATTCAACCATTTGCAGATCCTGCAGTACTGTAGCAGGTATCCACTGAAAACAATCCACATATAAGTGGATCTGTGCAGTTCAAATCCATGCTTTTAAATGACAATTGTATTATCCAAATAATCTGAAGTTACTTGTAACAGGTGATTCTGTTTGGTGCTTTTTTCCATCCAAATTCACTATTAATTTTCTCATGTACTATGAAGCCATATGCAACATAAGCAGTTCTTATTTTGAGTGTATATAAAGGCAATCTATACAGAGAATTCAAATTACATTGTCTTAAAAACTTAAGAGAAATTAAAAATTCTGGTGTATTATGTGTCAGATGGCAGCAATCCTAGCAAGGAGTCTGTGGAAGTCTAGTTATGTAGACACTGGATTCACACAGGTGTTAAGATCTACAGACTTGGGAAACACCTCAACTCCACTTCTCTAAAGACACGGGAAGACAGGTGGATCATGAGGTAATAATAATAGGAACAGAAGTGACTGAGAATTTAAATCCTATGGCCCAGGCCCTGGCTAGGTGTTTTATAGGCAGTATCTCATTTATTCTTTATAACAAGCCTATGACTTAGGTATGTAAACTTTTTACAGAAACTGAGGCTTAGAGAAAGGTGAGGCAATACACTCCAAGGTCACCCAGCTCGAGTGACATGGGTCCAAGATTGGACCCCCAAGTCTGGGTCCAAAGCCAAGTTCTAAAAGTCTCTCTGCACTATATGGGAGGCCAAAGCTCTATAACAAAGGAAAACTGACCTCTTGGCAAGATTTAAACTCTTAGCAGAGATCCATGATGCATGCAACATCCATCACGCCAGAAAAAGGGCCACTACTTTTAACGCTTTCTTTTTAAACATTTGCTACGGCTCGCCTAGCAGGTCTCTAACAGCACTGCTCCCTCTTTTTTAAAATAAGAAATTAACTGTTTTGTAGAAATTAACTTTAGAGCCAACATCATTAAGTTGGAGGAACATGCAATTAAAGAGAGATTTCTAAAAGTTCCTCTGTCATAAAAATAAAAATAGCTTTCAGGACTTCCCTGGTGGCGCAGTGGTTGAGAGTCCGCCTGCCGATGCAGGGGACGCGAGTTCGTGCCCCGGTCCAGGAAGATCCCACATGCCGCGGAGCGGCTGGGCCCGTGAGCCATGGCCGTTGAGCCTGCGCATCCGGAGCCTGTGCTCCGCAACGGGAGAGGCCACAAAAGTGAGAGGCCCACATACCGCAAAAAAAAGAAAAATAGCTTTCAAATTGCTCTCATTCTATTTGGTATTAATTTTCTCCTCAATATTGTTTTAAAATAAGACCACTAGATCCTTCTGACATTTTCTCTTAAACTGACTCCTATCAGTTTAGGGAAATTGGAAAGGACAGAAATGACCATCAAAAGGAACCAAACTGTCTGTTTTGGTCACTAAAGACAATAAGCTAAACACATTTAAATCAAGATGAAAAATATCTAGTAACCTCAAAAATGTTTCTAATATTGCTAGAAACAAATATTACAATGGCTTAAATTAGTGTTTTTTTTTTTTAATTTATTTATTTTTTATTTATTTTTATTTTTGGCTGCACTGGGTCTTCATTGCTGTGTGCGGGCTTTCTCTAGTTGCGGCGAGCGGGGGCTACTCTTCGTTGCGGTGCGTGGGCTTCTCATTGCGGTGGCTTCTCTTGTTGCAGAGCATGGGCTCTAGGAACGCAGGCTTCAGTAGTTGTGGCACACAGGCTCAGCAGTTGTGGCTTGCAGGCTCTAGAGCGCAGGCTCAGCAGTTGTGGTGCACAAGCTTAGTTGCTCCGCAGTATGTGGGATCTTCTTGGACCAGGGCTTGAACCCGTGTCCCCAGCATTGGCAGGCGGGTTCTTAACTACTGCGCCACCAGGGAAGTCCTGAATTAGTGGTTTTAAAAGCACTTCTGACCATTAGCCCTCAGTAAGAAATACTTAGCGCGTGCACACACGCGCACGCACACACGCACACACACACACACACACACCCGATACAAAAGTTTCACAAAACAATACTAAATGTGATACACTCTGACATCTACCCTATGCTGTCTAATAAAAATGCCAGTTGTGGCCACCAAACTCAGTTCACAATCCACACCTGGAGAAAGAGCAATTTCCATATGGAGCTGGAGGTTTAAAAAGAAAAGAGGTATATTTAGGGGAATGCACCTGTACTGATGGCCTACTCTATGCTCTTATACATGGCCCCACTAAAACTATGAACCTTCAAGTGGGTATGAGCTTCATTTTCCAGAACAGACTCTGCTCACATACTACAGCAATTGTACTACCTAAGGCTTCGGGGGACTGGAATAGTATTAGAATTGAAGTCCACAGTGAATTTCAATCTGCAGCTCTGCTCCTCCCCCACATTACCTTTTTATGAGGCCCATGACCAAGAATCTCTGCCAGTGAAATGCACGGTTACTGTTTCTCCCTGCATGTGCTCTACTGCTGGAGGTGCCAACGGACAGAGGACTGGTCAAAAGGACAGCAGCAGGAACAAAAGGCTTGCATCACCGACTAACTTACGGATAAGTGACATTTTTTACTAGAAAACAAAATATCCTTTTTGAGCTTTTTATTTAGGGCTGCCCTTGCCTCTATCTTATCCCTACCTAAAAGTAGACACAAGTTTCACATTTTTAGCTTCCCTGCCCCTTGACTTGCTTTCCATGGGCATGTGTGAGGTAATGCAGTTAATCCTAAAGAATCTTAAACGGCAGAGAGAATCCTGAGCTTAGCTCGCAAGGGTCTGCACAAAGCACTTTAGGTGGTCACGCTGGTAAAGCCCGTAGAAAAACCCACTAGTAAGGCTGCATGGAGTTGCCAGTGCTCATCCCTGCGAGCCCCAAACTTGACACCAAGTGGCAGCGACCTCTGCTCTGCCTTGTGAGTGCCATCAGATGCACCTCCTTCCCACATGGACTCCAATCAAGCCCTATTCAGAACAGTAGGTCAAGTGACCTGAAGCCCCTCTGGAAAGGCACTTCCATTGCTTAGAAGGTTCCTGTAAGAATTTCATCATGAACTTTTCACCAAAGATCATTTTAAAGCTGGTGTTAAGCCTTAATGAAAAAACCTGATTTCTCCTCATTTGTAGGCATACTCAGAAACTTGGGCCCATGGGCCTGGCATAAAGTGAAAGCTTGGCCCTGCCTGCTAAGCTCCACGATAACACCAGCTACCACTGAGGTGAGCCCCAAACCCGACTCTGCAGTCCCCCCATCTGAGGGTGCAGTTGCTGGTGAGGATTCGCAAAGTTATTAAAATAATCACTTTAAAAATAATCATTTAAAAAAATTTAAAAGCCTTTACTTAATACTAAGGGAATCACTGAATTACGAACATTGTCTCTAGGTCCTGATAATGGTTCCCAGAGCCCTAGTTATACACGAACACTCAGGCGCTCACTGGTTTTCGAAGTCCCTGGTCTGGAACCCTCAGGATTCCTTGTACATGCTGGAGCCAAAGGGCACACCAAGCAGGTGGAGCTCTGGGCCACTCTGGGCCGGGTTTCCACCAAAATCACATCACTTTTCTCTTCTATCCATCCGAGTAGTGAATGGCCTTTTCTTTAAAGCATTATTTTGTTAAATTTTCAAGACTACTGCCCTAGACCAATAAGGTGCCATGGTGACCACTTCAGCCTCTCTGCCTAATTTTATTCCCTTCAGTTTCAAAGCACAATCTTATTGCCTCAGGAGCCCATATTCAGCTCCCCAAAGCAGCTGTTCCCAAGTTGACAAACCAGCTGGCTGACTGAAAGTACAAACCCTCATGCACATACTTCTATTTTTTAAATGGAATTACACAAGGAACTAGAAAACCTGATTGAAGTTAACAAACAAACAACATCCCAGCCCCAAAATACCAAGGCTTTAAGCCCAAGGTTTCTTTTGTTTCAGGTATGTAGCAAGTATTTCATTTCTTCCTTAACTTAGTATAGTATAGGGCTCAGTACAAAATAAAATTGTGTGTAGGGCTCAGCACGCAATAAAATCTTCTTGATTTACTAATCCTAGGTGAGAATATATGTCTGCTTCCCTTCTCCTTTTAAATTATGCTTAGTTGATTACGTTTGCAATAGCGTATTTCTGTCTCTTCCTTTTCCTCTTTTTGACTAACTTCATTCTCACTGTGGTCTACAATTTCTTGTTCCCTGATATGACCTTCTGGGACTAAGTCTCTAGCATAATGACAAGTCAGGTGTTTACTACCTCTCCCTGGAAACTTGATGTAGAGTTAGGTTACTGGGGTGAACCAGCTGATTCCAAATCTTTTCTTTTTCCTACCCCTTACTAGCCCCCAGCTTTGTTGAGATTTAACTGACATGTAACAAAGGTTTCTTTTTAGAGGTAAACCAGTTCTCTACCTACAGATGAGACTGAGAAGGCAAACTCTGAGATCCCTTTTTCCCTTTCCTTCTCCCCCCCAACATCAGGCTGTCCTGGCATGTGGCATTTCAGCAGTCACCAGACCAGAAACTTACTTCCTCTGCTGTGTCCTTCTCTATCCGAACTATCTTGTTTTCCCAGTAGATTCGTTGAGACTCCAGCTGGCTTGTTAGTAAATATGAATACTACAAAAACAGAGAATGAACACCAAAACATAAGTCACAGTTGTCAGTCTCTGAAATTCAATTAAAACCTGACTTTTAATGACCTGCAGAAGATTAAGAGGAACATACAGAATGTATATTACACCTTGGTTCCACTCTCCTCAATAAACTAGGGGAACACAGAGATGACAATTACACTTTGGTCCTCTGGGGGCTTACAATCTATAGGGACAAACAGAGAAACGTACAATTTAAAAAACGCTTAGGTTTCTGTTTAAGCTGACTTCAAGAAGAACTACATGGTTTTAAATCAAAGTGTAACTCAGATCAGCTCATCCATCTGCCCCCTCCAGGAAGCTGTCCCTGTCACTCCCAGCCCTGGGTTAATTGCCTCTCTTGGCTCCCACAACACTGTGCCTATCATTAACAGCACTTATGACATTAGCACTTAATCACCGGTTTGCCTGCCTCTCTCCTTGACTGGACTGAACTCTCTGAAAGCAAGGATTATATCTTTATTTTTGTACCCCCAGTGCCTGGCACATTCTGGATGTCAAGAAATGTTTGCTGCCTGAGTGCATGAATGAATGAACAGTGCTGTGTAACTACAGAGAAAGGATAGGTGGCTTATGACAGTAGGATCCGGTAGGACTTCTGAGAGAAGGTGAGATTTGAGGGGACTCTTGACAGACAGACAGGAGGAGGAGACAGATTCCAGAGAACTAACAAGATGTGAGCTGCAGATGTTTAGAATTGCTTCAGAGATGAAGTGAGACCAATGAGGCTGGGGTGTAGGGTATGGAGAGATGGGGCCTATGGAAGGCTCTGGGGTATGACATCGAGAAGTAAGAGCCAAGGAGTGGCAAGACCACATCTGCATTCTGGAAAGACATTTCCAGAAGACTGGAAGGGATCTGATCATGTTTGCAGGCCAGAGAAGAGCATGAAAGAGCAACAGAAAGAAAGGACAACTGGAAGAATGTATGTGTGTGTGTCACTAGAATGTATGCTCCATGAGGGCAGGGAGTCTATTTAATGCTGAGTTCCCAGCACATGGAAGAGTGGCTAACAGATGGCAACCCTCAATAAGTATTCACTGAATGAACATACTTAATTTGGAAGAGTTACTAAAAACTTAACATTAAAAATCTGAATTTTGGGGGGGAACTTCCCTGGTGGTCCAGTGGTTAAGAATCCGCCTCCCAATGCAGGGGACGCGGGTTCGATGCCTGGTCAGGGAACTAAGATCCCACATGCCGCGGGGCAACTAAACCCACAAGTGCTGCAACTACTGAGCCCGCGCACTCTGGAGCCCAAGCACCACAACTGGAGAGAAGCCCTCGCGCCGCAACGAAAGATCCTGCATGCCACAACTGAGACCCGATGCAGCCAAAAATAAAAATAAATATATAAATATTTTTTTAAAAAAGATTTGAATTTTTTTACATCAATACGATTTATTAATGGTAACATCAGCTCTATTTTAGGCCATTCCACTGACCTTAAAAGTCTAGAGATAAGCAAGTTTTCAAATGTCCACTTCCTCCCAAGGTTAAGGTATTTGTTTTTAAAGTAATCATTTTGAAATTTATAAAATAGGACTCATGTTAAACTTTTCCTTCCTTAATATAAAACTTACACATCACTTTTATAGTAGATGGGGTTTACTGCTATGAGAAAAATAAGACTGTGGTAATTTTATTGCTTCCTCAATTATATGAATACCCTAAAAATGGCTTTATCTATGTAAGGGTCCAATTCATAAAAGCCAGCCCAATATATTAGAAAAAGCTTCTCAGCATGGAAAGATGCTATTGGGGTTAACTTATCCTGACCAAGTTTGCTCAATTTCCAACTGCTATTGTGATGCCAACAGGAAGATTTTTTTTTTTATAACTTTTTTTCAAGAATATTTTTTATTTTTTGGCCACACCGTGCAGCATGTGGGATCTTATTTCCCCGACGAGGGATCGAACCCGTGCCCCCTGCAGTGGAAGCATGGAGTCCTAACCACTGGACCACCAGGGAATCCCCCCCAACAGGAAGATTCTTAACTTCCACCTTTATCACAGCTATAGAGGACAACACTAATACTGAACTTGAGACAACCAGGAACATGACACTGAAGGTAACAAGGCTCAGTGAAACTTAGATTTTCAAAGAAGAAAATCAGATGGAATAAAAATATTTTTATAATCCTTCAGAGCAATACAGATCTTTAAAACAAAAGCTAACATGCAGGGCGTATGGCAAAATTAAAAGCCCAAACAACCTTTCAAGTTAGAGTAGTAAAAAGCAGTAGATGGAGGTATTCAGTAATTATTAATAAAATATCTTACCTCTAACTGTAAGGCATCTATTTTCTCCTCCTGGCAAGTATCACCCTCACATTCATACTGTACTATCTTTCCATCTGTTTTACTTGCGACCAGTCGATGGACATAATTATCTAAAGAAAAGAATGAGTCAACTAAAGCATGTTTCTTCAGAATGAAAAGGGTCTCCATACGCCTTTAACTTTGACAAAATTTTGTTTTTACAGATCCAAATTAAATGCCTTGCAATATTTCTTTAAAAGTGGGTTAAATCGGGCCTCCCTGGTGGCGCAGTGGTTGAGAGTCCGCCTGCCGATGCAGGGGATACGGGTTCGTGCCCCGGTCTGGGAGGATCCCATATGCCGCAGAGCGGCTGGGCCCGTGAGCCATGGCCGCTGGGCCTGCGCGTCCGGAGCCTGTGCTCCGCAACGGGAGAGGCCACAACAGTGAGAGGCCCGCGTACCACAAAAAGAAAAAAAAAAAAAAAAAAAAAAAAAAAAAAAAGTGGGTTAAATCATTTGAATGAAAAAAAAAAAAGTGAGAGGGCAGAGTGTAAGTATTAACTCTCTTTATCCTGTGCAATGCAGGACATTCATAGGAAATAGTGCCCTATGGGGCACCATGAGAATTGGAGTTTGCCACAGATGTCAGGAAGATTTCAAGCTGTGAGAGCAAGGGGAGAGGTTCTGACGGAGACGTTTTCAGAAAGAATGAATCCAAATTAGAAAATGGGAGTGGTGTTCACCTCCAGCATAGTCCCAGACTCGATGGTTGGTGAGCTGCATGGCATATGTGTGCTGGGTCTCCTCGAAGTGCTTATAGGCATGTCGACTCACATACCGTCCACATCCTATGTGGCCACATATTAAACAAATCCACAGGTTCTGCCGAGAAGGAGGTAAGATCTTAATTAGTTACATAAAAACACATGACCTGGTCCACTGGGGTGGAAAGGGGAGAGCCTGACACAGGATGAGGTTTAGAGTTGTTTCTACAGGAGTTTTGAATAAATATGTTTAAAACCCAACAAGCAAGGATGCTTTTAGGGGTCAATTAGTTTTTCACTCTGGATTCTATGGAACTCTATGCAAATAGCAAGAAAAAATAATCACAATTTATCAACAGAAGTCTAGGCGTTTTCAAAGGCCAAAGAATGAAACCATAAAGTATTTTGTGTAGGAGTAATAGTTTGTGTATTTATATTTTTTGCCTGACCCTGGACAAAAAGAAAAAAAAAAAATCAGTCTCAAAAAGAATTGAAAAGAATTTACGCGACACTGGGCAGAAGAAAACCCCAGACAATTAAAGCCGCGAGCATTACTCTTCCCCACCACTCGTTACTTACTTCCTGAACGCCACACTCGAAACACTTATTTTCTTCTACTGGCTCTGGTGTTTGACAATATCGGCAAACAGGGCACCTATAAAGGACACCAAAAAAATAATAATACAGATTAAATATAAAAGACAACTGTCACAGAACCCAAAAGTCAAAAATGCAATTGTATATCCTCCTTCTCTCATATAATAGTTTTAAGTTTATCGTAATTAAGGATATCATTCAAAAGACAAATGCTTTCAAGCTACTCTCAAACGAAATGAAAAAAAAAAACCACAAAATCTTTTTTTTTAATTAATTAATTTTTGGCTGCATTGGGTCTTCATTGCTGCATGAGGCCTTTCTCTAGTTGCTACAAGTGGGGGCTACTCTTTGTTGCAGTACACGGGCTTCTCATTGAGGTGGCTTCTCTTGTTGCGGAGCATGGGCTCTAGGCACAGGGGCTTCAGTAGTTGTGGCACACGGGCTTAGTTGCTCCGCGGCATGTGGGATCTTCCCAGACCAGGGCTCAAACCCGTGTCCCCTGCATTGGCAGGCGTATTCTTAACCACTGCGCTACCAGGTAAGTCCCACAAAATCTTGATAAAGCTGAGGATAAGGGAAAAATCTTGATCTGCCTCATATCTTTCTCCACTCTTCTGTCTAAAGCTTAGGTAATCAAAGAGCTAAATATTTATAGGTTAGAATTAGAGACTTGAGACTAGTTGTTAATTTTGTTTCATGTCTGGCTACCCACAATGTATTTTTAGTTCAATCTACCTTATCCCCACTTCTCAAAGTTTTAAATCATCCAAAATGTACCCTGTCCTCTCAAGGTTGCTCCTAAGAGTTGAAACTAAATTCTGTAGTAAATTTCACTAAAAAAAAAAAAAAAGTTAATGTACTTCATGAAACACATACAACATTTTATCATACAATGAATTTCATCTGGAAAAAGATACCAGTGCTTGGTTGAGTACTAAAGTTTCAATTTACAAAAAGCCAATAAAAATGGCACAGAAGCCAAACTCATAGATACACAGAGTAGAAAGGTGGCTACCAGGGGCTGGGAAAAGGGGGAAACAGGGAGATGTTGGTCAAGAGGTACAAACTTTCAGTTATGCAAGATGAGTAAGTTCTAGAGAACTGGTATACATCAATGTTGACTATAACTGACAATACTGTACTGTGTTCTTGAAATTTACTAAGAGGGTGGAGCTTCATTGTTCTCACGACAAAAAAAAAAGAAAAGTAAACACAAAAAGGTAAAACAGTAAAGGTGTGAAGTGATGGATAGATATGCTGACTTGCTTGGCTGTGGTGAGCATTTTACAGTGTTGATGTATATCGGGTCATCTAGTTGTACACCTTAAATATATACAATTTTTGATTGTCAATTATACTTCAATAAAAATGAAAAAAAATTGAAAAAATCCATTAACCCTTATACTCAAGACAAAGTAATGCTAAGTACCAGTCACGAATATTTGTGTCCAATGGGCAAAAATGATAGAAAGTAGGTGATAGTTGAGGCTAAGTGAACTGGCACCAAGAAGAAAGAATGCTCAAGATATAACTAGTATCAGTTTGTTACCCTACTGAATAGATAAAACCAAGAAATGGAAATAAGCAGGAAGAACACTAAGTTCTTATCACAGATAAGGACTATGTTTCCCAAGAGAAAGCTAAAGGATTTAGTCTGTCTCTTTCTTTAGTACCAAAAGAGAAGACAGGACAATCTTGAAGAAGTAAAAAAATTGGCAGCTAGGGACTTCCCGGGTGGCCCAGTGGTTAAGAATCCACCTGCCAATGCAAGGGACACGGGTTCGAGCCCTGGCCGGGGAAGATCGCACATGCTGCAGAGCAACTAAGCCCATGCACCACAACTACTGAGCCTGCACTCTAGAGCCCACAAGCCACAACTACTGAAGCCCCTGTGCCACAACTACTGAAGCCCACGCGCCTAGAGCCCGTGCTCTGCAACAAGAGAAGCCACTGCAATGAGAAGCCCGCGCACCACAACGAAGAGTAGCCCCCACTTGCCACAACTAGAGAAAGCCTGCGCACAGCAACGAAGACCCAATGCAGCCAAAAATAAATAATAAATAAATAAATAAATAAATTTTTTTTAAAAAGTGGCAGCTAGGACGCCACAAGCAGTCTTGTCAAACGTAGGAACTAGCTCTGTGTCATCACTTCAGTCTTTGTGCAGCTGTGGTAGTGGTGGGATAAGAAAACAGCAAACGAATTCTGAAATCTAATTTTCTACGCTGTGCCAAAATGATCTTTCCGAAATGTATGATCCTGAGAATAAAAAGGAAAAAGGGGGGAAAATTATAAAAATAAACTTATCTGTACTATACAATTAGCACTCTATGGTATACCATCTCATCTATTAAAAAATAACAGTTCATTCAATTCTTTCTGCCTTCCCTTCAAAAATAATTTTGAGTTGTAATCTTATTTTCCTGAGGAGGTATTTGGGGAAATCCTCTCAGAATGTCCTTCCCTGACAAAAAAACCACCCTTCGTGACCTGGTACCAATACCGCCTTCTGTAAGCAGCCCTTCCAGACCACCCCAGCGGGGCAGCTGGCTCTCTCTCATCTCTACCTCGAACTGTATGCATACATGTATGTGTGACTCTCCCTTAGCAGATCAATGTTCCTGAGGAGGGTCTGTGTTTGTTTCTCTCCCCCTCAGCACATAGCACTGTACTGTGCACATAGAGAGGCTCAAAACCCACTTGCTGAAGGCACTGTATGGTTTTGAGGACAGCTGCCCGGTGGGTTGAATTCTGGACCCAGTTCTGGCATTCGTTCTCTGTCATGACACTTCGAGCACGCTAATTTTCACCTCTGGGCCTCTGTCTCCTCCTCTATAAAATGAGGAGGTTGGACAAGATGGTCCCTGAGGAAACTTCCAACCTGAAAATGCTATGGTTTTACAAAAATTAACTTGTACGGAAAGTAAAATTGGAGTGGCAGGAAACAAAGAAGCATCCAGAACTTAAATGGTGTAGCAGATGGACACAAGATACAGACAGACACTTTATGGAACAGAAACATCTCAGCGTGGCTTTATTCAAGGCAAATTCAAACCTGGACAATTCTCTGAGGAACCCTCAAATGATACCCCAGAATTGACCAAGGACTCTACAGAACCAGGGCAAGATTCTTCTCCAGGTAAACTAGCCACAGAAAAGCCAGGGTCTGTTTATTTGCTCAAAGATATTTACTGAGCTCCTCCTACGCACCACGTCTCCTGCTAAGTGTCTGCTAAGTGTGAGCGGCACAGCAGAGAACAGCCAGACAGGGTCCCTGCTCTGTAAAGCTGACCACGTGGGGGCAGAGAACTGAGACTCCTGTGGACTTTCGCCCCTCCTTATTCCCGGGCTTTGGAACATGATTTCCCCCTTCCCGTGCACACCCCCTCCCCGACACTGCCTTCTCGCCGGTTCCACTGTTCAGCTGGCTAAGTCCTGTGCATCCTCCCTGAGAGGCTGCCCCTCAGACAGCCCTGGCTGTGTCAGGGCCCTATTCTCTAGTCACAGTGCTGCAACGCTGCTCCTCTGTAACACTTGCAGTGGCTGTAATTTCACACTTATTTGTGTGATTATTTGATTCTGCACCTTCCTCTCTGTACTGGGAAACCCACGAGGCCGGTGTCTGAAGGCCACGAGGCCTTTCTAGCTAAGACCCATAATGCAGTTTGCAAAGGGAGCAGCAACCTCTGACTGGAAAAAAAAGGTACAGGTTACACCTCAGTTCTTTGTCTGCACAATGCCACCCTACAAATAGGGCCTCTGTTGCACTGGGAAACAGGAGAACATAGGTGTGTGTGTGCCTCATACTTAGTGACTACTGTTACTACTGGCCACCGAGCCATCAACAACATGATAAATCCAAAACGTCAGATTGCTGTAGGCCCAGCACTCTTTGATAAGACAGCCAAAGTAAAGAGTAGACATAAAGTGCAGGTGATAAACAAGATTTTAGACCTGGATGCCATTTTAGCATGAGAGCCTCAAAGCTAAACTTCCCCCGCACCCCCTCACTTTCTGGCTCTTTGAAGGAAAGAACAATGCATGCTGCTTTGGGACATTCCGTAAGGATTCAGAATTGGCACTAAAAGGGACTTGGTCTAGGAATGCTGATCCTCACGTGAACTGAGGAAAGCAAAGAAGAAACATGGAAGGCCCTTCTATGTGACCTCTTCACCATCGTGGTACCCAGGTTTATGAAGTCAAATACTTGGAGTGATTCATTTTGGGGGGCGGTGTTCTTAATTCTGGGAAAGGGTAATAATGAGCTTTGACAGGGTAGTGGAGGTGACCTTCTGCACTCACGTTGTGTCATCCCAGCGCTGCAGACACTGGCTGTGGAAGCTGTGGTTACATAAGGTGGTGAGAATGCCGTTCACGGACTCGTCCATGCGCTCCAGACACACTGTGCACTTGGGCAGCTCCGTTAGGTCCATCACAGGGAGGCTGGCCCCCTACAGGGAAACACCTCGAATAAGCCTCACTTGTCATCCACGGGTTCTAATTTTTTTTTTCTTTTAAAGCAACAGTTTTCCTGTTACTTTTTGACTCCTCGCAGGATGTTCTCAATATTATTGCTTTGTGAAAGTAAATTGGTAAGATTTTCATCCATGCAACAAATATTAATTAAGCACCTCCTACAGTCCCAGCACCGTGCTAGGCACTATGGATACAGTGGTGAACAAAGCAGAAAAGGATGCCTGCCTTCACAGAGCTGACATTCTAGGAAGGGAGACTGCTGCCAGAATCTTTTTACCAGACTCCTTGCTCTAACTCTGAATGGCCATGACTATACTAGAACACAAAGGAATAAAAAGCAGGAGAACAGGAGTGTATCTGAACGATTTTTCCACAGAGTAAATTAAAACTTGACACTTTCCATTAAGTGATAACAGTATCAACAACAGTGATTTTATTTATTTATTCATTTAGCACATACTTATTAATTCCCTGCTATGTGTGCCAGACACTGTTCTAGGTGTGGGACAATGGTGAGCCAAAACAGATTCAGTAAGTCCCAGAAAACAAAGTCTGTCCCTCTCCTCACAGAGCTTAGACTCTAGTAGAGAGAGATACAAAATTCAAAATTTAAAAACTATAATTACCTATGGTTATAAATGCTATGAAAGAACAGGGTGTGAAATAGGGGGCGTAACAATCTAGGTGGTCAAGAAAGGCACCTCTAACACAGTGGTGTCTGACCCAAGCCCTGCCAACTGTGGGACTATTGAGGCAAAGGTAAGGCGTACAAATAAGGACACACTGAGAAAAGTCACATTAATCTACAGTCCCTGAAGAGAAGATATTTACAGGAAATCTCTCAAGAAGCTGTGTTCATTTAGAGAAAGGAATTTCTAAAACTGAGGCCTTGCCCAGCAACTGGCAAAAGGGAAAGTCTTCCCTTTTTATCCTTTGCCAATTTTATTTTACCTCATCTAATGACAGAACAATCTAATCAGAACTTATTCCTATCAAGCTGAATTCAACGTAAAAAGACCTTTAGGGCTACTTTAAAAGAAAGGAAATATTAAAAGCATAACCAAGCCGGATCTACTACTTCATAAAATGATTCAAACAGCACGTATTATAGGAAAGCTTCCCACGGAGGGTGGGAGATCAGGAGAATCACAAATTGCTATCAAAACAGAATCAAAAATCAGGATGAGGATTAAGGGTTAATATTTCAAAAAAAAAACATTTCTTTTAGACTCTAGGCAATGTTTCATCCATCTGGAATAGATACATACTCAATTTCAACAACACAGATAATATCCTTTTTTTAAAAAAATACTTTGGACAATTTTTAAAACTTGAGATAAAATTCACATATATAAAATTTGCCATTTTAAAGCGGATTTTAGTATATTCACAAGGCTGTGCACCCATCACACCACCACCTAATTCTAGAACATTTCTGTCACCCCCAAAAGAAACACTGTTCTTGTTAGCAGTCACTCCTCACATTTCTCTCCCCCAGCCTCTGGCAACTAATCTATTTTTTGTCTCTATGGACTGGCCTATTCTGGACATTTCCGCAGATATCTTAACTTTCAACTTTATACCATTCTGATATGTTCATATCAAATATAAGAATTATTCACACTTACATCTTCAGATTTCAGTACTTCAGCCCTCTCCACATAGACCAGCTGGCAAACATCATCTTCTATTGAGTTGAACTGGCGGCCATTGCATGCCATGTAAAAACTATCTGCATCGGCCTAGGTGAACCAGTGGGGAAAAGGAAAAAGTTAAGAGATCCTGAAAACGTGCTTTCTATTCAAGATGCATGGCTTCAATTATTCTGTTCTTCAGCTTTTAAAAGTTATACTTAGGAGAGAAAGCAACCACCAAAAGTAACATCTATAGCAGCAGGTTCACAGGCTAACTGAACCCTGCAGGTCAATATCCTACATCTCTACAATTTTTCCTGATACGTGATAGTCTTACTGGAACTAGCAGAAGCTACTGAAGTGCAATAAACTGACAGCTACTACAATTTTAATACATATTCAACCAACAATGGTCAGCGTTTCCCTTGATATCATATTTTTTCTTTCTTCTTTTTTTTTTTTGCCTCTAGTCAGCACTTTCACAGCCACTGAAGTCAAGCCTATTTGGAACCAAATCATAAGCAATGATTGTTACAGAAGAGCTTTTTTTTTTTCCCCAGCCACACCACATGGCCTGTGGGATCTTAGTTCCCCACCCAGGGATTGAACCCGGGCCCCTGGCAGTGAAAGTGCTGAGTCTTAACCACTGGACTGACGGAATTCCCTACAGAAGAGCTTTTTAAAACAAATGTCAGCATCTATGTGAGAAAAAATAGAGGACCAGTGGAACTGGTATGGAGTGAAAAGCCAATTCCTTCTTTTCAATAAACCCAATAATAATAATAGTACTAATACATGATAGATAAGCATCCTATCAGGAGGTTTTAAGCAACTAGTGTGTAACACCAAAAGCAAAACTTCTGGCCAAGGTCAAGAGGTCCAAGATGAACCAGCCTTTAAAATACTAACAATCTTGTTCCCTTGGAGTGGAAGACAGATAAAATCAGGGGAAACAGTCCCCTGTAGGTAAAGCTGCAAAGGCACATGTGCATTTGTGAATATGGACACAAGTAAATCAAATCTTCCAGTCTAGCCTTAGTAGAAAGTAACAGAGACAATTCCAGCTTTTAAAACTCAGCAATTTTTAGAGGCAGCTGAGAGGCCAAGGCTTATCTGGGTTTCACTCTCACACAGGCATTAGCCCAAAGATAGGAAGTTGTGTGCTTTGGCCTCACCAGTGTAGACAAGCTGCCTAAAGAGAGGAAAGGTGTTCTGCAAAAGGAAATGCCGCACTATCAACCTCAAGGACGAGATTCAAGCTGTACCAGGCAAAACCAGTCCTGGCTGTCTCCTCTCATAGGGTCTGAACCTTACAGCCACTTTAAGCTTTTCAGCAGCTTTTCACTGCACTCTGATGATGTAATTCAAGTGTGGATTCTTAATTACCTATGCTTTCTTTTTTTTTCTTCTTTTTGCGGTATGCGGGCCTCTCACTGCTGTGGCCTCCCCCGTTGCGGAGCACAGGCTCCGGACGCGCAGGCCCAGCGGCCATGGCTCACGGGCCCAGCCGCTCCGCGGCATATGGGATCCTCCCAGACCGGGGCACGAACCCGTATCCCCTGCATCGGCAGGCGGACTCTCAACCACTGCGCCACCAGGGAGGCCCTACCTATGCTTTCTTAATCTGACCAAGTAAGCTAAGCCACTAAGGAAGGATGACCAATTCTGAACACAGATTTTGCAGGGACTTTTTTTTTTTTTTTTTTCCGGTACGCGGGCCTCTCACCGCCGTGGCCTCTCCCGTTGCGGAGCACAGGCTCCGGACGCGCAGGCCCAGCGGCCATGGCTCACAGGCCCAGCCGCTCCGTGGCATGTGGGATCCTCCCGGACCGGGGCACGAACTTGTATCCCCTGCACCGGCAGGCGGACTCTCTACCACTGCGCCACCAGGGAAGCCCTGCAGGGACTTTTTGGGGGGTGAGGTGGGGAGGCTTTCCTTCAGGAAACAACCTGTGTATTTGAACTTCAAAATGTTAAAAGCCAGTTCTTGGACAATAAATCTCTTTAACGCTAAGAAGTAGCAGCCCCAAATGGCTTCTCCCATTTTTCAAGAGCAGTAGATATGTCTTGAAAGGCTTTTGGGTCAGTAAGCAGCACAGTGAGCAAGTGGACTCACGCACCGAGGGAAATGAGGGCCACGGCTGGCTCTTCAGGGCCTCCGGCACCACCAGGAGCTGCTGCAGATGTGGCTGCTGAGAACAGCAGACCCAGCCGAAGACCTCCAGCTTTGTAGATGCTCCCTAAGTGCCCAAGCCTCCTCAGAGGAAGTGACAAGGTTTGTGATACTGGGGATGTGACAAGATCTACTCAACATGAGATAAACTATTTCTTTCTTGGGGGAATTATCTATACCAAAGAAGTATACTTTTTGAACACATTGTTATCTTCTTTAAAATCTTGGTATTGGAAATGTCGCTTCACTGGCTGGAATATTTACTGAGTACCAAGCACACGCCAGGCACTGTGCTATGCAAAGGACAAGAGCAGGGAACAAAATCCATGTGGTTCCTGCTTCAACTCAGCACTGAAATGCACAAAAGACTGAAGCTAACGGCAAAAAACACAGAACAACTCTTGTTTAAAATGCCTGCCTGCACTGTATAGAGCCCCAAATTATTATTATTTATTTGTTTGTTTGTTTTTAAATTTATTTATTTATTTTTGGCTGTGTTGGGTCTTCGTTGCCGAGCACAGGCTTTCTCTAGTTGCGGCGAGCGGGGGCTGCTCTTTGTTGCGGTGCGTGGGCTTCTCATTGCGGTGGCTTCTCTTGTTGCTGAGCATGGGCTCTAGGTGTGCGGGCTTCAGTAGTTCTGGTGCCGGGCTTAGTTGCTCCGCGGCATGTGGGATCTTCCTGGACCAGGGTTTGAACCCGTGTCCCCTGTACTGGCAGGCAGATTCTTAACCACCGTGCCAGCAGGGAAGCCCTAGAGCCCCAAATTTCAAGAAACCCAGCTTTTGGTTTTTTTCTAGTCCTTTGATTTTACTGTTCTTTTCTCACCATAAACTCAGAAAAAGAAAAACCTATTATGATCAAGGTTCCTTTACTGTCACAGTGATCGCATTTCTACTCCTGAGAACACATTTCTACTTTTCAAAAGAGCTATCTTCTGGGCTGGCCCAAGCATATTAAGTGAAAATGAGTCAACATACTCCATTGAGAGGTTATCTGTCCTTTTTTTGTCCCAAGGAACTACAAAACTGAATCCCCTTCTACTTCCCTGTATCCTGAATTACAAATTCCTTACCCAAAGACTAAGTTTCCTAAGGGGCGCAGTACAACTCTGTAGGCATATCTAACACCTCCAGCATAAAGAAAGATGAGGCCAACAGAAATTCAGGAAATGATAAAAGACACAGAGAAGGCCTATTAGTTCTTAATAAAATTCTATGCTGAGAAAAAGAAGGGAGTAAGAATATAGTTACCTGTCCAGGCCATGGAGTCAGGTTGCCTGTGTTTGAATCATAACTTGGACACTTACAAGCTATGTAGCCTTGGGCAAGTGTCTCACCCATGTCTGTTTCCTCAATTATACAATATGAAAATAATGACACCTACCTCATGGCATAACTGAGAGGACTCGAGGAGCTAATGCACGAAAAGCACGTAGCACAGGCTTGACATCTAGTAAGTTACTCAAGAGTTGGTGATAGTGAGTCTATTCTCATTAGGGCCCAATATTAATCTAACAACTTCAAGTCTTATACCAGGAGGGTAATTTTAGGCCTTAGAAAATCCCTGATAGGATGAGCCTTAGACCCTAAGATCTAGCATTACAGATAAATAATACAACTCACGATACCAAGGTCAAGGGTTCTATCCTCACAGAGCACTCAGAAAGCTGTATCACAGTCTCAGAAAACATGTGTCAACTTAAGCAACCTGCACTTGGTCCAAAGACAGAGGTGGAGAGACAATGCAGAAGTACAAAGAAAATCCATTAACAGTAGCAGAAGATTTCCACAGCACTATCTGCAGACTGTGAAGGGCCGCATGTGCTACACGGAAGTTTGTGGGTTTATTAGACAAGTTAGTGCTGTGGGCTTAATACACTTCAGACTAAATAAAAAGTCTAATATGTTCTTAAACATTTTTCCCCAGTCTCTTTCTGTGACTTTCCCTGTGTTACTTATCACCCTTGCTTGTTCGGTAGAAGCTATAAGTAAAATACTGCCATTACACAATTTTTCTGGCAAACAGTGAATATCTTCCCTTCCCCACACTTTCATCCCACTCCTGCTGGAAGAGGACTACACCCTAGGGATTAAAAGTGAGGGCTCAAATCCCAGCTCAGTCACTTATTTCTAGCTGTATAACCCTGGTCAAATCACTAACCTCTCTCCATAGTCAGTTTCCTCACTTGTAAAACTAGGAAAACAACAGTAGGGCCGTAGTGAGGATTACATCAGCTAATGCACATCAAGCACTTAGCAGAGTGAATGGGACAGAATAAGCGGTCAATAAAGGTTGCATGTTATCATCAATACCCTTATTAGTAGATTCAAAAAGATTTAAAATACCACTTGCCCACTATTTGGAAAGTTCTTCAGCAACCTTGGAAGGTCTTCTGACAGTCCGTGAAAGCAGCTGTGAAGTGCTTTTCGGTTCTCAGTGTCAACTTGTGAAGTCTAAGCTTACAGAACCGTTGAAACACGTTTTAAATGTCTCTCTCAAATGTGTGGTGCTTTGTAAAGGTTAAAGATAACAACTGTGTACCCTCTTGTACACGGAATTCCACATTAAGGGTTCTTTCTCGGTGGCCTGCTGAACAGGTACAAATATAATCCAACTCTTATTACTCTCTTTCTTTTGTGTGTGTCCATGTGGCATGCGGGATCTTAGTTCCCCAACCAGGGATTGAACCTGCACCCCCTGCAGTGGAAGTGCGGAGGCTTAACTACTGGACTGCCAGGGAAGCCCCGAACTCTTATTCTGTTCCCACGGCCAATGAATGGCTGCTACTGCTGTCAACTCTGCGTTTTTGAAATGAGGAGATGACAAATGGGCCTTGTGTCATGGGCTTCCTATTACCCACAAATCTTGGTGATTGGTCAGAGGCAATGGCAAGTGATCCTACAGGCACACTCATTTCTTTGCCAATCTGCAAGTTGGAACTGTTTATCTGGGGCAAATTCAGGAAGACTGTTTATCAATGAGGTGAGAAAGAAGTAACTTGGACAGAGCTGCATTTCAAAACCTAATGAGGGCTTCCCTGGTGGCGCAGTGGTTGAGAGTCTGCCTGCCGATGCAGGGGACACGGGTTCGTGCCCCGGTCCGGGAAGATCCCACATGCCGCGGAGCGGCTGGGCCCGTGAGCCATGGCCACTGAGCCTGTGCGTCCGGAGCCTGTGCTCGGCAACGGGAGAGGCCACAACAGTGAGAGGCCCGCATACCGCAAAAAAAAAAAAAAAAAAGTTGGAAAAAAAAACAACCCCTAATGAAATGTCAAAATGTAACAGGCTATAAAAAAATAAAATGAAAACAAATTGAATGAAACCTATGGATAAGGTAGCCAGCCCTTTAATAACCTGCATAATACCTAAAGCTTACCTCATTTTTATATTCACATAGAAACATGAATGCTCCTAAGAATAAAAACCAAGAGAATATCTTTCTAACATCTTTAGAACTGAGGCACATGCAAAATGATGCTTAATGCAACAAGTAAAACGGACTGGATGGCAAAACCTTCCTAAGTCAAAAACTCTGTTATAACGTGCAAATACTTTTAAAAGCTGAAAATATCACCATTCTTTCAGTGTTTGTCTCTCTACTGCAGTGATTTCCAATTAGAACTCTAAAGCATCTTTTGCGACTTCCCTGGTGGTGCAGTGGTTAAGAATCCGCCTGCCAATGCAGGGGACACGGATTCAAGCCCTGGTCCAGGAAGATCCCACATGCCGAGGAGCAACTAAGCCCACGTGCCACAACTACTGAGCCTGCGCTCTAGAGCCCGTGAGCCACAACTACTGAGCCCACGTGCCACAACTAATGAAGCCTGCGCACCTAAAGCCCGTGCTCCGCAACAAGAGAAGCCACTGCAATGAGAAGCCCGCGCACCACAAAGAAGAGTAGCCCCAGTTTGCTACAACTAGAGAAAGCATGTGTGCAGCTACGAAGACCTTACACCTTACGTGCCAAAAAAAAATAAATAGATAAAATACATTAAAAAAAAAAAAAGGAACTCTAAAGCATCTTTAACGATGCAAGGAGTGTCACAAAACCCCTCCTGTCACCAAAAAAAATTTTTTAACTGATTTTATTTTCTAAAATGTTCCAAAGAATATCTACTAAAAAGAGGATGATCCAAGCAGGGGCACAGTTTTATAAAGGCAAATAATAATACAGGATTAACCTCAGAAAGTTTGGGAACTCTTGTTCTACTGGAATGATTACTACTGGATAAACAAACACCCACAACCCTAGATTTCATACTCAATCCGGTTTATAAAAAATAGCAGGTATGAATTAGAACAGCATGTCTGCTGATGAATTTAGAAATATTTCTAGAATGACAACAATACTCTAGAACATATCAAGACTCTGAAGTGCAAAATGCAGTAAATCACACACGGCTACTATCAAACAGTTTCAAAAACACAGTTTCTGTGGCAAAGAGGCTTTTAGTATCTTAACTTTTACCTGAGCACTAAACTTTATCAGCACCATATACTGATTTGGAGTAGAGTCTCTGATGATTTTCATTTGTTCAATTACTTCATTAAATGGGGCGACAAACTTCATGAGGTCATGACTGGTCATTGTCGCAGGGACTGTGAGAATACACAGCATGGCACTGCGCCTCACATCTTCTTTTAAGGAGGTCATCTTACTAATAAGACAATAATTAGACTGTCTTGAATAGATGAGGTATAGTTAGTGCAAACAACACTAGTTACACAACCTTTATGTCCCAGAAAAAAAAGTGTAATGCTTTACAAGTCAAGTTAAACAGCTTGTTATTGTACCTGAAAATACACACTACATGGGTAAATGCAGAATCCCTTAAACATACCTGCAATGGAGTTTAAGGTAAGCTTTGAAATGTTCTACATTATACCCAGCACTGACATTTTTAATCTTCAGTTAAAGGCTTGTTATGGTTATAAATCTCCATCAGGCAAATTTGCAGTTTGTGTTTTGCTCTCAGTTTTCTAGTAAGAACTATCCTTAGATAATGTAGAAGCACAACTCAAACTACGGACTTCTCTCAAAGGGTCTCAAAGAGAAAAGAGCTCTAAATATAGGAAGGACAATTCTGAACCATGAGAATGTGACTCTGAAGATTACAGAAAGTGTTGCTGGGTTGGAATAGCTGGAATAGAGGGGAAAGAAAAACCTCCCATAATGCAATTTGCTTTTGAAATGCTGCAAACTCACTTCAACAGCTGTGATCCAAAATGGCTACCCGAGTATTCCGCTTCCCAGTGGGAACCTAGCAGACAAGTTAGCACAAGGACAGCCTTTAAAGAGATCAGCTACCAGTTATCCAAGGAGCTGGTGGCCCAGCTTGTAGACTAGCAAAACCCTTCCTTTCCTTTGGCCTCCAGCAAGCCTTGCTTGGACCACAGAAAGGGGTAAAATGACATGATGAAATTGCAACCCATTATGTGACTTCTTAGCAGCTTCTTTAGTAAAGACTTGGTGGGAACATGAGTCTACAGTGATGTTATGGATCATTCAGAATTTTTCTTTTCTTTTCTTTTTTATCTTCCTTCCTTTCAATTTCCCAATCACCTGCATGCCTACCTTCTCAGGGAATATTTTCCTAGGTATTTTCTCAAGTGAATCTACACAATTCTTTCCTAAGAAGCTTTGACCCAATGTACGAGATTTAACCATATATAAAACATCTAAGAATTCTTTAACACACAGTATATGAAAGTACTATCCCTTTGAAGCTTAAAATACCCACTTCCCTTCAGGGCAAGAGATTTTTCTCTGCCCTGTGCCAAAAAACAGACAAACTCAAAAGAGAAAAGGATTTTCTTACTTTGTCTTGTATAGATGCATAATACCATGAACTATTTCAACGGAGGGGTTTCCACTGAAGAACGAAATCTGGTCTGGAAGCTGTTTGGATGGAGAATCAGGAGCAGTGTTTACGCCTTCTTTACTTTGATCTTTACTTCTCTGTGCAGTGGGGGAGGCTTCTGAAGACTTCCTGTCTTCCACTGTAGCTTTCAGCTCATCTTTCACAAACCAAAAATTGGATTATAAACTGAGAGGACATATGCTGAAGGACTCTAATCAGATGACAACTTGGAGTAGAATAATAAACTGGAAGAGAAGTTGTAATGTACTGCACTAAGAACTACATTCAAGAACAGCAGAGCTGTGGAGGCATCTCAGCTAGGAAGTACTCTTCGCCCGCCCCCCGCCCCAAACGTCATTAACACCCTCAGAGACTCAACAGTGGCCTTTACATTTAGAAGTACCAGAATAAGGCAGGTGTCTTCCATCGTGTGCTCCTAAGTGGGATAAACATTCAGGGCTGTGAAGTTCGAAAACCAAACCTACCAGTTCTCCACGCTGGAGATGCAATACACTTCCATTCCCCTGGATGGAATGAGCTGGCAGACCAGGGGGAGTCACAACACATTTACCTGGATTCAACAGGATCTGCCCCTGACCTATGTGGTAAGTAGCTCTCCTCACTGAGCAGAGCTGTCAACCTACCTTGTTAGGATTGATTTAGGAGAAATATTTAGAGAAGTTGAAATGCGGCCTAATGACCTCACGTAAGGCACAAAGGCAGTAAAAGATAAAAGTATGTTTCATTGAACACCGTGTATAAAACAGGCAACCGTGGGTTTACGTTACAAAAGATAGTCTTCTAGGGTTTTAGGAAGCATACCTGGGTTGGCCTTCATGGTCTCAATGATCATATCTGTCATTTCTCGACGGCCAAGATGCTGATGTATGATGGCTGCTTTCTCCCCTGGTGATTTCCCTTCTAAACAGGCTACAGCTGAAGCTAGTGTCTTCTTTTTGATCTCCTCATCAGACATTTCCCCGACTAAAGAACACATGAATGATTAATACCTGATAATAAAACAAGCTCCTTTCTACTCTCAATGTATCCATCCATAGGTTTTCCTCTTCTCTCTGCTGCCCTCCCCCAAGACTGTAAGATGCCTTTGAGGTGGCCATCTCACTCACCTCTGGGGCTCCTGCAGTGCCTGACAGTCAATTAATGCCCGGTGCAATAAACTCAGCAATGCAGGACTGCTCTAGTGAAAACCATGCACTTTAAAGCAAATGAACGAGATAAAAGCTTTGAGAGTGATTATGCTCAGATGAACCGACATTTTAGTAACATTTGTAGAGTGAAACTGTGTGCTGAGCCCCAAATGAAGGCATCAAGTCCGCTAATGAACAAAACTTTTAAAAACTTTTGGGGGTAGTTTTCTTAGACACCCTTATGCTATCATGCCCTGGAAATCCATGATCATTGCCTTAAATCACTGAAACACACAAAACTGCAAAAGGAATTTGGAAACTCGCCTGGAATATCCTTAACATAGGCTCTATCAGAGCAGAGATCAGGCCTGTTTGGCCCATCACTGCATCCCTTGCACTTACAACGCCTACCACACGTTGGAAGCTCTTTAAAGGTCTGTTGAATAAATTAATGAGTCAATGACTGACCCGTGTAGAAGTGCATATGTGGCCTATGTCAATTCAGTTGACTTTCAGAACCCAGTAGCCTATTAAATCACATTCAATCTTTAATTTGCAGCTTCAAAACTCACATACTCAGGCAAGTTTCCAATGACACCTCCCTACCAGCCCCAGGCCCCTTCCCCAAACCAAACACATACTCTCGTAATAGCTTTCCAAACTCTTTTTTCCTTTCCTTCACATTTGACACAGCTGTAATTCTACATTATTATTTTTTTAAATTTATTTATTTATTTATTTATTTTTGGCTGTGCTGGGTCTTCGTTGCTGCGCGCGGGCTTTCTGTAGTTGTGGCGAGCAGGGGCTGCTCTCCGTTGCGGTGCACGGGCGTCTCATCGCGGCGGCTTCTCTTGCTGAAGCGCACAGGCTCCAGAGCGCAGGCTCAGTAGTTGTGGCTCATGGGCTCTAGAGCGCAGGCTCAGTAGTTGTGGCGCACGGGCTTAGCTGCTCCGCGGCATGTGGGGCCTTCAACGACCAGGGCTTGAACCCGTGTCCCCTGCACTGGCAGGCGGATTCTTAACCACTGCGCCACCAGGGAAGTCCCTACATTTATTTTGTAATTATTTACTTAATCTGTCTCCATGAACTGAACTGCTGGTGCCATTAAAGCAAGGACCACATCCCTTTCCGCACACAACTAAAGCTCCAACAGAGAGTGAACATTCAAAAACTGTTTCTTTTTTTTTTTTTTTTTTTTTTTTTTTTTGCTGTACGCGGGCCTCTCACTGTTGTGGCCTCTCCCGTTGCGGAGCACAGGCTCCGGACGCACAGGCTCAGTGGCCATGGCTCACGGGCCCAGCCGCTCCGCGGCATATGGGATTCTCCCAGACCGGGGCACGAACCCGTATCCCCTGCATCGGCAGGCGGACTCTCAACCACTGCGCCACCAGGGAGGCCCCAAAAACTGTTTCTTGAACGAATGTTGTTGTTAGGTAATTGTTGGAGGTCCAAGGAGCGGAGCCACACCTGCATTCCCCACGGAGGCGGCTGTGTGGCTGGGAATGAAGAGCTCAGACTCTCAAGTCCAGCTCTTCGAGGTAGAATACCCATATTGCCACTGGCAGATGATCGTGGGCAAGGCACTTAATCCCTGGGCTTCAGCTTCCCAGTTCTGTAAAAGGGTCATACACCCATCTAACTAATAGAGTTATATGAAGATAATTAGAAACAGTGCACACGAAGTGTTTAGTACAGTGCTCGGACACCAGAAGTGTACACGTTTTAATTACAAGTATAGCTATTGCTACAGGGCGCTTAAATAAATAGGCTTTCAAAGAGGAACGATTTAATTAAACCAGGGGCCGTCAGCGAGCTGGGGATTCCGTCTCTGCCTTCACAAAACGCAGACGAAACCAACTCGCACAACTCGGCCCCAACCCAGGGCGGAGAGAGCGACGCGCCAAATATAAACAGAGTCCCGATGGGGAGGCACCAGGAAGGAGGGACCGGGAAAGGCTTCCCAGAGGTGACATCTGGGAAGACCTCCTAAGGATGGAGGGAATGAGAGGGATCCCAACCACCTCTCGGCTTCCTCCTGAGGCGAAAGCCCTCGTCGCGGCCCCTCCTCGGACCCGGACTCTGGGAGGACGAGCCCCCGGGGCCCAGGCGCAGGCTACGCGGGAGGCGGCAAGGCCGCGGACTCACCAGCGGCGCTGAAGCCGAAGCCGGCGGGGACCGGCGAGTGTTCTGCGAGCTCCAGGCGGATGACAACCAGTGACACACTCATAGGGCAGGCGCTGCTCGGCGCGAGCCCCGGTGGGCTCAGGCGAGGCTGGGAGACGAGCCTTGAAGCCGAGCGGCCTGGGGCGGGCAGCGCCGCCGCCGCGCCTCAGCTCCGCCGCAACCGCCTCAGCAGCAGCAGCAGCAGCTCCGGGTGCCACAACACCCTCCACTTCCGCCTCCCGGCCGCCGTCCCTGACCCGTGAGGTTACGCATGCTCGGATCAGCGCGCCCTCTGATTGGGTGCGGAGGCAGGCACGTGACTGGCGTGTCTGCGGGGAGGTGAGCCTGCGCCCTTCGGGAAGGGATCTTGAAGAGTTCGTGGAGGTGGCACGTCACTGGGATACCGGAAGCTGGGCCCCCAGTAGGGGAATCGGTGGGTGTGCGCCCAGACCCGAGTTAGCCTATCTGAGAGACCTCGCCCTCGTCCCAGCTCATCTGACGGCGAGGGGCCTTTGGCTCCGCGAGGTCTCCGAATTGTCCGCGGAACCCGCGCCCTGCAGAGAGTTCTGGCCTCTTTTTGTCCTGTTCGATCTCTCGCTCTAGCTGTAGGCAGGGTTGCTTTGTGTCAGCCACGCTTTACAGACAGGTGCGCTGAGGCTCAGAGAGGTGAATACGCTTTTCTGAGGACCCATCGGGGGTCGGGACTAGATTGCAGGGTTTCTGATTCTGTTAAGGTAGGGCGGTGGGCTGGTTAAGTGCCCAGAGCTGGAGATGCATCTGGGGGTGAATGAGATGAACACGCAGTTCCTGTTATTATTGAGTAGACCCTGTTCATCTGTTTTGTGACCTTGAGTTAGATTTTGCGTAAAATTGGGATAATATCCCTATACAGCTGTGATGAAATGAGTAGAGCCTGTGGCTCTATTTACATCAGTTTTTCTGAGATTCAGCATGCTTTCCAGTACCTCAGACTGCCTTTAGCATGTAGACATGGAGAACCACAGTCAATACATATATGGCACATATGTGACAGAACGCTGTTCTAGGTATATGCTACCATTACATATAAGGTGTGTCACAGCACGTCGTGAACGTGTAGGTGTGTGGACTGTATATGCATATAATGTGACCAAATGATAGTTATAGCTTGTGACTGCACCCTATGAATTAGTTTCAGTATACACTGTTTATATCAGTGTTTCTCAACCTCTGCACTATTAACATTATTGGACTCGATAATTCTTTGGGGTGTGTGTATGTCCTATGCTTTATAGGATATTTAGCAGCATCCCTGCCCTGACCCACTAGGTACCAGTAGCATGTCCCAAGTGGTGACTACCAAAAATGTCTCCAGACATTCCCAAATGTCCCGTTGGAGCCAAAATTGCCCCCACTGACCGTCTGATTTTTGTGAAACTGCATATGCCATTTGCACCTGCTATATGCATATAATATATGAGACCTCATGAAGTTTTTAAAAATTATTATTATTTAAAAAAATTTTTGGCCACGCCACTTGGCATGTGGGATCATAGTTCCCCAACCAGGGATCAAACCCGTGCCCCCTGCAGTGGAAGTGTGGAGTCTTAACCACTGGACCTCCAGGGAAGTCCCTTATGTGAACTTTTTAATAGTATATTACAGTAGTAGATAACATTTAATGATGTGCCAGGTACTAGCTTGAGTGCTTTACATACTTTATCTTATGTAATCGTAACAGCAACTTCATGAGACAGGTAGTATAATTGTTCCCATTTTAATGGAAGAGGAACCTGAGGCTCAGAGAGAGTCACTTGCTCAGGATCTCACACTTAGCAAGTGGCAGAGGTAGACTTTGAACCCAGGCAATCTGATTCCAGAGCCAACACTCAATCTCTACTAAACTATCTCTTTAATATGTGGAAACATACACTGTGTGTGCATATTTATGAAAGCATAATTTAGATAGCAAATCTGCATCGTCATACTGACCTCATTCTGAGAGACAGAAGACATATTCTTTATGGTAGAGGAGGAAAATGCCAGTTCCAGAGAACTAGAATTATTCTCTAGAGATGGGAAAATTGGGCTTGTTACACTTCTTTGTGGCTGCCAATCACTATGCCTGCCCCCTGTGTTCTCCTATTTTCTTTTTTTTTAATCTTTAAATTTTATTTATTTATTTTTGGCTGCGTTGGGTCTTCGTTGCTGCACGCGGGCTTTCTCTAGTTGCGGCGAGCGGGGGCTACTCTTCTTTGCGGGGCACGGGCTTCTCGTTGCAGTGGCTTCTCTTCTTGCGGAGCATGGGCTCTAGGCACGTGGGCTTCAGTAGTTGTGGTACGTGGGCTCAGTAGTTGTGGCGCACAGGCTTAGTTGCTCTGCGCCATGTGGGATCTTCCCGGACCAGGGCTGAACCCGTGTCCCCTGCACTGGCAGGCGGATTCTTTTTTTTTTTTTTGCGGTATGCGGGCCTCTCACTGTTGGGGCCTCTCCCGTTGCCGAGCACAGGCTCCGGACGCGCAGCCTCAGCGGCCATGGCTCACGGGCCCAGCCGATCCACGGCATGTGGGATCTTCCCAGACCGGGGCACGAACCCCTGTCCCCTGCATCGGCAGGCGGACGTTCAACCACTGTGCCATCAGGAAAGCCCGGCAGGCAGATTCTTAACCACTGTGCTACCAAGGAAGGTTATCCCCTATATTCTGAATCATCCAGTTTATTCATCCTTCCAACTCATGATTCTACTGAGCATGTGCTGTGTGTCTAGACACCATGCTAGGTCCTAGGGGATGGATATATACAAAGATGAAGTAAGGTAGGCCTTTCCTTAAGGAGCTGATACGTAGAGGAGCAGATAGAGTTGAAAACAGGAACTGTGTGATGGGATAAGTGCCCTAGTGAAGGTATGGAGAAGAAGCAATGAGAGTGGAAAAAAAAAAAAAAGTAGTTTCAGAATCTTCCAGGAAAAAGAAAGACGAGCCCCTCTAGAGGAGGTAAAGCTGAGGCTGTGATGTAAAAAAGAGTGTAAATTTACCAGCAGATAAAACAGGTGAAGACATTCCAGTCAGTGGGCATGTACCACGGAGGTACCAGGAGGTATGAGAAATCACAGCACTAACCTGCTCCAAAGAGAGCTTTGGGAAGTGGCTAGAACAGAACTATCATCTCTAGTTGGAAGGAAGAAGCAAGGTAGTAGTGGGAGCGTTGCCCACTTACCCATTAGCAGGATTATGAGGCGGACAGTGTCCTCAGTGGGGATGAAAGTCAGCCCTTTAGGTCCAGAGACAGTTTTCATCTCTGTTAAGCCCTCACAGAGAATGTGTTGACACTTTTAGGAGCCTATAAATAAAGTTCTCCTTCCACCACTAACTTTGGCCATGGTGTAGGAACGTAGGTAAAACCCAAAATGCAAATCAGTCTTCACATTTTTCATTTCAGCATTCATGCCCCAATCCAGCAAATTTCCAATTACATAAGAAGCACATTATATCATCTTGAACATTTGCTTCTTAAGAATCCTTTCTTTAGGTGGCTGTCTGGCCAGATACAGTTATTTGATACCTTAATGAAGAATGGCGTCACGAATACTTCTAAAAAAAAAAAAAAAGAATCCTTTCTTTAGGAACTTCCCTGGTGGTCCAGTGGTTAAGACTCTGTGCTCCCAATACAGGGGGCCGTGTTGGATCCCTGGTCAGGGAACTAGATCCCGCATGCTGGCGCTAAAAATTCTGCATATCGCAACGAAGATCCCGCATGCAGCACAGCCAAATAAATAAATAAATATTTTTTTTAAAAAGAATCCTTTCTTTAGAATCTTACAGAGTTTATTTAGTCCTTATGGTGGCACTGAAGTGACTCCCATGAACAGGCAAGCTGTCTTACCAACCTGTTTTGCTCTAACTTGCTTCTTAGTAAGCTTTTTAACCATAGACATCGCATGAGAAGCTTCCAGATTTTCAAGTGGAGCTGACTGCAAATAGAATTTGGTTTAATTATTTTGGTTTTTTCCCAGGTTTTTATTTCAGACGTACAAAAAAGTTGAAGAATAGTACAGTGATCTCTCATAAACCCTTCATCGTGTACCCTTCACCAAGATTGATTATTAACATTTTGCCACATTTGATTTATGTCTGCACATGTTTATATATCTATATACACGTGTACCTGTTACGTGTATTTTGTTTTTTTTCCCGAACTTTTTGAAAGTAAGTTTAGAAAAGAGGCAATGGAGAACAATCAGGAGGACATCGCCCTGCTCTGTAGGAGGGGTGATGGTGTGGTGGCATGGCGAGTGCTAGGAGGAGGTGGGTACAGGGCATCCTGCTCATTGGTCTCTTCTGGTAGCCAGAAGAGGTTTCATGAAGGAAGTTACAGGTAAACTACAGCCCCCCGAAGGCCTGGCAGCAGGAGGAGAGCATCACGTGTTTGAGGAAGCGGCCGTGGACCTGAGTGTCCTGATCACCAGGTTAAGGTGAAATAGGAGGGAGAGCTGCTGCCGGAAGGGGAGAGGCAGAACTCAGAGGGCCTTTTCAGGCAGGTTAAGGAACTGAGAGTTTATCTTGAGGACAGTGGGGGGCCGTTGGAGGTTTTAAGTGGGGTTAGGATATGATCAAATATGCAATCTTGAATGATAACTGGTTGAAGAGTGAAGAAAGAATGAGGTTTGAGAAGAGGCAGGGGGACCAGTTAGGGGGCCGTCGCAGAGGTCCGTGGTCGAGATCACGCAGTGAGAGTGGAGAGAGGTAGACGGAGAGCTTCGGGAGGAAGGATGGGCCGCGCCCAGCACCCGGAGCCGAGGTGTCTGGCTGGAGGACGGAGGGAAGTCGGGGTGAATCCAGTTTTCCAGCTTGGGCGGCTGGGAGAACGGTGGAGCCCTTTCCTGAGCCAAGGAACTTAGGCAAGGAGTGGTCAGGGAGGGCGGAGATCCTGCGTTCCGCTCTGGTGGCGTCTGAAGCGCTGGTTGGAGGTCAGAGGAGGTGTGCAGGTGCCACCCTGAGCACCAGGGTGGAGGTCTGCTTGGAGGCAGCGACGGCAAACTATGTCCTGTGCCTTCTCCGCAGCCTCGGCTCCAACATGTGCCTGAGGCGGCTTTTGCAGTCTGCACAGCTCCAGCGGGCTTGGAGGGCGGTCTTCGTGAAACATGGCCAGGGCAGGCACCAGGAAGCCTGGCGATGGACACATTCTGGAGGCGGCACCTACAGAGCAGTGATTTTTGACATGGGCGGAGTTCTCATTCCTTCTCCAGGGAGAGTGGCTGCAGGTGAGCTCTTCATTCTCCTTCACCTTTGGAGACTGCAGTGGGTAGGGGTGGGGGAAAGGAGTGTGGTGAGGGGAGACGGCAGTGTGTCCCAGTGGGAACTATGCTTGCTCTTGAGTCAAATTCCAAGCAACAGTTAGTGGCTGACTATCTTGGGCAAATTATTTAACTGCTCTGAGCCTTAGTTTCCTCATTGTTAAATTACGGCTAATGATAGTACCCACCTCTTTGGGGTTGGAGGAGGGTTAAATGAGATAATTCATGGAGAGCACTTGATGAGCAGGGTGCGTGCTTGGTTCACCTGAAATTCTCAATAAATGACGAGCTGCTCTTGTTATTGTTGTTAATGTTATTGGTGGAATCTAACTACGACTTCTGAATCCTGAAATCCTCTCTGTCCCCCCCTCCCCGCTTTGATCATAGCCTTTCCTTTTCCACCGACCTCCCTTCTAAACCTGCTCGTGCTACTACCAGATCAAACCTCTAGGCTCTGATCCTTCCTTTTTCAGCCCCTCCTGTTGTTACCTTTTTACCCACTCAGTTCAGCTGACTTAAGTGTGATTTGTTTGGCTTGAAGTGTTAGAAAGCCTAACAAAACAGTGACTGAACCAAGACTGAAGTTGATTTCTTTTGCACATGAAAGTCCAGGTATGTGGTCTGGGCCAGTGTGTTGCTCTGTGATGTCAGCGCCCTGGGCTCTTTTCATTGTGTTGCTTTGCTGTGAGCGCACTTCATTTCCACTTTCACCGCATGGGTCAGGCTTGGCTGCCTCACTTTCTACCCACATTCCCCTTCTAGCCAGCAGGAAGGAAAAAGGACTGAACAGCTGTCCCTCTTCTTTTGACTTACTGTGGTTGCTGATTGGGCAGTTTTCTATGCTAAATCAACCCAACTTCAGGTTTTCTGTGCCCCTGGTTGCAAAATTACCCAGCTCTGCTAACTCGTTAGGTGAGCTATTTTTTTTTTTTTTTTTTTTTAGCTCCAGCTGCAGTTGAGCCCTCAGCCTGTCTATTCCTCCACTCATATTCCTCTTGCATTCACCAAACTCCCCCCGGAGCCATCATACTTCCCCAGACCAAACCTTCATACTTGGCAGACAGCCAAGTCTCCTTTTACAGAGAACATAAAGATCACTTGGCAGGAGTTTTCTCAGCTTTCTCCAGAATATCTTGAGAACCTATTCACTCCTTCCCGCTGCCACTGCCTCTACACAAATTAGATTCCTAAATTCTCCTGCCTGCACTGGCACATCAGCCCCCTAACTCCTAACTCTACCCCTGGCCTTCTGGGTTTTGCACACAGTGCCTGGAACTGCCCGTCTGAAACACACATCTTATCCCTTCCCTCTCCTGCTTCAAATCCTTGAGTGCCTGCATCTTTTCACTTAGATTAAAACCGGAAGCTTTGCCTGGTTCCAGGGCCTCACAACCAGCTCTCATGTCCTTTTGTCACACCGTTTCCTATGTACGCCCACATTTCAGCTACCTTGGACTACTTGATGCTCTTTAAACTTGTCAAATGTGTTTATACTCCTGTGCCTTTGCAAGTTCTGTTCTCTCTGATCAGAGCTACCCTTCCCTGCCTCCTCTGCCTTTTCAAATCCTGCTCATACTTTTAAATGGTATGTTATTCAGCAGTGCCTGGAATCTTTGGAGCACATAGTAAGTCTTGTGGTTGTTGTTATTATTGACTTGTGTTTTTATTTTATATTTATAATGTTTCTGCCATACCAGAATTTCCTTTTTTTTTTTTTAAAGAAGATGTTGGGGGTTGGAGTTTGATTAATTAATTAATTTATTTTTGCTGTGTTGGGTCTTTGTTTCTGTGCAAAGGCTTTCTCTAGTTGTGGCAAGCGGGGGCCACTCTTCATCGCGGTGCGCGGGCCTCTCACTATCGTGGCCTCTCTTGTTGCAGAGCACAGGCTCCAGACGCGCAGGCTCAGTAGTTGTGGCTCATGGGCCTAGTTGCTCCGTGGCATGTGGGATCCTCCCAGACCAGGGCTCAAACCCGTGTCCTCTGCATTAGCAGGCAGACTACCACTGTGCCACCAGGGAAGCCCCAAAATTTTCATTTTTGATGTCATCAAAATCATCTGTGTTTTTCTTTATGGCTTGCATGTTATGAGACTAGGCTAAGGAAGTCTTTTTTTTCTTCACGTTCATAAAGACGTTGCATATTGTTTTCTAACTTTTAGAGGTTTTTTTTTTTCTGAATTGGGTACTTAGTCTGTTGGGAATTCATTTTTGTGATGGTGAGAAACAGGGATTTAATTAAATTTTTTCTATACAGAAACTCAGTTATGCCAACCTCATTTATTAAATAGTTGGTGCTGAAAGGATATTTTTAAAAATACAAAGATATGCTGTATAGCACAGGGAACTCTCCTTCACTTTGCTGTATAGTAAAAACTGGGGGGCTTCCCTGGTGGCGCAGTGGTTGAGAGTCCACCTGCTGATGCAGGGGACACGGGTTCGTGCCCCGGTCGGGGAAGATCCCACATGCCACGGAGCGGCTGGGCCCGTGAGCCATGGCCGCTGAGCCTGCGTGTCCGGAGCCTGTGCTCCGCAACGGGAGAGGCCACAACAGTGAGAGGCCCGCGTACCGCAAAAAAAAAAAAAAAAAAAAAAACAAAACTGGGAACTCTCCTTCACTGTGCTGTATAGTAGAAACGAACACAACATTGTAAAACAACTATACCCCAATAAATAAATAAATAAATAAATACAGTACACCTAAAAAAAAAAAAATACAAAGACAAATTTCTTACTGTCACCTCCACCCCTCCCTGGTCAGTCCTAGGCTTCATTGGTTATCATTGTGAAAAGTTTGTTTATCCTTCCAAAAATTGCCTATATATACATGAGTGTGTGTGAGTGTGTGTGTGTAAACTGTGTCTACACAGATTGGGTCATACTATACACACTGTTATGCACCTTTCCTTTTTTCTGACCCAGTAGAATATCTTGCCAAATTTTCCACATCAGCAGGCAAAGGTCTAGTTAAGGGATTAGCAAACTTTTTCTGTCAAGGGCACTAGATGGGCTTCACAAGCCATACAATCTCTGTATGGCTTTACTATTGGAGCCAGCAACAGCCATAGACAATAGTAAACAAGTAGGTGTGGTTGTGTTCCAATAAAACTTTATTTACAAAAACAGATGGGAGACAGATTTGGCCCCCAGGCCATAATTTGCCAACCCTTGGCCTAGTTTATACATTTTAACATCTACGAGGTATTCCATCCTATGGATGTACCATGGTTGATTTAACAAGCCCTTTAGTAACGTGCATGTAAGTTTCTAGTTTTTATTGTGAGCAGTTCTGCACAACAGCCGTGTACATAATCTTTGCTTACTTTTATAAATATATCTGTGGGAGAAATTCCTGGAAGCAGAATTACTACATCAAATGTAAATGTGTATTTAAAATGTTGCACTCCATAGAGGTTGTATTTGTTTACACCCCCATCAACAGCATATGAGAGTGCCCCTTTCCTTGCATGCTTGCCAGCTCTAAGATCCTAAAAAATGCTCTAACTTTAGTTCTAAAATTAAAGATGTATTATTATTATTATTTGGATTGAGTTTTAAAAGTCTTGTTATTCTCAGAAGATATACTGAATTGGTCACATTGGTGATTTCTGAAGAATGGGATTGCTTTGTCATTTAACTTTCTTTTTTATACCTTTCTATATTGTCTGAAATATTTTCAATGCACAGGTACTACATTAAACAAAAGATATGTGCTAATGTATATTATTGATATATCTTAGATATAATTATGAATGCTGTATATATTTTTGCCCCATAGCAGGTATATTATACCAAGAGAAAACACCCTTGTACAAGAAAAAGTAACCCCTGTCCCAGTGTTCCCAGTATACACAATAATAATCCATCCACTGCCTTAGCTCTTTATGGACAGAATTTTGTTCTTTATTTCTCAAAGACAGCGCCCCCAGGTGAATGTTTCAGTGTGCCAGCTACACTGCTCTGAAGGATTACTACGGTTTACAAAACGAAGGGCTCATTTTGGAGTGCTGTCAGAATCTGCTTTATTCCCTAATGCACTTCCTTACCATGTGCCAGGACTGTGTGAGTGACCTAATATATATGAACCAGCCAATGAGAGATCAGGGAAGAAAATTCGTACTGCAGTGTCCAGAGTCATCTCAAGGTGGTGGTACGGACCTGATGCTTGGCACCAGTGTCCCCTCAGTTACACAGATGATTATTGCTGTTCCCTTGGAGGTCCAAGCTGAGATTTTCCATTTCCTGAATTTGTCTGAATTCCCAGTAGAACCCACTTGGCACCACAGTGATGCCACAGGAACTTGTATGGTATTTCCCCTGCTCCCCAAACCCCAGCTGTTTGTCCCTATATTACAGTTTGACTTACCATATGTTTTACTTCCGGTAGAATGGGAGGTACAGAATCATATCCCTTCCGGAACTATATTGAAGGCCTTGATCTCAGGTGGCGAAAATGGGCCCTGGATGAAATTTATGAGAGCAGAGATAACAACAGAGGATTTTCTACAAGAATTTGGGAGACTTTGCTCTGAAATTGTGAGTGATAAACATACTTGAATTTCCATATTCTTTTTGCCTAGAATAGTGGATGCAACACTTATCCATTAAGTTGGTTAAACTAAAAATAAAGAAGGGAAAACCTAATAACCTGTTATAAGATTTTGAGCTATTTCTTCCATCCCCAGGTACTCAATTTTAACTACATGAATGAAAAAGTAAAACTATTACATACTAAGCCTCTCCATCAGTTACTGTTCATCTGAAGCTGGAGTTGTGTAATGGCTTTGATCAGAAAGCTTGTTTAATGCAGTAATAACATTGAACCTTTCTCTGGAAAGGCTCTGCATTCTAAGCTCTTTATTTGTATTAACTCATGTGCCTTCACAATAACCCTGCTAAAATATAATTTAAGATATAATAAAGTTCTGTGGATAGATGGTGGTTTTGGTTACATAACAGTGAATGTACTTAATGTCACCCAAAGTGGTTAAAATAGTAAATTTGATGTTATGTGTTTTTACCTCAATTTTAAATAAATGAATAAATATTTAAATATATGTATAGAAAACATTCTGCTAAGTGACAGAAAGAAGCCAACCCAAAAGACCACATATTGTATGATTCCACTTATTTGAAATGTCTAGAACAGGTAAATCTATAGAAACAGAAAATAGAGTTGTTATTTTCTAGGACTGGGAGTATTGGGGTGTCGGGGGGGGAATGGGTAACAACTGCTAATGGGTATGGGATTTCTTTTCAGGGTGATGAAAATGTTCTAAAACAGATTGTGTTGATAGTTGCACAACTTTGTGAATATATTAAAAAGTGTTTAATTTTACAGTTTAAATGGGTCAATTGGGTGATGTGTGAATTGTATTTCAATAAAGCTGTTGTAAAATGTGTGTGTGTATCAGAATAGCAGACTTGGCCTTGCAGATTTTGAAACATGATAAAATAAGAGTTTTCAAAACCCACAGAGATTGAATTTAAAAACACAAAAATTGGGCTTCCCTGGTGGCGCAGTGGTTGAGAGTCCGCCTGCCGATACAGGGGACACGGGTTCGTGCCCCGGTCTGGGAGGATCCCACGTGCCGTGGAGCGGCTGGGCCCGTGAGCCGTGGCTGTTGAGTCTGCGCGTCCGGAGCCTGTGCTCCACAACGGGAGAGGCCACAACAGTGAGAGGCCCACATACCGCAAAAAAAAAAAAAAAAAAAAAAAACACAAAAATTGATCAGAAACTGACATTCAGTTCGTAATGGTGAAGTTGAGGCAATGCAGAATCATCAAATGTCTCTGGATCATTAAAAATTAAATTACATCTGCTTAATACACATATAGAGTTTAATGTACCTCTTAGGGTCTTCTGAATCTTTTTAAAATTGACAATGAGTGAGTGAAATTAAGAACTCATTTAACTGGAATACTGATATAAATAGCTCCATTCTCTAACCACTGTAACTCTAATTCTAAGCCACTTTTTACAACCTTATATACAAAGTTCTGCACAAGGGCTGAGGGAGGGAATTCCTTTTGGCAGCAAGCCAAAGGCCCGGGGTCCTACACCAGGTAGTGGTAGGAAGCCAGGAATATGTGTTTTTCTGTGTTGGTGACAAGCTGTTCTTACTCTTAATGATGGCTGGTTCTCCTCTCCCCTCCCCCCTTCTTAGTCAAAGACCTCCGTGCCCCTGGACTCCTTTTTCTCTCTGCTGACCAGTGAGCGAGTGGCAAAGCAGTTCCCAGTGATGACTGAGGCCATAACTCAGATTCGGGCTAAAGGCCTTCAGACTGCAGTCTTGAGCAATAATTTTTATCTTCCCAATGGGAAGAGCTTTTTGCCCCTGGACCGGAACCAGTTTGATGTGGTAAGCTCACAGTGATCCAGAATAATCCGAATCAAGTCTGTGTCCTTGCTTCAGGATGCAGCATTAATGCTGCCTCTCAGTAGGTCTTGAGTGAATGGGTTTTTTATTCACACACTTGATTAAACATAACAGGTGGGAAACAAGACTTATAAAATATCACTGAGCTCTTAGCAAGGTCAGTCATTTATGGGCTTTGATAACTGACTGAAACCTCAGCTTTAGAGACTCCCTTTCATTCTGGAGTCGAACCTTAGTCATCAGATAACACATGCACTTTCGTCAGCCCTCACCTCTTAACGGGCCCTTCGACCTTTTCTCTTCAAAGATCAACCCCGTTGCCCTCTATTTCTATGGCATTAATCCTTAGACCAGTGCTGTGCAAACAAACCTACTGCAGTAAAGGAAATGTCCAGATGGTTGCTACTAGTCACATATGGCTATTAAACACTTGAAATGTGGCTAGTGGCCCTGAGGAATTCTATTTCATTTCAACTTAAATGTAAATAATCACATATGGCTAGTGGCTACCGTATGGGACGGCACATGAAGGGCTAGACTATGAAAGTACCTGAGAAGATTCTGAGTCAGGAGGTGGTCTTCTGTGCCAGGAGGTTACTTCTGTGAAAGACTCCCCATTTCCCTAAGAGAAAGTATATCGTTATCCTGGGACAGATATGAATTACTGAATTATTGACTTGCTTAAACTTCATTTGGTTGGAAAACACATTCTCATTAAGCAGTGACTGTGTGCCGGGCACTGGCTAGGCATGAGGGGATACTGTGTTCAGTGTGACAGACACAAGCCCTGACCTTTGGAATATGCATTTGCCATATTTCAGGTTGTCAGTCGCTACATGTGGCTAGTGACTACTATGTCGGACAGGACAGTATAGCATTTCCATCACTGTAGAAAGTCCTATTGGATAGTGCTATTTTAGAACGTAAAATCTAGTTGGATTGACAGGCAGAAAATTCAGAGCACAAATATGGGAAATTAATGACCCAACCTAATGCTCTTTTCACCTCCCACCTCCTCATTCCTCCCTCTTCCCTCTGCACAGCTGCCTGGCTCCTTGCCCACTTTAATTGTTGGTTTCCCCGCTTGTCCACAGCACAGCCTTCCTCCAAGCATCCTCCCCTTCTGGTGCTCAGGGACCTCAGCCAGATTTGAATCCTGTCTTGCAGCTTGCTATAAGCAGTAGCTTTGATTCTCTGAACCTCAGTTTCCTCACCTGTAGTTCAGGAGTAGGAATTTTCTTTGTTTAGGGTAGCTGTGTGGATCCCAGAGTATAATGCATGCAAAGCACTTTACAGAGTGCCTGGCAGATAAGTAAGTATTCAATACATTGTAATTATTTTCAGAGATTCCTCCCCTCCAGTGTGGCTATGGGGATATATCTTCATCTGGACAAAATCAGTTGGCCAGGCTCATATTGGGCCCTTCAACTATGTAAGGACTTGTGAGCTTCTTTAAAACAATGGACTTGTTTATTCAGGCTTCACAGGCTCTCTGGTGTGTGCTTTTCAGATCCATTTTCACATTCTATGTCTGCAGGAGACCTGGAGTTTTGAAAATCTGTTTCCTCAAGAGAAGGGTTTACATTTTTGTTCTCTAAAGCTATAAGGAAAAAATTATTTTGGTAGAAGTAAAGCTAATGGAACCATTCCTGTGATCCCCATCATCACTGGAGGCTGCTCCTGAACTTTTCAATGTCACAGAAATCTGTTTCTTCTGACGTGTATGTGGCTTTTAAATTTTGTTCATCTACTTTGTTTTTGGGTTTTTTTTTTTAGTATGGATGTTTTATGTCTGAAATTTTGCTTGTGTCCAGGTGTAAGCAAAGGGTAATGTTTTTTTTTTGTTTGTTTTTGTGGCTGCGTTGGGTCTTAGTTGTGGCACGTGGGCTTCTCTCTAGTTGTGGCACGTGGACTCCAGAGAGCACGGACTCAGTAGCTGCCACACGTGGGCTCTCTAGTTGTGGCACACAGGCTTAGTTGCCCTGTGGCATGTGCGATCTTAGTTCCCCGACCAGGGATCAAATCCATGTCCCCTGCATTGAGAGGCAGATTCTTAACCACTGGACCACCAGGGAAGTCCCCATCTACTTTGTTTTTTAAGTAAAAACTTTTACATTATTATTATTTTTTTTTTGTAAAGAACACACGATATAAGATTTACCATCCTAGGGGCTTCCCTGGTGGCACAGTGGTTAAGAATCTGCCTGCCAGTGTGGGGGACACAGGTTCGAGTTCTGGTCCAGGCAGATCCCACATGCCACGGAGCAACTAAGCCAGTGTGCCACAACTACTGAGCCTGCGTTCTAGAGCCCACGAGCCACACTACTGAGCCTGCGCGCCACAACTACTGAAGCCTGCGCACCTAGAGCCCGTGCTCCACAACAAGAGAAGCCACTGCAATGAGAAGTCCGTGCACCACAACGAAGAGTAGCCCCTGCTCACCGCAACTAGAGAACGCCCGTGTGCAGCAACGAAGACCCAACACAGCCAAAAATAAATAAATAAATAAATTTATTTTTTAAGAAAAGTAAATAAAAAATGCTAATGTAGTACAATGAAAAAAAAAAGATTTACCATCCTAGCCATTTTTAATTATACAGGACAGTAATTTTAGGTATATTCACATTGTTGTGAAACACAACCTCAGAAATTTTTCATCTGGCAAAATAGAACACAAGAAGTCCAGGGATCTTATCCAATTTAAATCTCAGGAATTTTTTCACTTCTGCAAATGTACTCACCTATGAGAGGAGGTGTCTGCTTGTCAGACTAGGCCCTGATCCCCAGGGTTTGCTCCCCCTCTCCTCTTGTGTCATCTGGCACAGCTGTGCTGCTTTCCTATCCCATGATGCCTTTATTGGTGTCTGAAACACCTGGCTTCTCTGCTACCCACTGTTGACATTTTCTTTAGAAGGAGCTTCTTTGTCTTCTTTTAGCTCATTCAGGTCCTTAGGAGACCAGGAAGAGTCAGTAACTTACTCAGAACATTTATTTGTCTGAAAAGGCAGTTCTTCTCTAACCTTGAACAATGGGAGTTTGGAGGAGAGGGAGGGGCCCTCAGGTTTGTCCTTGGTCTTGGAGAGCGAGGGTCGATTCAGGAGTGACTGAGGGAGTTAGTTCTATTCTTTGGGCAGACCAGAGGGTATTGGTTACAGGCCTCTATGGACATTTTAGGCCTGCTCACAGGAGATCAAGCCATGGGGACAGTGTCAGAGGACTTGGGGTTGCTGGATCAGAGGTAGCCTGACACTGAGACAGCTGTTTCAGGGTTCTCCTGAACCCTCAGCAGCACCCCACCAGTTCTGGATCAGATACAGGTTGAAGCAAGGCTGTCAGGATACAGGAGGCTCTTTGTGTGAAAGGGAACCATGTCTTTGCCACTGACGATCTCTTTGGTGTTAGCCCTCCTGTGGGATTTATCTGTCTAGGCTGAGTACAGCTGTTTGTTTTTTAACTTCTGAAATATGGACATTAAAGTCGTATTTCTTTTATAACAGTAAACAGTGCCATCTTTCTGAGAAAATGGTGAAATACTTTCCCTAAAACTGAAACGTGCAGCTTTTCTTCTGTTCTGTGCATTCACAATACCTCACATTAGCAAACTGCTGTGTCATTTTGGAACACATTGAAGTTCACTGTTTCCCAGCTACCGTTAGGATAGGTAAGATGGCTGTTAGTGTTCCTGGTTTCCTGACGATGAACCTGAAGCCCATAGTACCTTCGCTGTTTGCACAAGGTCACCCACTGTGTCTGAACCAGAGCTTTGGTTTTCTGAGTCTTCCCTCAGGTTGTAACCCAGTATTTCCAAATCACTCCTCTTAAAAAAGCAGCATCATTTTATATCATGACACTCTTAAGGTACTTGTTATAACAAATCTCCACTGCCTTCCTTCTGCTCTGCTTTTCAGAAAATATACTGGGTGTACGTGGGAACACCACTTTTAGGGACATTCATCTCTCCTTCCTGTCCCTCCCTCTCAGGTTGTGGAATCCTGCCTGGAAGGTGTCTGCAAGCCAGATGCCAGGATGTACAAGCTGTGCTTGGAGCGGCTAGGCCGGCAGCCTTCTGAGTCCATCTTTCTGGATGATCTTGGACCGAATCTAAAAGCAGCTGCCAGCCTTGGTATTCACACCATTAAGGTAAAGGTCACTGTTTTTCGAACCCCTGTTGTGCCCCAGGCACTAGTGTAAGCATGTCTATGCAGTCCTCTTACACTCGTAGTTGCAGGTGCCTCTAGTGGTTTTCACCCATGCTGCCATAGTCTTTTTATTTTTTATTGATTATGAAATCTAGGTGACTGCTCACTTGTATTTTCAATAGGAAGCAAGAAAAGAGTTATACAGGGAGGTGAATGGCAGGCTTAAGACATTCCGGGTGACAGTTCTGCTGGCCTGGTGATGCTGCTCTGGGTGGGGACCCAGCAGCTACCAGACACACGGGCCACCCCATGCTTTGAAGCAGGAGAAGCCACGTTGGCGGCGGGGGTATCTGTCCAGCTTTCTGCGTTTGGGTTTTCGTTATTAGCTGATGGGCCCATAGGGACAGAGTGGACACTGAAGCACAATATTCTGCCCTCCTGGCACGAGGGAGTATCATTCACTCTTAACCGGCACTCTTCCCAGCAGATAAGAAAGCTTAATGTGGTTAGGAATTAAATGGGAGGAGGAAACTCATTCTGAGGCTTTCTCATGAGCTGACTCCCCTGGCTGCAAAGTCCTTGCTCAGAGAACTGACTTCTTCTATATTTCCCTCTAAGAAAGTACCCTCTTAGAGAACAGGCAGGAGGGTGGGGCAGGGTTGACTGGGCGTCCATGTTCAATATTCTCTGTGAAACCAGGTTCATGACCCAGAGACTGCAGTAAAGGAACTGGAAACTCTTTTGGGTTTTCCGTTGAGAATGGCTGTTCCAAACACTCGCCCGGTGAGAAAGACGATGGAAATTCCCAAGGACTCCTTGGAGAAGCACCTCAAAGACTTACTGGGGACCCAAGTCACAGGTAGTTAAGCTTCTGCATTTTGGTAAAGGCTAGGCTTTCAGTCTGGTTCACACTTTCAGTTCTTAGCGGAATATGCTGGAGACAACGATGCCATGTGGTGAAGAAAATAGCCAGTGCGCTCAGTGAGCCCAGTGGACCCGAGTGCTGCTCTGTTTTGCTTGGAAAAAAAGCACTGACTTCCTTTTTTATGGATCCCCAAAGTGTACTTGGCCCTTGTTCCATGTGAGAGTGTGGTGTGGCAGCAATCGCCTGCAAAGGGCTGTCCCGGAGGAGAGGAACTTGCAGTATGTGCCCAGGGGTATTTGAGTGTTTTGAGATGACAGCCTGTTTTGTGAAGGTGACTTAAAAGTTGCACGAATTTAAAACGTGACAAGCTGTCTCTGTCTCTTCAGAGGAACCTCTAGCTCCTTCTTCACATTCCACCCTCAGAAAAACAGGTGCCTCATGACCTTTTTCTTTTTAAATTTATTTTATTAAAGTATAGTTGCACGAACTTTTGAAGAAATTTCTACCTGGTGATAAAGTTTGATCCTTGAAAGTACGTTTTTTTTAATTTAATTTATTTTTTTATACAGCAGGTTCTTATTAGTCATCCATTTTATACATATTCATGTATATATGTCCATCCCAATCTCCCAATTCATCCCACCACAGCCCCCCCACCCCCTGCCACTTTCCCCCCTTGGTGTCCATACATTTGTTCTCTACATCTGTGTCTCTATTTCTGCCCTGCAAACCGGTTCATCTGTACCATTTGAAAGTACTCTCTGTATGCAGCTTCGCATGAGGATTTTTTCCAGTGATGGGATTGTTCTTAGAGCCTCTGCAAAGCTGAGGGACCCTTTCTGATGAGACCAGCTAAGTCAGGCAAACTCCCATTTCCTGCGAATCTGTGTGTAGAGTTCATCTCATTGTGAAGACTAGGGTTAATTAGGCTGTTTCTGCAAGGCAGCCTCAGAGTTTAGCCTGCTGGGGTGGGAAACGCATCTCCTGAAAGCAGCTTTGGCTCGAGCTGCAGGCCTCTGCATAGCTCCTTTCAGCTGTCACATCATTGTCAGGCGTGGTGTGGCCGAGTATGGGGTGAGGGGCACACTTTTCAAGTGAGGGCACTTTTCATCCTCGGCTTAAAGCATTCCATTTAGCAAGACGGGTTTCCATGACTGTGCTTGTGTTTTACAAACAGGACTAAAAACCTTTTCTTTACGGAGCAGGAGTTGGCAGGAAGGACAAAGCTGGACACCTGCCCAAGGTGAAAACTGTCGTGTAGATCCAGCGGCCTTTGCCGCACCGTAGTGTGATGTTCTGGCCTCGAGCTGGAGGTGGGGGGTGGTGGTGCCTGGGACGCAGTCACGTCGGGTACCCCGGGAGGAGCTGCTTTCCTTACAGTGCATTCCAAATCAGGGCGCTCTGCATCCGTATGCAGCACTCGTTAGAAAGAAAGAATGTCTGTCCGCATTTGTCCTCCAGAGCTGGTGTGAGTTTTCCTTGCTTTCAAACTTGCAGGCCCACTGGAACTCCTTCAGTTTGATCACGGGCAGTCAAATCCCACCTACTACGTCAGGCTGGCTAAACATCAGCTGGTTCTGAGGAAGAAGCCGCCAGGGACACTGCTCCCATCCGCGCATGCAATAGAGAGGGAGTTCAGGTAAATTCTCAGAGCTGGGGGCGTGCTCGCCGTCCCCGGCCTCCGCAGCCCAGCCCCTGAGCTGGCCAATCAGCACTCCATTAAAGTGCCTTGAGACATTTAAATTACAAGTATGACTCTCCAAAATTATTTCTGATAAGAACATGTCACCTAATTTTATTCAGGAGCTTGTTTTCTCTTTTCTCTACCTAAACCTCTAGGAGACTAGACTTTTTTTGAGCCTCTATTAAGTGGGGTCATAGCCCAAGGAGGCATGGCCGTGAGTTGATAGTTATTGAAACCTGGGGTTCCTTATATGAATCCCTCTAATTTTATGTATGTTTGATATTTTTCATAATAAAATGTTTAAAACAATAAATGTATTACAACCCATCCAAAATAAAATCTTTTGCCTTGTGAATAGGAAAATTTAAACATAGTAGGTTGAAAAACACTAGCTTCAGACTCTTGGACAGTGAGTGGCAGTGCGATGACTGGACTCCAGAGTGGGGCTTCCTCTCCTGGACGGCTTTCTCTTCCTCTTCCTCCTTCCTTCCAGCCTATCATGTTCTGCAGAAGGAAAGTTGCAGAGAGTAGTAAGGAAAATGTGATTTCGGCTCCTGGCCTCTTCTTTCTCACCATTTACTGTCTCTCCTCTGACTTTTTGGTTTCTTGAATCTGACTTCTCTAAGTGTTACGGGGACTGATGACTGACAGTTATGAAGCCTTCAGGAAAAAACCTGTAGCTATTCGTGAGCATTCATAAATGTGCCCGTGTGATAGTGAGTGTGTGCTTGTAGAAGAGAAACCCTGAAATGTAAAACTCCCACTGTCTCTGTGCATCCTGCTTGTGAACTCTCACCAACTTCCTAGCGTACTGAGGAATTCTGGAGTGTTAGAAGGACATCGAAAAATCCAAGAATGCACAGAATTTCCATTTTAGTAAAGGAATAAAATGTGCATTTGAAGATGAAATGTGTATGGTATCTGCTTATAAAACGCCAAATCAAATTTGGAAAACTGTTTGGGAAAACAGTATAACATAATTTATAAAAACCTCAGGGTAGTCATACTTTTATACCTAATAATTCCAATAGGGGATCTCTCTTTTAAAAAATAGTTCTAAATAGGGAGAAAAGCTTTATGCATTAATATGCTCACTGCAGTGTAGTTTATAATAAAAAAATTGGAAACCTACAGGTACAATAAATGAGTAATGATTATGCAAACCTTGGTATTTCTGCTTGTTGGAACAATAACATAATAGTAATAGCTAACATTTACTGAGTGTTTAGTATGTGTCAGGCACTAAATAAATGCTTTGAATATATTGTTAATTCAAACCATTCTCACAACTCCCTGATATGGTCCTATTATGATCTCCACTTTATAGATGAGGACAGTGAAGCTTAAAGAAGTTAAGCAACATGACTAGTGACACACATCTAGTATGTGAGTGATGGGAGTCTGGCTTCACACCCAGGGCTGGTAGGATTCCATACCCCAGTCTTAATGATTATGCTATTATTGCAGCCAATAAAAGGATGCCTATAATAAAATTAAAATGTGTATAATAAATTTTTTTTCCTTTTCGGCCGCCCATTGTGCCTTGGGGATCTTAGTTCTCCAACCAGGGACTGAACCCAGGCCATGGCAGTGAAAGTGCCGAGTCCTAACCACTGGACCACCAGGGGACTCTGCCAAAAATAAAATTTTAATGTAGCAAAAACAGATACGAGCTGTTTGTATCTGTCTTTTGTATATGTCTTAACTATGTTTTTTGTAAAGACTTGTACATTGAAACAAAAATATCGGAAAGGAACACACCAAAATGTTTACCCTGGTCATGTTTGCGTTTGTTAGTACAAATTGTAAGTGACAGAAACCCACCTAGCCTGACTTAAGTATTCAAAAAAAAGAAAGGAGGAGAAGTGGTAAAATGTATTGGCTTCATTATCTAAACCTTTCAGTTATGGCTGGATCCAGGGCCCCAAATAATGTCACCAGGACCCATTCATTCTCTCTCTCCATCTCTCAACACTTCTCTCCTTGATAACCACAGTGAACGTTCCAGCATATCTCCTGAGATTGACTCGTTGGCCCAATATGGGTCACAGCTTTGTTCCTGAACCAATCTCTGTGGTGAGGAGGATGCATTATTCAGATTGGCCAAATCTGGGTCTTGTGCTCAACCCTGGAATCAGGATTGAGTCACTCTCACCCAAACCATGTGAACCTACAGTGGGGGAGAGCTGTTTCCCAAAGGAATGTCTAGGTATTACTATCAGAACATGAAAAGGGGAAAGGACAGCAGGCAGCCAAAAGCAGGAGCCAGTTATTGGTGATAAGACCGACTAATTATTTTTCTATTTAAAAAAATTCCTTCCTTAATGTTTCATAGAATTTATCGGTAAACCCATCAGGCCTGGAGGTTTTTTAGGAAAAGTTTTTTTTTTTATAGTATGTCATTTTTAAAAAAATTTTTTTATTGGAGTATAATTGCTTAACAATGGTGTGTTAGTTTCTGCTTTATAACAAAATGAATCAGTTATACATATACATATGCTCCCATATCTCTTCCCTCTTGCGTCTCCCTCCCACCCTCCCTATCCCACAGGAAAAGTTTTTTGATTATGGGTTTGATGTAATAAATATTGGGTTATTCAGGTATTTTATTTTGTCTTGCCTTAGTTTTGGTAAATTGTAATTTGCAAGGAATTTATACATTTATTAAAATATATAAAATTATATTATAAAATATATAAAGGTATATATGTCCATTTCGTGTTAACAGTTGAATTTATTGTTCAAAATATTCCCTTACTGTTTTTTTTTTAATTTATTTTTGGCTGTGTTGGGTCTTCGTTGTTGCACGTGGGCTTTCTCTAGTTGCGGCGAGCAGGAGCTACTCTTCGTTGCGGTGCGCATGCTTCTTATTGCAGTGGCTTCTCTTGTTGCGGAGCGTGGGCTCTGGGTGCGCAGGCTTCGGTAGTTGTGGCACACAGGCTCAACAGTTGTGGCTCACGGGCTCTAGAGCAGAGGCTCAGTAGTTGTGGCGCACGGGTTTAGTTGCTCCGCGGCATGTGGGATCTTCCCGGACCAGGGCTTGAACCCATGTCCCCTGCATTGTCCGGCGGATTCTTAACCACTGCGCCACCAGGGAAGTCCTCCCTTACTGTCCTTTTAATGTATGTAGGATCTGTAGTGATTTCCCATCTTTACCATTCCTGCTGTGGATTGATAGTATTTTATCTCTCTTTCTTTCATCAGTCTACCTAGGACTTTATCATTGTGTTGATAATTTAAAAGAACAAATGTTTAGTTTTGTTAATTTTTCTGTGGTTTATTTTCTATTTCATTTAGTTCTGCCCTGAGCTTTATTTCTTTCCATCTTCTTACTGTGGGTGTATTTTTACCTTCTTAGGTGTAACCTTAGGCCATTGACTTAACATCTTCCTTCTTTTCTAATATGAGCTTTCAAAGTTATAAATTACTTTGTAAGCACATATGCATCCCACAAATTTTGACATGTGTTTTTATTATTATTATTACAGTTTGAAATATTTTCTCATGTCCCTTGTGATTTCTTCTTTGACCCATGACTTATATGGAAGTGTGTTGTTTAACTTCCAAATATTTGGGCTTTTTCTAGCTATCACATAGTAACAATTTCTCGTTTAATTCTATTTAGGTCTTAGAAATACTCTGTAAGATTTTGATACTTGGGGCTTCCCTGGCGGTGCAGTGGTTAAGAATCCACCTGCCTAATGCAAGAGACACGGGTTCAAGCCCTGGTCTGGGAAGATCCCACATGCCACGGAGCAGCTAAGCCCATGCACCACAACAACTGAGCCTGCGCTCCTAGAGCCCGTGAGCCACAACTACTGAGCCCGTGCAACCAGAGCCCTGGCTCTGCAACAAGAGAAGCCACTGCAGTGAGAAGCCCGCGCACCACGACGAAGAGTAGCCCCCGCTCGCCACAACTAGAGAAAGCCGCACGTAGCAACGAAGACCCAATGCAGCCAAAAATAATAAATAAATAAATTTATTTTTTAAAAAAAGATTTTGATACTTGGAAATTTATTAGGACTTATTTTATAGACCAGTACGTGATATATCTTGGTGAATATACTGTGTGCACTCTAAAAGAATGTGTATCCTGCAGTGTCTGTGTGAGTGTTACAGGAATGTCCATCAGGTCAAGTTGGCTGGTAGTGTTGTTCAGATCTGTGTCTTACTGACTTTTTCTAGTTAGTGTAGTTTTGATAAAGTCAGTTACTGATAAAGGCATTTTGCAGTCTCAGCTATGATTGTGAGTTTGTCCGTTTCTATCTTTCATTCTGATAATTTTTACTTTAGGTATTTTTGAAGCTCTTTTATTAGGCACATACACATTTTTTATTTACTTTTGTAATCTGAAGTATAGTTGATTGAATGTTGTGTTTTAATTTCTGCTATACAGCAAAGTGACTCAGTTATAAATATATATATTCTTTTTTATGCCGTATTTTATATATATATATATATATTCTTTTTCATATTCTTTTCCCTAATGGTTTATCACAGGATATTGAATATAGTTCCCTGTGCTATACAGTAGGACCTTGTTGTTTAAGGCACATACACATTTATGATTGTAATATCTTCCTGGTGAATTAACTCTTGTATTGTTTTGAAATGTCCCTTTTTATCTCTGGTAGTCCTCTTTGCCTTAAGGTCTCTTTTTCTAATATTGATATAGCTATACCAGCTTTCTTATGCTTACCAATTGCATGGAACTTCCCTTTCCATCCTTTCATATTTTGTTTTATTTATTTATTTCTATCTATGTTTTTATATTTAAAGCATGTCCCTTATAGACAGTATATTAAGTCTTGCTTTTGAACCCAGTAGGACAACTTCTGTCTTTTAATTGGAATGTTTACTCTAATAAATTTAGTGTAATTATCAGTATGTTTGACTCAGGTCTATAATTTTGCTGTTTGATCTTTGTCCCATTTGTCTTTTGTTCTCCTTGCCTTTTTGCCTTCTTGGGTCAATTGAAATTTTTAAATTTTAGCATTCCATTTTAACTTCTGCATGTAAAATTTTTAAATCAAAAAATAATTTCAAGAATATCCAGTCATCTCATTTAGCAGTGTCTCTCATTTTCCTTTGTTCTGGCAGGATAATGAAAGCCCTTGCAAATGCTGGAGTCCCCGTCCCCAAAGTTCTTGACCTCTGTGAGGATTCAAGGTAATGTTCAGATTTATTTTTTCTATTGTGTATTCAAGCTACAGAAGAGAAAAGTCCTTATGCTAACTCACATTCCAGTTTCCTAGAGTAAAGACAAGTAAAATTTGGGTAGAAGAGAAAAGAGATTTTATAGTAACCTCCCCTAGAAGTTCACAGATCTTTAAGTTATCCTGAAAGATAAATGCCTGCTTTCGTGAGAATTGGTAGGAAATATCTTTTCTAACATTTAAAAAATATATGTCCATCTAGCTTCATGTTGCTTGTTTTAATTAATTTTTTTTATTGTGGGCTTTCTAAACTGTTTTTGAATTGCTTTATAATATGCTTTCTGAGTCTGTCTCTTTTTTCCCAATTTTTTTAATTATGAAAATTTCAAAACATACACAGAAGTTGAAAGAAGAAAAAATAGTACAGTGGGCACCCATTTACACTTCATCTAGATGAAAACATTTGTTAACATTTTGCCACATTTGCTTTCTATGTATATGTATGTATGTGTAGGTGTATATATGTGAATAGGTGTATTATATAAAATAATTTTATAGAAATAGTTAATTATATATAACATTTTTCTAAAAATGTTTTATAACATAATTTAATAAGTTTATTAAATAATTATATAATTATTTTGTAAGTTAATAAGTATATCTTTTATGTATGTATATAAATTATTATTCACTGAACCTTTTGAAATAAGTTTCAGGCAGCATACATCTTCTAAGAATAAAGACATTTTCTTTCATAACCACAGCAATATTACATTTAAGATAATTAAAAATAATTTAATAATATAATTTAATATCTAGGCCATGTTCAAGTCAGGATGAATAGTTATAATAGTAGAATTTTCAAAACAACTTTTCAGAGTACTAAACTGATTTCTAGTAGTGACAAAAAGATGGATTAATGACATTTTGGTGTGTCACCTTAATACTTTGGGGTGTTGTATATGCCATTCATACCACTGGATAATGATGAAAATAACATCAATAACAAGAAGGGATACTTATCCAGCTCTCACTGAAGCCAGAAACATATGCCAGGCACTCCCTATGTATTTGTTCCCTTAATTCTTATAACTATCCTTTGAAGAGTTATAGATTTAAAAAAAACAAAGCTCAGAGAGCTTTAATATGTTTCTCAGGATCACACTGCTAGGAAGGGCAGAGGTGGCACTTAAGCCTGGTTCTCTGACTCCAAATCCCCCTCTCAACGTGCTGCTTTCCTGTATTATCACACTTAATCCCATTCCGATGGCTTCTACAAGTGGACCAAAGAGAAGAGAGGCATGCTGGCAAGGAAGTGTAGACAGGGATGTGTGTGTGTGGATTGGTTTGGGGAGGGAGTACCTCTAACCCCTGTGCTTATGTGCAAAGGAAAAAGGAAGTTTCCAGTACTCTGGATCCGAACTCCCACCCAGCACTCAAAGCTTACACACAGGACAGAGCAGTGCCATGACTAACAGCCTGCCACATCATGGGCCACTGAAACACCCTGTCTGTGTCCCTGCTAGGGTCATCGGCACCCCTTTCTATCTGATGGAGTACTGCCCGGGCCTCATCTACAAAGACCCCTCTCTGCCAGGCTTGGAGCCCAGCCAGAGGCGGGCCATCTACACTGCCATGAACAGAGTCTTGTGCAAGATTCACAGTGTGGACCTCAAGGCCGCAGGCCTAGAAGACTATGGGAAACACGGTGAGCACGGGGCCGCTTGTCTTCTGTGCTGATGTTTCCTCACTGGTGCCTCTGCTTTCATGATTTCCATGGTACCCAGGTTTTAAGGCACCACTGGTAAATGTGAGGTGGGCTTGTTAGCTTCCTACTTGGAAATCCACTTTCATTTTAGTATAAGTGTCACTTACCTAGGTGTTTTGTCCTGAGATAAATCCCTTCATCGACTACAGAATCTCTCTTCCCTGAAACTTTTATCTCACTGTATCATTTAAATCTTTTTTTTTTTCGATACTGGCCAAAAGTACTTAAGATACATATTTTCTTCTCCATTTTTCACCATTTCCTCTAAATATTTTTTACAATATTTAGAGGAAATATTTAGGGATATATTTTTTAAATGCCATTATGCCAAGGTATTTGTTTGTATAATTTGTCTCTGTTTTCTTCTTTCTTTTTTTAAAAAAATGTCTGAGAGTTCCAGTTGGTCCTCATCCTTGGAAGCACTTGGTATTGTCAGGTTTTCCCTTTTCCTTTTTTCTAGAAGTCAGTTGTATTGAAATGTAGCATTTTACGAATGTTGACAAATGCACACACTTTTATAGCCACCATCACCATTGTCTTCATGCTTTTGCATGCAGAAACTTTAGCATGAGCCAAAGAGTTTCACTTTGTCTGCCCTGCAGCATTCAAGATTATCTGACTCTCAACCAGTGTGCATTGTTGACCATGGTCAAAAAGAATCTCTCAAATAAGCTGTATTTTGTTCTTTCTCTGCTTTTAACCAAAATGTGCCTGTTTTCTCTAGGACCATATCAAAGGCTGCAGTATGTGTCTAAAGTACATCAACTTCCTGACACATTTCTACCAAGTTACCTAAAATTCTGTCATTCCATAGGCACATGATCTGAGTTCTCAAAACTAACCATTTGAGAAACTTTGCTACCACAGAGCAGGCTTGCTGACTTCACAGCCCCAATTGAGGGAGTTCTTCACCCCCTCCATACGCAGCCTGATCCATATCATGCACTAACCTGTTGACCAGAGTTACCAGCTTAGTGGGGCTCCCCTCCATCTTGGTGGTGTCATTGGAAAATATTTACAGTAAAAATTTATTTGTTGTTTATCCAAAATTCCAGTTTAACTGAGCATCCTCTATTTTATCTGGGAGCCCTAGTTACCAGTAAAAGGGTCAGCAGGCAAAGACCATAGATGTTGCCTATATTGAGCCATTGTTTCAAAGTGGAAAGAGCCCTAGACCAGAAGTCAGGTGCTTATCTGTGGGGTGACCTTGGGCAAGTCCCATTACTCTGTTACAGTTTTCTCAACAGTAAAGGTTCAGTAAAAAAAAAAAAAAAAATTTAAAAAACCCTGCCCTGCCCGCCTCACAGTGCCGATGTGAAAAGCAAAGGAGATGGCACCTGTCCTAGTGTTTTGAATGGAGATAAAGCCTCTGTCACATGAAGCAATGGGCAATGTGACATCCCATGCCGCAGTGGAGAGAGAGCAGCTTAAGGAGGCCTCTCCCATGTGCTGAGTGGATCCTCTGCCTTTTATTTTTAAAGTAGACTGTTTTGATGCACTTTCCACTGGCGTGTTAGTTTGACAAAGAGACAAAGCAGAAATCTGGTGTGATTCTGTATGACTCAGTGTCAGCCTCCTAGGCCGCAGGCTGTATTTGGAGCCTTATCTCATAAAGCAGCTTCCTCAAATTTCACATTCACTGATCCAGTTTACAGGGGCATCAGATCTTCCTTTTCTTCTCAAGTTATGTCAGGAACCCAGCTGCTGCGTGGGGCATTGGCTATATATAGATAGTACACCATTTGTGTAAAATTGGTATATTTGAATAAATTTAAATGTTTATTTGCACACGTGAAGATATCTCCAAAAGGATGCCTAAGAAATTGGTCACATGGGTTGCCTTTGGGGAATAACGGCTGAGTGGCTGGGCAGGGGGATGGGAGAAAATCTTTATTGCACTCCTTTTTGTCACTTTAATTTCGAGCCATGTGAACATATGATTTGTTGAAGAGAACAAATTTAAACTTGTAAGGAAAAGAAAAAGCACAGCAACATGATTTCTGATCAAAAGGGACTTTTGACCAGATCCTTTAGGTCCAGTCTAGTTATCGCAAAGAACCTTTCCATCAAGGGCCTGCAGGGAACCTATAATTCTCTTTTCTCATCCCAGAGGGCAGCCTGCTTTGGGGAGGAAGGGCGTTAGTGCCTTGGCAGGCCTGCTCGGGACCAGTGGCCAACAGAGCCAGAGCCGCAGGGACAGCTGCATCTGCTTCCCACGAGAAGGGAGTGTGTATAGCACTGGGGTGGTGTGTGTGCGTGGGGGGCAGGGGGACATCCTAAATCCATATAGGAGATTTTCCTGAGGGGCTCCTTCCGCAAAGACTCAGTTCCTGGTGGCCTTTGTATTCAATTTATTATGATAATTTTCAAACTCTAGAAATGTGAAATGGTACAATGAATAACTATATGCCCACGACTGATTTTAACAATGGTTAACTTTTGCCATATTCCTTTATATAGCTCCTTCTGTTTCTATCTGCACAATTGACAAAGTTGTAGAGATCCTGGCGCTTGACTCCTAAGAGCTTCAGTACGCATTTCCTACATTTCCTAATAGTAAGGACATCTCCCAGCACCATTATCACATCCAAGGAAATTTACCATTTTCCCAGAATATATAAAACCCAGTCCATATTCAGATTTCCTCATTACCCCCCTTACATCTTTTATAAGTGAGTTTTTTTGGTTGGTTTTCCAAATCGGGATATGATCGAGGAATCTAGAACAGTACCCTCACTGTTTGTTTTTTTTAATGAATTTTTAAGGGACCAGGTATGTATATTATAGGTTTGTTTTGATTGTTACCTTATGATTTCATTTACTGCTGTCTTCTACTTCCTATAATTCTGAAAACTGGAAGTTAGTTCTAAAGGCTTGAATTGTTTGGGGTTAAATGCCTGTGGATTTTGATCTCACCTCTCATCCAGCCCTGCTGGATCCTCCGAAGGACAGGTGTCTGGGTGCTGAGTGTGCAGCAGACTCCACAGAAGGAGCCCAATCTCTCTATCCTTGTCTTCAAGCTTCTGGGGAACATTTTGCTCTCAGATGAGGGGTGAGGGCTTGACTTAGAGCTAGTGGTGTGACGTCTTATTAATTATGAATTGTTTTAATAATGACAATAATTGTCAATTGACAACTAATAACAGTGACAGTAATAATGGTCATTATTCACTGAGCAGCCTTCTGTGTCTGGCATATTATATATGGACTTCATTTGGCCTTCACAGTGGTCCTAGGGAATATAGGTGGCAGTACACTCATTGTACAGATGAAGCAGTGGAGGCTTAGAGAGGTTAAATTAGTTGAAAAGCTTAACTGTGAGCCAGGCAACTCCAGAACTCCCTCCAGTTTGTGGTCCCAGATATAACTTGCAAGTTCCTCAACTGTGGTAACTCTGGTAGCAAACAACTGAATAATAGCAAATACTCATGTAGTACTTACTACATGCCAGGAACATTTGCAGGGGCTTTACATATTTGTTGTCCTCCCAACAACTCTGTGAGGGCCATCTCATCAATGAGGAAACAAAGGCATAGAAAGGTAAAGTAACCTGCCTGAGATAACACAGACAATGGCAGAGCTGGGAACCAAACCCAGACCATCCATCCACCCCAGAGCCTGTGCTCTTAGCCAGTCATTGTCCTTTAGCCAAGAAGGGATTTATTAAAGGCTGTTAGGAAGCTCATAGGATCTGAGAGGGCCAGGGATCAGGCTCGGAGGCTGTGTGGCTGGGAACAATGCCCAGATCACACAGATCCAGCCAAGATAAAACAGCAGTGGCTTCCAGGTTGAGGGGGCAGGAACATCATGTGGGAAATTCTCTAGTCATGGGAAGAAGATGCCTCAGACGTTACAAAGGGTTTCATCGCACTGGCTGATTTTCGAAACCTCTGGAGGTTGCTGAGTTGGCACACCATGTTCTAATCCTCTTTCCCTCAGGGGACTATGTTGCACGCCAGGTACAAACATGGATCAAGCAGTATCGAGCCTCGGAAACCAGCACCATCCCGCCAATGGAGAGGCTTATCCAGTGGCTGCCCCTCCACCTTCCCAGGCAGCAGCAGACCACAGTGGTGCATGGGGACTTCAGGTCGACTGGGCATGAGGAGGGCTGATACTTAGTTGTGGAAACTGATGGGAAGGGTATTTGAAGGGGAAATTAAGCAGCTGGTCTTGCCCCAGTTTACAGTTGACAATTATCCACTACACGGGCTCTCCCTGTGCGTGGCTTTTAAGGCAGGGTTTCTCAGCTTTGGCACTATTGACATTTGGGGCCAGATGATTCTCTGTGATGGGGGGCCTGGCCTATGCAACAGCAGGAGTTAGTACCACCCCCCGGGTCTGAAGGTACAAGCACGGGCTTCAGTTGTAACGACAACTCCAAAGCTGCGTGGCTGTCAACAGCGACAGCAATGATCTTACTCATGAGTCTGCAGTCTGGGACAGGATGGCTTGTTTGAGCCACTGAGGTGGGTCTTAGGCGGGGGACTGGAATCGCCTGAAGGCTCGCTCACACCTGCACCAGGGCAGAGGAGAGCTGGGCTCCCTGAGCCTCTCTCTGTGTCTCAGTGGTTTCCCACCTGGTCTTCCCAGTATGGCAGCTTCCAGCTGGACTTCTTACCTAGTGGCTCACGGTTGCAAAGTTGTGTGTTCTGAGGGGAGAGGGCCAGCGGGGAGCTGATCACCTTTTCTGTCCCTGTCTCAGGAGTCACTCAGCACCACTTCCACCTGTATTATAATTGTTAGAAGTGAGCTGCTTCCAGGGGTGAAGGATTAGACTCTTTCTTTTGTGGTAGGAGTGTCAAAAAATTGCGACCTGTTTTAAAACCATCTCGGGAAGGAGTAATTACCAGAACCCAGACATGGTCTCTATGTGGCGAGGGCCACCTGACCAAAGCTATGGCCCTCAGGAGAGGAATACAGCTGTCCCTCAGCTATCTGCTGAGAGGGGGGTTGGGAATTAATGTGCAGGCCCCCTTCCCATTGTCTGCTGGTGTCCCGTTGGCTGCTCCCAGCTGAGCCAAAGGGCAAGGGAGCTGGTGGATGCAGCCCATGCAGGCTCCCGGGCACATGGGAGGGGTGGGGAGTGCTTCTGAAGGGGTCAGAAGACGCCCAGCACAGAATACACCCTAGCAGTCAGTTTTCTTAGCGCTGTCTCCATCCCTTCTGTGGCTCCTGCAGGCTGGACAACCTGCTGTTCCATCCGGAAACGGCCGAGGTGCTTGCCGTCCTTGACTGGGAACTCTCTACCTTAGGCGACCCCCTTGCCGATGTGGCCTACAGCTGCCTGGCTCACTACCTGCCATCCAGCTTTCCCATTCAGCCAGGTAGGAACTGCCGCTGGGGTAATGAGGGATGGAGCCAGCGCTCTTCTCAAAGCTTTTGGGCAAACTATGCTGAAACAGTTTGTGATGGGGCTGCGTGAAATTCAGGTATTGAGTATTTCTTCTACAGCATCATTTTTAACGACAGTATAGGATTTCATTGTTATAGAATTAACTTAATAAGGCATTTGGTTTGATTCCTACTTGGATATTTGTTTCCAGTTTTTGTTTTTTTTTATAAAATATTACCTTCCCTGTGCTTCCACAAAAAAAGGCAGTGAATATCTGTGTAGTAATATCTTTGCCTGTATATAAATTATACTCCTAGGATAAATTCTTGGAACAGAACATATTACATGCTTCTAATCCATCAAAATGTTACAAATGAAGGAAATAGGTAAGATTTTTTATTTGTTGCAGTTATCTTTTTCAAAATTTGGCGAGATCTTCTTTGAATACCATTTTTTAATCAAATGACTGGTAGAAAATAATATGCATCCACCCTGAACTGTGGCCCAGATGGAATTGGAGGCCCCTCATTCCTTCCTTTACTGCCAATTTAGTCTGAAACTTTTAAGAGCCAAATTGTGAATAACAGCTTCATGCCTGGATTCCAGACATCTTGAAATGATGAGCTATAACCCTTTGAACTAGTTGTGAAGCTGATTTCCAAGGGACGAAGTGATTTTCAGAATTCAAATACTTGGAGCCACAGGGGAGCATGGAGTTTTTGCCTAGTCCTGGGTCTGTCTGTCGCTTCAGGTTTGAGTGACAGTGATCTGACTGAGCTGGGAATCCCTACTGCAGAGGAGTATTTCAGGATGTACTGTCTTCACATGGGGATCCATCCCACTGAGAACTGGAACTTCTACATGGCTTTCTCCTTTTTCCGCATTGCCGCAATCCTGCAGGGAGTCTACAAGCGCTCACTCACAGGTAATGGGGGCCTGGGAGAGCTGGCCTCGGGGTGTGAGTCACAGCCAAGGGGCTTCTATCCCTGAAACCCTCTCATGACCGAATTACAAGATTCAGTTAATTCAACCATTTGTCATTAAGTGTATATCATATATATATATTTTTAAATATCAATATTTAAAAATTTTTAAGTTATTAAAATAAGGCACAAAAATTTTTAAAGTAAAAACATACATGATAAGAATTCAACCATATAGAAGAATATAAAATTATTTTCCATTCTTCTCAGCACCATTCCTCAAAGATGAAACTACTATTATGGGTCCCCCAGTTTTTCTGTGTATCTGTCACCTCTCCCTCTCTCTCTCTCTCTCTCTCTCTCTCCAAGTTTTATAAAAATGTGATCATCTTACAGGTAGTTTTCAGTACCTTGATTTAAAAATTTTGTATGCTTAAGAATTTCTATGAAATATTTGTGTGTGTGTATATATATATAATTACCATATATATGTAACTATAACTTACTATATAGTTACTAGATATTACTATATGTAAGGCAAATTCCTTATTTTTTTCCACTTAACAATATTTCATTGAGACCTTTCCATGTGAATATGTACAGACTTACATCATTCTTTTTGATTTCTATAGTACATTCCATTGTATGGATATACTGTAATGTATTTAACCAGTTCCCCTATTGATGTATCTTTGGATTGTTTGCAGATTTTTGCAATCACAAATAGTGGTTGGTGGACATCCTTTCTCACACACATGTGACTATATGTGAAGGATAAATTCCCAGGGTTAGAATTTCTGGGTTAAAAATGTGTACTTAACAATTTTGTAGATGTTGCCAAATTGCCCAGTAAGAGGATTGTAGAAGAAAAGATGACCGTATTTTCTTTGACGGTGCTTTTAAATATATGGTAAAGGGCTTCCCTGGTGGTGCAGTGGTTGAGAGTCCGCCTGCTGATGCAGGGGACACGGGTTCGTGCCCCGGTCCGGGAAGGTCCCACATGCCGCGGAGCAGCTGGGCCAGTGAGCCATGGCCGCTGAGCCTGCGCGTCCGGAGCCTGTGCTCCGCAATGGGAGAGGCCACAACAGTGAGAGGCCCGTGTACCGCAAAAAATATATATATATATATGGTAAAATACTTTATTTAACCAGTGTTTTCTAGACTGTATCTTTTAAGTTTGAACTTTTGAGAAGAAAAGTTAAGTATGGCTACTTAGAACTGATGGTTTGATATATACATATGTCACCTATGGAGTGTTCATATATATATGCGAGGATGGCACAATGTTATTAGTTTTAATTCTAAATTCTATAGGGTAGAAATGGAAATAATTTATATCCTAAATTATTTAAGAAAGTAGAAAGACAGATTAAAGTTTGTTTCCTATGTAGAAGGAAAGCAAGTAGAAAGCAAGCAGTTAGAATCTAACCAAAAGACCTAGAAGTAGTGACTAAGCCAATAGCATTAACTACCCCTAATTACCCACATTATAATCTATAAATTCCATTCTCACCGAAAGGAACCAGGACTCCTTGGAGAAAGTGGCTGATTTCAGGTCTAGGGCAGAATATCCACAAGATGAACCTGGAACATCTTGCCGTACCAGAAAGCAAGGAGGTTGTTGAAGATTCAGAAGGTCGTATCTAAAGGTCTCAGGATTCAACTTGAATAGGCTCCCACTTGCTAATGACAGGAAACTTTGAGCACCAGTATGATGATAGCTGAAATGGATGAAACACATCAAATATATTTAAATCCATGAGTAAAGAGTGATACTAAAACAAAGAGACAGTGTCTCACTGGTGACTTTGGAGGTTGGCAGGAAAGCAACCCATTACTCTGAAAACTGGTAAATAAAGGGAAGAGAGTCAAGCATTTATCCTGCCTTTCCCATACAAATTACATATCAGGCTAACCAAATGATTGATGAGAGAAAGTTTCTCTTTAGAGAAGCATCCTGGACCCAATGATAGAATTAGCGTGTCACCAATTTGCCACCCCTACTACATGAATGCATCTGGAAAATAAGCATTAATGGTGCTGAAATCGAGAGAGGCAGCCAGACATTACATACCTCCTGATGCTGTCCTCAAAAGTCGAACCTGGATCTGACCAAGCCTCGAGTGCCAACCACCAACTTACAGGGAACAGAGGGTTCAGCGGAGCACATTCAACAGCACCGTTGAGGCAGAGCCATTCACAAAAATCCAGATTCTGGGAAACTTCACAGGGCAAACAGTTCAGTTTCTTCAACAGATAAAAAAGGGGAAAAGATGTTGAAAAGGGAACCTATAGATTGAACGGGACTTAAAAGATACATTAGCCAAAAATAGTATTTGGACCTTATTCAGATCCCTGTTTGAAAAAAGAAATTTTTCTGAAAAAAAAAATTTGAGACAGTCAGTGAAAAATGAATTCTGACTGGAGAGTTGATGATATTAAGGCGTCATAGTTAACTGTTGTTTAAGTGTGATAATGGTATTGTTGTGGGTGTTCTTAAGTCTTTGTTTTTAGACATAAATGAAATGTTTATAAATAAAGTGATGTGGTGTTTGGGATTTACTTTAGCAAAATCCAGGGCAGTGGGGGTGGGGAGGGCAGAGGGTGAAACAGGATTGGCCGTGCTTTGATAATTGTTGAGGCTGAGTGGTAGAAACCTTTAGGTTCATTATATTCTTCTGTCTAGTTTTGTTTGTCTTTGAAATTTTCTGAGATGAAAACTTAAAAGGCACGTAGAAAGAAGCCCAGCAGTGGGTTTGCTAGTACTATGGGGATATCTTAGCTTCGTGGTCATCAATACCCGAGGCTTTCTGGCAGCATGTCGCTCTCAGCCAGGGTGCCAGAATCTTCTGAGAAAGGCAGTTGCAATAGGGGAATTGATCATCCATTTACTCACAAGAGCCTCTCCTAGGCCAGGTGCTGTGCCAGGTGTTAGTGGCAATAGAAGGTTGTGATTTTTCCAGAGAAAATTCAGCATCTGGAGAATTTCTAGTTTAACCCTCCGTGATCTCAATAAGCAGTAATTCCTGGAAATGGTATTTTCTCTTCTTTTGGAGAGTCTCAGCTCTAAGCCAGTATTTCCCAATTTTTGTTATGGTTTTACAATGAAAGGTAACCAGAAACATTTAATTAAACAGAATGGCTGCTAAGTCCAAACAGTGATGTGCAGGCCTGATTGCCTGTGGGTATTTTCTAGTGGGCAGCCAAGTTCTCGCTGGGTTCTGCTCCAGTGGCTGGGGATAGCTGGATCGATTTTGCCCATTATGTCAATTATATCTCAGTTTTTAAAACAGAATTATTCATTCTAGAATCTCTACACCAATAAACTTCGCCAGATTGTCCTCAAGTTGCCTGTCAGGAAGCCCTTTGACAGTTTCCAAGATCCTGTGAGCCGCTGGCTTGGCCTCAAACTTGTCTTGGCCTCAGAGGCAAAACACGCCAGTGTTTGCCACCACATGGAAAAACAGATGTGCTGTCCTTTCAGGCCTCTGTTCCTCTGATCTTGATTGTGCTCTCCCTTCCCTCCTACCTGGAAGGCCAGCAGACATACTGAGGAAGTGCCTTAGTTTTCTTATGTAAAAACAGTGAAGTCAGTTTTTTTAAAGAATAGGATAAAATCATTTGATTAGGGAAACAAAAAACTCAACTCTTTGAACACAAGTATTATTTCTGCGCATTTGTCTTCTTAATTAACTGTTAAAGTCTTTTTTTTTTTTTTTTTTAACAGTTGCGATACTTGGTATCACCCTGGGAAAGGGGGTTTTGGAGAAGAACAGTGTGTTTCAAAGGCATTCTCTCTGTGATGTCATCACAGGAGATTTGGGCTCATCCTTAGGTTGGCAGAGGGACAACATTGACCAGAGCCTGGGGGCTGATTTACAGTCTGTACCAGCTGACCCCAAGTATCACTTTCCTTCATTAAGAAGTGGTTACTGAAGTTTAGGTTTCTTGTAGATGGCTGCTGAAATTCTAGAAAGGAAAAAGTGCTGGTGGCTGCAATTTAGGAAGATGTCAGTCATGGATGTGGTCTTTTCTGCTGGGATTACATTTGGGAAAATATATTGGAAGTGATAGTTTTAAATCAACCCAAGCTCAAACAAGTGACCTTCCAAGAGACAAAGCAGTACTCTGAGAGTGAGATCCTACTAGGGAAACGAAAATTAAGAAAACAGTTTGTACCCTCTGTTAGAAAAAAAAAATCGAGGATTGGTTCAAGATGGCGGAGTAGAAGGACACGCGCTCACTCCCTCTTGTGAGAACACCAGAATCACAACTAACTGCTGAACAGTCATCGACAGGAAGACATTGGAACTCACCAAAAAAGATACCCCACATCCAAAGACAAAGGAGAAGCTGCAGTGAGATGGTAGGAGGGGCGTAATCACAAAAAAATCAAATCCCATAACTGTTGGGTGGGTGACTCACAAACTGGAGAACACTTATACCACAGAAGTCCACCCACTGGAGTGAAGGTTCTGAGCCCCACGTCAGGCTTCCCAACCTGGGGGTCTGGCAATGGAAGGAGGAATTCCCAGAGAGTCAGACTTCGAAGCCTAGTGGGATTTGATTGCAGGACTTCGACAGGACTGGGGGAAACAGAGACTGCACTCTTGGATGGCACACACAAAGTAGTGTGCACATCAGGACCCAGGGGGAAGGAGCAATGACCCCATAGGAGACTGAACCAGACCTACCTGCTAGGGTTGGAGGGTCTCCTGCAGAGGCGGGGGGGCGGCTGTGGCTCACCACGGGGACAAGGACACTGGCAGCAGAAGTTCTGGGAAGTACTCTTTGGCCTGAGCCCTCCCTGAGTCTGCCCTTAGCCCCACCAAAGTGCCTGTAGGCGCTAGTGCTGGGTCACCTCAGGCCAAACAACCAACAGGGAGGGAACTCAGCCCCACCCATCAGCAGACAAGAGGATTAAAGTTTTACTGAGCTCTTCCCACTAGAGCAACACCCAGCTCTACCCACCACTACTCTCTCCCATCAAGAAGCTGGCACAAGCCTCTTAGATAGCCTCATCCATGAGAGGGCAGACAGCAGAAGCAAGAAGAACTATAATCCTGCAGCCTGTGGAATGAAAACCACATTCACAGAAAGATAGACAAAGTGAAAAGGCAGAGGACTATGTACCAGGTGAAGGAACAAGATAAAACCCCAGAAAAACAATTAAATGAAGTGGAGATAAGCAACCTTCCAGAAAAATAATTCAGAATAATGATAGTGAAGATGATCCAGGACCTCGGAAAAACAATGGAGGCAATGATTGAGAAGATGTGAGAAATGTTCAACAAAGACCCAGAAGAATTAAAAAACAAACACCTAGAAGAATTGAAGAACAAACAAACAGAGATGAACAATACAATAACTGAAATGAAAAATACACTAGAAGGGATCAATAGCAGAAAAACTGAGGCAGAAGAACAGATAAGTGACCTGGAAGACGGAACGGTGGAATTCACTGTCACGGAACAGAATAAAGAAAAAAGAATGCAAAGAAATGAAGGCAGCCTAAGAGACCTCTGGGACAACATTAAACACCAACATTCACATTATAGGGGTCCCAGAAGGAGAAGAGAGAGAGAAAGGACCCTAGAAAATATTTGAAGAGATTATAGTCAAAACCTCCCTAACATGGGAAAGGAAATAGCCACCCAAGTCCAGGAAGCACAGAGAGTCCCAGGCAGGATAAACCCAAGGAGAAACACGCTGGGACACATAGTAATCAAATTGACAAAAATTAAAGACAAAGAAAAATTATTAAAAGCAACAAGAGAAAAATGGCAAATAACACACAAGGGAACTCCCATTAGGTTAGCCGCTGATTCCTCAGCAGAAACTCTACAAGCCAGAAGGGAGTGACACAATATATTTAAAGTGATGAAAGGGAAGAACGTACAACCAAGTTACTCTACCTGGCAAGTATCTCATTCAGATTCGATGGAGAAATCAAAAGCTTTACAGACAAGCAAAAGCTAAGAGAATTCAGCACCACCAAACCAGCTCTACAACAAATGCTAAAGGAACTTCTCTAAGTGGGAAACATAAGAGAAGAAAAGGACCTACAAAAACAAACCCAAAACAATTAAGAGAATGGTCATAGGAACATACGTCTCGATAATTACCTTAAATGTGAATGGATTAAATGTGCCAACCAAAAGACACAGGGGCTTCCCTGGTGGCGCAGTGGTTGAGAGTCCGCCTGCCGATGCAGGGGACATGGGTTCGGGCCCCGGTCCGGGAGGATCCCACATGCTGCGGAGCGGCTGGGCCCATGAGCCATGGCTGCTGAGCCGGTGCGTCTGGAGCCTGTGCTCCGCAACAGGAGAAGCCACAGCAGTGAGAGGCCTGCGTACCACAAAAAGAAAAGAAAAAAAAAAAAGGACACAGGCTCACTGAATAGATACAAAAACAAGACCATATATATGCTGTCTACAAGAGACCCACTTCAGACCTAGGGACACATACAGACTGAAAGTGAGGGGATGGAAAAAAGGTATTCCATGCAAATGGAAATCAAAAGAAAGCTGGAGTAGCAATACTCATATCAGACAAAATAGACTTTAAAATAAAGAATGTTACAAGAAACAAGGAAGGACACTACCTAATGATCAAGGGATCAATCCAAGAAGTTATAACAATCATAAATACATATGCACCCAACATAGGAGCACCTCAATACATAAGGCAAATGCTAACAGCTATAAAAGAGGAAATTGACAGTAACACAATAATAGTGGGGGAGTTTAACACCTCACTTACACCAATGGACAGATCATCCAGACAGAAAATTAATAAGGAAACACAAGCTTTAAATGACACAATAGACCAGATATATTTAATTGATATTTATAGAACATTCCACCTAAAAGTGGCAGAATACACTTTCTTCTCAAGTGCACACGGAACATTCTCCAGGATAGATCACATCTTGGGTCACAAATCAAGCCTCGGTAAATTTAAGAAAATTGAAATCATATCACGCATCTTTTCCGACCACAACGCTATGAGATTAGAAATAAATTACAGGGAAAAGAACATAAAAAACACAAACACATGGAGGCTAAACAATACATTACTAAATAACCAAGAGATCACTGAAGAAATCAAAGGGGAAATAAAATACCTAGAGACAAATGACGATGAAAAGACGACGATCCAAAACCTATGGGATGCAACAAAAGCAGTTCTAAGGGAAGTTTATAGCAATAAAATCCTACCTCAAGAAACAAGAAAACTGTCAAATAATCTAACCTTACACCTAAAGGAACTAGAGAAAGAAGAACAAACAAAACCCAAAGTTAGTAGAAGGAAAGAAATCATAAAGATGAGAGCAGAAATAAATGAAATAGAAACAAAGAAAACAATAGAAAAAAAATCATTATGAATAACAATGAATGTTAAGGGGGGGATATCCTTCCCTTCTATGAGACCTGTACAGTCTGAGTTAGGAGGGGAAAATGTAGCCTAGCCCACTCGTGCTCAGTGGCCCTCGCTGTAAGTCTGTGACTCAGGGAAGGGGGTTACCTGATTCCCAGCTGGCCCCCCAGGGCCTGGGTCCATACCCAGTACCCAGAAGGTGCCAAGCAAAGACTTGATGAGGTCCAGTGGGCTGCATTCCCTGCTGTGTAGCAGATGGATCTGGTTCCCAATTTGTAAGGAATAGCGTAATATCTTTAAAACCAAAGCTGCATGAAATAGTTCTTTTGAGGACTAGCACTTGACCATTGGCAGGAGCCAGAAGTAAAATAGGCCTCTGCAAAGATCCATTTATTGATACAAAGCAAATGAGGAAAACAGTCTCTTTAGAACATGGAAATGCTAAAAATAATCCAGATGAGCTGACTGAAAAATCCCACTATAAAAAGGCAATATTCACAGTATAAGGAGACACATGGATGGATCCCAGATATACTGAGTGAAAGAAGCCACACTGAAAAGAATATGACATATGTATTCATATGACATTCTGGAAAAGACAAACTACAGGAACATAGATCAGTGTTGTTCCCCAGGGGCAAGGGGAAAGGTTTGAGTACAGAGGGACACCGTGGAAGTTTGGGGATGATGGGAATATGTGTACTGATGTTGATGGTGGCAGTGGTTGCCTGACTAAGCTCACAGAACTGTACACTTTCTAAAGAGGATGTATGTACACTACATCTTAATTTTTTTCAAAAATCTTTTCTTAAAAAAGTCTTGATGTGTGTATTAAGCAAAGAAAAAAACAGAGCATGACTAGAGTGACTTCTGTGACGCTGATGACAGTGCTGATCTAGACAAAATGGTGCCCAGGAACTAGCCATTAATCCAATCCCCTGTGACACTATTATTATGAATTTCATGGCAGGGCTTCCTATAGCCCAAGGTGAAAGCAGAAGTGATATGGGGAATTCCCAATTTAATTTAGTTTCTTTAGGAAAAGAAGAGATAAAGAGCAGGGAGCAGGCCAACTGAGTCCAACTTCTGCTCCCAGCCCACTGATGTAAGCTTGGGCACGTCTCCTCCCTAAAACCTGGATCCTTGTCTGTAAAGTGGGGATTAAAACAGTCATGTAGGTCCAGGAATTCAATTAGCTATAATAATGCATGTCAAGCACTTAGCGCTGAATCTGGTGCAGGTCAAGTGCTCAGCAAGTGGTAGTAGTGGTTGATGGAACAATACTGTCATGTGTTAGCATCACTATTAAGGGTTATTTGGGGGTTATTCACTGGTTTTCTTTGCCTCTGCTTAGGGCATGCAAGCTCGGCTACTGCGGAACAAACTGGAAAGCTGACTGAATTTATGTCTAACCTGGCATGGGATTTTGCAGTCAAAGAAGGGTTCCGGGTTTTCAAGGAGATGCCAGCCACCAAACCGTTAACAAGGTCCCACCACACACGGGCCAGGCCACAGTCCCTGCCAAGGACCCCAGGCATGAGGAGTTATGTCACCTCGACAGACTCTTCCCCAGCTCATGTCTCAAAGGGAGCTCTGGCCTTCTCTCCAGAAGGCCTTTCCCCACCAGTCAGGGAGCTGTATCAGCAGCTGAAGCAGTTTATGGAGCGGCATGTGTACCCCGCTGAGCCAGAGCTGCAGCATCACCAGGCCTCAGCCGAGAAGTGGACCCCTCCCCTACTGGTCGAAGATCTCAAGGTAAAGCAGCGTTTCGAGATGTGGGGAGACCTCATTAGCAAGGCCCAACCTCAGCTCGTACGCCGGCCACATCTGTTCCCTCCCAGTCAGCGAAGAGATGGGAGGGCCGAGTTGGATGATTTCCGCTTTCCACCATCATTAGAAAGAGCCAGCTCTAGATCACTCAGTTTCACTTCATTGCTCTTTCTGTGTGACCGTGTCTCAGCCTCATACTCAGCCAGGCAAAGCAATGCCGTGTCTGTGGTTTATAACTCTGAGGCCGGTGGGCTCATTTTATGCATATCTGAATCACGTAAATTTGAAACAAACTGATATAAATTGTATCAATTAAATAAGGCTCTCTTTAAAGAATCCCTAATATCAAAGTTGAAGGGCCAGTATAAACTGTGTTTATGCTCTTGACACACGGTGACACCACTTTAGCTGATAACGGAAATTCCTGCTGTTCTTTTTCAGGATTAGTCTTGGCTTGTGTTAGTTCTTAAGTTATTTGAGGTCTTCAGGAGCACATATTCTGCCTGTGATGCAACCATCACCTACTTTAAAAAGAAATAGCGTCATCTCTTTTTTCCTAGTTACAAACCTATCGCAAAGTAACCAGAGCTCAAACGTGGCAAGAGTAGAAAGAGTTCATGACATAGAAAGAGTTCTCTAAAATTCTCTGCCCTCTGAGCTAATCAATGTCAACAGTTTGGTTTATTAGCCTCCCAGCTCTGTCTTCCTATAACATATTATTATTATTCCTATTGTCATGAAATTGTTTTATACATTTGAATCTCCCACTTGCTTATGTTATTTGATGATGTATCACCTTCCCACATCAGTTCCTGGAGATGGACCCCCGAGAGGACCACATTGCAGGTACACCATAATTTGTCTACCCTGCCCCTGGCTGAAGGACACTGTGGGGATCTCAGTCTAGGTCACTCTGGGTCACTTAAGCAGGAGAGTTAGCAGCTAGCTGCTAACATGGACAGGGAGGCTGAAGAGCCACCTGAAGGAGACAGTAGAAGCCAAGGGAAGGCTGGCTGCAGGGAGCGTGGCCAAGGCTGTCACTAGGGCAGCAACCGGGAGGTCTCTGCTGGATGCTTCCTCAGGACTCCAAGATTGAGGTGGGAATTTTTGGCCAGTCAGGTGTAGGTCCCATGCTCGTGCCTTGATGCCACCAAAATTTATACAGTGAGAGAGCACCCCAGAATAAGAAGGTGTTGGGGGACTTCCCTGGCAGTCCAGTGGTTAAGACTTTGCCTTCCAATGCAGGGGGTGTGAGTTCAGTCCCTGGTCAGGGAGCTAGGATCCAACATGCCTCCTGACCAAAAGCCAAAACATAAAAAAAAAACACCTGAAGCAATATTGTAACAAATTCAATAAAGACTTTAAGAATGGTCCACATCAAAAAAAATCTTAAAAAAAGGGGGGGGGGTTTGGATCCTGTGCAAGGAAGGTACATTGAATGCTCTTACATGCTTCTGTGTCCATTTACTGTTTCTACAGCATCATTTATTTGAAGTAAAAATACTGCTCTAAGAATGAGGCCATTTTGAGGTTCAACAAATATTGCCAAATTTTCATCAGGAAGGTGCTTACCGATCTGTGCTCCGATCTGTGCCCTATCCCCCACCTACTGGCCTGCACATTTAGTCCTCGCCTATATGACGTACCCGTGGAGTGCACAAAAGCATCAGAAAAGCACACACTCATGTTGCAAACATCTCTAGTCTCTAAAATGAAGGCATAGGAAAAACCTAGATGAGGGTACATTCTACTTGTGGTCATACCTAAATGGGAATCATAATGACAACTAAGATTTTTGGGGAGTGTGGTGGAATTATGGCTCGTGGCTTTTATCCAAAGTGTCATTACTACCCATAAATGAGAAGTATTTGACTTTTACACGGCATCTCACAAATCCCGTGAGGTAAGCATTAAGAACCTCAATTTAAAGATAAGGAATTGAATTTGTCCAGGGACACAGCTAGAAATAATAGCACCTGGACTCAGTCCAGATCTTCTGGGCTCAAATCTGTGGGGTTTTTCCCCTCCCACAAGGAGACGATTATATTTATTCCCTTATTCTTCCTCCTCTCAGAACTCCCTTGCTTCCCTTCCTACTTTTCCCTTCCCTTCTTGATTCATTTGTTCCAGTTAATCTGTCCTTCTTCTCCTTGGTTGCTGCACTCTGAGCTAATTAGCTTAACACAGCAATGAGCCGAGTGTATGTGCTGATTCTAGAAGTACATGTCCTAGAGCCCAGGCCCAATGTAATGGAAAAGTCGGCCAGCTGGTCACCTCCCAGTGCGAAGAATATCCATCATCACTAATATTTAGTACAGCCCCCAGCTTCTCAGTCCAGCACTTTATATTCTGTGTGTTACCTCATTTCATCTCCCCAGCCACCCAGTGAGGTGGGTGTTGTGGGCACTGGTTGGCTGCCTAGAGACCCTTCCCCTTTCTTTGGGTAGCAGCACCCCAGTTTCATTTGGGGGCCTCCCCGCCCACCTTTGGACACAGTCTGGCAGAGCTGTCAGTCCAGGTGCCAACCCAGCCCCCCCCACCCCCGGCCAGGAAGTGGGCATGTTGAGCCAAGCTAGGCCAGCCGGGCTGGCCCTTCCTGCAACTGAGAGAGTAAACAGTGTTTTCAAGAGAGAAAACAACTGGCACTCACTCACTGCACAGCAGGAGTGCAGAGTGTCTGTCCTAAGCTGTGCTGCCTGGGCTGCTGTCCATTTCTGAGCCTCCTTCTCTAATCTGAGCTCCTGATAACCTTCCCACGCGGTTCCTTTTTCCCGTCAGTTAGTCACCATCCACTCCTACTGCTCACTCAGTAGCCATGACTGATAGCGTGGGTGGTGACATCCCGTTTCACGGATGAGGAAACTGCCACGTGGAGCTCTCTGGTATCTTGCCCAGGGTCTCCCAGCAGGTGTGGTGGGGCAGGGTCTGAACCAAGCAGTGTGACTCAGGGCCTGGGCTCCTGACCCCCAGGCTAGACTTCCTAGTTTCCATGTTGGGAGCTACGTTCAGAAACCCAGAGTTACTTTCCCAGGAACAAAGTTGTGCCTCATAAAGGAAGCTGGATCAGGGGATGTCCTTAGGCACCTCATCAAAGCACCTGAGGCTGCCGCCAACTGCCCTAGGCTGGTTCCCCGCAGGCTCACTAAAGGACCCATCACTCTCTTGTGCTCATGGAGTGAGTTCTAAGCTGCGTCGTGGCGACAGTAGTGATGCTAACAGTGATGGAGGTGGTGTACGTAGGGCGCCTGGGATGTGGACGCCGGGGAAGTGAACTGATTGCCACGGTCACTGTTAGGACTGGGCTGTCTCCAGGCACCCTCATATTCTCCTCCCACAGATCTGCAGGGTTTGTATCCAGCCCGGTGGTTTGGACTGGCCTCGTTATTTTCTGCGGGACAAAATAAATGAAATCACACTCTGTGGATCCCTGACTTCTTTTTCCCGTGACAGGAGAAAGCCAAGGCCGAAGGACTTTGGAACCTTTTTCTACCTGTGGAGACTGATCCCGAGAAAAAATACGGAGCAGGGCTGACCAACGTAGAGTACGCACATTTTTGTGAGGTCATGGGCACATCTCTGTACGCTCCCGAGGTACCTTCTTTAATGTCTTTCTCAGTGTGGGAGGAAATCCTTGTCCTCCACACAAGTTCAGCCACCCTCCTGGGCTGATGGGGTTCCCTGCAGCTGTACTGGACTCAGGAGCACTGATGCAAACTCAGACTTCTTATGGGGGAGGACACTGTGGGCAGGTGGCTGGAGCCACAGCAAGAAAGCAGCTTGGGGTGGGCATCTACTTGGGAAGCGAGGGCCCAGATGAGCACAGCCTGGCTGGCTTCCATGGGCCCCAGCCCACCAGCTCCAGTCTCCTTTCTCTCCCCCAAGGAGCTCCGTGGTTGAGCTTCAGAGGCTCTGAGCTGCTATATTCAGAATGTTGTGGGTCTTTGCATTTCCTTGGGGAGAGGAAGGACTTTCACGAGGGTGTCAGAGGGCCTGTGACTTGGAAGGAGCCCGGGTGCATGCTTCTGGGGTGTTTGAAGTTTTGAATATGGATATGGGAGTCACCTTTCTGCTTTTTCTCCTTTCCAGATCTTTAACTGTTCTGCTCCAGACACAGGGAACACGGAGCTTCTGGTGCGATACGGCACCGAGGAGCAGAAGGCCCGCTGGCTGATTCCGCTGCTGGAGGGAAAGGCCCGCTCCTGTTTTGCTATGACTGAGCCCCAGGTACCTTGCTTGGGTCACCCACAGGTACTCCTTCTCATCAGGCCAGACCCTCGCCCGACCCCACCTGCGCTCTGCCATCAGGGACTGCAGGACCAGCTCTAATGAGAATGTGCTGTCGCTCAGGTTGCCTCCTCAGATGCCACCAACATTGAGTCTTCCATCCAAGAGGAGGATGGCTTTTATGTCATAAATGGTCACAAGTGGTGGATCTCAGGTATTTGGCCTGAAATTCATTTTTCAATCATACTTATGTGGGTCTGCATTGATAAGCATGTCTTCTCTGCCTGGCTGTTTTCTGAGAAACTGTGGGAGGGACTAGCTTCATTTCCATTTGATGCAAAGGAGATTCTGTGTCTGTTCTCAGAAAAGGCAGCAAACCCTGGGAGAACCAGAGGTTCTACGTGGGTTACCAGGTGACCCCACATAACAGTTCCCAGGAACCTCTGCTTCACTCCCCTCTCTCTCGGTTCTGCTGTGGGCATCTCCCTTTCGAAAGGCAGGAGGTCACTTCCTTGATGGCTTCTCCGTGCTGTGAGGTCAGGTGTGCCTCAGCAGAAGGGCTGGTCATACTCCTGTTGTTCACCAGGCGTTAACTCTGCAGGGCTCTCCATACGTGCTGAGTCCCCACCCCTCCCCAGAAGGTCCGTGTTATTATCCCCATGTTACAGAGAAGGAAACTAGGATGGAGAAGTGACTAGAGTCACTTGCCTAAGGTACTTGCAAGTAGGGAACTAGCAAGTAGGGAACCCAGAGTTCAAAGCTGGCAGGATTCTGAAGCCTGTGCCCAAAGCCATCATGTTTCCACTGCCTGTGGGAAAAAAGCAGAACAGGCTGCCAGTTATAAAGTAGCAGTTTTCAGCTTCTTGTCTCCAAACTACATTTTCAACTTGACTTGGTGCTTTAAAAAAAACTGCTCTTAGGATGTTGGATTCCTTCCTCACTGGCACAGAAACCAATTGCTCTCACTGCTGGTCAAGGGCCTGCACGTCCTCGTCTGATCATGTGAAGTCTTAAAGGGCCCTCTCTTCACTGGCTTCGGCTTCCCTGGGCCAGGACTGCGTGTGTAAGGAGATCTGATGGCCTCGCGTCGGATGATGGGGTCTCTCTCTTCTCCTGGCAGGCATCCTGGATCCTCGCTGCCAACTCTGCGTGTTTATGGGAAAAACAGACCCACATGCCCCACGCCACCGGCAGCAGTCCATGCTCTTGGTTCCCATGGATACCCCGGGGATAAAAATCATCCGGCCTCTGACGGTATATGGGCTGGAGGACGCACCAGGTTGGCCCCCCAGGAGCAGCTCGCCTCTCTGTGTGGGTCTGGGTCTGGGCCTGGGGAAAAGGCTTTGGGCAGCACTTCCACTGCAGGAAGTAACACCTGTAAGGGTCTGATGACATTTGGAAGGCCATGTGCTCCTGCATTTCAACTCCATCCATGAGTATCAACCATGCAGGCAAATTTCAGACAGGCATTTATCCCTTTATTTTTTTTCTCTTCCATCCTTAGAAGATAAGCCGGACTCTGTGAGGTAAGGAGGCCACAGAGGACAGAGCAGGAGGCAGGAAGTGCCCCCCAGACCTTCTCTTCTAGACCCCAGGGTGGACAGCCGACCTCCAGGCCTGGAAGTCCTCTCACAGGGGCTCCTTCTCTCTGCTGATGGTGTTCACGTTCTGCCTTGGGTGTTTCTGTAGGATCACTACGTTATTAGAGTCACATACCGCCAAGGAGATTCAGCTTAAGTTAGAGTCATGTTTTATAAAAGGAATGCCAAACTATCCATTTGATATTATAAATCAGTGATTTATTTCCCATCTTTAAGAGACTCCTTCCTTCCCTCCCTGTTCAACATGTTCAACCATGTTCCAGTTAGAAGGCTACAAAAGGGCAGGCGATGAGATAAACTCATTGCCAGCAGATGAGATAAACACATCTGAGGAAAACAAGTAGGCAGATGGCTCATGGGTACCCTTCGGGCCTTTCAGGTGGCCACAGCGAAGTCCCGTTTGAGCAGGTGTGTGTGCCCAAGGAGAACATGGTTCTGGGCCCTGGCAGGGGCTTCGAGATTGCCCAGGGCCGACTGGGTCCTGGCAGGATCCATCACTGCATGCGGCTGATCGGGTACTCCGAGAGGGCGCTGGCGCTCATGAAGGCCCGAGTGAGTACTTCCCTTTGCGACTGTTTCTGTACCAGAACGACCCATCTGTTTTCCTATCAAACTTCAAATCCTAACTGTTTTCTGAGAGCAGACCTAGCAGGTGAAGCAAGGTGATATTCTTTACAAGAAGCTGTGTCCCTGTCTTTGCTTTGCATCTGCTACTTTGCTAAAGTTTCAAATTCAGAGCAGAATGGGCCTCACTCTGTTGAGGTGACCAGAAGGAAAAGGCCAGGCTCTGTAGCAGCAGCGGGCAAGGTTCCAAGGTCCACAGGGTCATGGTCTACTGATGACCATTCCTGCTACCAGGTCATCTTTAAAAATCAGATACCAGGGAGAACCTAGGGTTCCAGCGTTCAGCCCTGCGCCATCCTCCTCCCCAAGCACATCCAAAACTTGATTCTTCTTTGACCCCCTCAAAGGTTGCAGGCCCACACAAAAGCTCTTGCTGGCAATGGTAATTCAGATTGGTGATATCAATTTCACAAAGATGAAGCAAACCCTTGAGCCTCCAAAATATCTCACAAAATACTGTCCAAAGAACAGAGATGGTCTGGTGTGCATAGATTACTGAGCAAACCTGAGATTCAACCTTTTTAGTTGAGACTGAGTAGTTTTTTGGTTTTGGGTTTTTTTTGTTTTTTTTTTTTAAAGAAAATGCTCCTTTCTTAAGAGCTCAGGTATAGTCTCCAGTCCCATCCTGCAGAGCAGTTTGACTGTACGTGTCAGAAGTCTTATTAGAAGGTACCATAGTATTGACGTGGCCATTCCACTCATAGGACTTGGTCTCAAGAGAGTAACTAGATTTAATACTAGGAGGTTCACCACAGCCATGACTATAATACATTGGAAACAACCTATAAGGCTGACAACTGGAGCCTGGTCAGATAATCCTGGTTATGGGCATGCAGTGAAATTCCAAAATGATGCTGTAGAAATCTATTTCTTGATATATAGAGAGATGCTCTTAATGAAAAAAAAAAAGCCAGGCTACAAAGCATTATAAAGAGTATGACTCCATATTTTTGTAAAAACTGCATATGTATGTTTATGCATACCAAAAAGTGTCCACCAAATATTAAGTGTGACTAGATGATGGAATACCAGGTGTTTATGTTTTTTCTTTTTTTTGTTTGTCTGAAAATGGATACATTTTCTGCCATGAGTAATATTATTTGTCATTAACTGTTTTTAGTTAAAAAAGAAAAGGGGGGGGTGGGGGATAGGTCCCTTATAAGTTTTTCTGATTGCTTATAACTTTTAAAGACTGTAGAATCCCCACTGCAATAACAGTTGCCCAAGAGGGGGGTCTGGCACCCAGACTTTGCTCCTGAGGGCACCCCAGGACGTGAAGCAGGCCCTGCTGTCAGAGGGCGCCCTCCCCTGCCTGTGTGAGGTGCCCACAGTCACTGCCTAGTTCCCAGAATAGCCCTGGGCCAGAGGCAGCTCAGATCAAGCACTGTCCCTGCCTGGCAGCCGAGCCTGCCCAGAAGGAGCGGAATGGCTGAAGTACAGGGGTTCCTGGAGGTAATTTGTGCAGCCACCACGTTGACTAGCTCCACGGTGCCCACGAACGTTGTCTGCTTCCGGCTCTTCTCCCTGGGAGTTTCCAGTGGCTGGAGAGCTGGCAAAGTGGCACCTGAGCTGCACGGTCCCGCTTCTGCCCCCCTTCCCCTCCAGCCCTCTCCTGTGTGCTTCCACCCACCTCCTCTGCAGGGCACAGCCCCGTGCCTCCCGTCCTGTCTCCTGTGTCCACAGGCGAAGTCCCGTGTGTCCTTCGGGAAGCCCCTGGTAGAGCAGGGCACGGTCCTGGCAGACATTGCCCAGTCCCGAGTGGAGATCGAGCAGGCCCGGCTGCTGGTGCTGAAAGCTGCCCATGTCATGGACGTGGCGGGAAATAAGGTAGGGGGCCGAGGGGCCTCACAGAGGCCGGGTCCTGAGGTCGCAGTGAGGGACACGGGCCCGGGAATCTCTAGATGCTGACTCTTTCCTCCCCACTCAGCAAACCATGGAGAAAGCACTTGGCTCCTTGACATAAATAAGTTTGCTTCAACTCTCCTTGGGACTACTTGGGCAGCTTTTCAAAAATGGAAAAGGTACAATAAAAGAGGACTGAACTTTCTGTCTTACTGACCCAGTGACCTTCTGGGTTCAAGACAGTGGACCTGACAGGGCCCCAGGGCCCCAGCCTGAGCTACGGCCCCACCCGGACTTCCGGGCATCCAGCAAACTAAGAGTAAGCCATGGAGTTAACCAGAGGAGAAGCTTTATTTTCAAGTGTGACTTTATTCTTTAAATGGCTCTTTTTGAGGGCCTCTAACAGCCAGGTACGATGCCATGCTGACCCCTGCCTTCTCCATCTCTCCATGGGGCCTCCACCCCTTAGCCGAGAGGCCTCGGTAGCAGTGGGTTGACCCAGGCTCAAGTTCCCTGTTTCTTGGCACTCTAGTGCCAGGTGTGAGGGCTCTCGGGGGCTTCAATTAAAATCCCAGACTGAGGGCAGATGGTTGCCGCTCAACTCCCCAGAGTCCTGGCTGGCCTTGTTCCACTTACCCTTTGGAAACAGAGCTGGCCGTGACCCTGAATGAGGCACGAGCCACTCACCACTCTGCCCTGTGTGTGTGCTGGTGATGCTGCCCATCAGCTGGGAAGACGTCCTGAGTCTTTCCTTGACCAGACAGCCACCCACAGCGCACAACATCCCGAGTCCCCTCCTAGTCACCCCGCTGTCCCCCCCCACCGTCAGTGCTGGGCAGGGACCACACACCAGGCAAGGCCTGTGGTCCAGCGGGACCTCAGCTCTCTGTTCTGAGCTATTGTTTCTACTCCTCCCTGTGAAACTGATCGTTCTTCCAAGTGTTCAGCCCTCAGGTCTGCCCTCCTAAGCATACCTCCTCTTCCTTGCAGGCCGCAGCTTTGGATATTGCCATGATTAAAATGGTGGCCCCGTCCATGGCCTGCCGAGTGACTAATCGTGCTATTCAGGTGAGCGCAGATGGTGAGTCGCTGATTCGTCTGAATCATTTACAACAGATTCAAAACTCCCTCTCCTTCAGCTGCCCAACCTCCTGTAAACTAAGAGCCGCCCTTTGTCGCACTCACCACATGTGACTTTCCTTTTCCTCCTCAGAACAACCCTATGAGGGGTTCTGTTCCTACCTTCATTTTGAATATGTGGAAACAGAAGCAGAGGAAAGTGAAGTGACTTGTCCAGGGTCACTCAGCTTGAAAGGAGCTGAGCTCAGATTTGGGGAACCTAGGTTCTTCTTTGAGCAGGCCCAGCCTCCTAACCGTGCAGGGATGCCTCCTTCCCAAATCTCAATCCCTGGCCCCAACAGAGGGATTTCCTGATGGCAGAAGTCACCTAGCAGAGCAGACCTGGGAGTCTGGCATCCCTGGGATGGCAAGTGCGGCCCCACCTGAAGTCTTCCAGAACATCGTTATCACACAGGTGTCAGGGGACAAGCTTGGGAAGGCAGCTGTTATGAGCCGTTCTGAGATCTTAGGAGCAGGCACTTGTTCCTGGGGCGCTCAGAGACGAGGGCTCACCCAGGGCTTCCTCCCCTCCCGCCCTGTGTCTGCCAGGCCTTCGGAGCAGCAGGGCTAAGCAGCGACTACCCGCTGGCTCAGTTCTTCACCAGGGCTCGAGCCCTGCGCTTTGCCGACGGCCCTGATGAGGTGCACAGAGCGGCAGTGGCCAAGATGGAGCTGAAGCGCTGCAGTTAGACCTGCAGGACTGCAGGAGCCAGATCGTCCCTGTCAGGCCTGTAGTGCCCAAAACTTTAAATGATGTGCTTTGAAAGACCTGGTATGTGTGATTCTTGCACCCTGCCCGGCAGCTCTGTCCTTCCATCCTTATTGTGAACTCAGCCTCGGTGGGTGCCCACAGAAGACACTTCTGTGAGAAGCCTGGAGTTGCCTGTTTCAGACAAGGACGAAGGGGATTAGCTGAGAGCTGAGTGGGTTCCAGGACAGAGGGTGGAGAGCTGGTCTTCAGTCCAGGCGCCCAGCTGGGCAGCCAGGCCCCCTTCTCTCTGGCTGTGGCGCGTAAAGGCTGTGGGACTCTGCACGAATGTTAGGAGTCCTGCTGGGGTGGGGTGCCTGTGCTTGCTCCCAATATGGGGCCTCCTGCTCCGCGCCTCCCCACCCCCGCTCCCAGCTGATGGCTGCAGCCTACAGACCCAGGGCGGGAGTGCTCCTGGGAGAATGGAATGAAACCCCAATCATGAAGCCACTGCCATCTGATTTTCTTCCTTTGAATGTCCAAAACACAGAACACTGAGGTGTTATTTTGGAAAGGGACTTTGGAAACATGAAAGAACAAGAAAATATACCTCAGAGACATCACGAATGTTCTATATCATACAAAGAGAATGGAGAATGAAGGCTCACACCTCAGCTCCCCTGTCTCAGTACGTCAGGTGCCTCCTCATACTTGAGTTTACATAAGATCCTGCCCAGTGCATCGGCCCACCCAAATGCGTGGGGGGCACAGACACGGTGACCCCAGTTGGTCCCGAATCAGCCGCCTCACAGCCGCTCATGTAAAGATCAGCAAAGGACCACAGCTTTCTGGTGTGTGAGGCCCACTCCTCCCTCTGCTCTATAGTCAGAATGTTTGCGGGGAGGGGAGGTGGTGGGCAACATGCTATTACAATGCAGAGGGCAGTACTCTCCCTACAGAGAAAGGTGGACATACTCACTCACTTGAGGTCTGAGTTCTTCAAGGAATGGGTGTCCCATGAGCACAGGTGGCAGTCAGAGATAAGCCACTGGCTGTTAGGACCTGGACTGCTAATCTCATGATCTGGGATGATGTGGCCATCAGCTGCCCATTTCAGGTCAGACCAGATGGGCAGGGACCCTCATCCCAGCATCTGCTGCATTGCAGACTTGACCCCCTTGAGGGAACTGCTTTAACGGAGAGAGTGCCCATCTGCTGCAGTCAGGGCCACACACCTTCAGGGTACTGGGGAGTCATGGGGGGCTTGTGAAAGGGCTCCCCAGGTATTCTTGCCCCAGTGGTCTGGGGAGGCAGGCCCTCTACTGCTTGTTGCTCACGAAAAGGTAAAGTTAAACTCAGACCCCCAGTGAATTGCTGTCACACCAGCCACACTGACAAACATCCTTTGGCAAACTCGGGCAGGGTTCTAGCATCCTGACTTCTTGCTTCAAGCCTTAGGAAGGAGGAGGTTTGAGAAAGGAAGTGCTTGGCTGGTGGCCCGCTGTATCACGTGGCCCTCAGCTTGTTAACCTTGCTTGTTAAGTAGTGCAGCTGCAGGGATGAAAATAGAAGCCATGCAGTGGAGCAACCTCACGTCTCCCTCAGATACTGTGCTGCAAAGTGGGGAGGCCCTGGGGCGGCAGAGTGGACACTGCCTGAAGGATGCGAGTCACAGAGATGTGGCCTCCAGCAGCCCCTCATCCAGGGTCTCCCATTCGGTGAAATAATTCCACTCCCCACTGTCAACTGCACCCGAATTCTGGGCCAGGCACTGGTCTCGGCCTTGGGGAATGTGCAAAAAAACAGGTCAAGTTGCCATTATCAAGGGGCCCACATCTCAAGTGGGGGATGGTGGTGAGTGTCTGAGACCATGGTGAGTGACGTGGGTGCTGTGCTGGGTGACTGATGAGTGACGTGGGTGCTGTGCTGGGTGACTGATGAGTGACGTGGGTGCTGTGATGGGTGACTGATGAGGGACGAGGGTGCTGTGCTGGGTGATTGATGAGGGATGAGGGTACTGTGCTGGGTGATTGATGAGTGACGTGGGTGCTGTGCTGGGTGACTGATGAGTGACGAGGGTGCTGTGCTGGGTGACTGATGAGGGATGAGGGTACTGTGCTGGGTGATTGATGAGTGACGAGGGTGCTGTGCTGGGTGACTGATGAGGGACGAGGGTACTGTGCTGGGTGACTGATGAGTGACGTGGGTGCTGTGCTGGGTGATTGATGAGTGACGAGGGTGCTGTGCTGGGTGATTGATGAGTGACGAGGGTGCTGTGGTGAGTGCTGTGGTGGGTGATGTGATAGGCACTGCTGGGGGTGCGGAGCTGGGGGCTCAGGAGGGAGGACTTGTTCCAGAAGAGGCATTTGAGCCAGACGTGCACAACGAGAATGGGCAAGGGTGCTTCAGAAGAAGGAGCAGCAGATGCAGAGGCCCTGGGGGGCAGCCCAGTGTGTCTGGGTGCAGAGCAGAGAGAGTAGTAGGTGGTGGGTCATATTAGGCCTCAGGGGCCTTGGTGAGGAGTTTGGTGTTGATTCTAAATGTGACAAAACGGTGAGTTTAGGTAGCAGCGCGACATGCTTTGAGTTTCTGAAAGCTCCTTCTGCTCTCCAGAGTTCACCAGGATGAAGAAGGAATAAAGGAAGACTAGAGCGGGTTCAAAGTTCCCTAATGCTGCAGAGGGCTCCAAAAGAACCACCCGCAAAATTAAAATTAAAGAAAAAAAAGAGAAGAAAAGGCAGGGGATGAGGGGCAGGGCCTTAACAAGATATGAGCAAAAAATCCAAAGGATAAAAGGAAGTCTAACCTGGTCCTTATCTGGCTTTTTCCCCACCTTCAGCAGACAGTTGGCATTTCTGGTGGGCCGGCGCGGTAACTAGTGTGGTGACGCCTAGCACTGTGCTCCTCTGGAGTGGGGTCAGCGTGTGGTTATAAGTGCACGCTGGGCATGGACAGGCTTGGCATGGTGATGAGTATGCCTGACCAGTTTTATCTGTGGCACACTTAACGTCTTGCCACCAGCCCCATGTGGCTGGGCCTACCTTCCTTCAGCCTGCCTTGGGAATGGGAACAAAATGTCCTCATAACATACTAGTGATTGTTTTTTCTCACAGTAATTTGCTATCCCAAAGCAATTGAACACACATTCCTCTGCTCGTCTCTTGACATCAGGGGCTAGATTCCCGTAGGGCTGAGCCCTCCCCAGCGGTCCTGTGACAGTCCCCAGGCCTCAGGGCTCCAGCCCTCCCTTCCCATTCTCCCCCACCTCATGCTCCCTGTAGCAACTTGTGGTCTTATCATCCACAGCTGCCTGTGCTCCTCCAAGCCCTGATTTCAGATATTGTTAGGTCATTCCAGAATAATCCTAGAGAGGCTGTAAGTAAGAGACTGGATTCCAGGTAATTCGCCTGGGTGGGGCGCCTTCAGGACATCATTGGGGGTGATGTTGAAAGAACAGGCTCCAGCGTTCTCCACCAGCAATCCCCTCCTAGAGTCCCCAGTGGTCATCTAAGAGATGGCTCCTGTCTGTCACCACCCGGGACTTTAGAGTTCCCCAGGGATGCCTTGGGGATGCCAGGGCTGTGCTGCAGCTCACCTCTTTGCAGTCACAGGGGAACTGGGCACAAGTCCAGGGCTGAAGCACTGGTTGAGCATCTCTGGGACATCTGGATCAGTATTTATACTGCCCTCCATGGTGCCCTGCAGCAACAGCCCTCTCCCCTCCATCGACCTCACTAATGTGTGTAAGCGTCAGAGCAGAAGGACGGAGGAAAGACAGAGGTTTGGACCCGGGGTCCAAACCTGTGATCACCTATTGGACAAGTACTCTGGGAGCAGAGTTCTTTTAATCAAGTTGACTGAATGGAGAAATGATTTCAGGGAATTCTCCATCTTATCAGCATTAGATAGATAACCTAGTGGTAAAGAGGTGTCACAGATAAACACAGACAGACACTAAAGTGTTAAGGACAAGTATTAATCAGTAATATGCTATTGCAGTAGGAAAGAGGGCCCAGCATGAACTGACCTCAACTTCCATTTGTACAGAGGGCATTTTAAAGGGAGAATGAGAGAGCAGGGAGGGGCAATGGTGGGGTTTACACATGGAAATTCCTGCTAAATGTACAAAAAGCAGGAAGGTGGAGGGCTCGGTCCACATGAAACTTATCTGGGTTTGCTAACTTAAGGCGCTTAAGGAAGTTAGGCTCCTAGCCTCCCCCAGAGACCCTAAATCATTCGTGCTGAGAGTCTGCAGTTTTTATAGGCTGAGGTTGAGGCCCAGTCAGGAAGAGAGCTTAGAGAAGCCCAGTAAGAGTCTAGTCAAGGAGAGGCTCTTTGTCAGCTACACTTCTGGGTTCAAATGACCCTGGGTTTCAACCTGCCTCTGTGACAGACGAGCTGGGTGACGACAGGGAAGCGATTTTTCATCATGTAGGGTTAGTTTTCTCATTTGGAAAATGGAGAGAACAGCATTGCCTCCGAGGATTGTTTGAAGATTAAATGAGCTGACCCACGAAGATTAAATATGAAGCCTGCAGTACATGCCAGTGTTTCACGTGGCTGGAGTCCGGAGGGGGCTAAAGAGGAGGCTGTGTTCCAGTTGGGATACAGTCCTGCGGGGGCCCCACCAGGGCCTGGCACAGCTGAGGCTACAGCCTCTCACAGGCTGACGTGCAGAGGAACGAACCCGGGGATCTGGTTACACTGCCAAGCGTGACTCAGCAGGTCTGCCTTCCTGACGCGCTCACCGTTAAAGCTGCTGGTTTGGGGACCCCATCTGGAGAAGTGAGGGCGAGAAGAATGGCTAGGCTCCCCTCACTTCGTCACCTGGATGGAGTAATAGCTCCTAGATATTTAGTACCTACCAGGTGCCAAGAACTGCACATGTATTATTTTGAACCCTTAAAACAACTGGCAGATACTTTTTCTAGCCATTTTAAGAGGTGAGGAGACGGAGGTTCAAAGAGCTTTCATGACTTGCCTAAGATCACACAGCTAGTCAGTGAATTCAAACCTAAACTATGAGACTGTAGAGCTCTTTCCACTCGGAAGCATGGATTTTTACCATCTCTGAGGGGCTTCCTGAGAGGTGCTGGCTGCCTCACCTGGAAAAGGAGGAAGAAGAAAAAGAAGCCCCAGCTAGCCAAGGAGAGCATGTCCTGCCATGAAGAAAGTATGTGAGCGTGTTTCCAAAGCCGGGGAATCTCGGGGGTACCTACTCACTGCCTTAGGGGGCCAGGCTGCAGGTGGGGCGTGGTGAGCCTGTCACGAGTTTCTTTGCATGTGCAAATAAGGAGGGCAGCCCTTGCTGGACCGCATTTTTTCCTCCTGCTTCTGAGAAAGAATGTCTTTCCGTTTAAATGTTGCTTTGAACTACCCCCCCACCCCACCCCCACACACTGTTTGCAAAAAACAAACCAAAAAACACCTTCCATTTGATAGTGTCAGTGTCCCAGCACTGGGACTAAACAACCAAATATTTAAAATCTCACGGTTCGGGGACCCTAAAGGACACCTCAGTCACCACTGTTTTTAGAGAGCAGGTGGAACTAGATTTTTTTCGACCTGAAGACACACTGTTGGGCCCTACCAATGAAATGTTTTGGAATATTTCAAGGCTAAGACTTTGTATAACTTCTTAGAGGAAGTGAATAACTATTTCTTACCCAATTCGGTGCTTCTCCCAATGATCTCAGCACAGTGGGAGGACAACGTTTATTCATGTCGAAGTGTTCACATCTCTTACCTCTGCATCCTGAAAAGACATTACATTTTGCTTGCTTAGTTCCTCTCCCAGCTTCATTCTTCTTCCCTCTAAGGATACTTTGCTTTTGTCAGTTCCATTCCTGGCACTGAGTCCACAGACAAGGGGCAATGGAGAATAAGAAAGTTGGATCTAGAGAAAAAGAGATTAAACAACAACAATAAAAAATCAGAACAAAGACTTACATAAGAACAAGAAAACAGATTGAAAGAAACGTGGAAGAGCGAGCCAACACAGATTGTCAGGGAGAAATCTAGGCTGAGAGTTAAATTGTGCTTAATGCCTTGGGCAGACTGAGCCACGTGGAGCCACAAATATATTAGGATTTCAGCACATGCAGTTAATCTTGGGCTGCAGTGTTTGGTTGACCTTGAACTGAAAATTGTGTGAAAGCAGCTAAAGGAAGCTGGTGTGATTATAGAAGACTTCCCCAGAAGATGGGATTTGGGCTGAATCTTGGTAGGTAAGATTTCCTTAAGCAGAGTCAGTAGGATGGGCATGGAGAAGAGGGGCCCCCAAAACTAGGGGACCAGGGGTGAGAAAGCTGCTGGTGGGGTATGGTGAGCACCACAGATGAACAAACCAGAATAAATGAACCTGTGAACCAACACGTGTGCTAAACGGATACACACAACTGTGCACACAAGTGGGGACCCAAGCACGTTGCCACACAAGCCTGTGATATGACTTGAGTGAACGTAAGGGTCCTGCCTAAGATCACACGGCTGGTTAGCACTTGATTCCCATTTTCAGTTTATTTCCATTTTAATACTATTTTTCTTCTTTTAGACAAAATCAAATAGCCACATATTAGATGATTTTCAGGGATGCTAAAAACTCATGCCCTGGAATGAGGAAAGTCTGATGTCACTAACAATGTTTATTACTCATGGAAGGGAATGCCTGCCTTTTCTTTTTTTTTAAAATAAATTTATTTATTTATTTTTGGCTGTGTCGGGTCTTCATTGCTGTGCGCGGGTTTTCTCTGGTTGCTGCGAGTGGGGGCTACTCTTGATTGCAGTGTACGGGCTTCTCATTGTGGTGGCTTCTGTTGTTGCGGAGCACAGGCTCTAGGCATATGGGCTTCATTAGTTGTGGCACGTGTGCTCAGTAGTTGTGGCTCGCCGGCTCTAGAGCGCAGGCTCAGTAGTAGTGGTGCACGGGCTTAGTTGCTCCGTGGCATGTGGGATCTTCCCGGACCAGGGCTCGAACCCATGTCCACTACATTGGCAGGCAGGTTCTTAACCACTGCGCCGCCAGGGAAGCCCCGGGGAATGCCTGCTTATGTGGGATATGTGAAAAGCTGCTCTTAGGGGCCATGTCTAATTTTGTTTCATTTGAACTAACTTTAAAGTCAGAGCACAATAACAGTTTTATTATCATCTTTTAAATGATTGTCCCAAACATAATCCCTCAGCATCAAAGACCAGCAACTCTGGCAGCACAGGCTTTTAATTCAAAAAGAAAAAAGGACAAATGTTAATCCGTTTTTGTTTCTGGAGGAGGGCCATTATTCGGTGCCAGATCCCTACTAATAGTTAAATAAAAAAATATTTCCGAAGAAGTCAGAGAGAATAGATTTTTAAACTTTTATTTTTAAATGTCCTATGAGGACTCATATAATAAAATAGGCCCCAGATATTGCCAATATACTGTATTCACAGTCAGAGCTTTTGATTCACTTAGTCTTTTTTTTTTTCCTTTTTTTTTTAAACCCAAATGACACGATCCTCTGTGTACACTTGATGGCCTGGCACTTTGCACTAACTCCAACATGGATGGAACACTTGCTTTGTATGCTTTTAATTGAGGATACAGAGGTAAATAAAACTCTTGTGGGAGAACTGTCTTCCAATCTCAAGCTCTGAAAAGAGCAGTCTTTCTTCTCTACCAGTTACAGCACTGTGTAACCTCAGGCAAAACTGCGAGACTCTTTGTGCCTTAGTTTCCTCACTTGTAAAATGAGGATAAAGTGGTAGCTACCCCCAAAAGGCCGTTGTGAGGATGAAATAAATTAATCTATGTAAAGTGCTGAGAAGAGCATCTGGTAAGTACTGTATGTGTGAGCTGTCTGTTGCTATTGTTGTCTCTGTCACTATTAATGCTCTAATAGCCTCAAAGATCAACTGGATTGAAGATCGGATGTTCAAGTCATTGGCATGGAAAGTCTAGAGATTAAATGTAAAAGAGGGCAGATCTTAAAGAGCCTCAGAAAATTTGGCATAGAGATTGACTGGAGAGAATGACAGCCCTCACTGAGGCCGAGGTGCAGAGAATCTAGGCACTCTCTTTTATCCGTGGATGTGGTGTGGTGATCATAGAGAAACCTTGGAAGGTCTAAGGGGTAAAAAGGGGAGTGGACATGGAATTAGAGCCAAGCTAAAAGAATTACTATCCAGCTAAGCTGAGGAACTGCATTGTCTGCAAGAACATGTCTGTCTTGGAACAGGCTTCCCTGTTCCCTCAGGGTTGAAAATACCATGAACACTGCAGACTTCCCAGAAAATGTTTGTGCTTTCAAAAGATTACACGGAGATACTTGGAAAAGAAAACTGAGAACCTTTTCATAACAAAGAGGAAGGCTAAGGGGGAAATGACATTCTACTTAACAAATTTTAATTTAGGTCAGTGATGGGAATGGGCTGGGGTAAGTAAACACTTAGGAGTCCTTCACAGGAAGACAAATGGTGTCCTAGGGACACACTCAGGATTCCCTCAGAAAATAATTGTCATGTCTAATCCTAACAAAGAAAGAAAATTATAGTATTTTTAATGCTTTTAATTTCTCTTGGTCATATAGTTCACCAGGGGACTCATCTAGACCTTAAAAGAAGGTTAGAAAGTTCAGATGTTCCTGTTTGGAGCTGAAGAAGGGTTAAGGAAAAATTGCTTTCCAAACTGGTGGTCACTTTCTTCTTCCCACCACCTTAAAAACAAACTATTATGCCTTTTTCTTTTTTCCCTGAACATGACTCTATGATTTTGCTTATGGTGTGCTCCTTTTTTGGAATATCTTTCCCTGAAAATTTTTACCTGATAAATTCTTAACCTTAACAGCCCAGTTCAGAGGTGACCACTATACTGTTTTTACAATCTCCTAGGGTAAAATGACTACATTATTTGCAGTCCTGTAGTAATACTCTATTTTGAGTATCATATACTCTATTTTGTTTGTTTACCACATAGTCTGTTCTGTTTGTTTACATGTCTGTTTTCTCTTGTACACTGTGAAGGTCCTAAGGACAGGAATCATTTGCCTAAAAATGTACACAGCACATAGTAGGTGCATAAATGTAAACATTTGTATGAGATAAAATCTGAGCACCTTAAGTGAGTACTGATTCTCAAGCTAAGATTGTAGAAAATAGAAGAGGGATTAAGTTTAACTCCAGGAGTGTCCCTTTAGCAAATTTCCAGCAGGATCATCAGGTAATTAATAAGATAATTCCCTTTGATTTAAACAGCCCATCACTAGGAAAGGGCACTGTTTTCTCCTATAGGTCATCACCGTGACTCAGGTGGATTTACTTATGCTTTCATGTAAATTACCCATGACTGATCTTCGGATTTGCTGCTTGGTGCTTCTACCTATACCTTCACTCTGCTTTGGCGTGTGGAATATTTTAATACTCAGAACCCACAACTTCTTCCCCTGTGCCTTCTATAAACCTCACAAAAGTCCCTTCTTTTATAAGGTCATTACTGTTTGACAGGAAATAGATTTGAATGAAATCCTTTCTGGAGCTTGTCATTAAGTAGGCACCCCCAAAAGTATATGTGGGAGTAGGCTTTAAATTCAGATTTATTTTATCGTGGAAGAGAAGCTCATGTTTTGTTAGTATGGGTCAAATGCAACAAACCAAATCTGAGGAAAAGGAAGATAATGAATATTTATTAAGCACTTTCCATGTCCAAGCACTGCTGTAGGTAACATACGTTATTTCATTTTATCTTAACAATGCTATGGGATATGTCCTGTTAACCCGTTTTATAGATGAAGAAAGTGAAGCTAAATGAGATTAAATCACATGGTTGAGGTCACTTAATTAGTAAATGATGCAGCTAGTATTCAAATGCAGATCTGATCCAAATCCAGTGAAAATGCCACTCTACAACCACACCCACGGGAAAAGACTCCTCCCACCTACCTCTGGTAAGGTTTACCAGCAACAACCAGACCTCCAGTGGGCACTTCTTCCTGAATGCTTTCAGACCGCTTTTGTAATTTATCTCCAGCCCTGACCTCTTCCCTGACTTCAGGCTCCTCTATCTAACTGCCTACTCAACACATCCAGTTGGATAGCTGCTGTGCATCTCAAACTCAACGCGTATGAAAACCAAACTTCTGATTCTGGGCCTCCACCCAAACATGCTTCTCCTGCATCTTTCCTTTTTCAGGAGATGGCAAGTCCATTCTTAGGAATTTTAGGCCCACACAAAGGAATTATCACAGACTCCTTCTTTTCCCTCTTCTACCCACATCCAATCCATCTACAAATCCCGTGGGCTGTACCTTTGAAGTTTACCTCAGAGGGTTGTTATGAGCAGGAATGAGTTGATGTTTATAAAGTTGTTAGAACAGTGTCTGGCATATATAATAAGCACTATGAGTATTTATTGAGCAAAAGAAACATCCAGCATCCTACTGCTACTCTCTGTCCCCACTCTCCCACCCTAGGTCCGGCCAGCATCATCGATCACCTAGACTACTGACTGCAGTAAGTCACCACCTAAGTGGTCTCCCTGCTTCCAGCCTTGTCCTCCTAGAGCCTACTCTCCAAGCAGCAGAGCAATCCTTTAAAAACCCAAGACATACCGTGTCACTGCTCTAAACCATCCAGAAGTTTTCCACCTTACTCAGAATAAAATATAACAAAGTCCTTATCACGGCTTATAGCCTTGATAGCTAATGTACAAGATTCCTGCCCCCACCTGCCCTCACCTCTGATCTGCTCTTTTATCCACTGTGTTCCCTCTGTTCCACTCATCCTGGCCTTCCTGCTGTCCTCAGCCCTGTCGAGCACACTCTTCATCACCATCCACGCATTTGCTATCCCGCTGCCTGGAACACTCTTCCCTTAGATATTCACAAGGCCTGTTCCCTCACTCACTCAGGTCTCTTCCCAAATGTCATCTCATCAGAGAGGCCTCCTTTGTTCACCCGACCCCTACATGTGTCAATCTCTAGTACCTCCCTGTTTAATTTTAATCTAGAGCACTTATCACACTTGACACTTAGCTCTTTGTTAATTGAGTTATTGCTTCTCTCTCTGCCCCTGATGTCAGTTCTAAAAGGGCAGGGCCTTTGTTTCGTTTGTCACTATAAGCCCAGTACTCAGAACTATGCCAGGCACACAGTAGACAACTTTGTTGAATACAGGGGAAACATGTATATATTCACTCATTTTCAACTTACGGTTGTCTGTAACATATTCCTAAAATGTCACAGAGAATGAAACAAATTCTATAAAATCCCCCGTATTACAGAATGAGTTCAGTTTTCAGCAGGAAAATTTTTATTTTTAAATATTAAGAATTTTATTTTTAAATCTTTCATTTGAGTAAAACTGACAAAAGATGAGTCAAGCCAATTTTACCTTTGTACCTAATTACTTATCAGTAGTCACAAAACTCTATCCATAGTCACAAAAATATCTATAAATGAGATATAAAGACTTTTTCCCCTCTCAAATTTACCTTATTGGTTATCTCCAAGACTTTTTTTCTCAAAAAATGTCTCCCACTAAATGTTCAAACACAGAGACGTGGAAGAGCAGGGTTTCGATTTTGGAGACAGCAGCTAAGTGATCAGGTAACCTCCCATGGGGCATTCTACCAGTAAATTTGGGCACTTGTTGATGAAAATACTTCTCACATCTTGCCTCACTAAGATTATATATCATCTGATAGTTGCCATGGAAATAGCAGTAATGCTAACAAGGATTAGCCCCATAGGGTTTTACCACTGGGTACAGAATTATTTTCTGTGAAGTCACTGGGGAAGCAATACAGATTCTATGTGGGGAGAAAAAGCTGGTGAGACTTAAGTAGTGGATCCCAAACTCTTCCTCCAAATCAGAGGCGATCCATTCTTTACCCTGATAATACCTACAGCTTCATCATCTAAGTTCTGAGCCTCTTTAAACCCTACATCCTCCACAGAGCCTTTCCTAATAAACCCTAGCTCTCAGTTCCTGCTTCTGTCTCTCAATTCATATTTTTAAAATGGCCTTCATATCATAATTTAATTATCTAATGATAGTGTCTTGCATGGATGCAAACTGAATGAACAGTCCTTGAGTGCCTACCCTGCACCAGGCACCAGTGCTAAGTGCTGTCACGTGAATTATTCCCTGAAGTCCTCATAATGATACCTGTTAGGCAGGTATTACGAACCCACTATTTAGATGAGGAAACTGAACGTTGGAGAGGTTAAGTTACTCTCCCAGTACAATAAGTTAAATGTTTCCTCAAAGCAATCACAGGTGTTTGACTGTAGGCTCCTCGAGGAAAGGGTGGCTCGCCTTCTGCCACTTCTCCAGGATTCAGAAAGGGCTTGGCTCACAACAGGCAATCAGTTGACAAAAACATGACTTAAAGAAAACCAACAGTGAAAAAAATAAAAAGAACTGGGCTTCCCTGGTGGTGCAGTGGTTGGGAGTCCGCCTGCTGATGCGGGGGACACGGGTTCGTGCCCCGGTCCGGGGGGATCCCACGTGCCACGGAGCGGCTGGGCCCGTGAGCCATGGCCGCTGAGCCTGCGCGTCCGGAGCCTGTGCTCCGCAATGGGAGAGGCCACAGCAGTGAGAGGCCCACGTACTGCAAAAAAAAAATAAAAAAATAAAAAATAAAAAGAACTATACTTGATATAAGCAGACAGGGAGGCAGAGCCTGCTGGGTTTTTTGTTTGTTCGTTTTGTTTTTGTTTAAGAAATCAAATGTACTGAAAGACATAAGAGTGGCCATTTACTATTTTGGAAAAAATTAATTAAATCTTATGTAAAGCTTTAACTATGAACATACTGTTTGGTCATGATCAGTTGTGAGATATGCTGGCAGTCATGTTATTACTAATAAAGTAATGAAGTATTAATAAATATTTCACTTCTTCAAACAATTTCAATGTAACAAACTCAAAACGTTCACTCCCTATATTTTCTTGACGAGAAGAGAAAAGGTATTGTATTATAGTTAGAGCTAGCCCTCTGGGCAAACTAAACATGTATCTCGATGAAAAAAAAGATTAACTACCAAAAAATATTGGGACAGGGATAACCTGTCACCGGACTCCATTCCTAACTGGGTGAACATAAGCAATTTGTGTAAGCAATCTGGCCTCTGTCTCCTCAAGCTTCAAACACATGGGACAAACTAACTCTACCCACGGCCAGACCACCCTTCAGGGGCAATTAGATGTTACTTTGTGTTCTGAGTTGGTGTCTGTTCTATTTTCTTGTTTCTCCAAGGATGGTGAGGGAGCAAGAGGCACTTACTGCTTCTGGAAACTGTCTAGTGTGTTGGCTTCGTGAAAATAAAACCCATAAATTTTGAAGCTGACTCAGTTGCCTCCTTCTGAGAAAAATGAAAGGTCAAGGGATGAGTCTCTTAAAAAATTCAGATTAAAAAAATAGAAATTTATTATGTAAGCCTGGCAGCGAAAAATGTCTTCATGATTTTAAACAAAGTAAGTTGTTTCCAAGTGAATGTCCACTTCTCAGGAAGAGTTAAGAGATTAAAAACATATCTCACCTTCTCAGCCATTAAATACATAATAAAAACCCATTTCCTGCTTCTCCAGTGTGTTGGAAAATTGATTAATGTCTGCCAAGGATTTCAGGTATACAGTGTTATCTCACTGCTAAGCGCTATTCTATTTAAACTTGTTTCTGCTTCCTTTCTGTCAACCCCCATGTCTATCTGGGATGCAATGATGGAGGTTATTAATTAACTGCAGTCTTATAAGCCTGAAAGTTCTCGGGAGCAGGGAAGCTTAAAAAGATAGAAATGAAAATTCGGGCACATCCAGACAGAGCCTAATTTAAATGTTAGAATAATTATTCCAAATCAAAAAGAATCCAAATAACCTGTCACCTCAGAGCTCCTAGGTGGAAAAGAAGGTGCTGTGTAAGTCAAAATGATCATTCATTAATACACCTAACATACTAAGGAAGAGCAAAAAGGCAAAAAGGCAACAATTCCAAATAATGTGCTAATCCAGTACTGTTTCAACACACAGTTACTGAACATCCACCACAGGCAAGGCAAGATCTTAGGCATTGATTAGGATGCAGCCCTGCATTCAAGGAAGGACATGAAACAGGTAAATGAACAAACAGATTTCACATTTGCTAAAGTGAAAACAACAACATAGAAGCACATATTTTAAAACATTCAGTTGACAGAATTTAAGTTCTGGAAAGTGAATCTTTAAATAAAGCATACTGAATCAATGTCTTTATTTATTAATTTGATCATGTTTAATTGATATTTCTATACAAGGAGATTCAACATTTCTAAGCTTTCCAGCCAATCAGCCATAATCACTCTATAAACCCACATGAATAGGTATTAGGCAGCATGAAAGAAATACATTTCCAGATGAACTTTAGAAAAAAACAAGGAAATTGCTTACTGATTCTATCGTTTGTTCCCACACTGAACAACGTGTAGCTAGTTTACACTGTAGAAAAATTAAACTAGAATAAAGGCTATGCTGCTGATTATGGAGTAAATTCATAGAAGTCCTGAATCATCTTCCATGCTTAGACCTTCTGATCCATTAATTTTACTGCTAGGAATCTATCTTTAGGAATAATCATCAGAGAAGCTGTCAAAGCTTTATGTACCTAGCAATTCCCTATGTGTATATCCTACAGAAATGTGTGTTCAGGTCTATCAGAATAGATGTCCAAGATTGTTTATAACAGCATGATTTGTTAATAGCTAAAACCTATAAACAACCATTACCAGAAAAATAGGTAAGTTATATATTCACACAATGGAATACAATACACCAAAGCAAATGAATTACCTAAGCTACAAATATCAACATGGATGAACTATAAAAACAAAATATTAAGCAAAAGAAGTGAGACAAAATAATTCACACTGTATGATTCCATTGATGCAAAATTCCAAAACAGGCCAAAAAACAGTATTATTTACAGATACATACTTAGCAAGTAAAACTCACTAGAAAGCAAAAGAAAGGAATGATTACCATAAAAGTCTGGATAGTGGTTCCTCTGGAAGAAGGCAGTTGTACTGTCACTATTTGCAGATGACATGATATTATATACAGAAAACCCTAAAGACTCCACCAAAAAACTATTAGAATAAACTAGTTCTGTAAAATTGAAGGATATAAAATCAATAAACAAAAATTTGTTGCATTTCTATACACTAATAATGAATTATCAGAAAGAGAAATTTAACAAACAATCCCATTTACAATTACATAAAAAAGACTAAAATAGCTAGGAGTAAATTTAACCAAGGAGGTGGAAACCTGTACATTGAAAACTATAAGACATTAATGAAAGAAACTGAAGAAGACACAAACAGAAAGATATTTCATAATTGTGGATTGGAAGAATTATACTGTTTAAATGTCCATACTACTCAAAGCAATCTACAGATTCAATGAAATCCCTATCAAATTACCAATGGCATTTTTTACAGAACTAGAACAAAAAAATCTTAAAAATTTGTATGGAAACACAAAAGACCCCGAATAGTAAAGCAGTCTTGAGGGAAAAAAATGGAGCTGGAGGAATCAGACTCCCTGACTTCAGACTATACTACAAAGCTACAGTAATCAAGACAATATGGTACTGGCACAAAAACAGAAACACAGATCAATGGAACAAGATAGAAAGCCCAGAGGTAAACCCACGCACCTATGGTCAACTAATCTATGACAAAGGAGGCAAGGACATACAATGGAGAAAAGACGGTTTCTTCAATAAATGGTGCTGGGAAAACTGGACAGCTACATGTGAAAGAATGAAATTAGAACACTCCCTAACACCATACACAAAAATAAACTCAAAATGGATTCAACACCTAAATGTAAGACTGGACACTACAAAACTCTTAGAAGAAAACATAAGAAGAACAGTTTTTGACATAAATCACAGCAAGATCTTTTTTGATCCACCTCCTAGAGTAATGGAAATAAAACCAAAAATAAACAAATGGGACCTAATGAAACTTCAAAGCTTTTACACAGCAAAGGAAACCATAAACAAGACAAAAAGACAACCCTCAGAATAGGAGAAAATATTTGCAAATGACTCAACGGACAAAGGATTAATCTCCAAAATATATAAACAGCTCATGCAGCTCGATATTAAAAAAACAAACAACCCAATCCAAAAATGGGCAGAAGACCTAAATAGACATTTCTCCAAAGAAGACATACAGATGGCCAAGAAGCACATGAAAAGCTGCTCAACATGGCTAATTATTAGAGAAATGCAAATCAAAACTACAGTGAGGTATCACCTCACACCAGTTAGAATGGGCTTCATCAGAAAATCTACAAACAAGAAATGCTGGAGAGGGTGTGGAGAAAAGGGAACCCTCTTGCACTGTTGGTGGCAATGTAAACTGATACAGCCATTATGGAGAACAGTTGGAGGTTCCTTAAAAAACTAAAAATAGAATTACCATATGATCCAGCAATCCCACTACTGGGCATATACCCTGAGAAAACCACAATTCAAAAATATACATGCACCCCAATATTCATTGCAGCACTATTTACAATAGCCAGGTCACGGAAGCAACCTAAATGCCCATCGACAGATGAATGGATAAAGAAGATGTGGTACATATATACAATGGAATATTACTCAGCCATAAAAAGGAACGAAATTGGGTCATTTGTTGAGATGTGGATGGATCTAGAGACTGTCATACAGAGTGAAGTACGTCAGAAAGAGAAAAATAAATATCGTGTATTAAAGCATATATGTGGAACCTAGAAAAATGGTACAGATGAACCGGTTTGCAGGGCAGAAATTGAGACACAGATGTAGAGAACAAACGTATGGACACCAAGGGGGGAAAGCTGTGGGAGGCTGCGGGTGGTGGTGTGATGAATTGGGTAATTGGGATTGACATGTATAGACTGATGTGTATAAAACTGATGACTAATAAGAACCTGCTGGATAAAAAAATAAAGAAGAAAGACTTAAGATTCTCAGATCTGTGGGTTTATACTTTCCAGCAAGTTTGGATAATTTTCAGCCATTACTTCTTCAAATATTTTTTTCCATACTCCCCTCTCTTTTGGGAATCCAATTGCACATGTATTAGGCCACTGGAAGTTGTCCTACAGCTAACTGATGCTCTTTTTGTGTTTCAATGTGGATAATTTCTACTACTGTTTTCAAATTCCCTAATCTTTTCCCCTGCGATGTCTAATCAGCAATTAATCCTGCCAGTGTATTTTTCATCTCAGACATTGTAGTTTTCATTTCTAGAAGCTCTATTTGGATCTATTTTATATATTCCAAGTTCTATGTAACTTCTGAACATACAGAATACAAGTTATAATCACTCCCTTAATGTTCTTCTCTGCTAATTCTAGTGTGTGTCAACTTTGGGTCAGTTTCAATGGATTGATTTTTCTGCTTGTGGATCATGTTTTCTTGTCTCTTTGTATCCTGATAATCTTTGATTGGATGCCAGACATTGTAAATTTTACCTAATAAGGTGTTGGATATATTTGAATTCCTAAAACTGCTTTTCCCCCCCTGTAACTCTTTTTGAGCTTTGTTCTGGGAAACAGTTAAGTTACTTGGACATGGTTTGATCCTTTTGAATCTTGCTTCTAAGATTTGTCAGGCAGGTCCAGAGCAGTGCTCAATCTAAAGCTAATTATTTCCTACTATGAAACCAAGACCTTCCTGAGTAATCCACCCAGTGCCTAATGAAGTACGAAATTTTCCTGTCTGACTGGTAGTAACAGTGCCTGTTCCTATCACTGTGTGAGCACTGGACATCATTGCTTCTAATTTCTTCAAATTCCCAGTCTTGACTAGTTTGTTCACATGCTTGTGCTGGTCAGTCTCTGCTGAGTTTTCAAGGGAGAACTTCTGTAGATCTCTGCAGTTCTCTCCATGTATCTCTTCTTTCTGATACTCTGTCCCATGAACTGCAGTTGCACTGTTCTCTCTAGACTCACAGCTCCGTGTCAACTCAGGGAGTCTACTGTGCTCTGCTTCACTTCCTACTCCTGATGCCAGAGCCTGGAAACTCAAGGCAAAATGGGTCAATTGCAGGGCTCACCTCTTTTGTTTGCCATCCTTCAGGGACCACTGTCCTTCATTGCTTGATGCCTGGTGTCTTGAAAACTATTGTTTCATATAGTCTTTCTGTTTTTTTAAGTAGGAAGGTAATCTGGCCTCTGTTACTCTAGCTTGGCTGGAAGCACAAGTTCCCAATATCATTTGCAAATATTTTCTCCTGTTCAGTAGATTGTCTTTTCATTTTGTCAGTGGTTTCCTTTGCTGTGCAGAAGCTTTTAAGTTTAATTAGATCCCTTTGTTTATTTTTGCTTTTGTTTCTTTTGCCTTGTGAGACAGATCCTGAAATATACTGTCACAATTTATGTCAAAGAATGTTTTGCCTACGCTCTCTTCTAGGAATTTTATGGCTCTAGGTCTTACATTTAGGTCTTTATCTATTTGGGGTTTATTTTTGTATATGTTGTGAGAAAATGTTCTAAGCTCTCTGTTTTACATGTAGCTGTCCAGTTTTCCCAGCAGCACTTATTTATTTTTAAATTTATTTATTAATTTATTTTTGGCTGCATTGGGTCTTTGTTGCTGCACATGGGCTTTCTCTAGTTGTGGCGAGCGGGGGCTACTCTTCGTTGTGGTGGGCATGCTTCTCATTGCGGTGGCTTCTCTTGTTGCAGAGCTCAGGCTCTAAGCTCTTGGGCTTCAGTAGTTGTGGCACAAGGGCTCAGTTGTTGTGGCTTGCAGGCTCTAGAGCACAGGGTCAGTAGTTCTGGCGCACAGGCTTAGTTGCTCTGCGGCATGTGGGATCTTCCCGGAACAGGGATTGAACCCGTGTCCCCTGCATTGGCAGGCGGATTCTTAACCACTGTGCCACCAGGGAAGTCCCCAGCACCACTTATTGAAGAAACTTTCTCCCATTGTATATTCTTGCCTCCTTTGTTGTAGATTAATTGACCATTGGTGCCTGGGTTTATTCCTAGGCTCTCTATTCTGTTCCATTGATCTATGCATCTGTTTTTGTTCCAATATCATGCTGTTTTGATTACTGTAGCTTTGTAGTATAGTCTGAAGTCTTGGAGGGTGGTACCTCCAGTTTTGTTCTTTTTTCTCAAGATTGCTTTGGTAACTCAGGGTTTTTTGTGGTTTTATTTGAGTTTCTAGCTTCTAGCACAAGATGATGTCTCAGGCTCAGCCTGTTAAGTTCCTACTCTAGACTTAGAATTAGTCATTTCTCCTAGGAGTCCTGGTTCCTTTTAGTTGGGAGTGTTATTTAGGAAGTAAAATCTGTGCATTAGGGGTACTTATTACTATTAGTATTTCATTGCTTCTAGGACCTCTGCAGACAAAGCTAGGAAAAAAATACATGATGAACTGCACTTGTCTTATATGTTCTGATTCTGGCTTGTCTATGTATCCTAACATTTTTGACTCTTGATTTTTCTGATGTTGACTTCTTGCCTGACTATTCTTTACAGCTGTCCCCTCGTGCCCATTCTTTTGTTTTTATCACACTTGCTATAGCTACTAAAGCATGTCTTGCTAAATACTGAGGTGCTACTATTTTTGTCCCTGGGGTGTATGACACTGCATGACTTTGACCATGAATCTCATTAAACAAAAATGAAGGGATATTGCCATTAAAATAGTGTGTAGCAACACTTACTTGCTGAGCACTAATTTTATAATGCCACAGCTCTGTTAATTATTTACTTATGAGTAACTGATTTAAAAAAAGAAATCAAATTTTCTGTTTTCTATATCATCAAATTTTATAACTTCTGAGCATTAGGGCATCGTGACTGGCACTGGAGACAATGACAGTCTTTAGCATGAGTAGGAGTAGTATATCCAATACAACTGCTATTTACTAAGCCAGGAAGTATGCTAAGAACTATATAGTCCACAATGCTAACAACCCTGTAAGGTGTATAGTATGATTCTGGTTGTGTTTTTAATAATCCCTATTTTTTTCCACATGAGAAAAATGTGCAGTTGCAAACTCTGAATCTCAAGCAACACAACTAGTAATCAACAGAACCAAAATAAACCCAGATTCATCTAAGGCCAAAACCTGAATCCATCTCACTATGCCACATTGCCTCCTACAAGGAGGGATGATGGATGAAACATGCCCTGACTTCAACATGGCTTAAAGTTTTCACTTTCATTCCACAGAACCTCCTTTCAGACACTGACTGTGCCACTCTGGTGGAAGAAAGGCTTACCTGACAGGTTCCTCCAGTGGCTTGGTGTCATTCTGACAGGCTATCCCAGAGACTCTATTTTGCTTAACGCCTTTACTGATGAAGGAATTAAGATATTTATAACACTGGCTGCTGATACTCAAGTAGGCAAGAACAGCTGTCACAAATCCTGGTTTCATATTAGAATAGTAATTCTCATCCTTGGCCACATATTATAATCACCTGCTTTTTTAAAGAAATATCCTGATATGCAGATCACATCCCAGAGCAATTAAATGAGAACCTCTGGGGATGGGACCCAGGAATCAGTATTCAGTGCAAAAGCTACCCAGGTGATTCTTATTGCAATCAGGGATGAGAACTACAGCTTTAGAATACAGGAACAACTTTTGCTAAGCAGCTTTGATAATTTGAGGGTGGGGAGGAGAAGCTTCCAAACCCAAAAAGATGAAACCAAATGAAATGGATAGATACAAACAGCATTTTGAAGTCAGCAAGGAATAAGTATAGAAAGAGGTGTTTCCAAGAATCCATACAGTCTCTGTTCCAAGGCAGAGTTAAGAAGAGACTGTTATTAATTTAGCCTGGTTCAGGAAAGTTAGAATTTTCACCTGTATGGCTCCAAAGCCTATACTCAATATTAAGTCACACTGATCCCTAGTAGTAATAGCTGTCACTGATTGAGCACCTATTATGGGCCAAATGCTTTAGCCTCTAAACAATTTTATGAGGTAGGTCTCTATTTTACAGAAGATGGATAAAAAGATAGCTTACATTTATTTCTAAACAAGTCATCTGGACCAGTAGCTACCAACCATGATCCTTGGGGGACAAGGAATTGCTATAAAAGTGCACAGAAAGCACTGCGTGTAGACTAAATACATCAAGTCATTAAATGCTGTTGTGATTACAGAATATAAACCCTTCTAGGAGTATGACTAATTCCCTGTCATTTTTATTCTTTTTATTAACCTGAAGATACTAAAATGACATTTATTATCATGTGAGAGTATATAGTATTTTTTTAATATTAAAAAAGGGTCCTCTTTTTGTTGAAATTGGAACTCTCAGACATTGCTGGAGGAAATGTAAAATGATACAGTGTTCTTTGAAAAGCAGCTTGGCAGTTTCTTAAAAAGTTACACAGAGACATACCAGACAGCAATTCCACTCAAGAGAAACGAAACAAATGTCCACACAAAGACTTGTACATGAATCAAGTTCATGTGCGTAGCAGCACTATTCATAATAGTCGAAAACTGGAAATAATCCAAATGTCCATCAACCGGTGAACAGATAAACACAATACACTATATCCACACAAGGGAATACTATTCAGCAATAAAAATGAACTATTCATATGTGCTACGATGTACGTGAATCTCACAAACATTATGCTAAAGAAGCCAGACACACAAAAAACCACCTGTTGTCTGATTCTATTTATACAAAATATCCAGGAAAGGTAAATCAATACACATCAAAAGCAGATCAGTGTTGCCCTGGGGCTGAAGGTGGGGGTAGGGGTGGGAGTAAAAACTGACTGCAAAGGTCATCAGGGAACCGTTGGCGGGGGTGGGGTGGGGGGGATCAGGCTAGGGAAATGTTCTAAAACTGGTTCACAGTGATGGTGGCACAATTCTATGAATCTGCTGAAAATAACTGAATTGTACTACCTTGTAACTACTCTGAGGCACCTCTTGAAGACCTACGGCTCCTCAGACCATAGTTTGAGAACCACTGGTCTAAACTACGGCTTTCCAAGTTATGTCAGGTGGGGTTTTTCCCACCCCATATACTTTTCCATATATAACCTTATAAGAAGCCTCAGTAAACAGATACAGGTTATCTTTTATTAATATTGCATACTTTATAAGTTTAACTGTATTAAGATTGATAAACTCATTAAAAATAATTAGGCCTTCTAAAAACAATTTGAAATTGGAGGACAATGACAGCAGTAGCTTTACTCAGTATTGATGTATTTGTGGATTTAGCTTTGACTTTAAAGTACTGAACACAAATTTTTTAATTCACCCGGTGAAGTAGTTACAAATGCTACCAGTTTTTACGCAGCTCATGTTACAACAGCATCATATTACTTAGTTAAGGAGAAAGCAACATAAGCTGGCAGCACAACCTGAGGCACCAATGGTCTTTCATCCGTTTAATACGGCATTCATCTCATGAGAGCACGTGATACGTTTTTTGGTAATGGTTCTTCAAAGTGTGACAAATGCTTTTAAAACACAATCAAATTTGCATTATCTGTGAAAAGCAAACATTTTATCAACATTTTCTAGTCTAGTCCAGCTAGACTAGAAGTTCTTTTTCAGTTCTACAAATTGTATGATAGCATTGGATCATTGTCCTGGACGCCAATGAAGAGCAATGAAGAAGACGCTGTCAGAGTCAAAACATTACAGGCTTTTCTGCTGACTACGTTTACTCACTGAATACAGATACTTTATTTTTCAAGGTAACAATATTCAGGGGCCAGAACTATAGGTCAGCAAGCTTAGGTAACAAAAGAGTATAGAATTTGCAGCTAATTTTCTTTTCTGTGCCAGTAAACTCTAACCTTATTACCACCTGCAATCCATCTGGCAGGTACAAAACTTAGAGGCCTCACCTCACACCACGCGGGGGCAGCTCATTTAACTCTGTTTTCATCACTCCAATGCAATATGTTAAGCTGCCTACAGGGACCAATGGAATCCAGATGTCAATTAAAAAAAAAAAAAAGCCCACTGCCATTGTATTAAGTCAAATCTAGCAGCATTAAGAAGATCTACTCCCACAGTGATTCATCTGAATCTTGGGCCTTGCAAACCGCCCCGCCCCCAACAAAGTTAGACCTAATATGCTAGAACCTCAGGCTCTCCTCTTTTGCAAAAGATAATCGGAACATGATACACTTGTAACTAACAGAACCAACCTGAAGGCTCCTGAATCAGGCATGGCTCTCTATGCATAAATAATTAAGAACAGGCTCAAATAATCAAGACATGAATCTACCAATAAAAACACCCATATGCTGAATGAACAAGCAATTACCACCCTAATGTGTTTAACCTACTAATTAGCCAGAGTACCCAACTGGAAAAAGCTGGAAATGCTGTCTTCACAGAGGAGAGCTCCTATGTGCAAAAGCCCCTTTTCTCTTCTAGCTGAAGTGAGCCCCTCATCAAATCCTTCTCAACTTTGCAGCACACCCTTGATATAGCAAACTGCTAAAAGTAGACCCCAAACCTTTGGATTCATTTTACTCAGTGACTCTGAAGTTAAGGGGCAACCAAAACAATAACTTCCAGCAAATATCAACTAAAAAGCCAGTGAGATGGAAATACATGTGAGGTTTTTGTTTCTGACTACCTGTCCTTGAAAATATACAAAAACCACTCCTGAAACCAGTGGTTAACCTGTAACCAGTGCAAAGCCTTGGGCAATGTCACTAAACTTCTGATGCTTACATAGATGGACCTAGAGATTATGATACTAAGTAAGTCAGACAGAGAAAGACAAATATCACTTATATGTGGAATCTGATTAGAAAAATGATGCAAATGAACTTATTTACAAAACAGCATCAGACTCACAGATCTCGAAATCAAACTTATGATTACCAAAGAGGAAACGTGGGGGGAAGTGATAAGTTAGGAGATTGGGTTGGGAGTAACATATATACATTACTATATATAAAATAGATGACTAATAAGGACCTACTGTATAGCACAGGGAACTCTACTCAATTTTCTGTAATAACCTATATGGGAGAAGAATCTGGAAAAGAATGGATAAGTGTGTGTGTGTATATATATATATGTATAACTGATTCACTTTTCTGTAAACCTGAAACTAATATAACATTGTAAGTCAACTATACTGCAATAAAAATATTTTTTAAAAACTATAAAAAAAACCCCTCTGATGCTCAGTTTCCTCAACTGTCAAATAAAGGATAAATACCACTACTTCCATCACAGAGTGGTAAAGAGATCAGAGTGCTCTCTCTATGTCACACTAATATTTGCTTTCACCTTTTCTCTCTCTCAGCCACCTATGTTTCACCAGATCAGAAAGCAGAGTTGAGTTGGCTTCTGCTCACATTATTATTATTATTATTATTTTTGTGGTATGCGGGCCTCTCACTGCTGTGGCCTCTCCAGTTGCGGAGCACAGGTTCCGGACACGCAGGCTCAGCAGCCATGGCTCACGGGCCCAGCCGCTCCGCGGCACGTGGGATCCTCCCGGACCGGGGCACGAACCCGTGTCCCCTGCATCGGCAGGCGGACTCCCAACCACTGCGCCACCAGGGCAGCCCTGCTCACATTATTTTGTAACATGAACTTAGCTCCCAGGAATAATTTCCTCTTAAATTGTTCTGGTTTGTTGTATTGCTTTCATGTCTCCATAAGAAACACTTGTTCAGAGTAAGTATTAAATAAATGTTTTTGAACAAATAAATCAATCTGGTCAGGCCTATTTGGTTAATATTTCATGAATGATAAATGAAGATTCAAAAACCTATAAAATCTTATGAGAATAGAGATTCCCTTCCCAGTTGCTGAAAAAGGTCTTTGTCTTTACTCTTTTGGCCAAGCCACGCAGCATGCAGGACCTTAGTTCCCCGACCAGGGAGCGAACCCGTGCCCCCTGCAGTGGAAGCGCAGAGCCTTAACCACTGGACCTCCAGGGAAGTCCATGAAAGGTTTTAGAACTGAGTCAGAAAGGCTACTGAGTTGGCCCTGTAATGACTTCTTGAAGAACTGTCCAGCTCCTCCTTTCTAGCCAATCAAATGGTGATTTGATTCCCTAGCTGAGAAACCTGCAGGTAAGATCTTTAGCTCCACCTACCACCTGAAGTCTCACCTTCGCATACATTCTGATAGTTCCTGCAACTAGCTGTTTTCCAAATTATTAGGTTCCCCCCTCTCCTCCCCCATCTCCCCCAGGACCCCTTGTTCATCCTCTCCTCTGTCCCTCTCCTTCTTCCTCTCCCTTTCTCTAGTGGTAGCATTTACTTTGCACTTCCTTGTGAGGTATGAAGGTTTTGACCAGTCTCAGGGTGCCCATGGGAAGAAACTATGACACAAACTAGTGAAATAACTTCATATGCTGCTCTAGCTAAGCCTTTCCCAGAGACCTAAGCACCAAACACTAACCATGTAGACAAGGGCAGTGCTCTCATGAGAACGTTAGTGCTTAGGGATGAGATCAGAGTAGAAGTTCTTTTTTTTCCTCTGGTAACTGAACTCATTTTCAGCACATGAGAAAGACTGAGGTACAATAATAAATCCAGCTCTTAATTTTCAAAAGTAGGTGGGTTTAGAGACCAGGGCATTATTAACAAAATTCCTGCATTTGTTAAAAGGTATGTTCTGTATTTAAATTAGATCTCCACCTATCCACCCCTCAAACACCTTCTTTGCAATGATTTTACAGTCTTGATTTTGGTTAATTATTACTTCCATGACACCACCTTATAAAGGTACAAAAAGGAACTTTTACTTAATATGGAAATAGAACAAATTTTAAACACAGATACACATGCCTCCTTTCATATTTAAATAATATGAAATGTACATTCACAAATGTAATGTCAATGAAAATAATTTGCTCTAGAAAATTCCCCCAAGCTTTTCAGTTTAAAGATGGCACCGTTTAACATTTGAACTAAATGCATTAACATAGCTTTACCAGAAATAGATTTTCTCTAGGTAAAAGAATCATAGACTTTTAGCGCTATAAGGAACATTAAATCATTAAGCAAACTCTTACATGTTAAAAATGAGGAAACTCCCAAGTTAAGTGATTGCCAAAGTCTCACAGCTGGCTAATGACAGGAAAGGGTCTTTTCTCCTGACGCCTATATCACCACAGCTGAAATTCTTACAGGTGAAAAATACTTCATTTGTTGATATCAATACCCAAGGCAACAAAAATCAGAACTACTCTTACCATACAAATGGTTGACATTACACAAAAGCTGTTTCAACTTTTATTATTTTATTCCATAAACTCTTAACTTGTAACTCACCCTGCTGAATTGAGCCAATAACCTTTGGTTCTGTTCTGCTAATTCCTGGACAGCCTGTGTTTGTTCTCCATCTACTTCCCGTAGATGAACTTGCTGCCCCTCCAACTCATCCTGAAGCTCTTTCACATCATTCTCCAGCTCTGCCTCACGTCCTTCCCACTCCCCTTCTTGGTTCTCAAATCGTCTTAGTTCACGTTTCTCTTGTTCCAATTGCTGGGTGATAAGTGAAGAGGATTTAAAAACTGTTAAAAATTCCAGAGCCTTTCATTTTTTTCTCTTTTCACACTCTCCTAAACTTTTCTTTTTCCTAGTCCGTCAGCACAACAAAACACCGTCACGTACGAAAAGTTGCACACTTCACAGCTGCAAAAATATTCCCTTCTTCCAGAGAAGGGAAGGCTGGTTTCACAGAGAATGCCATTCCTACAGAAAACACTTAATGTTATTCTGTTTATTCTTGTCCTTGGGCATAGGGGTTCTAGACTTAGGAACTCACTTGAAATTTAGTAAGTCATCTATTAGTTGGTGAAATATACATTTAAACAACTTACAATGAGTCCTTAAGAAAGCTTCTTTTGCTGTCAGCTATTATGCCTGGCATAATACCAGCCACTTAGAATCACAGAATTTTCAGAGATAAAAAGAATTACAGAGATCCTTCAGATTAACCACCTTTTCTTATTCAATACAAATGAAGCAACAGAAGAGTTTTAGTAACAATCTCAAGGTCTATACTACCAAATGGGAGAACTGGGATTGGTGTCTCAGTCACTTGACTCTGTTCAGTGCTCTAAAGAACAACTTAATAAATATTTGTTGCTATATATAGCATTGTATTTCAAAATCATTAAGGCAAGTTCAGGTTCAGGCCTATTTTTGTTAAATCATGGCCTACTAGCCTTGCATATTTATTTCTGATCTTTTCTTTTCTTATTGAGTGCCTGTTATGGGCTAGCCACTGTGCTGGGTCATAGTGATAGCAAAACAGACATGGTCCTTGCCTTTATGGAGTTTCCATTCGAGTGGGACTGATAGAAGTAGTAAGTTGTACAGTGTGACAAATGGTATGTAGGAAAAGTACAGATGGTTTGAAGCAGCAGCTCAATAGAAAAGAACTCTTTTGGATTGAAGGAAATGAGAACATCTTTTTGCTTCTGTGAGAGAACACAAATGCCTCTTTACAGAAGCAAGTACGTTCCCCTACTTACAAAGGATAGTATGTACAAAAAAGTCAACTGTACCTCAGGGAGTATATGAAATATATATGAAATGTAAAGCAATGGTCCTCAATTTTTGGTGCTGTCAGAAAATCTCTGGTATAATTTTTTAAAATATATCTACCTGAACACCAGTTCCAAAGATTGTGATACAGTTAAGAATGGTATGAGGCCTAGGGATGCATCTATCTACCTATCTCTCTATCTCTCTATCTATCCATCTATCTATCTATCTATCTACTTACCTATCTAGGTTCTACAGGAAATTCGGATGCACTGAAGGTTGATATCAAGTACTGAGATTGTTTCAACAACCTAAGACGAGCATTTTAATCTTCTCTTTCAGAGTACTCAGACATCTTTTCACCCTGGAAAACCATGCTCTTATTCTACCCAAGTTCTCACCCTTCAAATGTTTTTGGAATGCCTCTTTTGGAAAGCCTTAGGGGGCAGTATATAGTTATACAAGAAAAACAGTCCCATTACTTCACATCTGAGATGTGTTTAAAAAGAGATTACTCTATTTCATCCTGACATTTTATTCCCCTAATTTGATCTGAGTGACTTGTGAATGCTTCTTAAAGTTTAATTTACCCCCCCAGATGAAAATTTACTGTGACACAGCAGTCAGACTAATGTGCCAAAAGAAAAACAGTGATCCAAAATTAAAATTCTGAGCACATTAGCAAAGACAGTTTTCACTGAAATAAATGTATGCCCTCCAAAGTTGACCACTTCAAGGGAATAACTAATTTGGATACAGCCACTCTATTTGTTGAAAAAGTCACATTATAGTTATACTTTATACGGCCTCAGTTTGGAACACATGGAAAAAGGAATGACAAGAGAGGGACCTGTACTCCTCAGCATGAGAATTTTCTGATCTATGCTTCCCTCATTTTGCTGAACTTCCAAAAATGAGAATGTTTTAGTCACTGTACAAACTTCAGAAAGATGAAATGCAGAAGCAAATGCTAATTGCAATCCTAAAACTGTGACATTTGCTTTTATTGAGTTTTTCCAAAATGGAAAAGATCAAGCAGAAGGCTACAGCAAGAACTCAGTAATCAGTGTTACTGAAAGGCCAGATAAATCAGGCTTCTCTTCTAAAAGAACAGAGAGACTTAAAAATATTCAGCAAACAGCTGTTGGTGAATAGCCCAAAGTAACTAAAACAGTCTAATCCACTTGGGGCGGGGGGAGGGAGGGGAGGGAGGGGAGGGTTGAGGGCAGGTGGTGCTGATCAGTCTATTCTGTCCTTACATTTCTTTGGGCACGTGACAAACTTCCCAATTCAGGTTTCCCCATACTTTGAAAAAAAAATCAAAACTTAATGAACATACAGAATTTAGCCTTTTGTCTATTTTGAGAAAAGAAAATTTCCTCCTAGAGTTATATTTTCAATTAAGTGCTAAATTAACCAGTAAACTCTAGGCAGAAAATCAACAAGTGTGGAGGTCAGGCTCTGCCCATGCTATTCTTTGTTTCTCAGGGTTATATGGTATTTTAAAGTTAATATCTATACCTGAAACTAATAAAATAATGTATGTCAGTTATACCTCAATAAAAAAAGAAAAAAATACCAAAACTGTCAAGGTCATCAAAAACAATGAAAATCTAAGAAACTGTTACAGCAAATAAGAGACTAAGAAGATCCAGAAACTAAATGTAAGGTGGCATCCTGGAACAGAAAAAGACATTAGGCGAAGTTTAAGAAATCTGAATAAACTAAGGACATTAGTTAATAATAACATATCAGTATTGGTTCACTAATTATGGCAAGTATACCATGCTAATGTAAGATGTTAATGATAGAGAAACTGGGGGCAGGGCATATGGAAACTCTGTACCATTTTTCCAATTTTTCTGTAAATCTAAAACCATTCTAAAAAAAAAGTTTATTTCAAACTCTGATAAAAACAAAAGTTAGTATCATTAGCCTACCTAAAATTGGTTGTTACAGAAACATTTCTACAAAGAACCAAAAAAGCAATACTATTCTCATAAGTCTAGTATATGGTTCTTGAAACATACAAAGAAAAAATACTACTTTTTAAGTGGACCAAGCACCAAGTGCAAATAAGGACCCCTGCCTTTGCTTACCTAAATCTACTACCTCATTATGTAATCATTTTCACCTTACTTGTTTTGCCTCTTTAAAAAAAAATAGTGCTAGAATCATGAGAATTGGCCTAGGGAAGGGAGAAGAAAATGTAATTAAGGGAAAAGACTACCTTTGCAGTAAGAGATAATTCACTATCAGCTGGAATGGGAAAAAGGGGGATGCTGAATATTAAAAACATATTTTTAAAAACTAAATATATAATCTCTGAAGAAAAAAGTGTATAAATGCAAGTTACTGTTTTCGTTCATATTCTGGGGGAAAAAAACTAAGGACCTGGCTGGATATGTTTTAAAAGCAAAAGGGCTAATTGTGTATGCAGAAGAAATAAATTTTTAAAAATGCGTTTAGATCTTTAAGCATGTGAACATTTGATTCAGGGAATGAATAAAATACAGTATAGTCAATTTAAGGGTGGAAAAAATGACCAAAACCTTACGGCCCCTCAAATTAATTGAATCTTCATTTTAACCCTAGAAGACACATAACTAAAGAACTTCTATGTTAATCTTTAAACCAATAAAGACTTTAAAGAGTATGCCTTTAATGAGAGAGCAGTGTAAGATCAAGTACCTTATGTTTTAAATGACAAAACAAAAGCTTAGGTTTGGCGTACAGAACTGGAGCGGTATTCAATATTAGCCAATGAATAAGTAGAAAAGATCTTGAAAATGACTTGTTGGTCCTGAACTTAGAAAGGTGCCAATTTTGAAGTCATAACGAAGCAGATGGGACTAAAACCAATCTCATTATGTAACAGTCAAACCAACATTCTCTCGAAGTCCACTCATGTATTTATCTTTCAAACTAACCTATGAGAAAATGTGTTTGACTCCACTGTCTAATAGTTTGTAGAAAATTACAAATGCTTTCTAAAGTAAGGGCTGGATCTCTACTTCTAAATGTTGAATTTAACTGAAAATCTAGCAGAGTGGCTGCATTAAATTTTAGAAAGAATTTGTCCAAGCAGACATTCTAAAATCAAGGCTGCTTGAAAAACATACTTGCAGGGCTTCCCTGGTGGCGCAGTGGTCGAGAGTCCACCTGCCGATGCAGGGGACGCGGGTTCATGCCCCAGCCCAGGAAGATCCCGCATGCCGCAGAGCGGCTGGGCCCGCGAGCCATGGCCGCTGAGCCTGCGCATCCGGAGCCTGTGCTCCGCAACGGGAGAGGCCACAGCAGTGAGAGGCCTGCGTACCGCGCAAAACAAACAAACAAACAAACAAACAAAACATACTTGCAGGCATAATTTGCAAGGGAAAATTCACTTGCAGGAATCAAATGAAATAGTCCCCTGTTAATCAGATTTGTCACTCTCATTAATACTAAAAGAATTAACAAGGAGCTAATGACAATACCTTTATAAGATATTTTTAAGTTTACTTTTTAAAAAAACTAAAAAATTTTAATAACTTTCAGACATACCTAGCAGAAATAGTATAACTGAACCATCTCATCAATCATTAATATTGATTAATGATCAATATTCACTTTTTAAAAATAAACTTTTTAAAACATTACTTTTTAAATTGTGGTAAAGTATACATAACCTAAAATTTACCATTTTAACCATTTTTAAGTGTACTATTGGTTCAGTACATTCACAGTGTTGTGCAACCAACCTCCAGAAATGAAAAATAAACTTTTAACACTAGAGCTCATATGCTGACCTGAGAAGAGTGAAGATTTTTTTTTAATAGTATTTTTTAAATTTATTTATTTATGGCTGCATTGGGTCTTTGTTGCTGCATGCGGGCTTTCTCTAGTTGCGGCGAGAGGGAGCTACCCTTCGTTGCGGTGCGGTGCGCGGGCTCCTCATTGCAGTGGCTTCTCTTTGTTGCGGAGCACGGGCTCTAGGCACGCGGGCTTCAGCAGTTGTGGCTCACGGGCTTAGCTGCTCCGTGGCATGTGGGATCTTCCCGGACCGGGGCTTGAACCCCTGTCCCCTGCATTGGCAGGCGGATTCTTAACCACTGTGCCACCAGGGAAGCCCTAAAAGTTGAATAAGAGTTTTAAACTATTTTATTATTGTCTATCAAATCAACAGCAAAAGGTCAAATGTAACTTATTATTTTACAACAGAACCTTTCTTGTTATAGAATTTGAAGATCATTTTCCTTTGTTGAGGACATGTATAAAGCTTCCAAATGGAACCCAGGATGTGTGTGACTGAACACTGGGGATTACCCTGAAATCTATCACCAATCAAACTGACTGATATGATGTTCCTTTCAAGTAAGCTGTCTCTTTAATCAAGTCCTTAACTGAAGGAATTTGAAATCACAAGCATACATCTATGCAGTAGTACTTCTAATAGAGACTGTAATTAAATCTTTTTTTTTTTTTTAAAGAAGACACCCTTTTATTTCTAGGCCTCTACCTCAAGTGAAAATTCAACAATTCAGTTCATTGAGTTGTTTTTTGGCAGTCTACCTATAGGTTTTACAAACCACTTTTCAGAGAGGTATCTCAGGAGTTTATCAACTGGCAAACCTAGTTAACTACAACTAGGCACTCAAGTGAACTCCAGGGCACTCATTGGTTTCCTTTTTTCTCCCTGATTTGATATGTCATTGGACTACAGACACATTTCTTATTATAGAAAAGTTTCTGAACCTACATTCTGACCGTTCGACAAGTAGCAGTGATATGGGACCAGACTAGGGTCAATTTCAGACCTTATTCAGGACTGTATTATTCTCTTGTAACTAAGAATAAGAAGAACTGGTTGCAACCAAACTGAGTAACAACAGTAAATGTACAGGCAGAAAAGGACAACAGTTAAAGTTATACGGTTCTCATAGGTTGCATTTGGCCATCCAATTGCATGTGTGAGACCCAGAACAGAAACAGAAAAGTACTGTTTAAATACATATAAAAACTGCGGTCCAAATTAAATCCATAGCCATTGGTCACATGATGAGCCCAGGGTGGCCTGATTTCTGTAATGGAACCAAACCTCCTAATCCTTGACTATTTGAAGGCTATCTAAAGCTCCTTTGGGGGCACTTGTTTCCTTCCTAGCTGCTGCGAAGTTAAAACAAGGGGCCTTAACTCCAAAGCTGGAAAGCTTTAGGCTAACACCCTGATTAGCCATTAACTACTTCTCTGAAAACCTGGAGCATGTGTTAAGCCTGGAGCATATTCCCGGCTTTCTAATTACTGTGTGCAGGCATCACCTCAGTGCTGTATAAATTAGCCATACTGAAAGCTCTACTTTAGATGCTGTGTATAGTACCTATATAGAACGGCCCACGGCGGTTGGAGCCCTGCATGGGCCCGTTTGCTGAGCAGGGTGGGAAAGCTAGGTGGGTTCCATGAATGCCCTCGTCTGATAATCCATAATCCCCATTCCACCCCCTTTCCAGGCGGTTTTCGCAGGATGAGCAACGAAGGGATGAGGTGGGGTGAGGTAGCTGAGTGGCTCCCGAAGCTACCATGGGCTGGCAGGCGGGTGCCTGTCCCTTCCCCGCCCTCCACCCATCCCAGGAGGGACGTCCTCATCTCCAGCTTATCTGTCAGCTCCTTGTGCATCTGCTCGTACTGCCGGCTCATGTCCTGGTTCCTCTCGAGCAGTGCCTTGCCCACCAGGGCCGCCAACACCAGGTCCTTCTGCCGGATCACCGACAGCAGCTCGGGATCCTGGGCGGGCGGCGGCGACGGCTACAGTCCGGCCACCTCGGCTAGAGGCCCGGGCCTGTCCTGAGGATGCTCCCCGGGGTCAGACGGCCATTCCCCGGCCGCCAGCAGCGCCACTCCTCTAACGCCAGTTCCAGCTCCGCGGGGCCCCGGGGAAGGAGATGAGGGCGACCGCGGCGGGCAGCTAGGTGCAGCAGGCGCTGTTCGGCTCTGCGGGTGCTGAAGCGCAGCCGGCCAGGCCCAGGCACAAGGCGGACGAGGCCCGCGCGCGCCAGGCCACAGTGGGCAGGGGCCCCGCCGCCTCGCCCCGCCCCTCCCGCGCGCCGGCCGCGTGTGTCCCCTCCCCCGCCCCCGGGCTCAGCTGCTCATAGCGCGCTGGGGAGGAGGAATGGGTGGCAAAGGAAAGGCTGAGGAAGGGAAGACTGAGGGGACACGAAGCGGGAGGGATGTTGCAAGGAGGGACCGCCGGGTTTTCATCCGCCCTGTTGGTGCTGCTGGGGCTGCTGCCGCCGGCCGGGCAGCGCTCACGAGGCGGGCTGCGCTCCGCTGTTGCTGCGACGCTCGCTGCTGCTCCTGCTGCCGCCGGCCGCTCTCTGCAGCCGCGCTCCATGTCTCTCGACTTGGCGGCAGCCCCAGCAGCAGCAGCGGAGGCGGCGGCAACGGCGGCTCCACATCTCGCGCCGCACGGCCCGGCCAGCACCTTCCTGCCAGCCTCTGCTCCTTCAGTTCACCGGGCCGGCCACACCCCGCCTCGAGCTTCCTGCCGCGACCCCTCTCCCCGCCCCTTGCCGGCTCCTGACGCGCGGGGGCACCTGTTCGCTGTGCCCGCGAGCGATTCAGCGGTTCGTGGGTCTCCTCAGCGACGCCCAGGAGGCGCCGGCGGCCTCAAGCCCTGCGCTGCGCGCGCCACCTGTGGAGACACTGGGCTCATCCCTAACGGTCCGGGCGGCTCCCCGGCGCAGCCACGCCCCGGGCCTCAGGTCCACCTCGGGTGTGGCCCCGCCCCCAGCACGCTCACCTCGGGGTGTGGCCTCGCCCGCACCTTGGACAAGGCCCCGCCCCCAGCCTCGCTCTCACCTCAGGCACCGCCTGGCCCCTGGCCTCGCTCCAGCTTCTGGGCTGGGGTGTTTCTCTGTGTTCGATGGGTCTCAGTCTTCGGTGGTCTCCAAGGGGACTGAGGACATTCCTCCAGCCACGGATTTTGGGTCTGAGCCCCCGCGAGAGCTAAGCAGTCAGGAGATGGAGCCCTAGAGAGCCATAGGAGAAGAGATGACTTCAGAAACCCAGCATCTTAATGCTGACGACTCAGGGATATAAGGGACCAGCTGCCTTGGAGATCAGCAGCCCCGAAAGGAAGGGTTTATGTTGACAAATAAAGGGAAAAAACTGCTCACAGGGACTTCCCTCGTGGCGCAGTGGTTAAGAATCCGCCTGCCAATGCAGGGGACACAGATTCAAGCCCTGGTCCGGGAAGATCCCACATGCTGTGGAACAACTAAGCCCATGCACCACAACTACTGGGCCGGCACTCTAGAGTCCATGAGCCACAACTACTGAGCCCATGTGCCACAACTACTGAAGCCCACGTGCCCAGAGCCTGTGCTCCGCCACGAGAAGCTACCGCAATGAGAAGCCCGAGCAACGAAGAGTAGCCCCCGCTCACCGCGACTAGAGGAAGCCCACGCGCAGCAACGAAGACCCAACACAGCCAAAAATAAATAATTAAATAAAATTTTAAAAAATCTCACGGGAAGATCATGATTTATGTGATCTTCTTGTGGTAAAAGACACAGGTCTGCCATGTTTACACTGCCTGCCTCACCCTGGGGGCTCTAAAAATAAAAAAAGTTTGTTTCAGCTATTTATTCTTCCTTGACGCAGACTTGCAGCCTATCTTTCCCCAAAGGTCTTTGTCTTGCCTTCCTTAAACTCAATGGTCCTACTCCATTAGACTTGCCTGTTACTGTAAGAATGAACTATTACAATGCGAGCTCTAATTTCTGAAGATCTATCCTCACAGTGTTCCCGGGCCTAACCTGACTAAGAAGTGATCATTTTCTACTACAGGTGTGGCCCTAAGTACTATCTTCCTGTGAATAGTCAAAGAAGACCAGCCCAAGTTTGGAGAACTATTAATAACAGTGATTCTTACACTTTTGGTCACAGAATCTCTCACTCTTAAAAATCAAAGATCTCAAAAACCTTTAGTTTATAGGGGTTTAGATATACACTGCATTAAAAATTAAAACTGAAAAAATTATTTATTTAAAAAACTTATAATAAACCCATTACATGTTAACATAATGTATCTAATGAAAAATAACTATATATTCCCAAATCAAAAAAAAAATGAGCAAGAGGAGTGACATTATTTTTTATTTTTGCAAATCTCTTTAATGTTGGCTTAATTGCAGAAAATGGATTTTTATATCTGCCTCTCCATTCAATGTAGTGATGTTTCATTTTGGTTGAAATATATGAAGAAAATCTGGTCTCACAAAGATTTGGTTGGGAAGAGGAGGCATATTTTAATGGCCTTTTCTGATTGTTGAGGGTATTTTTCCTTAATGACATACCAAAACTCAATAAGTGATAGCTTTTGAAAGGTTAGTCACAATGTGGAATCAAAAACCATATCAAGGGGGCTTCCCTGGTGGCGCAGTTGTTGAGAGTCCGCCTGCCGATGCAGGGGACACAGGTTCGTGCCCCAGTCCGGGAGGATCCCACATGCCGCAGAGCGGCTGGGCCCGTGAGCCATGGCCGCTGAGCCTGCGCGTCTGGAGTCTGTGCTCCGCAACGGGAGAGGCCACAGCGGTGAGAGGCCCGCGTACCACAAAAAAAAAAAAAAAAAAAATCAAGGAAATCCATTGATCTTTCTTCCACTTGAAGGGCTCTTTTACCCATGTGTGATTGATTCTTGGGCTCGAACCCGTGTCCCCTGCATTGGCAGGCGGATTCTTAACCACTGCGCCCCCAGGGAAGCCCCAAAGTGACAGTCTTGCTACATACATTTTTGAGAAAATATCGCCAAATACCCAAACCTGAATACCATAGTCTGTCATTCATTCAAGCAAAAATGGTGTTCCATGAAAAATGTGGCTAGTTCAACTCCTAACTCAAACGGTGGTGCAAGGGTTTTCTCTCAATACAGCAATGTACTTAGGTATGCAGCAGAAGCGCTTTATGGATACTTCCTGTTTCATCACATGGAGTATTAAAAAGATACGTACTCAAGGATCAGAATTTATTAAGAGTACTGCTTTGTCAGGCACATTCTCAAATCAAAGTAGCTTTTTTTCTTCTTGTGAGCACGTAGTAGTGAAGAATAACACATCTACCAGTACTTTGCTGACCCTCTGGAAGGGTCTTGGGACCTCAGGAGCTGATGAACCACACTTTGAGAACTGCTGACTTAGAGCCATTCAAGACAGGTCAAGCTTAAGCTAAGAAGAATGAACAAATACCTCCCCACATGGAAATTAGTTCCAGGATTCAAAACTCATCAAAGCAAAGATGTGAAAACCCTCAGACATCTAAAAAACTTATTATTTATTTTATTCTGCTTCATACTAGAATAATAGTGGCTAAAATATATTTAGCATTTCATTCCTTAAATCCTTTATATGACATCTCATTTAATCCCCACAATAACCCTATAATGCTAGTATATAACACCAGTATATACTAGGACATGATACTCTGATGCTAACTCTAAAGTGCTTGCTCTTAGTTACTAAGCTTCATATTTTTATCATTTTTGTATTCCTTTACAATACATTTGCATCAGTATTCCTTTGGGTACTTGGATACTTTGGTGATCTTAGGTATGACCCATCTTAACAGACCATGGATGGATTTCCACATAAATGCTGTCACATCACTAAGGACAAAGCATGAAATTTTCTTTCTTAGAAATCTTGGTATTTCCAAACATGATAACACTCATTAAATTTCCTCAAGTTGTTTATTTCTATTAGCATCTTGATCTGTGAAAACTGGAAAGTGTAAAAGACAAAATGTTTTCCAGAAAACTTGTTTTTGAAAAGTCAAGCGTTGAAGAAATATGAGGAGCTGGCAAAACACGTGACAAAGCAGTTTTACACTTGGTATTTTCATTCAGCAATTACAAGTGTGTGTGCGTTTTTTAAAGTTTTATATTTATTTATGAACTAGTCCTGGGAACATAAAAAGTCTCAAAAATTCCTAAAATATTACCCAATAGCTTTTTATGTTTATTTGTAGATGAACTGACTTAACGTTTGCAGAATGTGGTGTGTGTACCTCCAGTGATTCTCAACCTGGTTTTTAAGGGAAAAACATTAACTTCAGTGGCTGATGCTCAGTAGCATCAGTCTTTAGCAGATGCCCTGCCCTGCCTGGTGTCAGAGTGTGATTTCTCTGCTACTCATCACAGGGCCCCAGCTCGCCCTCCTGGGACTCCTTCCCAGTCCCTCCCATCTCTAGGTTCTCACCTTGGCAGCCCCTCACACCTTTCCCTTCACCCTCCAGGGTCCTCTCCTGGGCCTTAACCCCACCCCACACTCCCTTTTCCCTTTTTCCCTTAGGTTGTTATTAAGATAAAAAGATTTCATGTATGGGGACTTCCCTGGTGGTCCAGTGGTTAAGACTCCATGGTCCCAATGCCGGGGGCACAGGTTTGATCCCTGGTCGGGTAACTAAGATCCCACATGCCCCACGGCACGGCCAGAAAAGAAAAAAAAAAAAAAAGAAAAAAGATTTCATGTATGTATAGCACTTAAAATGGTGCCTGGCACATGGTAGGCACAGTGTGGGTGCTTGATAAATAAGTAAGAAATACATAAAATAACTGAGCACAAATTTCTCCCTCTGACACCATGATCCTTCATACCTTTTATGTCTGACTTTTTTCCTATATATGCCTGTTTCCCCCAGGGATTGAACCCATGCCCTCTGCAGTGGAAGCACGGAATCTTAACCACTGGACTGCCAGGGAAGTCCCTGTCTGTTTCCTTTTAAAATAGATTAAGTTAAAAAATCAACCCAAATAAAAATAGTAAATAATAATATAAATGGCATTGGATATAGCAAAATCATGACGGTAGTATGCAAATGACTGAAGTTGGCCTATAGTGGAGTTACTGACAGTGATGACCTGGGGTTCCTGGATTAGATCCACCATTAACCAGCTGTGTATATTTGAGCAAGGCGTTCAGTGTGTTTGGGCTTTGGTTTCCTCATCTGTATGGTGCAAGTTTGGGCTGCATGATCATCTCTTCATCCCTTAAACCATTGGTTCTCAAGTTGGGGTGATTTTGCACCCTGGGGACATTGGGCAATATCTAGAGACATTTTTGATTTTCACAACTGGGAATGGGGGTTACTACTGGCATCTAATGGGTAGAAGCCAGAGATGCTGCTAAACACTCTACAATGCATAGCACAGCCTCCCACAACAAGAATTATCTGTCCCTAAATGCCAGTAGTGCCAAGGTCGGGAAACCCTGATCTAAAACAATAGGCTTGGACTTCCCTGGTGGTGCAGTGGTTAAGAATCCCTCTGCCAATGCAGGGGACACAGGTTCGATCCCTGGTCGGGGAAGATCCTACATGACGAGGAACAACTAAGCCTGTGCGCCACAACTACTGAGCCCATGTGCCGCAACTACAGAAGTCTGTGGGCCTAGAGCCTGTGCTCCGCAACAAGAGAAGCCACCGCAGTGAGAAGCCTTCACACCACAAGGAAGAGTAGCCCCCGCTCGCTGCAACTAGAGAAAGCCCGTGCCCAGCAATGAAGACCCAATACCGCCAAAAATAAATAAATTTTAAAAATAACTAAATTTATTAAAAAAAATAAAACAATAGGCTTCTGGGACTTCCCTGGCAGTCCAGTGGTTAAGACTCTGCGCTTCCACTGCTGGGGGCAGGGGTTTGATCCCTGGTTTGGGAACTAAGATCCCACATGCTGCAAGGCGTGACCAAGAAAATCAATCAATCAATCAATCAATCAATCAAACAATAGGCTTCTACAATTTGACCATGGGATTTGTTGCCCGAGAAATACTTAAGTGGGTTATACACAAGAGAGGCTGTGACGTGAGCCCAAGTGTGCCTTTGGTTGCTCTTAGGAATTCCCATCTGGAAACCAGCCCATAATAGAGCTATACCACTCAGGCAAACAAATAAGCAACAAAACCCTTATGTTTTGGGCTGAATGGCTCCCAACATTGATTAAATTTCTCCGTACTTCCCCCTCCCTCTTCTAGTGATTTGGTGGTCTCCACTGCTCAAACTCATCAGAAAACAACTGTTCTATCTTCAAGAGTTGGTTATTTTTGGTTCTTCCAATGCCCAAATCTAGAAAGATTTGTGATTTAATTTTGTGTTCACATTTTCCTGCTTTTCAATGATCTTGGCTCTAAACACACTACTGATGTGTTTTGTACATATATCAGTCATCTGACGCTATTTTTAGACATTGTCTAGTTTTATTTCATTTCAAGAATTTGCCAAACATTTGTTGTCTTGTTCTTCCTGCATCACACTCTGATTTAATCTGTTGGCAGGCAAGTGATTTATACCTACTGATACTGCTCGTAGTAACACTGTTTCTTAAGTGAATTCCCCCCACCCCCATTTTTTTCCTTTATATTTCTCTGTCCATTTCAGAGTAAACTGATTGTAGAAGTAGTGTATCATCCAGTGCCAGAACACCTGAAAATTTTGCTGGTGGATAGGCAAAATGCCTTTAATCTATTTTTCATAGTTTGTGTTATCATTGTTACAACTACCCTTCTTGCTCTTGATAAAAGCCTATGTGGGCTTCTTGGTGCCTTTCTGTGATAAGAGGACTAGGTTCAATTGCATGCTCTGCAGACTGTAGTTATGTGTGTGTCTGGGGTGTATATGTGGGCATGTTAAATGTTTTGGGAAGATAGTTGGAGTAATGCACCAGTTAATATTGGTAATTTAATTTATACTTGACAGTGGCTGGGAGAAATAAGATCTTATTGATGGTTAAATTTTTATGGGTGAATTAATTTTTTTAAATTCCCAAGTTATAAAGAAGTCCAATGGATTGTATAGTTATCAAGGCAGTTGTCCAGTAAGTATTTATTAAGTAACCATCAGAATTTGGTATGGGTTTAGAATTAACATTATGTGAGCCATTTAGGATTTATGAAAACACAAATCCCTATCCTCAAAAAGAATTCCACCATTGCCTGTGTAAGAGAGTGTGGTCAAACTGGGCAATCACCAGTCTCCTATGGCTTGTCTATAGCTCACAACAGAGGAAATATAGTGGATAAGAACACAGTTTCTAGGGCAACACAGTTTCAAGTTGAGGCTCCCCCAGTTACTAGCTGAATAACCCTGGGTAAATTAGTTAATCTCTCTGACTACCATGCATTATGTAAGCAAATAATCTTTTTCACTAATGTGTTCTTAAGGCCTAGCACAGTGCCTAGGATAGAGTAGGACCTTGATACATTTTAATAATGAATGATGTATGTAAAGCACTTAGTACATTGCCTAGCACATAGTCAATGCTCACTCAAGAGGTTTAAAAAAAAATACCTTGACCTCAGAATGCCAGATGGGTTACATATTAACTTGGTCTGTATGGTTGGTATTAACCTCTTCATTTATCTAGAACATTAATTGTATAGAAACCGTGGTGCTGGATATTATGTAGGGGAAACAAAAATGTATATGTTATGATACTTGCCCTCAAAAAGTTTACAATTTAATAAATAATAAAAAACATGAACAGAAAAACTATAGTTATAACCAGTATTGAATTATATTAAACAGTATATTAAATACCTTATAAATTATGCTATGTGTTTTTTGTAATTCTGAGAAGGGAGATATTATTAGATAGAGTGGCACAAAATTAAAAGTCTGTGTGCTGGGCCTCCCTGGTGGCGCAGTGGTTGAGAGTCCGCCTGCCGATGCAGGGGATACGGGTTCGTGCCCCGGTCTGGGAGGATCCCATATGCCGCGGAGCGGCTGGGCCCGTGAGCCATGGCCGCTGAGCCTGTGCGTCCGGAGCCTGTGCTCCGCAACGGGAGAGGCCACAACAGTGAGAGGCCCGCGTACAGCAAAAAAAAAAAAAAAAAAAAAAAAAAAAAAAAGTCTGTGTGCTTTTTATTATCACTATAAGCTGGCAGTTCTAAACAATGTCAGTGGCAACATACTCTCACCTCCCCCCTTGGCATGTCTCTGACAATATTTGACAAAATTGATCAAGGAACACTTCATGACTGTGGCCCTTAAAGGACATAGGGCATTTTATGGGCAAAGATGGAAGGCAAGGCAAGTAGAGAGAACAGCTTCTCCAAAGACACAGGGGCAGGACATTGTGTTTGGAGAACAGCCAAGGAGGGAGAATAAAGGTGTAAAGATAAAGATAGGTTGGCACTGGCTTGCAGAAGAAGGAAAAATGCCATTTATTGAGTGCCTACAATGGATGGCCAAAGGATTGGCTTACACTATCTTGCTTAAAACTTAAAATAATCTTTCCAGATGAGTATTATTACCCATATTTTATAGATGTGGAAACCGGTTCTGAGAGGGTCAGGGTCTTGCCCCAAGTCCTGCAACTAGTACAGGTCAGAGCTGGTATTTGAACAGAGATCAGTTTGCTTATAAAACCTCTTGTCTTCCCGCCTATGTAGCCTTGAATGCTAAGCCAAAGACAATGTGGAGCCACTGGAGATTTTAAAATCGTGAAGTCATCTGAATAAAGCTGTAGTTCAGGAAGGTTCATCTGGCACTGGTGTTGAGGATGAGCTCACCGTGGGAGCTGGGAATCAGGGAGGCCAGTTATGAGGCTGCTGGAAGAGTCTAGATGAAAGGGATGATGGAAATGGAGAAAAGATGTCAGAGAGGCTGAAAAGAAAGAATTGCTAGGGGACATTCCTGGTTGCGCAGTGGTTAAGAATCCGCCTACCAATGCAGGGGGATACGGGTTCGAGCCCTGGTCCGGGATGATCCCACACGCCGCGTAGCAACTAAGCCCATGTGCCATAACTACTGAGCCTGTGCTCTAGAGCCTGTGAGCCACAACTACTGAAGCCCACATACCCTAGAGCCCATGCTCTGCAACAAGAGAAGCCACCGCAATGAGAAGCCCACACACCACAACGAAGAGTAACCCCGGCTCGCCACAACTAGAGAAAGCCTGCGTGCAGTAACGAAGACCCAACACAGCCAAAAAGAAAAGAAAGAATTGCTAGGTCTTGGAGACTGATTAGAGATTAGTGAGTGGGAGTGAGAAAAAAGAAGAGGATGCAGACATGCCTCTGAGGTTACTAACCTGGACAACAGAATGATGGTGATATTGCCAGAAACAAGAAAGCCAGAAAAAGAGAGAGAATCACATAAATAGGCCCTTTGATTTGTCTATGGTTGAGGACATCTGGCCTATACAGAGAAATAAGACAAGCATGTAATCAGTATAAAAATAACAATTCTAAGAGTGAGTTGTTGATGAGATATTGGTCAGGAACTGTATCATTGGGCTTGAAAATGAAAAGAGTTTCCTCATCTGGAAGAAACCTTCTTAAAGGAAGCTACTGAATGGAAGAGAAGGGCTAGAATACTTGACAGGAGGAGAAAGGTTGTTCTTTGTGGTTGGAAAAACGTAAGTCAAGGCCTGGGGATAGAAAACAGCTAACCATGGCTCCATGCCTTCGGGAATGGAAGCATTCCCTTTTACTGGGCCAGGGTGACTACAGGTGGAGTGGCTATTTCCCCCATCTTCCCCAATTCCCATCTGCAAGCAAAGAGCACTGGACTTCTCTTCCTGACAGCCCACTCCACTCACTCACCCCCCCATCTAATAAAGGAAAGGATTAGGGAGAGAAGCAGTCCCCCCTGATGGGTTTAGAAAATAATTGCATAGAAGAAAGCTGTATGCATGTTTTATTATACCTTTGCATTTACAAAAATCAAGAGTTTGCAAAGGCTTATATTCAAGAAGGCATATGGAATCGCCCAATTAAAAGAAAAGAATATGGTAAGGACTCAAAAACTGGTTACAGAATTTAATTGAAGAAAAACCAAGCAATACATCAAAGGTATAAATCTGCATTTCCCTGGGGTCTCAATTGAGTGATTCAGCTTTTTTCAGTAAGTGGGTCAGAAAACTGTTAATCCTACAATGATTTTGTTCAACTGTGCTCAGCTGGTACATTTCTTTCTTGCAGATCTTAAAAAACAAGTATGTTAAGATTGTTGAAGTTGATGTTCACCCAATATCAAATTGCTTTGTTTATCAACCACGAATAATATATTTATTTTCTTGATTGAAGTCTGTCCTTTTAATTGGCAAGTAGTGACAATATTGTTTGTGGTTTTACTTTGAAATGTGTTTTGTGTTGGACAGCTCTATGGTATAACTGATACACTGATATCGTATAATAGGGAGTCTCAACCAGAATGAAATTTAACAGGATAAAACATTGCACTGCAAGGGGACAAATATAGGAGCTGAGATATATTGGTTTTGTGGAGACAGAAATCAGGTTTAAAAACATAAGTCATGAGTTAGCATGGAAGAGCTACTTTTTTCAGTTGTGGTAAAACTCGTATAACATAAAATTTACCATTTTAACCTTTTTTTTTTTTTTCGGTACGCGGGGCTCTCACTGTTGCGGCCTCTCCCGTTGCAGAGCACAGGCTCCGGACGCGCAGGCTCAGCGGCTCCGCGGCATGTGGGATCTTCCCGGACCAGGGCATGAACCCACATCCCCTGCATCTGCAGGCGGACTCTTAACCACTGTGCCACCAGGGAAGCCCCATTTTAACCATTTTTAAGTGTACAGTTCAGAGGCATTAAGTACATCATATTGTTGTGCAACCGTCACCACCATCCAACCATAGAACCCTTTTCATCTTGCAAAACTGAAACTCTGTACCAATTAAAAACTAACTCCCCATTCCCTTCTCTCCTCAGCCCCTGACAACCACTGTTGTCCCTTCTGTCTCTATGAATTTGACTATTCTACGTAACTCATATAAGTGGAATCATACAGTATATGTCCTTTTGTGACTGGCTCCTTTCACTTAGCATAATGTCCTCAAGGTTCATCTATGTTGTAGCATGTGTCAGAATCTCCTTCCTTTTTAAGACCAAATAATATTCCATTGCATGTATACACCACATTTTGTTTATCCGTTCATCATTTTATAGACGCTTGTGTGGCTTCCACCTTTTGACTATTGTGAATAATGCTGCTATGAACATGAGTGTACAAATATCTCTCTGAGTCCCTGCTTTGAATTCTTTTGAGTATATACCCAGAAGTGGAATTGCCAGATCATATGGTAATCCTATTTTTAATTTTTGGAGGAACTGCCATACTGTTTTCCACAGTGATGGGAGAGCTATTTTAAAGTCATCTGCCATTGAGATGTACTTTCACTGAGATGTACATTCATTCCTTCACTCTCTTTCTTTCAACAAACATTACTGAGGAATTGCCTTGTACAATGACTATGCTAGGCTTTATAATGTTTATAGATAAGACTTATTTGGTGGCACAAAAGAGATCTGTGAAATAAATATACAGTGTATCAGAATAGAGAAATACAGTCACTCCTAAGACAAAGCAAGGCTTGAATTCAGGGGTTCAACACAATTTCAAAAAATTTTGTCTATCAGAAGAGAAGTTGGTCTATTTGAAAGCATAGGAAAAGGAGCATCACAGAGGTAAATATTGAGTCCTATTCATATGGCTCAGCCATGGACTTCTAGTATCACAGAATCACTGACAAGAAGGGCAGAGTGTGTCTAAAAAAACTAAACTTTTAGCTCATTTATCTAATTCTCTTCATTCTAATTATATGCTCCTTAAACTGTGTTCTGATTGCAATTTGGTTTCTCTGCCTACAAAGGGAAAATGCTGTTATGCAAACCGCAGCAACGTGGTCTTTGAGAGTTTACCTTTCTCATCACGAATTAATAATTTGGCGCCCTGGCTTTGAACACTGGATGTAGTAATCTTAATGAATGGGAGTCCTATTCTGAAATACGGACCTGCTCCTGCTGAGCTGCCAAATCAGATTTCTAAGTCTTTGAGACCATAGACCAGGGCCAGGCCATGACCTCTCTGAACCTCAGTTTTCTTATCTGAAAATGGAGTTTAAAAACAGTGCTTACCAGAAATAAGATTTAAAAAACAACAGTGCTTACCTTATGGAGCTGTTGTAATGACTAAATAAATAAATTCATGTAAAGAGATGAGAATAGTGCCTCGCACAAAATAAACACTATATAATTGTTGAATCTTGTTATCAATGGGAAATTCTCCAAGGCATTATTACCTTATGAACATTCTTTATAGACAAAGTCTGACCCCACAGAGCACATTTGCTTCTTTTCTGTTGGAATCTGCATAACTCATATTCTCAAAGCACAAGCAAAGTTGTGAGGGATTCATCTGGATTGTCTATTCTTACCTCTTCCTTTGGTGCCCCTCCCTCTGCTTCCAGGCACCCCACACCCCCAGGATTTTGTGCTCTGGCAAGACAAAGTGAGCACCCCACAGGCAGTACCCCAAGCTCTGGCCTTCTCATAACCCAGGTTGAAAGTTCCTAAGGACTGGCTGGGTCATCACTGTAACCAATACGAGAAATTGATTGATGCCACTGAAGTCATGACTGATGATGACAATGGATTACACATGTGTATGTTTTAACCTTCCTGAAAATTTATTGCCAACATCCAAGGGAACGCTCTCAAATTGTAGAATTTAATTGACTGAGATTGGCCATATGGGTCATATGAGGCCAATTTGGTGGCACCTCTGAGGTCTGTTGTTTTCTCTACTGTCCCTTGAAAGAATTCTGGGCCATTACAGAAAGATAACTTTTGCTCTTGTGTGAATTCAAGGGGTTATATGAGATTTGCAGGACTTTGGGTGAGACTAGGGAAATTCTTGGGCTAAATTAGGGGTTTCCAGGTGTGGGTGAGCTGCTGAATAGTACGTATAAGGTAGTTCCGGGGCAGGTGCGGAAGAGTAAAATGAAAGGGAGCTGGTCTGAGCCTAGGACAGACATTGTTTCTTTTGAAGCAAACTAGGCTTGGTCCAGGGGACCTGAAGCAAAGAGATGGACTAGCCACCTTTCACTTTGCTGCTTTCTAATTATAAGTCAGTATACGATGCCAAAACTAGCAGATGGTTCAGAAAATCACAAAATGTGGTCAAACAATTTGTAAATAGATCTTGGAAAATGTGAATGAATAGAATTATTTAACCAGAGATATGAAGATTTATTATAGGAATTGGCTCACATGAGTATGGAGACTTGAGAATTCCCACGATCTGCTGTCTGCAAGCTGGCAAACCAGGAAAGCTGGTGGTGTAATTCAGTCCAAGTCCAAAGGCCCGAGGTTTGGGAGGGCTGCCGGCGTTAAGTCTCAGGTCTAAAAGCCTGAGAATGAGGACTTGCCTGGCGGTCCTGTGGTTAAGACTCCACACTTCCACTGCAGGGGGCATGGGTTTGATCCCTGGTCGGGGTGCTGCGCGGTGTGGCCAAGGAAAAAAGAAAAAAAAAAAAAGGAGAAGGTCAATGTCCTAGCTGCTCTGCTCAAGTGGAAAAAAGCAAATAGAGACTTGCTCTGCCTTTTTATTCTGTTCAGGCCCTCAGTGGATTGCGTGATGCCTACTTGCATTGGTGAGGACAAACATCTTTATCAGTCTACTGATTCAAATGCTAATCTCTTCCAGAAACACCCTCATAGACGCACCCAGAAATGTTTCACCAGCTATCTGGGCATCTCTTAGCCCAGTCAAGTTGACTCATAAAATTAACCATCACAGTGGTGATCAATTGTTCGCTAACTGCACTGAGGGTTTTAATTAAACATCAAAGAAAACTTTCAGAAAATGTCGGTTGCCTGACTCTGGGATCATGTACTGAGTTTACAGGCTCCCTGGATATCTTTAAAATACTGGGGAGGTGGGCTAGGATGGCTTGGATGTGGCCATGGTGAGCATCCAAATATGAATAAATGATACACAAAAGAGCTTTTCATTAGTCTCTTCTGCCTTATCTCTATTATAATTAACCATAGAAACAGAAGTTAGTGTGTGTTGACCTAAGCTCACCCACTATAATGGTCATATATGTCAACATGTAGTGAAACACTTCCAGAAAGTTCTTGCCCTTAATTTAACACTTAGGTTATTAGGGTAACTGGCCTTCTTTGAGATGTCTGCAGATAGGTCAGGATAGTTTGTTTCAGCTGTGGAAAGTTTTGACAGTGAGAAGTGAAGGATACAATTTTATATCAATGACAGCTGTGACTTCCATGATAAAAATTACTTTTTTTTCCCACACAAATGGAATTTGACTTTAAAGCTAAGATTAAGTCTCCAGGATTAAAGTTGGGTTAAGGATGCTCATTAGATTCTTGTGTAATAGATATTCCAAATGAGGAATTATCACAAACTGTTACTCTAGGAAATGAATTTATGACCATTTCTTAGGGATAGGACGTCTTTCTATGTCAAAGCCACCTAGAGGAGAGTGGAAAGTCCATTGTTCACACAGGTTCGGGCCACTAACCTCAATTACCCTCTATTCACTTTTTCTTTGAAGTTTTGAGTAAGTGGGACCTTCTTTTGGGTGGGTGCAAATATAGGAGAGAGGAAGAGGCCAGAGGAGAAACAGTGGAAAAATTAAGCAAGGAAATTGTTTCATCAGGGGGTCAGATCAGAGCCAGCTGTCTCAGTAAGCTAGCAAGTTTTAAAGGATCAGAAAATCAGAAACCTATATTTTTCAACTCGGCTTTTTTCTTTTCTTGCTTTTGGTACTTTCTATGTTTACTAGTGAAGCTTCTTTTGAAAACTATAGATAATCTCATCTTGCTTGTGAGCTTCTTTTGAAAACTACAGATAATCTCATTTTGCTAAAGGGAATAAGAGAAAAGGGGTTTTAGATTTGTCCGTGTTTCAGCCAAGTAAAGGAAGAGCTATGGAGAAAATCAGAGATGTGTTGGATTTTTGTTTTGTTTTGTCAATTTCTTTTTCTCCTTGAAATGACCAGGGAAGTCATTTAAGGTATAGAATCATTGTACAAAACCGAGAACATGTACAGTATCACATACAACTGCTCTCATAAAGATGGGGATGTCCCAAGAGGATACAGCTAACAACTTTAAGTTATCCTACAGCTCACTAAATATTGCACTGTAACAACATAACTTTTAGGGTTGATTGGTCTTTTCAGAGCACATTCTTGGGAGTATCTAGCATAGTCAACTGGCATTATTTCAAATGATGATTAAAAATGAATTTTTTGGGCTTCCCTCGTGGCACAGTAGTTAAGAATCCGCCTGCCCATGCAGGGGACATGGGTTTGAGCCCTGGTCGGGGAAGATCCCACCTGCCGTGGAGCAACTAAGCCCATGCGCCACAACTACTGAACCTGCGCTCGAGAGCCTGCGAGCCACAACTATTCAGTCTGTGCCATAACTACCAAAGCCCACACGCCTAGAGCCCGTGCTCTGCAACAAGGGAAGCCACTGCAATGAGAAACCCACGCACCACAACGAAGAGTAACCCCCACTCGCCACAACTAGAGAAAGCCCGCACGAAACAACAAAGACCCAATGCAGCCAAAAATAAATAAATAAATAAAATTAATTTTTTAAAAATGCTTTTAAAAAATGAATCTTTTGCGGTAGGGAGTTCTTACTGTTATTTATTTTTTAAGCCTCCTTCCTAACCACCATGGTACAGTTCTGTTTATTTTAGGAAACATGCATACGATTTGCCATTAATGTATTCAGTATCAATTATCCACTTGCACACAGCTCTGTGTGGGTGAATTGCAGTGTTGAGAATTTCCTTAAGAAAATGAGTTCTGAATTTTAAGTTTACTTTTATCACTTTCTTATTTCAGCTGGCTACCTGGGGTAAAGAAACCTCAAAAGACATCCGATGCTGCTTTTAACTTTTGGCTTGAGTCATGCATATTGAATTTAACTTTAATGAAAACAGAGGAAATAAACTTTGAGTGTATGTGTTCGTCCAAATTTATAGGTCTTAGACAAGAAGCCCAAGGTGTTTTTAAAATTCATAGAAAATGTACTTTTCATTCTTGCTGTTTGAAATCTCAGGTATTGCTTAGCCTAAAACAACCAGGCCAACAAAATGATGTACTATTAATTTCTTGGCAAAATTTTTTAAAACTCTACCCAACCTCCCCTCCTAGGATCTACCTCTCCCTTGTCAGCCCCTGCTTTCCCCTCATCATCACAAAGACACCCTCATCAGCTTGAGCACGGTAATGAGCTGGCCCCCTGCCTACCTCTTAACCTTATTTTCTTTCATCATAGAGACTGTTTCTCAAAGTCCTGTTTGTGATTAACTAACCTGGGAGGTGCTCTGATTTTGTCTCCCTAAGAAGACAGTGGGTGGGTCATCCTCACCTCTGTCCGGATTTGGAAGGAGTTAAGCCAATGAAAGATTAAAAACATCTTGGATAAAAACATCTTAGATCTGGCTTTGTATCCAAAAGAATTTAAAGCAAGATCTTGAAGAAATATCTGTATATCCATATCCATAGCAGTATTATTCACAATAGCCAAAGGTGGAAGCAACACAAGTATCTATTGACGGATGAATGGATAAACCAAATGTGGTATATACACACACTGGAGTATTATTCAGCCTTACCAAGGAACTAAATTTTGATATGTGCTTCAACATGGTTGAATCTTGAGGACATTATGCTAAGAGAAATAGGACAGTCTCAAAAAGACACATATAAGGTACCTAGAATGGTCACATTTCTAAAGACAGAAAGCCAGATGGTGGCTGCCAGGCTCTGGGGAGAAGGAGGAATGAGGAATTATTTAATGGCTGGCTATTGAGCTTGCCTTGCAAGATGAAAAATTCCGGGGATTGGTTGCACAATGTTGTGAATATAATTAACGATACTGAACTGCACGCTTAAAAATGGTTAAGATGCTAAGTTTTCTGTTATGTGTATTTTACTACAGTAACAAATCCTGGAAAGAGGGGTCAGTGAGAAACACTGACTGATGCCAAGTTTGAGACCACGACAGGGAGAGACAAGTGTTGGGTCCTGGATACAGATGGGGCTATTGTGGTTGGCACCAGCCGTCCCCCTTCGGGACTGAAGGGCACTTGTCACAGCTGACACACCCCTGTTACCAGCCCTCAGCTGTCAGCCTTGTGTGGGAATCGCCCTCGGCAGAAGAAAGCCATCCTACCCAGTGTCACAGCCACTTCCCCAGGGCAGCTCACATCCAATGAGAGGTCAAGGCAGAGGCAGAAAAGGCCCAGTGCTCTTGGCCCCAGATGGAGACAGCTCTGAAGGGTAAGCCCAGCTTCAGAGCTCCCTGAGGGGTCAGCTGGAATCTCGATGTGACATTGTCACAACTTCTCTCTCTGTCCCATCTTGCTTCCTTCACTTGCCCCGCAGGTGTCATGCTGAGAACCTTCTCTAATAAACTTCCTGCCTGCTAAGCTCAGTGATAAGGGTCTGAGTCACATCACCAGCTAAGACATCAAAGCCAGCAGTGGTGGTAGCTGAGATGGAGGTGAATCCAGACCCGGTAGTGGAGGAGGAAGAGAATGGGGACCAACTGCAGCAGCAGGGGCCGCGGCTCAGCCCACTAATTCCTGCTTCCAAGTTCTCCCTCAAGAAGAGAGACCGGGCTTCCCTGGTGGTGCAGTGGTTAAGAATCCGCCTGCCAGTGCAGGGGACACAGGTTCGTTCCCTGGTCCAGGAAGATCCCACATGCCATGGAGCAACTAAGCCCATGCGCCACAACTACTGAGCCTGCGCTCTAGAGCCCGCGAGCCACAACTATTGAAGCCCGCGCACCTAGAGCCCGTGCTCCACAACAAGAGAAGCCACCGCAATGAGAAGCCCGTGCACCGCAACAAAGAGTAGCCCCCACTCACCGCAACTAGAGAAAACCTGCACGCAGCAACAAAGACCCAACGCAACCAAAAAGAAAGAAAGAAAGAAAGGAAGAAAGAAAGAAAGGAAGGAAGAAAGAAAAAGGAAGAAAGAAAGAAGAGAGACCCACGGGGCCATGGAGGAGAGTACATGGAGACGGGCTGCAAGCAGAGCAAGAGGTGGACTCTGGTAGACACAGAGATGTCCCATTCAGATCCCTCTTCAAGGAGGGACTTGCCGCCCAGCTGTGAGGAGTGCGGTCAGCAGATGGCCTCCAGCTGTCAGCTCCTTCAGGGTCAGCCTCTCCCGAGATCATGCCCTTCCCAGGGCAGCCTGCATCGGGGCTAAAAGGATGAGGGCATATAAAGGGATAGTTGTTTTGTCCTAAGAGCTTCAACACAGGACAGGTACTTTTAACTGACAGTCTTTTTTTTTTTTTTAAACTGTTTTCTTTTTTTTAATTAATTAATTAATTTATTTATTTATTTTTGGCTGTGTTGGGTCTTCGTTTCTGTGCGAGGGCTTTCTCTAGTTGTGGCGAGTGGGGACTCACTCTTCATCGCAGTGCGCGGGCCTCTCACTATCACAGCCTTTCTTGTTGCGGAGCACAGGCTCCAGACGCGCAGGCTCAGTGGTTGTGGCTCACGGGCCCAGTCGCTCCGCAGCATGTGGGATCCTCCCAGACCAGGGCCCGAACCCATGTCCCCTGCATTGGCCGGCAGACTCCCAACCGCTGCGCCACCAGGGAAGCCCCTTAACTGACAGTCTTAACCTATCTCATTGTCTACCACGTTGTAGGTCCTCACTAAATGTTTGTTGAATAAATAATTCAAATTCAACAATATTGATTAACTACTATGTGTAAGGCATTGTTATGCTGGTTATACAAAAAAAAAGAATAAGAAATTCTGTCTTCAGTGGGTCTTATTGGCCAATGCTCATAGCTTGCACATGGGCCCATGAACAAAGTGACCATGGTAACAGGGATGGAGACCATGCCTTTCTCAAATTACACCCAATGATCCACTTGCTGATTCTGTGCTTCTCATCCCTGTAACCCTGGGCTCTCTAGGGCAAGAGTTTCTAATTTTTGGAGGAGCACTTAAGCCGGGGGACAGAGGGAGCGTTCCACTGAATTGCACGTTGTGACAGCACTTAGTCACTTTGGGCTCCTATGTCATTGAACCAACAGACAGAGAAGGGAGTTACTACATGACCTGGGTTAATCAGTTCTGATTGCCAGGGGGAATTACTAGGGTTGCTGCTACAGTTGGCCCTTGAACAACATGAGTTTGAACTGCAAGGATCCTCTCATACTCGGATATTTTTCAATAGTAAATCCTACAGTACTACTTGATCCAGTCCATAGGAACCACGGATACAGACAACCAACTATAAATTGTATGTGGATTAACCCCCTTGTGGTTCAGGGTTCAACTGTACTTGACAGGGGCAGGATAGAGAATGTCTGGAACCCAGAGGATTCACTACTGTTATCACTAGATACTTCTATGCTTTGGGTGACTGTTAGTGGACAGTTACAGTACTGTGACCTGGCAAGGACACAATCACTCACACCCTTTGGGGATGAATGTCTGGACACCCCACCAGTCAAATCACCCTGACCAACAAAAATACTAGCTGAAGATGAGGCAAATCCAGATGGGTAGTAGAGGGTTGAGATGATAAATGAATTATGGCCCTAGAACTAGCTACAGCAGTAGAGACTGTGTATTAGTTTCCTACTGCTGCTGTAACAAATTACCACAAACTTTGTGGCTTGTGGAACAGCACAAATTTATTTTCTTACAGTTGTTTAGGTCAGAAGTCTAACATGAGTCTCACTGAGCTAAAATCAAGTGTCATCAGGGCTGTCTTCCTTTCTGAGGCTCTAGGAGAAAATCTGTTTCCTTGCCTTTTCCAACTCTGAGAGGCTGCCCATATTCCTTGGCTAGTGGCCCCTTTCTCCACTGCAAAGCCAGCAGTATAGCAGCACTCTGACCCTTCTTCTGTTGTCAAGTTTCTTTTTAACCACAGCAGGAAAAGGTTCTCTGATTTTAGGGATTCATGTGATTAGTTTGGGCCCACCTGGATAATCCAGGCTATGCTTTCCTTCTCCAAGTCCTCAACTTTATCACATGCAAAACCCCTTTTACCATATAACATAACATATCGACAGGTTCCAGGGATTAGGACGTGGATATCTTTTGGGGTGTGGGGCATTATTCTTTCTACCATAGACTGTAACTTGTGTCACTGATCTTCTAGTCTCAGCCTTCCTGGAGTTGGTGACTGTCACCTCCCTGAGACAGGCTCTATATCTGACTGACTTTGTTTCGCTCCTCTTTGGGAAAGGGTAAGGACAATGTGTCTCTTACAGATACAATGGTGGCCTAATGTTATCCTATGGAAGGGCATGAGTAGACCTGAGCCATGCAGGGGAACTGCACCTTATAAACCTTTCCTGGTTCCCTCAACTACCATCTTCTTTCTTCTCTCCTGATCAGCTTCCTACCCACATTGAGTTGTCTTTCTACCTCTGGCTTTGATGCAGTGCCATATCATGGAAAATTTCCAGCCTGGGTGGCTTCAAGGTGCCAGGTTACACAACCAGGAAGTGTAGGGAAGTTAGTTTCCCAAGTGATGAGTCTTGACCCCTGGGAAGTAGGAGATGGGAGAGAGCAGAGCAGATACAACCCGTCCCCTTCCTACCCTTTGCAGACCCGCTCTTAGCTGTGGTTTTTCCTCTGACCCCTCTGGAAAAGACTGTCTGCCAAGCAAACAAACCTCAGCATCCTGCCGTGGATGACTGGGATAAGTGGCCACCATGGACGTGCATCACATTGTTTTGCATCTTTCCTCACCTCCTTTCTCTCTCTTTTTTTTTTCACATCCTCACCTCTGTAGGGTTTTACCTCCTAAATAAGGTGTGAGCACTTTAATCCTGTCTCAGTCTCTGTTTTCTCGAGGAACCGAGGAAAAGAATCTTTGATTATGTTAAAGAGAAGGTTCATAATATCAGGCCTCTGGGTGCTTAGGAAGAAAGTTGTAAGATCATAGAAAACACTAAAAAGAAAGGTCCTAAAGGCATATTTCCCTGACTTAGCACTTTTGTTGAAGCAAGCCTCTACAACTAGAGATAAAAAAGGGAATGTGACCTACGTAAATGTCACAGTGACACAGAGAATGTCAAGACAGAGGGAATTCAGAGCTTGAGAGAGAAATTCCATAAAGCCTTCCTTCCTATAAGCTACAGTCTAGTTTTTCATCCATCCATCCATCTCTCCATCCAACCACCCATCTTCTATTGAGCACCTCCTACGTGTCAGGTACCACATTAGGTGCTGATGAAACAGCAGTGGAGAGATAATAATCCTGGTCCTTATGGAGCCCACATTTAGCAGAGAAGACAGAAAGGACACATATAAATGAGAACTGCAGAATCAAAGGGGAGACATTTTTTTAGTAGATTTGGTGTCAGGAAACAGATGGTCTCTTATTACTATAAGCATATGAATGGAAATAAGGAAGGCAGAGATCACAAAAGGCTGCCAGGCCTCATGGGAATCCAGATAAAAGCTTCCAAGTCAGGCTCCCTGAATGTATGGAAACTGGATCTTGTTGGGTTTCCAAATGACTAGATCGTAGGCAGGAGCTTTAAGGCCTTTCAGACCCAGTGCTGTGATCCCAACTCTATTATTTCATGAATAAGCTACTGCATCAAACAGACCCCCAAATACAGGGGCTTAATCAAGTTAGAAATTTCCTTCTGAGGGAGAAATTGAGTGGGCAAGCTCCTGAAGTGGCTCACTTCACTTCCACTCACTGACAAGAACTGGTCCCATGACCATTGCTAGTGCAAGGGAGGCATGGAAAGGGTCTCTATCTGGACTAAAACTCCCGGGGTGGGGGGTGGGTACTATTACTAAAAGGGAGAAAGGGAGAATAGATACTGGATAAGACTGCCAGAATTAGAACATAATAATCCCAGTTAACTTTGAATTTCAGATTAACAACAATGTTTGGTACAAGTATGTCCCATTTGGACATATTCATTGTTTATCTGAAAATTATTTGTCATCTATCTGCAATTCAAAGCTAACCATGTGTCCTGTATGTTGTCTGTCAACCCTAATAATGGGACACAAAGAGAATTGTCACTTTTGTCACTGCCATTGTCTTTTTGCATTGATTTCAAGTGAGCCATTAAGGCAACCCAGATTCAAGGAGAGGGATTAGAACAACTCTTGATGAGGGAGTGACAAGGTCACATTGCAGAAGAGTGTGCGTGATGGGAAATATAGTTGTGGCCATCTTCGGAAAACACAATTCGCCTTACATATTTTATCTCATTTGAGCAAATCAAATGTCACTCCTCTTAAACATTAGTTTCATCTTTCTCTTGCATCAAGTCTACTAAAGTTCTCCTGACCCACCCTGGGCTCTCTCCCAGGAATCTGAAATTGGAAATAAAAAGGAATGAGGTAAGAGGAGACCTGGAACAAAGTGATGCTGATGGCCGTACTCCGGAGAAAAAGTTCATGAGCTGCTACTGAATTCTCAGAAATCACCCTTGGTTTCTTCCTTTTCTCAACTGTAGTTGTTCAGCTCTTCTTTTGATGCCACAAAATACCCCCAGCATCCTTTCAGTAGCTTTCCCTTCTCTCTCACCCTGTTTTTCTTTTTTGGTTTATGCTAACCATAGGACACTTCCATTAATTGCAGTCAAAATTTTGTGAGCAAGACATTGCAGTCTTAAACAGCCAAGTTTAACCTTGAAAGAGGTATAAAGGACAGCAGCTCATTGGGGAATATTTGTCATTTCTTCTGAGGGATCCATGAAAGATATTACTTTTGTCAGCAAATACCCACGGTCTGTGTTATGAATAAATAAGAGGTATAGATACATGGTGATAGTTTTCACTTCAGTATTAGAAAGGTAGAATTTGAATACATTTCCACTACTGGACTGGCCAAGAAAATACTGACCAGTGAAAATCTGATTTACTTTTCTCTCCAATCTGATAAAAGAGGGAGGGGGGGAAGAAAAAAAGCAATGGGCAGCTAGAAAGACAGAGAAGAAAAAGTCCAGGCAGTCTACAAACTGAATAATCATATTAAGGTGTAGAAGCATCAGAAATGAGAAAACGCTAAGGAGATATTTCCAGGTAAAGTGTCCTGATATTCAGGGAACAGCCATCACTGAATGATAATCAGGCTTAGCTGGGAGGTTTAAAAGATAAACGAAGAGGAGAGGTTTTGATAAGAAAGACTTAGAGAAACACTTCTTGATACCGGAGAGGTATGATTCAGTGTGTGAGAAAACAGGAATGGTTGTGGATCTTTCTCTCTGGGGAGCTGAAAGAAAAGAGCAAGTTGTTCGTATTCGTTTGGGATGGGCCAGGTGAGCTCACCAGATCGTCCAGAGTCTTATGAATCATCCTCGGGGTTTCTTAAGGTTTTACACCCTTAATCATTTAAACTGCTCTTTTCATGTGTGTCACGACCAGCACAGTGCCTGGACTCAACTCCTCCCCTGCTCCCCTCTGGCTACCTGGAGGGGAAGGCTGCTGGAAACCATTATCACAGACCACAAGCTTCTGGATGACTGGCGCCCTTCAGAAAAACTATTAAAGAATCACATCTTGCCCAAAAATGTGATGGACCTAACGATCTGTCACCCCAAACGTGCTAATCACGTGGAACAGTAGCAATCAGATTCATGGCTAGCTCTTGGGAAATAGAAACGTGACACTTCAGTGGCTGCCAGGTGGTGCTTAAATAAACTGGGACACCTCACCTTGAAAGCTTTCGGTAACTGCTGGGAAGCTGTGTCCTGTAAACACAGAAATAAATGATTTAAAAAGCCCTGGCCTCAGCATAAGAGTAGTTTGGTCCCGTGCTGTACAACGTCATAGTCTAGTGCTGTTGAGCACTTGGATTGAGGCTAGTGTGATGGAGGAACTGAAGTTGTAACTTTAATTAAATTTTATTAATTTCAATTTTTTAAAATCAAGATGAAATTCACATAATATAAAATTAAACATTTAGGGCTTCCCTGGTGGCGAAGTGGTTGAGAGTCCGCCTGCCGATGCAGGGGACACGGGTTCGTGCCCCGGTCCGGGAGGATCCCACATGCCGCAGAGCGGCTGGGCCCGTGAGCCATGGCCGCTGAGCCTGCGCGTCCAGAGCCTGTGCTCTGCAACGGGAGAGGCCACAACAGTGAGAGGCCCGCGTACCGAAAAAAAAAAAAAAAAAAAAAAAATTAAACATTTTAAAATGAACAATTCCATGGCATTTGGTACATTCACAGTGTTGTGCAACCACCACCTCTATCCAGTTCCAAAACATTTTTATCACTCCAAAAGAAGACCCTGTACCCCCATTAAGCAATTATTCCTCCCTCTCCCCTCCCCCCAGCCCCTGGCAACCACCAAGCTATGTTCCGTCTCTATGGATTTACCTATTCTGGACATTTCATATAAATAGAATCATACAATATGTGACCTTTTTTGCCTTTTTTTTTTTACTTAGCATAAAGTCATTAATATCCATGTTATGTTTTTTTAAAAACTAAATTTATTTATTTATCTGGCTGCTGTGGGTCTTCGTTGCTGAGCGCAGGCTTTCTCTAGTTGTGGTGAGCGGGCGCTACTCTTTGTTGTGATGCGTGGGCTTCTCACTGCGGTGGCTTGTCTTGTTGCGGAGCACGGGCTCTAGGTGCACAGGCTTCAGTAGTTGTGGTGCATGGGCTATAGAGCACAGGCTCAGTAGTTGTGATGCACGGGCTTAGTTGCTCCACAGCATGTGGGATCTTCCTGGACCAGGGCTCAAACCTGTGTCCCGGGCATTGGCAGGAGGATTCTTAACCACAGTGCCACCAGGGAAATCCCCATGTTAAATTTTAAAACTGATACTTGACTCCATTATTGCAAAAACTTTTAAGTATGTTTGGAATTCCTTGGGTATATGAATCTGCTTTTTCAAGCCTAAATTTTTGAAATCTAAATACAGAGCAGTAATTTCCAATTCAAATTTATCATCCCAATTGACATATGCTGTAAGTATAAAATTATACTTACACCAGATTTCAAAGACTTAGTATGAAAAAAAGGAATGTAAAAGATCTCCTTTATCTTTTTAAAAAATATTGATTACCTATTGAAATGATACTATTTTGGAAATATTAAGTTTAATAAAATGTATTACTAAAATTAATTTCAACTGTTTCTTTTTATTTTTTTCATTGTGGCTGCAAGAAAATTTAAAATTATACATGTGACTCACATTACGTTTCTATTGGACAGTGGTGCATTAGTCAAAAGATCTAACTCAAGCTAAATACTAATTCCAAAAAATTTCCGAGTACTTACCATGAACTTTTATATATTTATTTTTGCCATCATGTGAAAAAGTTGGTTAGAAATAATGTTTGCCAATTTTGTTGACCTTTCCTTAGACTTTAGCCTGGACCAGAAATTGGTTATGGGTTAAATTATGGGAGTTTGATGAAGCTTTCCTCCTCTCCTGCCAGTTACTGATGCTCATACAGAGTCAGAATCACTAGGAAATGTCTTATGATACAATCATTAAAATATTTTGAATGAGGGAAAATAAGGGATGTTTGCTGGCCTCCCTGCTTTTCAACTCATACTTTCATGATATACCATCAGTTTTGGATGAATCAAACGTATGCGCCTTTCTGCTGTTGAGAAACGAAAAATAAGCCCTTGTTTATGTACGTTCACTCATCAACATTTTGGGTGGATATTGTGTACACTGTGGTTGCTGCTGAGTGTTTAGGAGTGAAAAACCAAACAAGGCGCCTGTCCTCATGGAGCCTACATTCCAGTGAAAGGAGACAGAAAACCGATGAATAAGATAATCATAGATTCTGACAAGTTCTATGAAAAAAATTAATATAATGATTTGGTAAAGAGCAACTTTATCAAATGGTGGGGAGTGTGTGTGTGTGTGTGTGTCTCTAATTTAGGTCAGGTAACTGGGCAGTCTCTCCGAGAAGATGACATTTGAGTTGACATTTGAAGAAAAAGGAGTCAGCCATAGGAAGAGCCATGGGAAGAGCAGTCCAGGCAGAAGACACAACAGACGCAAAGGCCTTGAGTTGGGGGAGAGTTTGATGTGTCTGAAGAACAGAAAGGAAGTCATAAGACTAGGATGTGGTGAGCAAAAGGAAAAGGGATAGGAGATGGGATTGGCAAGCAGGAGCCAACAGCAGCCAGTAGGTCATGTTAAGAAGTCTAAATTTTATTTTAAGGGTAATGGGGAGCCATTGATGGTTTTGGAGCACAAGAGTAACCAGATGCATTTTTTCACACAAATGATCTTGTAGTATTTTCAGTGGACGGCTAACCTGTTCTACAATTGCCAGAAAGAAGACCTAAGAACTGATTGTTCTGGGTAGATGTCCTCTAATATTCAATAGTATTTTAGTTAATAATCCCATATACCAAGACACCTTGTACATGTTGCATGTATCATCTTTGCACCAGGGGCCCAAGGACCTCCCAGGAGATAACGCATCAAAAGGAAAGAAACGGGGCTTCCCTGGTGGCGCAGTGGTTGAGAGTCCGCCTGCCGATGCAGGGGACATGGGTTCGTGCCCCGGTCTGGGAAGATCCCACATGCTGTGGAGCGGCTGGGCCCGTGAGCCATGGCCACTGAGCCTGTGCGTCCGGAGCCTGTGCTCCGCAATGGGAGAGGCCACAACGGTGAGAGGCCCGCGTACCGCAAAAAAAAAAAAAAAAAAAAGGAAAGAAACGATCAAACAAGTTAGTCTCAAAACAAGGCTTATATTTGGCTAGAGTTTGGATGGGTGATTTTTGAGAAGAGTGGTGTACCTGTCACTCAGATTAGTTCTCACGACCAGTCCTTATGGACTTACCATGTCTGAGTTTTATGTGGCTATGGCTATAAGTAAAAACTAAGGAGGTTGTTTGTTTGTTTTGCAGTACACAGGCCTCTCACTGTTAGTGGCCTCTCCCGTTGCACAGCACAGGCTCCGGACGCACAGGCTCAGCGGCCCTGGCTCACGGGCCCAGCCACTCCACGGCATGTGGGATCTTCCCGGACCGGGGCACGAACCCGTGTCCCCTGCATTGGCAGGCGGACTCTCCACCACTGCCCCACCAGGGAAGCCCAAGGAGGTTGTTTAATGAAAACCTTTTTGGCCCCCAAACAATGTTGTTCTGGCATCTCATCCACGTGATGGAACACGGTGTGGTTGGGAGGAATTCCCTTCTACCGAACATCACTGTTGAACATCAAACTGCTTTGGCACCTGGCACCTATTTGGTGCCTGATAGGAGGCAGCAGTGCCTGGCAGGAAAGTTGGTACCCAGTAATACAAGGTGGATATGACTCTTGGATAAAATGGAAGTCAACTGAGATAGTTATAATCAGCAGAAATAGCAGCATGCTTGGTTGATGGGAGGGTGTCCAGAACAGGAGAAAAGGAGGAAAAATCCATAAACACTGTAGCTGACTAGACTTGTTTTTGAGCATGTGTGACTCCCTCCTGAGCATCCCCAGAGATTCTGACAGGGAGTGAATTTTGCAGGAGCCTGGAGCTCTACAATAAACAGCAGAGGAGGGTATGGTGAACTCTCTTTATTGGGTTCCCCAAGAAGCCCATCCTGAGATAAGGACTCAAGGGCATGTAGTTTATTTGGGAGATGATCCCAGGAAACAGCAGCATGGGCAGAGGGAAAGGGCGACACAGAAAGGAAGACAACCAATAAAGGGTGTGTGGCAAGCAAGTGACTGCTACGGGCAAGTGGAGCTCAGCATCCCCGGGGGCGTCGGGAGACTGCAGAGAACAGGCCTCACATTATCTCAGTGGAAGGAGAGGAAGCTGGGAGATTCCTCCACTAACACCCATCCATCACTGGGTGGAGCTGTTTCTAGGGACACAAACTCTTTGGGACTTCCAGGCCATCCTGCTTGCTGGCCGGGTGTGCTTCCACAGCCAGAACAAAGCCCTCATTCAGAGAGTCACAGGTGTAGCAATGAGCATCCTTTGGTGTAGAGAGAAGAGTGTTGAGGGACTCTGGGCAGGGCCCCAGCAGCATCTACTACACCAGTGACTATACCAGGCTACAAGCATAGAGGAAGTTATATTTATCTCTGTGCTAGTCCCATTTCTGGCCCCATTTCAGTCCTCACTCTTGTTTTGTTTTTCTTTTTCTCCCTTCTCTCCTACTTATCATTTATGCAATCTGGCTGTGTTTCATGTATCCTTGTAAGCAGCCTTAAATCTTTTTCTGGAACGCAGCTGCACATAAATAAATAAACACTAGCAAGGTTTAACACTTTCCCTTTATTTATTGACCATTTTTTCCCCCTTCTGTGAACTTCTTGGACCAGAGCCTCGTTCACCTGCATCTAGCACTGTGCTGAGCACGTTGAAGGCATTTGATTATTGTTCTGTAGAATAATGGCACAAAGATATGCAGCTGGTTTGTAAACCGACTCTATGACTAGAAGCAGGTACTTTCTGGCCCCTTCTTTCTTGAACCCAGTGCTTAGAACAGTGCCTGCATATAGCAGGTGCTCAGTAAATATTTGGAAGAATGAAGATCGAAAGAATGAGACTTAGAGGACCTACATCCATAAGGGTTCCCATAGATCACCAGTTAGAAATCTACAACATACTGGGATTGTGTGTTTTGTAAGGTCAAAGTTGCCCTTGAAACCTCTGTCATGTGGATGTACTCATTTTCATGAGCATAAACTGGGAGGCGGAGACCTAAGCTAGATCTAGAGATGGTGTTTTAAAATGTATACCCAGCAGGCTCTGTGCATCTCAGAACACCCAGTGGCAATTCAAATGCAGCCTGTTTATGAACCTAATCTTTGCTTGTAGGTGTCCTGGGAAACTGTTCTCAATAACACCCTTATTGAGAAAAGAATTACCAGCAATGTTGGAAACTGGGGTTCCCCAGGAATCTCAAACGCTAGAAATTGAGTGACTGCTTTACATCCCATGAATCAGAAAGAGATTATTTAGTGATGGGTCACAGGCATGTAGGTATCTGGAGGTTTTTTTGCTGTAATATTTTCTCCTTAAGCGGCAAACACAATAGTTTTATTTAATAAACCACTAACTAGAAATGAAAAAGTCTAGCCTTTGAAAGACAAATTCTTGGCATTGAATAGATCAGCATTACCCGTAAGTAGGTTACTTCTAGGAAGCTCCATTTTCATGTAGATCTTAGCAAAGGAGGAGCGAGTTTGGCACTTGTGTTATTTATGTGTATTTAAATTAAGATATTATTTGCATAATATAAAATTCATCCTTTTAAAGTGAACAATCCAGTGGTTTTTAGTATATTCACTATGTTAAGCAACCATCACCACTATCTAATTCCAGAACTGTTTTCCATCACCCCCAAAGAACGCTGAATCTGTTAGCAGTTATTCCCTATTCCCCCCCCTTCCTAGTTTCTGGCAAGCACTAAACTACTTTCTGTCTCTATGGATTTACCTATTCTATATATTTCATATAAATGGAATCATACCATATATGTGACCTATCCTATCTAGCTTCTTTCATTTACCAGGATAATTTTAAGTTTCATCCATGTTGTAGCATGTATTTCCTTTTTTATGGCTGAAGAATATTCCATGGGTGTATGGATACACCATATTTTGGTTATCCATTCATCCATGGACAGACCTCGGTTGTTTCTACTTTTTGGCTGTTGTGAATCATGTTGCAGTGAACTCTGGAATACAAGTATCTGTTCAAGTCCTCGTTTGCAGTCCCCTTGGGTGTATACCCAGGAGTGGGATTGCTAGGTCATATGAGAATCACCTGTTTTCTAAAGTGGTTCCACCATTTTACATTCCCACTGGCAATGTAAGAGAGTTCCATTTCTCCACTTCCTCACTAACACTTGTTATTCTGTGTGTGTTTAAATTATAACAATCCTAATGGGTGTGAAGTGGTTTCTAGTGGGTTACGTCTGTTTTTTTGTTGTTGTTGTTGAAAGTTTCCATTTCCCGCTTCTTGTCTGAGCCCAGATACAACTGTTCTGGAACATCCATCCATTTTTCCCCCTACCTTTCTTCTTTCACATACTTTTTTGTTTTGTTTTGTTTTTGTTTTAGAACAGTTTTAGGTTTACAAAAAATTCAGCAGATAGTACAGAGTTGCCATATACCCCCTTCTTCTGGTCACAGTTTCTCCTCTTAGAAACATCATATATTAGTATGATATATTTGTTACAACTGGTGAAGCAATATTGATACATTATTATTAACTAAAGTCTCTAGTTTACATTAGGGTCTGTTCTTTATGCTGTACAGTTGTATGGGTTTTAACGAACATGTAATGTCCTATATCCATCATTATAGTACCGTACAAAGTAGTTTCGTTGCCCTGGAGATCCTCTGTTCTTCACTTATTCATCCCTCCCTCCCTCCTCCAAAGTGCTACCAAGCACTGATCTATTCCTGTCTCTTTTTACTAGAATCCCTTTTACTTTTGACTATAGTTTTGTATTTTCCAGAATGTCGTGCCTTTAGCCTTTTCACATTGGCTTCTTTTACTTGTCTGTTCACCTTTTGAAGGACATCTTGGTTGCTTTCAGTAATTACAAATAAAGGTATTATAGGCATTCAGTGATTGAGTGATGACAGGGAGAAGCCAATGACATTGAATAACTGTTTATTACTTATATTCCCAAGAGAAGGGGACACACCATGCCATGCAGGGCCACAGGGGAAGCATCAGGTTTTGATCAGTAGGCAGAAGCAGGAATAAGGGGAAAACCTAAGCGAGAGACTTTACTGAGCTTCTGCAGGAAGGAAAAGGCAGGGCGAACAATTTAGGATCGGCTCCTTTGAATAATTCCAGCGGGCTCTGGGGCATAGGAGCTGTCCTCAGCTGTCGAGCACCTGATTCTGGGGTGATTACGGCAGAGGAAATATTGGCTTGGTGTGTGTTAACTAAGCAGGTGGGTGAGGTCATGGCACTGGATCAGGTGGTCTGTGCGTGACTAGACATGTTCCAGGCAAGCAGTCCACCACCCCTAGGAATTAGCTAGCCCTGTAGGGGCAGTCTCTCCTCAGGTCTGAAAGGTCCCCCAAGATGTCAAAATATTATACAAAACAGAAAATAAAAAAACATGATTAATACACTGAGTTTCCCTATAGGGATGGTTTTGGGATAGGTTCTCTGGAAGCAGATGCTTTTACGGGGTTTGGGATTCAGCCCCTCTGAAAAGAAAAGTCTGGTTGCAATAGTAGCTTGACAAAGGCTTGGCCAACCCAGAGGGAAGCTCTGGAGCGAGGATTGCCCATCAGACTGTCCCGCATCTGGAGGAAATGGGCAGCTTTTATAGCCTGGCCCTGCTTGGTCAGCAGTGCAGGCTGCTCTGGGAAGGACGTGACCTTGAGCTAGGCATCTCTCTGCCCCTAAAGCAGACCCTGAAGGAGCTGACAGCTGGGGGCCATCTGCTGACCCCACTCCCTGCAAGTGGACAGCAAGTCCTTCCTCGAGGGGGAATGTGGGTGAAACATCTGTGACCACTTCTGGGATCCCGTTCCAGTTGGCTTCAGCAGTTTCTGGCTTGAGGACACACTCTTACTGGCTGCCTTTCTTTCCCTGCCTCACTTTCCCACTCTCCTTCACTTCCTCAATAAACTACTTGCACTGAAATCTTTGTCTTAAAGTCTGCTTTTGGGGGAACTGAAACCAAGACACATCCAACTTGCCTTTCGAGTGACGTTCCTTGGGGCAGGTCTGGTGGTTTCCAGTTACATAAATGTACTTTTCTTGACTTACATATACTTAGGGTGATTCATGTCCTGGTTTGTTCAACACAATTTCTGTTTAATCTATTGCCCTGATGTTCCATTCCATTGTCCCTTTTTCTCTTAAAACTGTCTTGGTTTGGATGATACATTTTATGATCAATGTACCACTCTTTGAAATGAGTGATCCTTAACAAGATCCATGGACAAGGGAAAGTGGTTTGTTTTGATCTTGAATGCCATTAACTCGTTTATTTTGGGTGAATCATCCAATTTTAGAGCTGGAAGCAACTTCCAGGCCTGGCTAATCCATTGACTCTCAACTTTTTTTTTTTTTTTTCTCTGTTGGGATGCACGTGGTTGGATATTCACATGCATAACACTCCCATGAAATTCCCAATATGCCAGCTGTAACTCCACTCCTTTTCTCCTACTTAGGAAAGCATATTGAATGCGGGCGAGAATTAGGTTGTTATAGGGATAAGGTATTATTTAAAAAAAGATGAATCATTCTCCAGCTCCGGTGCTTTAACCACTAGCATCAAATCAGTCATGACACAGTTCGTGACTGATTGAATTTGAGAACTGCTGATCTTGTTCCAAACCCCTGCATTACATAAAAAAGTCATTTAGCCACATGGTGGCTCCACTTTCTCACCTGGAAACAGGGATGCTAAGAATCTCCTTCTCTGTCTGATTGAGTTATGGTGGAAATGAGATAACGAATGTGAAAGCTTTGGGAAGTATAAATCCTTTGAACCAATGGAAGCTCTTGTGGTGGCTATCTGTAGATGGGAAGAAGCAGCCATATATGTTGAGAATTTTCTAGAGCCACACCAGAATTTACAAAATAGGTGACTGTGCACCCATCTGGTTTGCCACGGATTCTTTCCTTAGGACATTTGTGAGTCAACATTTTATTGGTGCTCCTGGTCATTACGTGGATTCTCTTTACATCTTTGCTAAGGTGTCTTAGTCAAAGCCCAATGGTTGCAAGAGACAAAAATCTAACATGAATTAGCTTGAATAAATTGGCTCACGTAATGAAACCACTGGAATGTCCTGGTTGGAGCTGGCCACAGGGATGACCAGATTCCACGATGTTCCAGTCGCAAAGATTCTTTGTGCCTCTCACCCATACTGCTCTCTACTTACTGGCTTCATCTTCTCAGAAGAGCTTCTTCACTATGTTGGGGGGATGGCTATTGGATGCTGGGCTCCCATCTTTACCGCTTTGGCTCACCCTCGGACCAATCACTGTAGTTGGGGAAATAATAGGTAGACTAAGCCTGTTAAGCCAGACGCCCACACCTCAGATCAATTACCCAAGGGCTTCTCATGCACACAGTTGCTTCAGGCATTGTTGGGAGCCGGCAGCTACCAGATCTGTGCCTATCATTCAGGGAAAATAAAGTCTTATAGATTGTCAAATCTTTATTCCTAATGACTCTTTTACATTTCCTGGGCTATAAATAATAAATCCTTTCCCTTTCCTTCCCAATGCAAATATTTTGAATATTTTAATAATTGCTTTCCAAAACCTCCTTTCAAAATCACTCTTCAAAAGGTTTTTGCCAATATATACCCCCACAAACAGATGGTGGTGGGCATTCTTGAATTGAAAACTGTCATTGATCTGTCCTGTGGTTTTCAGCTGAGGGTGATTGTGACTTCCCAGTGGATAACAGCAACGTCTGGAGACATTTTTGATTGTCACATACTGGTGTGATGCTACTGGCTTCTAGTGAACAGAAGGACAGGATGGGGCTTCCCTGGTGGCGCAGTGGTTGAGAGTCCGCCTGCTGATGCAGGGGACACGGGTTCGTGCCCCGGTCCGGGAAGATCCCACATGCCGCGGAGCGGCTGGGCCCGTGAGCCATGGCCGCTGAGCCTGCGTGTCCGGAGCCTGTGCTCCAAGAGGCCACAACAGTGAGAGGCCCGCGTACTGCAAAAAAAAAAAAAAAAAAAAAAAGGACAGGATGCTGCTAGACATCCTGCAATGGACAGATAGCAGCTCTCCACAACAAAGAATTATCTGGTCCAAAATCTCAGTAATGCTCAGGTGGGGAATCTCTGATCTATACAAACAGATACGGTCTGGGTTTTATTTTTACATATAAAGAAGTCTCAACAAGAAGACTTGCCTCAACAGAAAACTTTGACAGCACACTCTATGGCTGGTCTTGACATAGGGAGGTACACTTGAAGTCCTGTTTTCCCAGGTTGGGAGGAGGGCATTGAACATGGCAGGTAAAAGTTTTCAAATTGCCCAGCTAAACTGCTTGGAAAACTCACTCTTCCAAGCTCTGCCTGACCCTTTGTTTTAAGGATAGTGTGTATTTAAAGCACTTTAGCAAAAGAGGGGTAGCTCGGATTACAACTGAATGGGAGAATTACCAATGTTTGGTTTATTTCTATTCTGACTCTTGGAAAATAATAGTCATATACCATCATTAAAGAAATTTAATGCATGACAAAATAGAATGTAAGAAAACTCCCACTAACAGAGTCTGGTCTCAGCAAATTAGACAACAGAAAATAATTTATCTTTAACTTTCAGCTTCCTGATTTTGCATCTTTCTCCATGTCACTCATTTTCCCCCTCCATCCATTGACCCCAACTAATGGTACCAACTGCTTCTTCTCTTCAGAAGTAGTATAATGAGGCAATAAAGAGTAGGGAGAGGGCTTCCCTGGTGGCGCAGTGGTTGAGAATCTGCCTGCCGATGCAGGGGACACGGGTCCGTTCCCCAGTCCGGGAAGATCTCACATGCCAACACGTTTTCAATACAGGCGTAAAACTCTTCCAGGAATAGAGATATTTAGAGCAGGGGTGGGCAAACTATAGCCTGCAGGCCAAATCCAGCAAGCCTTTTGTTTTTGTAAATAAAGTTTTTTGAAGTCCAAACTTATTATCTAAGTTTGCTATTGTGTTATAATGGCAGAATCGAGAATTCACAAAGGCAAAGTTGAGTAGTCACAACAGAGGCTGTAGGACTTGCAGTCTCAAATATTTTCATCCTTCACAGAACAAGTCTGCTGCTCTCTGCTCTAGACCCTTGTGACTCCAAGTACCAGTTTGTGGACCTGCAACGTCACCTTCACCTGGGGATCAGTTAGAAATGCAGAGTCTCAGGCTCCATCCCAGACCGACTTTAAGCTGCATTTTAACACAATCTCCAGGGAGTTTGTGTGCACAGTAAGTTTGGAGGATACTGTGTAGAGGGCACTTGCTTTGCAAGGTAGAGTAATTTATGTGACTTTCAGGGTTCCTTCTAATGCCAACTTTCAAGTGAAGAACTTAATTGATTCCTTTTTATTCTTTTTTTAAAATTTATTTTTAATTGAAATATAATTGACATATAAAATTGTATTAGTTTTGGGGCTTCCCTGGTGGCGCAGTGGTTGAGAGTCCGCCTGCCGATGCAGGGGACACGGGTCCGTGCCCCGGTCCGGGAAGATCCCACATGCCGCGGAGCGGCTGGGCCCGTGAGCCATGGCCGCTGAGCCTGCGCGTCCGGAGCCTGTGCTCTGCAACGGGAGAGGCCACAGCAGTGAGAGGGCTGCGTACTGCAAAAAAAAAAAAAAAAAAAAAAAATTGTATTAGTTTTATATGTACAACATAATGATTTGATATATGTATATATTGTAAATGATTACCACAATAGGTTTAGTTAACATGCATCACCTCACATAATTACAATTTTTTTTCTTGTGATGAGAACTTTTAAGATCTACCCTCTTAGCAACTTTCCATTATACAATACAGTATTGCTATGTTTGTTGATTCTTACTTGCCTCTCACTGATCTGAAATCCTTTTTTTTTTTTTTTTTTTTGGCCACACTGCACAGCTGGTGGGATTTTAGTTCCCCAACCAGGGATTCAACCCAGGCCCTTGGCTGTGAGAGCACGGAGTCCTAACCACTGGACTGCCAGGGAATTCCCTGATCTGAAATCTTAAACTTTGGGAGTATTACTTGAAATTAATAAGTTTAGAGCTTGGAAAAAAAATTTAGAGATGCCGTTTCTTCCTTTTCTCTCTTTTTGGTCCATTTTCCTTTTTTTTGTCACTTTCCAGGGTTTATATGCCTTCAGAGCTAGAGAACTTAGCTTTTGTTTGTTTTGTTTGTTTTGTCTTCTACCCAGAATAAAACTAAAGAAGTGATATCAATTTGGTTGTAGTCAGAAAACCAGGAGTCAGATAACGTGGGTTCCAGTCTCATCTGAATTCTGCTCTTGCCCAGCTGCAAGGGCCTATGCAAGCTGTTTCCTCATCTGCAAAATGGGAGTAATTTTACCAGCTCAAGGTTTCCCTCACGGGGTTGCTATGAGGATTAGTTACAATACTGTATGTGAAAACACTCTGTCATTGGTAAAGAAGCATAAAAACGTAAGGAATTATTTATAGACTACCTGGAATAGAGCCTTGAACACAATAGGTGCTGCACAGTTGTTGGGTAGAATTTTTTCCTGTGTGAACTGCTGCAGTAATAGCCACCAGATGGCAGCAACATGCAAGCTTCCCCTCAAAGGCTCCTCAGGTCAGCTCCTGGGGTTTTCATAGGGGAGTAAAGTATAGCTGATGGTTTTCCCTGATTTCTATCAAGTTGATACCCCTTCACTCACTTTCCGCCTCCCAACCTTTCCTTACTGCCAAACCAACCACGTGTCTTTTTTTTCTTTCTGCCGATTCCTACCATGGGAATGGTAACTTCCCCCCTCCACCCCACTGCCCCCCAAATGCATTGAGGGGCAAATCAGAAGTTATAGCAGTCTCTGAATTCAGAGTCCAAAGTTAATATGAATTGGCAATGGGGATTAAGCCTAGGGGAATTATGAAATAAATGTCAGGCAAAATCGGTGAAAATTGATGAGGCAACGGGAAAAAGGAAAATATTTACACATACTACTTGTTCTCCTGTTCCTGGTGGGCCATCCATCCATCCATCATCCAGTCGACAAACATTCATTCTTCATTTGGGAATTCAGATGCAGTCCCAATCTCTCTCACGGAGAGAGTAGAGACAAATATTGGACAGCTAATTTATCACACATGTGATGGGAGCTAAGCCATCTAGGGAACCCTGGAGATGTGTAATGGGGTGACCTAATTTTTGGAAGGAGTCAGCACAGGCCTCCCTGGGAAAGTGATGCTTAAGCTGAGACCCAAGGAGGAGTAAGTGTTGTCTTGGCAAAGAAGGAGGGGAGGGTGTGGGTAAGAACCCTCTAAGCAGAGAAAACAGTGTAGTTGATGGTTCAATGACCTCCATATAATTTTAGAGCACTCCCATGGATAAAATACATAAAGACCCAAAGAAACCAGGATTCAAGGACAACAGGTTTCTATTTTATTTATTGCAACATCATCTATACATAATTGAAAATTTCTCTTACATGTGTGTAGGAGGCAACATTTCTTCAGTCTGTAGCTGATGATGGATTGCATTAATTTCATAGAGTCCCTGTGATAACTCTATGACCCTCCCACCCCTGGATTACACAGGATGCAATCCCTGTCCTCAAGGGGCTGATAGTTTCTTTGGAACAATGTTTGCCTCCCACTCCCCACTCTCTTTGTCTTAACACTTTGGGGCAGCTCTTATTAAACATTCCACATTTTGGTCCTGTTTTTCTTGTCTCTGTTCCTATTCCTCTGATCTCTCCCAGTTGCCTCTTCCCCGACACTTGTTAGACTAGGAGTTCCAAACCGGAATCCATGGACCTCCAAGGAGACTGTGGATAGAATTCAGGCATCTGTGAACTTGGCTGGGGGAAAATCACTTCTTCATTTTCACCAAGTTCTAAATCAAAGTCAGCCTTTCTCCTTCCATTATGGGTGTAAGCAGCAAAACACAAGGAGTGTCAGCGGTGCCTGTGACTTTGCCACCAGGACAAGTCACAGACATTTGAATCTCACATGTGTAGCCATTGCTGATATTTCAAAGTTAATGCTTGTCACTACTTCGAAATGATGGCAGTTTTTAGGTTTGCTGCTGGATGTTATTATTCAGTGCATTGATAAAGACACACACACATATTACTGTGTCCCAAATTAGTCTTTCTAAGTGTTTTGATAACTCTCTTTCAACATAATTAGTTCCCTGGTAACCCTGCATGTTTTACTTTAAGCATTTAAAAATGCTATTCTGAGGACGGTCCCTCAGCTTCACAGGATGGCCGAAGGTACTCCACACACAGGGGAGGGGAGAAACCCCTGCAAAACCCAAGATTTCCTTGAGCTTGGCTTCAGCTCTCCCCTCTCTGGGTGGACTCAGGGCAACATGATGACTTCTGTGGGCCCGAGGCACTTTTGCCTCTGGGGGCCCCTCCTCAATAAAAGATATTACGACTGCGTAGGTATAAAGATGCAAATAATCCAGACTGGGTTCATTATTATTATATTTATTTGTTTTCTTCTGCTTTCAAAAGCAATTAAAACATTTTTGTGGGCACTAGGCACTGGGCCTGCTGGACCCGATGGAGAAGTCGGCCCTGAGTGAACTCATCCGTTTCCATTCTTCGACTGTTGCTTTTGGCCCAGTGACACTCAGGTCTTCCATCACCAGTCCTATTATCTTTCTTGATGGCAGAGCTGACCATCTAGTCACTCACCGAATATCCACACTGGCTGTTCCAGAAGCATCTCAAATGCATCAGGTCCCAAACTGAACACATTACTTTTCTCTCCAAATTTGCTTTGGCTCCTATATCCTTATTTTTACCACCATCCAACCAGTCATTAATGGAGAAGCCCTGGGGTCATCTGTGACTCCTTCCTATCCCTTCATTCTCCGCATCCAATCAATCACCAAATCCTTCTAATACCACCTCCCAAGTCTGTCCCAGGTCCAGCTCCTGCCTTCCATTCCCAATGCCCTTGACCTACTTCAGACCAGAATCACTTGCCTGGAATCCTCCCATAGCTCCCTGACGAGTCTTCCTCTATCTGCCCTCTCCAGTCATCTTACTGGGATCCTGATCTGATCTGATCATATCCCATCGCTGCCCAATCCTTGAACCGTTCCCCACTGTCTAAATTAACAGTGAGTCTTGAACTGAGGAGTTCATTAAAAGTACAGGTTTATGGGTCTCACTGCAGAGACAAAGCCCACCAAATTAGAATCTCTGCAGATTCTTACCAGGTTCCTACCCAGGACCCTGTGTGCTTAATAAATTTCCCCCCAATGATTCTGATGCAGATTCAAGTTTAGGAACCATTGCACATTACAGTTACCTGGAGCGTTTAAAAAATACAGATTTTCTAGAGCCCACTCCAAACCACTTAAACCAGAATGCCTGTGGGTGGAGCCAGGCATCTGTAATTTTTAAAATCTCCCTTGGCAAGTCTGGTTTGCAGTCAGGATTAAGAACTACTAGTTTAGGAAATTCTTAAACAGGTTAAACAGTCCCTGAACAATGGAGTTGAATATTTACTGAAATTAATAGGTTATTTTCTCCCTGGAACCTGATCTTCTATGTTGCTTTTTTTTTTATGTTGGGAAGAAGGAAAACTCATTCTTATTTTGACTGCTGTCACTGGGAAACTGCTTAGCAAGTCAAGTCATGCATTTCCATTCAGTGCTGGGCACGATGATTATTAAGCACTGAAACTGTCTTGAGCGCACAGAGCTGAAGTTGGCTGATTTGTTATTCTGTGGCTTCGTGTTAATCAGTGGGGCGATGGCCCTGCTGCATCCCTGATGTCTACGGACTGCTTTGCACAGTCCTCTTGGAAATAATATACCTCTTTTCCTCTTCAGTTCATGGGATAAAAATAAGGCACAGAAATTTAAGGGAGCTGCTCAAGGCTGGATATCTCGTAAGTGTCAAAGTCAAGGATAGACCCTCTGAAGTCAGGTTCTACTACACAAAGTGGTAAGCTGATAATATTGAGGTTACTGGGCATTTAGAATAAGTATTTTGGATGACACAGGCCCTTGTCTTCACCTATTACCCTTGTTCTCTCTCAAATTTTTTATTATACAAGCTGAACTCATGGGCCAAACTCATCACTTATTTGCTTGTGCACTTTGCTAACATATACCCAATCTAACGGGAATAGGTTAAGTTCTTACTATTAGATGTAGGACACGGAACTGAATTATACAGTCATTTCAACATTCGTACAAAGCTGTGGTGAGCTGGAGCCAGATCCTGCCAGCCACCAGCAACCAGTTATGTACCTCTCTTCCCATCTATATAGTCAATGACATCACACTGATAACTTGAAATGTTAAGTGGGTGTATTTACATCACAGAAATTGGCAAACATAACAAATGTTATGGGTTTCTGGTGGGTTTTTTTTTTTTTTTGGTTTGTTTGTTATTTTTAACCGCTAGACAGCCAGTTGTTAAACATTTATGAAGACACCACTGGAGCTAGATCAGCATAGAAACTTATCCAAGCCCTTCAGGCTTTCACAAGTGGTACAATCAACTAGCCAACATGATGAAAGAGAATTGATTTGAATGTCACCTTTGGTACATTCTTCATTTGGCTTTCTTTTGAATTCAGCCTACAAAATGTCAGCTTCAAAATGTGATAACATTTCTTGCCTATCAGATTGGTTGAGAAGGATGATGATAATATGCAGAATTGGCAAAGCTGAGGGGGAGAGGACGCTCCCAGGCACTGGTGATGGAAGAGTCAATACAAGCCTTTTGAAGGGCAATTGACCAAATTGTGTCCAAAGCCTAAAGATGTGTTAACTTCCTGAGGTTATCCTAAGGAAGTAATGAAAGATGTAGGCAACAGCATACGCTTAAAAATGTTCACCGCAGCATTATTTACAACAATGATTCTCAACTCTACTTGCATTTTAGATTCATTGGGAAAGTTAAAACCAGTACAGCAGTGGTTCTCAACCAAGTTGGGGGCTGTTAGGGAAGTAAAGGAGCATTTTGCATGCAGGAGACACGTGGCAGAATCTGGAAACATTTTTCGTTGTCACAACTGGGAAGGAGTGTGCTCTTGGCATCTAATGGGGAGAGGCCAGGGATGCTGATAAACATCCTACAGAGCACAGAAAATGTCCCTGCAACAAAGATTAATCTGGTCCAGGGACTTCCCTGGTGGTCCAGTGGTTAAGACTCCACGCTTCCAATGCAGGGGGCCCAGGTTCAATCCCTGCTCTGGGAACTAGATTCCGCAACGACGATCCTGCATGTCGAAATGAAGACCCTCACAGACAAACAAATAAATAAATCAACAAATATTTAAAAAAAAAAGATTCATCTGGTCCAAAGTGTCAATAGTGCTGAGATTAAGAAACCCTGTGGTATACCAATGTCTGGGCCTCACCTCACACTAATTACATCAAGCAAATACTGATGCTCTCTTGGGGGAGAGCATCAGTGTTTAAACAAAAACAACAACCTCTCAGGTTGCACTCTACTGTGCAAACAGAGCTGAGAACCTCCAATATTTACTTTCAAAAAATTGGAAATAACATATAATTAATAACAAGACACTAGTTACATGAATTTGGTACCTTCCTAATAATATATGAGATTAGACATCAATGAGAAAAAGAAACAATAGAAAACTGCACAAAGGACATGAAAAGGCAATTTTCAGGGAAAATAAACAAATAAGCAATAAATATCTATATATCTACATCTACCTCTCTCTCGCTCTCTCTGTGTATATGTGTATATATATATATTTATAGATAGATAGAGCAAGCTCACTAACAATTAGAGAAATGCAAATTAAGAACAACCATGAAATACAATTTTTCACTTATCAGTTTAACAAATTTTTAAAAAATTGACACTAATGTTGGCAAAAGGGTGGAGAAAGAGTAGAAAAATACTTTCTAAACTTCTGGTGAAAGTGGAAGTTGGTACATCATTTTGGAGGGCAATTTGGCAGTGTTTTACAAAATTTAAAATATATTATTGATCCTAAAAGTGTATAGATTTGCAAAGTATACAGAATTTGTAAGTCAAAGGAGATATGCATTTAAAATTTTGTTATATATTACCAAATTGGCTTCATACACACACACACCACATATTATATGTGGGCACTGTTCTAAGCAATTATAAGATATCTATCTATCTATTGATCATCTATCTTTCTGTCTATTGAGAGAAGGAAGAAAGACAATAGAGAGAGCGAGAATTTCATCGTTGTGTATAACATCAAAGAACTAAGAATTACAAAAGTGGCCAAGTGGAGACTAGTTTAAAAATTATTGCATATTTATGCAACAAACCATGAAGAATGCCATGCAACCTTAGAAAGCTATCTAGATTATATTGTTACATATTAAATAATAAGTTGTTGAACAAAAATGTAGTGATTCCATTTATAGATGTATAACCATAGAATATTCTGGAAGGAATCACAAGATACCTTTAGCAGTAGGAGTGTCATAAAGCTTTTTTTCTTTCCTGCTCTCCTGTACTGTTAGAATTTTTTTTTTTTTACCATGGGTGTATATTTTACATATTCAAATTTATTTAAATATATTATGATTTATACACATTTTTGAAGAAGAATTTTAAGTAAATAATAATATCCATGATATACCACTAACGGAAAAATTTGACTCCCAAACAGTTTATATGATACAGATTTATTTTAAAAACATTCATAGAGAAGACTGGAAAGTATACACATCAAAATGTTTCGCTGTTTGGAAGATCGATGTTTTCTTTGTGCTTTCTGCTTTTCTGTTTTTCAAAATTTCTGCACTGAACTTGTGATTCTTCTGAAATTAGAAAAAATTTTAAACCTACAATAAATGTTATTTTTCTCCCAAAAGTACATGTACACCCAACTGCTAGGACATTGCACATAGCTCTAGTGTAGTAATGTGAGAAAATAATTTGGCCGTGAGTACAATATTTTGCCAGGCATCTGTGGTGAGGCTGCAAAGTGGATCAGCTGGCACAGTGACCCTGTAAGCCCTTTGTTAAAAATGGCACTTCCTCCACACATGGCTCCCAGAAGCACTTCATTTTTGGATCCTTTTATTTAATGTGAAAATATTTCTGCTGCAGAAATTCATTGTCATCTCAAGTTTAAAGAGAAGATATTTTCTTCTCATGGAATGGAGTGCCGATATCTCCAAAGGGAAACAGCGCCCCACCCGAGTCCTTTATTCAACAGACATTTATAGGGCTCAGACTTATGCCCTGGGCATTGTTTTAGGAGTTTGGGTTCCAGGGGTAAAGGAGACATTCAAGGTTCCTGCTCTTAAGAAGATGACATCATATAGTTGGTAGACAGATGAACAGGATGGTAACAGAGAGTAAAAATGCCAGGGTGGTGAGGGAGAAAAACTAAATTAGTAGGGGTGGCTGATTTTGGATTGTGTGGTCACCCACATAGGAGGGCACATTTGAACCAAGAAATAAACTACAAGATGGAGTTACCCATCTGCTGTGCTGCTGATAGAGCCCAGCCAGAGGGAGTGGCAGGTACAAAGGCCCTGGGGCAGGAACAAACTTGGCTTATTTGAGAAAGAAAAAGGCCAATGTGGTTTTTTGTTTTGTTTTGTTTTGTTTTTTAACATCTTTATTGGAGTATAATTGCTTTACAATGGTGTGTTAATTTCTGCTTTATAACAAAGTGAATCAGTTATACATATACATATATCCCCATATCTCTTCCCTCTTGCATCTCCCTCCCTCCCGCCCTCCCTATCCCACCCCTCTAGGTGGTCACAAAGCACTGAGCTGATCTCCCTGTGCTATGCAGCTGCTTCCCACTAGCTATCTATTTTACATTTGATAGTGTATATATGTCCATGCCACTCTCTCACTTTGTCCCAGTTTACCCTTCCCCCTCCCCATATCCTCAAGTCCATTCTCTAGTAGGTCTGCATCTTTATTCCCATCTTGCCCCTAGGTTCTTCATGACCTTTTTTTCCCCTTAGATTCCATATATATGTGTTAGCATATGATATTTGTTTTTCTCTTTCTGACTTACTTCACTCTGTATGACAGACTCTAGGTCCATCCACCCCTCTACAAATAACTCAATTTCGTTTCTTTTTATGGTTGAGTAATATTCCATTGTATAGATGTGCCACATCTTCTTTATCCATTCATCTGCTGATGGACACTTAGGTTGCTTCCATGTCCTGGCTATTGTAAATAGAGCTGCAATGAACATTTTGGTACATGACTCTTTTTGAATTATGGTTTTCTCAGGGTAGATGCCCAGTAGTGGGATTGCTGGGTCATATGGTAGTTCTATTTTTAGTTTTTTAAGGAACCTCCATACTGTTCTCCATAGTGGCTGTATCAATTCACATTCCCACCAACAGGGCAAGAGGGTTCCCTTTTCTCCACTCCCTCTCCAGCATTTATTGTTTGTAGATTTTTTTTTAACTTTATTTATTTATTTATGGCTGCATTGGGTCTTCGTTGCTGCGTGCGGGCTTTCTCTAGTTGCCGTGAGCAGGTGGCTACTCTTTGTTGTGGTACGTGGGCTTTTCACTGTGGTGGCTTCTCTAGTTGCGGAGCACGGGCTGCGCGGGCTTCAGTAGTTGTGGCTCGCGGGCTCTAGAGCTCAGGCTCAGTAGCTGTGGTGCATGCACTTAGCTGCTCCGCGGCATGTGGGATCTTCCCAGAACGGGGCCCGAACCAGTGTCCCCTGCATTGGCAGGCGGACTCTTAACCACTGTGCCACCAGGGAAGTCCCTGTTTGTAGATTTTTTTGATGATGGCTATTCTGACCAGTGTGAGGTGATACCTCATTGTAGTTTTGATTTGCATTTCTCTAATGATTAGTGATGTCAAGCATTCTTTCATGTATTTGTTGGCAAGCTGTATACCTTCTTTGGAGAAATGTCTATTTAGATCTTCTGCCCATGTTTGGATTGGGTTGTTTGCTTTTTGGATATGGAGCTGCATGAGCTGCTTGTAAATTTTGGAGATTAATCCTTTGTCAGTTGTTTCATTTGCAAATATTTTCTCCCATTCTGAGGGTTGTCTTTTCGTCTTATTTATGGTTTACTTTGCTGTGCAAAAGCTTTTAAGTTTCATTAGGGCCCATTTGTTTATTTTTGTTTTTATTTCCATTTCTCTAGGAGGTGGGTCAAAAAGGATCTTGCTGTGATTTATGTCATAGAGTGTTCTGCCTATGTTTTCCTCTAAGAGTTTGATAGTGTCTGGCCTTAGATTTAGATCTTTAATCCATTTTGAGTTTATTTTTGTGTATGGTGTTAGGGAGTGTTCTAATTTCACTCTTTTACATGTAGCTGTCCAGTTTGCCCAGCACCACTTATTGAAGAGGCTGTCTTTTCTCCACTGTATATTCTTGCCTCCTTTTTCAAACATAAGGTGACCATAGGTGTGTGGGTTTATCTCTGGGTTTTCTATCCTGTTCTATTGATCTATATTTCTCTTTCTGTGCCAGTACCATACTGCCTTGATTACTGTAGCTTTGTAGTGTAGTCCGAAGTCCAGGAGCCTGCTTCCTCCAGCTCCATTTTTCTTTCTCAAGATTGTTTTGGCTATTCGGGGTCTTTTGTGTTTCCATAAAAATTGTGAAATTTTTTCTTCTAATTCTGTGAAAAATGCCATTGGTAGTTTGATAGGGATTGCACTGAATCTGTAGATTGCTTTGGGTAGTATAGTCATTTTCACAATGTTGATTCTTCCAATCCAAGAACATGGTATACCTCTCCATCTGTTTGTATCATCTTTAATTTCTTTCATCAGTGTGTTATAGTTTTTTGCATACAGGTCTTTTGTCTCCTTAGGTAGGTTTATTCCTAGGTATTTTATTCTTTTTGTTACAATGGTAAATGGGAGTATTTCCTTAATTTCTCTTTCACATTTTTCATCATTAGTGTATAGGAATGCAAGAGATTTCTCTGCGTTAATTTTGTATCCTGCTCCTTTTCCAAATTCATTGATTAGGTCTAGTAGTTTTCTGGTGGCGTCTTTAGGATTCTCTATGTATAGTATCATGTCACCTGCAAACAGTGACAGCTTTACTTCTTCTTTTCCGACTTGGATTCCTTTTATTTCTTTTTCTTCTCTGATTGCTGTGGCTAAAGCTTCCAAAACTATGTTGAATAATAGTGGTGAGAGTGGGCAACCTTGTCTTGTTCCTGATCTTAGAGGAAATGGTTTCAGTTTTTCACCATTGAGAATGATGTTGGCTGTGGGTTTGTCATATATGGCCTTTATTATGTTGAGGTAAGTTCCCCCTATGCCTACTTTCTGAAGGGTTTTTATCATAAATGGGTGCTGAATTTTGTTGAAAGCTTTTTCTGCATCTATTGGGATGATCATATGGTTTTTCTCCTTCAATTTGTTAATATGGTTTATCACATTGATTGATTTGCATATATTGAAGAATCCTTGCATTCCTGGGATAAACCCCACTTGATTATGGTGTATGATCCTTTTAATATGCTGTTGGATTCTGTTTGCTAGTATTTTGTTGAGGATTTTTGCATCTATATTCATCAGTGATATTGGCCTGTAGTTTTCTTTCTTTGTGACATCTTTGTCTGGTTTTGGTATCAGAGTGATGGTGGCCTCGTAGAAGGAGTTTGGGAGTGTTCCTCCCTCTGCTATATTTTGGAAGAATTTGAGAAGGATAGGTGTTAGCTCTTCTCGAAATGTTTGATAGAATTCGCCTGTGAAGCCATCTGGTCCTGAGCTTTTGTATGTCGGAAGATTTTTAATCACAGTCTCAATTTCAGTGCTTGTGATTGGTCTGTTTATATTTTCTACTTCTTCCTGGTTCAGTCTCGGAAGGTTGTGCTTTTCTAAGAATTTGTCCATTTCTTCCAGGTTGTCCATTTTATTGGCATATAGTTGCTTGTAGTAATCTCTCATGATCCTTTGTATGTCTGCAGTGTCAGTTATTACTTCTCCGTTTTCATTTCTAATCTATGCCAGTGTGGTTTTTGAGAGATAAGTCAGTGAGGAGTAACAGAGCAGATGAGGTGGCGAAGGTGGACAGTGTCCAAGCAGGGTCTTGTAATTTGTTGATGAAGAGGTTGCATTTTATTCTAAGTTAAAAACCAACAATAGTACAATAGCTGACACATACATATTTTGTACCTACTATGTGCAGGTACTGTTCTGAGCATTTTACAAGTATTATTTAGTCATTACAACAACCCTGTGAAGCAGGGATTATGATGATCCTCACTTTTTCCAAGAAGAAAACAGAGTCACAGAGAACTTAAATAATTCACCTCAGGTTACACAGGTAATAAGTGGCTGAGCTGGGATTTGAACTCTGGATGGACTCCTACCTCTATGTACTGTCCAAGGAACCAGCTATATGAACCCTACAACTAATGTGACCAGCAATGAAAAGCTTGTTCCAAACAATCCAATCTTTGCAACTGTGAGATCATCACAATAATTCCTATAAACAGTCAGAAAAATCACTTGTATAGCAAAAACATATCAGATACATTTTACATGCCAAGTATTGTGTGGATTGTGTTTTTTATACGTTTCTATCATTTTGTCTCCTCAAAGCCAGCATCTTGAAAAAAAATCTGATAAACTTATTTTTTTTTAATTTATTTATTTTATTTATTTTTGGCTGCACTGGGTCTTCATTGCTGCCCACAGGCTTCCTCTAGTCGTGGTGAGCGAGGGCTACCCTTCGTTGGTGTGTGGGCTTCTCATTGCAGTGGCTTCTCTTGTTGCAGAGCATGGGCTCTAGGCGTGTGGGCTTCAGTAGTTGTGGCTCACAGGCTCTAGAGTGCAGGCTCAGTAGTTGTGGTGCACCGGCTCAGTTGCTCCGAGGCATGTGGGATCTTCCTGGACCAGGGCCCGAACCCATGTCCCCTGCATTGGCAGGCAGATTCTTAACCACTGCGCCACCAGGGAAGTCCCTGATAAACTTACTTTGAACTTAACCTTATAGGGCTGTGACTCCCTGCTTTAGAATTCCACATCTCAGCCCCATTCTCAGCCATCACTTAATAACGGTGATAGTGAGCCAGATAACCAGGGAGCCAACCCTTTTATACCAAGAGTAGAAAACAATAGAAATAATCTCTTAAATCAGTACAGCTTTTAACAGGTCTCCGGAGGCTTCCCTATCTGCTATTTAACTTGATCAACTCAACAATCCCCCAAAGTGAAGGTGATGCTCTCCTCTACTCTTTTCCAGTTGGATGTGCACATGTGACTTGCTTTGGACAACGAATTGTGAGCAGAAATGACAGCACATCTCAGTGGGGCTTTGAAGAGCCAGTTCATGCTTCACCACACCTTTTCCCTTGGTCATGACCACTAATGGCTTCAAGGAGATGGCTGCTCCATCAGCCTGAATCCCAGGGTGACTATGATGAACAGATCCTCTTGTCAACAGAAGATGGGCATTTAGTGTGAGCAGGAAATAAACCTTTGCCGTGTTAAACCTTTGTCGTGTTAAGCCACTGGGATTTTGAGTTTGTTGCCTTGTTATAACCTAGCCCAGTGGTTCTTGAACTTGAGCACGCATCCTCCTTTAGATTTCCTGATTCAGTACCTCTGGAGTGGAGCCCGATAATTTGCATTTCTAACAAGTTTCCAGGTGGTACTGCTGCTGCTGCTCCTGCAGGGACCACACTTTGGGAATCATTGCCTCGCCTCTCCTTACCAATTCCATATTATCCCAGGGAAACCAAAGCCCAGGGAAAGCTCATTCATTCCTTCATGGACTCAGGGAATATTTACTAAACCTGCTATAAGCAAGGCACTATCCTAGGTTCTGCCTAATCAGTGACAAACAAAGCAGATACAATCCTTGCCCTCTTGTCTCATTAACTAGTGATTTGCTCGAGGTTACCCAGGTAGTGGTGGAGCTAGCAGTTGTATCTGTGTCTTCTTACTCAGAATCCAGTACGTATTCCATCATGCAATAAGCAACTTTGACAAACACATTGGTTGCTCTTTATTACCCCCTTCAATATCTTCAAAGGAGGTAACTCTTAGTTAGGGGTAATTCTCAGACTCTTTCTTTGTGGAAAAAAAATTCCGCTAAATTCCACTGTTTAAACTCCTCAGTTTGAGGTACTTTGTTATGGCAGCCTTCGGAAACTAACACAGTATTCTATTTGGAAGAGCTGGATGAGGAAAATGAGGTGACAGCTGATCATCATATGAATGGAAATGAAATATTCAGTGCTGGGCATGCAGTAGGCACTCAATAAATGTTTGTTGAACTAAACTGAACTAAACTGAACCAAACGCTAATAAAGGGGAAGAAAGTTTTTCTTAGCATAGCTTCTTGATTTATTTTCTTTAGACTCTGGGCATGTGGGCATCTGCTAATTTGCATACTTATGGTATTTGATTCTACCCATGGAACTGTCATTTCTGGACAATTCTAATAACTCCTTAAAAATCAGTCACTAGGGCTTCCCTGGTGGCGCAGTGGTTGGGAGTCCGCCTGCCGATGCAGGGGACACGGCTTCGTGCCCTGGTCCGGGAAGATCCCACATGCCGCAGAGCGGCTGGGCCCGTGAGCCATGGCTGCTGAGCCTGCGCGTCCGGAGTCTGTGCTCTGCAACGGAAGAGGCTACAACAGTGAGAGGCCCGCGTACCGCAAAAAGAAAAAAAAAAAAAAAATCAGTCACTAATGAGGTCCCTGCACTGTGTCACTATAAGGCGTGTCCTGCTGGGTTTTTGGGGGGTTTTGTCCTGCTCATTTAAACTAGATTTATAATTTTAAAATGCCCCTGGTTTTTTCTTTCTTTCTTTTTTTTGGGGGGGTGTGGGGGGGCTGCTCCCTCAGAACTCCAGTTCTATTTTTAGGTGTCTAGGCAGGTGGATAACATGAATTTTACAAAGGTTATTTAAGAACTCAGCTCAGCATCAAATGTGACCACTGTCGCTAGTGCTTGTCTTGTTAAGCTGTAGCTGAGACAATAACCACCGTATGCCTCAATTTGCCTTATCCTTAAAATGGAGCTCACACATCCTTTTCCTAAGTCAGCAGCAGTAAGAGAATAAAGTGAATTATCTGATCGGCTCTCACAAGATCAGCTGCTCCTCTGGTCACTTTTGGAAGTCCCAAATCATTTCTGAATCCTGCAGGTTGAGCCTTTGGATCAACATCACACAGAGGAGAGTTGTGTTTATCGATGGCCAGAGATGCAAAATAAATGATCTTCTGAGTTTTATGTCGGTTGTAAGAGCCCAGAATGAGCCCCAAGACACTTGCTCTGTTTGTTCTTGCCTACTTCTTCACACTTAGAGACCCAGAGCATAGGAATGATTTTCAAAGACAAACTAAATCACAGTGAAAATTTCTATTCAATTGCTTTTCTTGCTTACGTAGAACACTCTAAAAAGTTCCATTGGAGGACTCAGACATATGGTTTCTATAACTGAAGGGGCTCAAAGAGGATCTGTGAATACCCCTTAAAGTGCCAAGAGAGCCTGCAGAGCTTGCTTTGGGAGTTGGGTCCTCTTCAATAGCACATGGCCTGAAGTTCCTCCATCTGTTACCGCCTAAAGAAGTAGCAGGTTATTCTTATAAGAGATAGTCGTCAGTGAGGATGTTTTTGATTGCAGCCTAACTCCAGATGGCTTTAAAAATACAGGGAATTTATAATCTGTTTGCTCACATAACTGAAAGTCTATACGTAGGTCTCCCTTCAGGTAAGGCTTGATCCAGTGGCTTACAGAATGTCACCAAGAATGTCATGTCTTTCTTTCTACCTCTCCATTCTAACTCCTTTAGTGCTGGCATCATCTCCAGAGTCTTCCCAGTGGTCCTATGGCTGCTCTGGATCCTGCTACTTTTACTACATCTCATATCTTCATGCCACACCATTCAGGGGAGGAAAAAACAGATCTTCTGGTATCTCTTACACGAGTCCTGTTGTAGGGCTAGCCAACTGGAGGATGAGAGGTCACATGGAGGAGAACTGAGGCTCCTCAGATGACAGTCAGCACTGACTACCAAATATTGAGTGAGACCACCTTGGATCTTCTAGCCCAGCCCAGCCAACTTTCTAGCTGAAGGTAGCCACGTGGATGAACCCAGGTGAGACCAGCAGATCTGTCCAGATGACTAACCCACAGAATAATTATAAGAAATTATAAATCAGTGTTGTTTTATTTATTTATGGCTGTGTTGGCTCTTCGTTTCTGTGCGAGGGCTTTCTCTAGTTGCGGCAAGTGGGGGCCACTCCTCATCGTGGTGTGCAGGCCTCTGACTATCGCGGCCTTTCTTGTTGCGGAGCACAGGCTCCAGACGCACAGGCTCAGTAATTGTGGCTCACGGGGCTAGTTGCTCTGCGGCATGTGGGATCTTCCCAGACCAGGGCTCGAACCCGTGTCCCCTGCATTGGCAGGTAGATTCTCAACCACTGCGCCACCAGGGAAGTCCCTGATAAACTTACTTTGAACTTAACCTTATAGGGCTGTGACTCCCTGCTTTAGAATTCCACATCTCAGCCCCTAAATCAGTGTTGTTTTAAACCTCTAAGGTTGGGGTTGTTTGTTGCAGAGCAATAGAAAACTGAAAGACGCGCCCACCCCCTGGAGCTGGAGAGGAGGGACCTGTCAGGAGGGGCCTCCAGGAACCCCTTTGTCTTCCTCAATGTAAGGGCTGCATCCTAGATTTTCTGCCTCACCAAACGCCTACAGTCAGGGAGAAATAGTTCTTCAAAATGCAAGCAGGGTGCTGTTTGGAAGCAAGAAATATATACCTGGCAGTAAAAAACCAACAAATATCCATTTTATTTTTCTTTGTGCTTCTTGTAAGCAGAGCTGTATAAATACTCAAAATACCTATTACATGTTGTCTCAAACACATACTCTGGAATAAATTCCATCAGGATGGGCTGATCTGAATTAAATAGACAGAGACTACAGCCTGTGCCATCTGCAATCCTTTATTTCTTCTCTCGGCCCAATTTGAGAACGAATGCATACACACCGAACCACAAGAGAACTACTGATTTAGAACAAATTAAATAAAGCAATGTGTAGGATGTCAAGGCTGAGAGCTCCGAGACAGGACCCACACACCTTCTCTGAGTAAGGAAGACAGGACTGACCATGTGTTCAAGCACTAAATACCCCCAGGTCAGAAGCAGGGTTGGAACTACTTCTGTTTATTAAGTAAACTCTAATACAGTGATTCTCATCCAGGGCGGTTTTGCCTCCCAGGGACTCTTGGCAATGTCTGGAGACAACTTCAACAATCAAAACTGGGGCTCGTGGAGGGCATGCTAGTGGCATCTAGTGGGTGGAGGCCAGGGATGTGTTCAACATCCCACAATGCACAGGACACCCTCCCTCCAACACAACAAAGAATTACCTGGCCAAAAATATCAATAGTGCTGAGGTTTTGTTTTGTTTTGTTATTATTATTATTATTATTTTTTGGCTGTGCCGCGTGGCTTGTGGGATCTTAGTCCCCCGACCAGGGATCAAACCTGGGCCTGGCAGTGAAAGCTTTGAGTCCTAACCACTGGACCACCAGGGAATTCCCAATAGTGCTGAGGTTGAGAAACCCTGATTTAAGAATTGCTAGATAGTCCAGGAGTTGAAAGCACATCCCTGGGTCTGAGAATAGTCATAAATATCAACAAAGCCCTGTTATTTAACACAGAACAATCTGACATATTACCACCCTCTAAAGCCTTACTGCTCACCAGCAATTTCACTCCTAGGTATTTACCCAAGAGAAATGAAAACATACCTCCACACAAAGACCTCCTGCCCAACCCCGGGCTGGTGGGGACTCCCCCAGGCCCCCTCCCACTGTGGCCCACAACCAAGGAGCATGGGTGGCAGAAGTGGACAGTCCCAAGTGCCTGGGATGGACAGAGAGCACTGCCCCGCCGCCTACAGCATGAATGTCTCCAACTCCACGATGACACACCGTATGTGATGCCACCCGCATCTTGAGGCTTCCTCCCCCTGGGGATTCTGGGGCTCACACCCACACTCAGATTCTGCCTGCAGCTAGCAGGCAGATGCAGCCTGAGTGCTAGGACCCCTCTCTGGGGGCTGCAGGAGCGTCTGCCCAGGAGAATGTTCTTACACATGAATGTTCAGAGCAGCATTATTCATAAGAGCCAAAACATGGAAGCAACCCCAAACTAGTGAATGCATAAACAAAATGTGGTCTGTTCATACTACTTAGCAATACAAAGAAATGGGAGTAATGACACCTGCTACAACATGGATGAACCTCCAAATCATTATGTCCCCTGAAAGAAGTCAGGCACAAAAGACCATGTATTGTAAGATTCCAGTTATGGGAAATGCCCAGAAAAGGCAAATTATAAAACCAGAAAGTAGATTAGTGGTTGCCTGGGATGGGGGTAGAAATGGGGATTAATTGTAAATGGGGATGGGACTTCCCTGGTGGCGCAGTGATTAAGAATCCGCCTGACAATGCAGGGGACACGGGTTCGAACCCTGGTCCGGGAAGATCCCACATGCCGTGGAGTAACTAAGCCCGTGGGCCACAACTACTGAGCCTGCACTCTAGAGCCCGCGAGCCACAACTACTGAGCCCACACGCCGCAACTACTGAAGCCCGCGTGCCTAGAGCCGGTGCTCTGCAAGAAGAGAAGCCACCACAATGAGAAGCCCACGCACCACAAGGGTGAGTAGCCCCTGCTCGCTGCAACTAGAGGAAGCCTGCCTGCAGCAATGAAGACCCAACGCAGCCAAAAATAAAATAAATAAATAAATTTAAAAAAATTGTAAATGGGCATGAATGACATTGTTGGGGTGATGAAACCGTTCCAAAATTGGGTTAAAATGATGGTTGCACAACTTGATAAACTTACCAAGAAGTATTACACCTCACACTTAAAACAGGTGAATTTTATGATCTGTAATCACACCTCAATAAAACCTTGCTCTTCACAGTGTGTCCATGGACAGCAGTATCAGCATTCCCTGAGAGCTCCTTAGAAAAGCAAAATCTTAGGTCTCAGGCCAGACCTGCTGATTCAGAATCTACATTTTTAAGACTCCGAGATGATTCATATGCACATTAAAGTTTGAGAAGCACTGTTTTTACACTGGGACTTGGCCAAAATGTGCAGAACCCAAACCTATCCAAGCATAACTTTTGGCAAAACAAAACAAAACTCCAGTCCATATACTAATAATAGGACCCAGGAATATTGCTGCTGATCCCATCAATATGTAGAAAGACAGCATCTCTGATGCAATTTAAACTTAGATTAAAGAAGGTTGGCCATTGCGTTTATACCTGGAAAATAGCAACTACTAACGCATATAGAACATTTTTAATGTACAGGCACTATGCTGCATTTACATAGCATTTCGTTTTCTCTTTACAACGGTCCTGTGAGGTAGGTGCTATATATTAGCTCCATTTTACAGATGATGAAACTGAGGCACTGAGAGATGTATTGACTCATTCAGAGCCACACAGCTTGTAAGAGCCCCCTGTTGCAGAACCCTGGGCAAAGGGAGGGGAAATCATTCACGTGGACTGCAGCACTGGAATTTTCCTTCAGGGGGCACAATTCACATTGCATTCCACGTGCACATGCTCTCCCAATTTGTGCTTTTTTACTCATTAGTCTGTACTGACTCCAACTACCCCTTCTGGATGCACTAATTAGGCCAACAGAACACTTGAGAGATGGAGGATACAGAATAATGACTTAGCCCTGGAAGTGACCTGACTTAGCAGAATAGTGTGACGTTAGCTGTCACTGCCATGCTGGGGATCTGGAGTCTTGACAGGGAGCTTAGGCGGGGGCGGGGGTGGGGGCGGAAACAAAGCAGCAAGCATTAGATGGAACCCTGCAGCTGCAGCTGGGGACCCAGGCAAGGCTGTGTGTCAGTCTAGGCTGGTAGGCAGAGACTAGAAAGGCAGAAACTTTAAAAGGCAAAAAAGAAGGGAAATGGTCAAGATTGGGTGGCTGGTTGGAAGCTAGAAAAAACACAGATAGAGAGGCAGACAGCAAAAGTCCTTGTGCCTTTACAACAAACTTGGGCACCCTCTCTCCCAGACTGGACTGGTGAGTGCCAGCCCCAGGAGTATCCATCATTGGGAACAACAAAGAGCGTGAACTTGAGAGGTACCACTGACATAAAGAAAACAAGTGCCCAAAGCCAGGAAATGTATACCTATAGCTAGCTAGGTATAAAGATGTATTTTTTTTTCTCTCTCTCTCTCCTTGTCTCTGTCTCTCTCTTTCTCTCTGTCAGTTTCTTAGTCCAGGCCTTGGACCTTGGCAATAATAGGAATTCATATTTGCACCTCATTGGAGGAACATGCCAGAGATTTAAATGCCTTCCTTCTGGGTTTCTCGTTCACAGGATCAGCACCATCTCAGGAACTTGAACCACAGGGCAACTTGCACAGCTGTCTTCTCTGTATACAGCTGTTTGGGAGGCTTATTAGCATGTTTGAGGTTCTGCCAAAGGTTTGTAATAAAAACACAACGGAAGGACACAAGAAGCTTTAGGGAGATTTTTTTTCCATAACAAAATACTCTTCTAAACAGACCCAGTGGTTTACATTCTATTCCAGGACTCGATTTCCTCCTGCAAGGGCAAAGGTTTCTATGCCATGTTCTACTGAGTCAGGCAAGAAAATAACTCTCAACTCCACGTTCTTAAGTGCAGGTAACTTAAAAAAATTTTTTTTGCTGACAACTCAAATAATGCATGCTCATTATTAATAATCAAACCTGACAGGAAAATGTATAACCTAGATGTGGCAAGGCCCCTGATGGTAACCACAGCTCTCACCCTTGGTCTACTCTGAGGCTGCATTCAGCACTTAAATGCAAAGCTAGGAAACTAGTTCCAGTCGGCTATACATGACGGAGCGATTAAGTTTTACTGACAATTTTTTGGAGAAGGTGTGGAAGAAGGGTGACATCATACCATGTGGCAAACATCCCAGCAATTCCCTTTGAACTCTTCGTTCCGCCAGAATTTCCTCTCTGAATATCAGCCTCCTCTCCCCGATCCCCTTCCCCTTCCCTGTCTCTGTCTTTGTTCCCCATCACAACATAAATTCCCCTCAGTGGTCTGGAACAACTCAGTTCTGGCTCCTAACTTGCCTATCCCACTCAAAAAGTGAAAAGCTCAGCAGATGGCTGATTGTACTCTGACCCTTTTGAAAAAGAAAGCAACTCATTATCCAATTATTTATCAAGAATGGCTGGGAATGGGCACTGGAGCAGGCTTTTTTAGTCTTGAAAGACCTAATTGTGTGTTTTTCTCCCCAGTTGCCCATTCAGTGAAATCATGGTGGCAGCTTGAAATGGGCTGTGGTTGTAGCATTTACACCACAGAAACTGGCAAACACTGTAAATCACCACCTCCCCCCAAGCTAGTTTTTAAGCTAGTGGAAAGCAGTGCCAGGGATTGGGGTTGGGGTGGGAGATAGATTTAGACATAAGAAAATAAAAGATTTCTCCATATTGTGACGTATATAATATATACTATTAAAGAGAAAAACGACTGGCCCCAGATGGCATCACTTATGCTAAAGCCCACGATACCAAACCTAGATTTAATACCTAATTTAATTGCAGTGTTTTTTAAATTTTTATTTATTTATTTATTTGGTGCGTCGGGTCTTAGTTGCAGCATGCGGGATCTTCGTCGCGGCATGCCGGATCTTTAGTTGCGACACACATGTGGGATCTGGTTCCCTGACCAGGGATCGGCCCCCTGCATTGGGAACGTGGAGTTTTATCCACTGGATCACCAGGGAAGTCCCTAATTGCAGTTTTGACCTTCACAGAAATGAAATCTTAATTAACCAGTTTGGGATTTTCGGGTCAGCCCCAATGAGATAAGCTGTCGCTCGGGTCCTCTCCATTCCCCCCACCTCCACCCCAGTGGATGAGGAGACAGTCTGCATAATATCTCCAAAAAGATATCCTGGCCTGAAAATCATCCTTTATTTTTTTCTGCTAATCACTCCCTTGCCCCTCCTTCTTCCTATAAAAACCTTCCATTTTGTACAACCCCTAGGAGTGTTCTTCTAGTTGCTAGATGGCACGCTGCCTGATTCCTGAATTGTCGAAACTAGCTAATTAGATCTTCAAATTTATTTGTTTTTTTTAACAATATGGAAAGTATAGCTGTCATTTCTTTCCCCATCACAGCATGCATTCTTCCCAGGATAACCACTCAAGTTTTGTATATAATTTCCTCATTTTTTCCAAGCATCTAAGATATTCCTATTATTTGTATGGGTTATGCTATACATCCAGTTTCTATCTTACTTTTTTTTAATCTAACAAGGTATCTTGGACATCTTTGTGCACATGGAGTCAGTTTTTAAAAATGGATGCACAGTATTCAGTTATGGCTCTACCATAATTAATTTAGCCACATCCCAATTAACGGTCATTTGTTTTTTTCAGTTATTATTGTTATTATTATTTTCTGTTAGGTAAAGTTTTTTCTGTAAATTCCTAGAGGAAGACTTTTTGGACAAAGACATTTTTCTTTTTCTTTTTTTTTTTTTTGCGGTACGCGGGCCTCTCACTGTTGTGGCCTCTCCCGTTGCGGAGCACAGGCTCCGGACGCGCAGGCCCAGCGGCCATGGCTCACGGGCCCAGCCGCTCCACGGCATGTGGGATCCTCCCAGACCGGGGCACGAACCCGCATCCCCTGCATCGGCAGGCAGACTCTCAACCACTGCGCCACCAGGGAGGCCCGACATTTTTCATTTTTGTAGATATTGCCAAATTGCCCTCCAATAAGGTTTGTGCTGATTTAGGCTTCCACCAGCAATGTAGTATAGAATTTTTTAAAAAATGACTTTCCAGATAAAATTTAATGCTCTGATTGTTGTTGGCTGCCACAGCTGGGGCTCAGCAGTGATGACTTGATTGATTTCTTCATGAGCATTTTGTTTTCTCTCCCCAGTTCCTTTATTCATGTCATTACCCCACCAGAAATACTTTTCCCACATAAATATATACATCCCACCCCTTCTTCCAGATTTATTGCAAATCCCTTCTCTAGTTCATTAGCTTTCAATTGGGACATTTGGGAATATCCAGAGATATTTTAATTTCTCACAACTCGGGGTGGAGGGTGCTTCTGGCATCTAGTGGGTAGAGGCCAGGGGTATGGTGAGCATCCACAATACACAGGACAGACCCGCACAGTAAAGAGTTATCCAGCCCCACATGTCAAAATGCCAAGGTTGAGAAACCCTGCTATTGCTGAGTTGCTTTCTAGGGAGAGACCTCTGAAAACATTACGCTTATTGTCCATGCTTTAATGTTGGATTGCTTTATTTTATTAATTACCCTCTGTTGAGATTTGTTTCGTGGAAAATGACAGAAATTTCAACTTGAATTAGTTTCAGTACTAAAGGAAACTTACTGGCTCACAAAACCGAAATGTTCTGAGGTCATGCTGATTTCAAGTGATGCTTGCTTTGATGACTCATATGTTGTTACCAAGGTCCCAGTTTATTTCCAATTCTCTTCCCTAGATGTGGTCAGTTTTAGTATAAGCTCCCCCTCCCCCTCACACTTGTGATGTCAAAATAGGTACAGATCTACGTTCATATCCTCATACTGTCCTGTCCAGAGTTACACTGTCCAAGACAGTAGTCAGTAGGCACGTGTGGTTCTTGCCTAGTCTGAATCGAAATGTGCTGTGCCAATACAGTTTTAAAGACCTAGACTGAAAAAATATATATTAATAATTTTTATACTTACTACATATTGAAATGATAACATTTATGATATGTTGGGTTAAATGGAAATGTATTATTAATATTATTTTCACTTTTTTTCTTTTTAGTTTTTAAAATATGGCTACTAGGGGAGTTCCCTGGTGGTCTAGTGGTTAGGATTCTGGGCTTTCACTGCCGGGGCCCAGGTTCAATCCCTGGTCTGGGAACTGAGAGATCCCACAAGCTGTGCAGCACGGCCAAAAATAAAAAATAAATAAAAATAAATTTAAAAATTTAAGTTAAAAAATATGTCTACTGGAACATGGAAAACTATATATAAAGCTTACATTTTGTTCCTTTTGGCTAGCACTGGTATAAGAGAAGAGACTTTTCAGGAAACACCCTCGAGAGTGGGCATTTTCTTCCCCAGAGACCACAGTAAACCTCTCCTTATGTGTCATTGGCTTTGGTTGGGTTGCCTCTACCATCACTGTAGGGGAAAGGTATGGGATAAACGGATTGGCTGATGCCATATACAGACCCACTTCTGGAGGAAGGCTTGGGTTATTCTTGTCTAAAGCTTAAGAAGATGTGTGTGTGGGGAGTTTCACAAAGGATACCTGTGATTCTGTTTCCAGAGGTAGGATGAGGGATGTTTACTCTCAATTCCTAGCTATGGTCTGAGTTGCAGACAATTTATAAATTTTTTGTTGTTGTAGATTACACAAATACTGCATGCTTATCATTCAAAAATTCAAGCACAGTGGACAAGAGCCGTCCACTATGCCCTATAGGTTTATGGTCTCTTACCCTCTCTTGGGAGAGACTGTAGAACAGTTTTCATCTGGACTGTGAATGTCTTGAGGTCATGCCTCCCTCCTCTTTCCATCTCGTCTCATGGCTAACGCTGTGCTTTGTGTGGTAGCGGCACTGAACAGCTGTACCGATGACAGTGATGGTGGAGACCTCCGCATACACATGGGCATATTCTCAGAGACAGGCATGTCCCCACCGGGGAGTGGGAATCCAAGCACCGCACTCCAGGAGGGTAGCAGTGTGGAGTCTCAGTATTTGGAGGGGAGCTCGAAAAGAGGAGGAAAAATAAGGCACAGGTAAGGTGAGAGAATCACCTGAGATTGCCCTCACTTGTGTGATAGATGCTATTCTTGAACTGAAGGAGTAATGGCAGAGGATGGTCCATCTGTCAGTCATGCGGATGGAGTGATCCCCATTTAAACCAAGTCATCGTTATTGGTGATATCGGCAGCCAGTTTGGAAAATATGGAGGGCAGGCTCTAAGGCCACTCCCATGACCAAGGCCTCCTGGTGTTTTTTTTTGTTTTTAATATTTATTTTATTTATTATTATGATTTTTGGCTGCATTGGGTCTTCGTTGATGCACGCAGGCCTTCTCTAGTTGCAGTGAGCAGGGGCTACTCTTCGTTGTGGTGTGCAGGCTTCTCACTGTGGCTTCTCTTGTTGCGGAGCATGGGCTCTAGGTGCACAGGCTTCAGTAGTTGTGGCACGAGGGCTCAGTAGTTGTGGCACACAGGCTTAGTTGCTCTGCCGCATGTGGGATCTTCCCAGACCAGGACTTGAACCCATGTCCCCTGCATTGGTAGGCGGATTCTTAACCACTGCGCCACCAGGGAAGCCCAGGCCTCCTGATGTTTATGTCCTTGTGTGATCCCTTCTCCTTGACTGTGGATGGGACCTGTGACTTGAATATGGCAAAAGTGATGGGCTGTCACACCTGTGATTAAATTCCCTAAGACTGTAATGCCTGTCTTGCTGCAAGACTCTCTCCCTTTCTAATGTAGAGGAAGCAAGCTTGTGAGCTTCTCTATGAACAGGGCCACATGACAAGAAGCGGAGGGTGACCTTCACTGATGGGCAGCAAGAAATCATAGTTACAGCTTTCAAGGAACTGAATGCTGCTGGCAACCACACATGCTTAAATACAAATCCTTCCCCAGTCAGACCTTCATATGACACCACTACCTGGGCTGAAACATTGATTGCAGCTTTGCAGAGGTTCTGGCTTAGTGTGTCTGGACTCCTGACTTATAAACTGTGAGATAATAAGTCTGTGTTGTTTCGTGCTGCTAAATTTGTGGCAATATTGTTACATAGCATTAGATAGTTAATACAGACAGACCTGAATGATATGCTTCATTTAATTTGCAACAGGTGTAAAACCACCTTATAGGGTGGTTCTCATTTTATTGACTAGCAGTGAATAGAGAGACACACGAGTGGCTCAGGAAACAAAAAACTATCTCTATCAGTTAGCATGGAGAGATAGGCCCCAATTTTTGTCATTGATTGGATGTCATGGGTATTTCCAATAAATCTCAGATCTTAATGATTTCTTATTCCTTGCAGAATCTTAGCTACACAGAGCTAAGATTGTCACCTTGGTGACATCATATGAGTCACCAAAGCAAACATCACTGAAAAACTGGTAGAGGATCTCAGGTGTATTACCTTTTTGTTAGTGTTAGAAAAGGTTTTTCCTCGGCAAAGGAAAGTAAGCTGGGATTCATGCTCCTCAAGGCACACAGCCTTTATTTCCAAAGTCAGCTCTTTAGACACTGCTAAGGGGGAGTAGAGAGAAAACTAGCTCAGAAGACTGATCATCTTCAAACCACATTACCCCTTAACGAGAAATTTTGTTTCTAAAAATAAACCACCAAGCCCACTGATTGAAAGAGAAATGTCTTAATGGTCGTGGAAAATCTTCATGCCCAGAAAAATTGGTCACATTAAAGTGGTCATACTTTTCTCTGCAGTGAACACAGAGGATGTTGGTGCATCAATCTGTCATTCTCCCTTCTCAAGTGTTTCATCCTAAATAACAGCCAACCATGGGAGTTTGCAAAACCATTTCATGCTTGTTCTCCCCCCTGCTGCTTAGTGTGTGCTGGAATCTACCATCTGATGTTTGCACATTTCCCCTCTTAAAACCCTAGAATTTATTTCAGTTTACAGGTGGCCCTTGTTCGTATGCCAGGAAATGGTATACTCTTGGGGCCCTCCATGGTAAAGGGAGAATCCTGAAGGAATTTGCACCTCTTGTTGGCCTTTTGGTAGTAGGACGATTCTGGAACAGGCATCCAGGACTCAAAGCTGAGAACAAAAATAGCTTCATGGACCCCACATTCCAAAGAGAGAAGAAAACAACTGGGGTCCCCGTCTTCTGTAAAAAGGAACCAAACTCCTATGCTATCTGCAGCCTCACTCTAGGCTGTATGGGGCGGGGGTGGAGATAAGGCAAGGGCTGAGACTGTTCCTTCTCCTTCCCACTGGGGAAACTTCCTTAGTGATGGAGGATGATATGGAAGAGCTAGAGGCATCTTGTTCCCAGGGTGACCATGATGGTCAGCGGACTTGCTGATGGGCTCTCTGAGCTCATGATTTTTTTCTTACCTGGCCTCATGCATTTGTGCTTCTCAAAGAATTTTATTTTCAGTGTCTTTAAGTCTCGGCCACACCTCTCCCACAAACCCTAAAGCTGGGTTTTTTTTGGAATTGCACTTCATCTTTTCAACTTTATTGAGGTATAATTTATATACAATAAATGCACTACTTTAGGGGTACATTTAGATGAGTTTTGACAAATGTATACACCATGTAACCGTCAGTGCAATCAAATATAGAACGTTCTCAACAGCCTTGGAAACGTCCCTCATGCCCTTTTGCAATTAGTCCTCAGTTGCACTCCCAATTCCATCTGCTATCAATTCTTCTGCTTTCTAGAATTCTACATAAATGCAATCATACAGTATTTTTTTTTTTTTTTTGGCGGTACAAGGGCCTCTCACTGTTGTGGCCTCTCCCGTTGCGGAGCACAGGCTCCGGACGCGCAGGCTCAGCGGCCATGGCTCACGGGCCCAGCCGCTCTGCGGCATGTGGGATCTTCCCGGACCGGGGCACGAACCTGTGTCCCCTGCATCGGCAGGCGGACTCTCAACCACTGCGCCACCAGGGAAGCCCTGTATGTACTCTTTTTGTCTGGTTTCCTTCACTCAGCTTATGATTTTGGGATTTATCCATGTTGTTGCATATATCAGTAGTTCATTCTTATTGCTGAGTAGAATTCCATTGCTTGGATAGAGAGCAATTTATTTATCCTGCATTTTATGTTTATGTTAATTTGGGAAGAAAAGGAATTCTTAAATGTTGATGCTTCCTATTTAGGAACAAGCTATGCTTCTTCATCTTCTTACTCAAATCTTTTTGTTTGTTTGTTTGTTTGCGGTACGCGGGCCTCTCACTGTTGTGGCTTCTCCCGTCGCGGAGCACAGGCTCCAGACATGCAGGCTCAGCGGCCATGGCTCACTGGCCCAGCCGCTCCGCGGCACGTGGGATCTTCGCGGACCAGGGCACGAACCCGTGTCCCCTGCATCGGCAGGCGGACTCTCAACCACTGCGCCACCAGGGAAGCTCCTCAAGTCTTGTTTTTATGTCTGCAGTCAAGCTTTGTAGTTTTCTTTGTGTGACCTCTGCTCTTTTCTTGCTGAGTTTATTTCTAGGAACTTGGTATTTTGTTGTTACTGGAATAGAATCTTTTCTTTTTAACATTAGCTCAATGGTTGCTGCTGGTATAATGGAAAGCTATTGATTTTTCTGAACATTTATCTTATATCGGGCTATCTTTTGGAAGTCTTGTTAGCTCTAATAGTTTCTTAGCTGAGCCTCTTGGATTGTTTTAGGTTTACAGTTCTATCTAATGATAATATTATCTCCTTTTCTAAGAGTGATACTTATTTCTTTTTCTTATTCTTATGATCTCTAAGGAAAGGGAGGAAAATGGGAGGAAGATGGCTTGGGTGTGAAGGTGGAGAGGAAGAGAGAGGGTCAAAATGAAGCAGCCTGGGTATTCCCTGGTGGTCCAGTGGTTAGGACTCTGTGCTTTCACTGCTGAGGGCTCTGGTTCAAGCCCCAGTTCAGTCCCTGGTCGGGGAACTTAGATTCTGTGAGCCAGGTGGTGTGGCCAAAAGAAAAAATAATAATAAAATAAAATAAATGAAGCAGCCTGAACTCTTGCTGTTGGGTGGGGCACAAATGAAGTGAGTAGACACCTTGGAACTTAGCTAAGGGTGTGAGCTGAGGAGAGGGTAGTTGGAAAAGTCCAAGTAGGGTCCCATTTCCTATGTTAGAAAATTGTGTAGGATGGGCCCCTTCCCCCTAATTTCTAGTCTCTGCTCCAAACATCAGCGGAGTTTCAAAGGAAGAAGGAGGGGAGGGAACAGCATGAAGAGAAGACCACTCCCCTGCCACACTCCAAAGCCCCACCTATTCTGCGGAAGAGGGAGATGAAGTATCAGAAACTGAAAACTTGAAGAAAACTGAAAGTTATGGGATTTGCTAGGGATGTCTTTAAAGGGTGGAAAAGGGAGGTTCGATAGAGAATGGTTGAAGGAAGAGATTGGAAAAAAGAAAAAAATGTTTCTTTTTTTGGACAGATTGTTCAACAAGCCAGTTGCGTTTAAAATGTCAGCTGCATTTCTATTGATCCTATTTTAGGAAGGGGTGTAATTAAGAGGACACTGGAGAAGGCATTGTCATTTGCAGAGAAGCCTATCTGTATAATTTTTATAAAAGCATCCTCTTTTGAATCGGATTTGGATTTCGCCTTTCATGGTAATACCAGATGGGTATCACCAGGTATATAAAATATAATCAAGTCTTGTGTTAGACAACGCAGGAATGAAAATGGGAGCTGCCCCTGCAATTACCTCACTCGACCACTAGATGGCGCTACGGCTTTGGTGTGGCAAATGTAGAGTAAGCAATTGTGCCTTAGGTGCTTTAAAGATAAGGAAGCACTGGTGGAATTAGGTAGTCTCCAAGGTGAGAGCCTAAAGGTTATTGGAAGTGAAGTATAGGAGTTCATTAGACAGTGTGGAATGAATGTGATCTGGAGAAATGCCTGAATTTCATATGAAAATCTTCTATTGTTAAACAAAGAAAGTAAATATAAATAGGCACAATGAGATATCACTTCATGCCCATTAGGGGTGGTTATTATTTTTTTAAAAAAGCACAGAAAATAACAAGCATTAGTGAAGATGTGGAGAAATTAGAGCCCTGATGCATTGCTAGTGGGAATGCAAAATGGTATAACGGCTGTGGAAAACAGTTTGTCACTTTTTCAAAAAGTTCAATGTAGAATTACTGTATGATCCAGCAATTCCACTCCTAGGTATATACCCAAAGGAATTGAAAGCAGGGACTCAAACAGATGCATGTATGCCAGTGTTCACAGCAGCATTATTCATAGTAGCCAAAAGGTGGAAATAACCCAAGGGTCCATCAACAGATGAATGGATAAACAAATGTAGTATATCCATACAATGGAATATTATTCAGCCATTAAAAGGAATGAAGTGCTGACACATGCTACAGCATACATGAACCTTGAAGACATTATGCTAAGTGAAATAAACCAGACACAAAAGGATAAATAATGCATGATTTCACTTACATGAGGTACCTAGAGTAGGCAAATTCATGAAGACAGAAAGAACAGAATTTACCAGGGGCTTAGAGGAGTAGGGAATGGAGAGCTATTGTGTAATGCACACAATGTACAGTGCTTCAGTTTTATAAGATGAAAAGAGCTCTGGAGGTGGATGATGGTGATCGTTGCACAACAATATGAATATACTTAATGCCACAGAATTGTACATTCAAAAATGGTTAAGATGGTAAGTTTCATGTGTATTTTACCATGGAAAAAAAAAAGCTATGCAAAGACGGACAGTGTCTTCCTCAATAGATACAAGCCCCCAAATAGAGATCCTGGGCTTTTCTGAAAACTGATGCTAATGAACAACAGAATACACGGGTGGAAAAGGATCTACCCATCCCATGTTTTGTGTTTCCTTTCTTCCCAAAGTCCTCCCAGCTGGGTTTGCTCTTCGGGGTTGGAGGACCTCCTTCAGCACCCACACATGGAGAGCTGAAATAATCTATATTGCAGTCTCCCCAGGTGTTTTAACTTTAATAGAAGTTGAGAAATAAAGAGAACATTATAGAGGTGCTCTGAGAGCAGAAGGAGTAGAAAAGTGCAACCCAATATTATTCATTGTGGAAAAAGCCAACCCAGTTAGTTTTAAAGAATGAAATTGCAAAGACAGTTCTTTTTAATGAATAGGCTTTTAGTCATTAAAAAGAGCATCTTTGATCTCATCTGCTACTCTCCTTGCCTGCATGAATTCTTCAACCTTGCGGGTTGTGGTAGGCCCAGTAGTAGCCCCCCAAAGATGTCCACATCCTAATCCTCACCAATTGTGGATGTTACCTTACATGGACAAAGGGACTTTGCAGAAGTCATTAAATTAAGGATTTTGAGTTGGAGACGATATCCAGGTGGGCCCAATGTAAGTACAAGCATCCCTATGAGGGAAGCAAGAGGGTCAGAGAGAGAAGGAAAGGTAACAAAGGGGAGAGGAGAGAGAGAGAGAGAGAGCAGAAGATTCCAGAAGATGCTACATCTGTTGCTACATTGCTGGCTTTGAAGATGGAGAAAAGAGCCATGGATCAAAAAGCTGAAAAAGGCACCAACAAGGATTCTGCCCTGGAGCCTCCAGAAAGAGCCACCCCTGCCAGCACCTCGATCTTAGTACAGTGATACCTTTGTGGTTTTTCTGACCTCCAGAACGTAAGAGAAAAAATCTGTGTTGTTTTAAGCCACTACGTTTGTGGTCACTTGTTAAAACAGCAACAAGAAACTCATACACTGGCCTCCTTACTGTTTGTCCAATGCTTCAGGCTCCATCCTACTTCAGGGCTTGTCTTCGCTGATCCTGCTGCGTGGAGTGCTCTTACCCCACTTGTTTGCATGGATTTGTCCCAAATTTGGAGTCTTTATTTGAATGTTACCCTCTCGATGGATGAAGTTGTTTCTGAGCACTTTAAGATTGCAACCCCTCCCCTGCACTCTGTGGTTCCCTCTTCTGGATTATTTTTCCCCATAGCACAGCTTGCTGATTTTCTGTCTCTGCCCACTAGAATACGAACTCCCCAAGGTCAAGGATTTTGTACAGTTTATCTACTGCTCTCTCCCCAACACCTAAAAGAGTACCACAAACAGTAGGCACTCAGTAAATGTTTGTTGAGTGACTGAATGAATGAAGTCTGGTGAGGTCTTTCTATTCCTCCTATTAAATCAATCATGAAGTGACTCCCACCCCCACTGTAGGGAATTTTTAAAAAGACTTTATTTGTTTTGAGCAGTTTTATGTTTATGTCAAAATTGAAAGTACAGAAATTTCCCGTCTACCGCCTGCCCCAAATATGCACAGCCTCTCCCATTATCAACATCCCCCACCAGAGTGGTACATTTGTTACAATCAATGAACCTACCCTGACATGTCATTAGCACCCAAAGTCCCTAGTTTACAGTAGGGTTTACGTGAGGGTTCTCTCTTGGTGTTGTACATTCTGTGGGTTTGGACATATGTATAGTGACATGAATCCATTATTATAGTATCATACAGAGTATTTTCATTGCCCTAAAAATCTTCTGTGCTGCACCTATTCATCTCTCCCTGCCTTCCTGCAGTCTCTGGCAACCGCTGACCTTTTTACTGTCTCTACAGTTTTGCTTTTTCCAGAATACCATATAGTTGGAATCATACAGCCTTTTCAGATTGGCTTCTTTCACTTAGCAATATGCATTGAAGTTTCCACCGGGTCTTCTCATGCCTTGATAGCTCATTTATTTTTAGTGCTAACTAATATTCCATTGTCTGGAATGTACCACAGTTTATATCCATTTACCTACTGAAGGACATTTTGGTTGCTTCTAAGGATGGCAACTATGAATGAAGCTGCTATAAACATTCGTGTGTAGGTTTTTGTATGGACATCAGTGTTCAACTCCTTTGGGTAAATACCAAGGAGTGTGACTGCTGGATCATATGGTAAGACAATGTTTAGTTTTGTAAGAAACTGCCACACTGTCTTCCAGAGTGGCTGCACCATTTTGCATTCCCACCAGCAGTGAAGGAGAGTTCCTATTGCTCTACATCCTCACCAGCATTTGATGTTGTCTGTGTTCTGGACTTTGGCCATTTGAAGGTGTGTAGTGATAACTCATCGTTTTAATCCACTTTTCCCTGGTGACATATGATGGGAGCATCTTTTCATATACTTATTTGCCATTTGTGTATCTTCTTTGTTGAGGTGTCTGTTAAGATCTTTGGTCCATTTTTTTTTTTTTTTTTTTGCTGTACGCGGGCCTCTCACTGTTGCAGCCTCTCCTGCTGCGGAGCACAGGCTCCGGACGCCCAGGCCCAGCGGCCATGGCTCACGGGCCCAGCCGCTCCGCGGCATGTGGGATCTTCCCAGACCGGGGCACAAACCCGTGTCCCCTGCATCGGCAGGCGGATTCTCAACCACTGCGCCACCAGGGAAGCCCCTTTGGTCCATTTTTAAATAGAGTTTTTTGTTTTCCTATTGTTGAGTTTTAAGAGTTCTTTGTATATTTTGAATAAGAGTCTTTTGTCAGATGTGTCTTTTTTCTCCCAGTCTGTGACTTCCATTTTAATTCTCTTGAACAGTGTAAGGATTTGATGACATGTTTTTTCTAGTTGTCCTTGGGAAGCAGTTGTTGTGAGTCAGGTGCCTGAATTTCTTGTATTATAAATGGATTGGAGGCTATAAACACTCCTGAAATCAGTGGGCTGAAGGATTAGAGGTATGTTTTACAGTTTATGACATTTTTGAAGAAACACAATTAACTGATAAGCCCCAGTGTCATAGAAAAATGTCTAGGATTAAATGGCAGAAAGGCTAATTGTCATTTAATTGAATTTTGCAACCTTATTCTTCCTTGTTAGATGCTTTGTCTAAGGTCAAAGAAGGAAAAAAAACATAGATGGGAACTCATTCAAACTTGGAGAAAACATTTGGAAAATGATGGTGTCAATGAAAGTTCTAACAGTTAAAAATTTCAAAACATTTAAAATACATTTTGATTTGTTTTGGAGCTCTGCTGGTTGAAATCAAGTATATTAAACGTATTCATTGGAAATTTTCACGTCATACAGTTATAACAGGTGGTTCTCAATTCTGGGCAGTTTTGCCATCCAGGAGACGTTTGGCAATGTTTGGAAATATTTTTGGTTGCCACCACTGGGAGCATATGTTAGTGGGTAGGACATCTATTGGGTGGAAGCCAAGATACTTCTAAACATCCTACAACACCTGGTTTGATGGACTAGCTCTACTTTTTCCTAACACACAGTAACATGTATAATTTTAAAAATAAATGACATTTGTATGTGACCTGAAAGTGTCTCTCATGCCAGTGGTGGGGAAAACAGGTAATACCTGGGATACGCCTTGCTCGTAAAAGGACTCAGCTGATGGTATTTTCTAGAAGCATTCATTAGAAGTTACCCACAGCCAAAATATCTTGAGGAACTCTTTCTTGCCAAAGGGACCAGAATAGCTTTGTCTCTTTATATCTAGAATGGGGTTAGCTTCTTACTTTTCCTGTCCTTCCGGGGGCACGGTTTGTACAATACTTAATGTTCCACTAAGTCTCGTTCGTGTCTTGCAGTCATTCCTCTTACCTCTTTAAGGTGCCTTGGGGCATCTCTGCTTGTGTTATGGTCCAGTTGAATGCTCTGAGGGCAATCACATTTCTGTTTTCTTCGTGTTTTGGGAATGTGCTCTGACATACCACCTGCCATCCCCTCCCTTGTTGCCAGGGCCCTCTGGAGTCTCCATTGTTACAGGAGATTATCACAAAATTTCACCATTGTTTGCCTACAGCTCCATCTCCCCACTATAATTGGCTTTTCAAAAACTGACAAGGAGAGTATCTTTTTCCTTTTGGTACCCCCAAGTGCTTGGCACAATAAAATTTTTTTTAAATAAAATAAATGAATAATTGAATGTAAGAACATCATAAAGTCCTTCACTATGACTCAGTGATGATGATGTTATTCCAGAATCTCCATCACAATAATCATCATGGATTCATGTTCTGCATAAAACTGGTAATTGTTTCATTCTGCGCAAGAACAAACAGAAGGTCTCAGCTTTCCTGTCAGTCTTAACTAGTTTTAACGACGGTTAATTCTATTTGGCAGTGTCTTATCCTTTTAGTATTGGCACACCGCCGTCGGTCCCTCCTAATTCTCTTTCCTCATATGCTTACCATGCAGTTACTACTTCTGAAAGAAAATTGGTGGGGTTAATGTGGTTTTTGCTTTATGTTTCCTTATTCATTTTATTTATTTTTTTCCCCTTGTTCTGTTTCACAAAGGATTTGCAGAGGCCAGCGATTGTTCTAATAGGAAATTAGTAGGCAGCTTTCAGGGAAATGCAAAATGGTGCTGTTAACATTGTATTCTAATTTAGGATGAACAAGTCCCAAGATTCTGGTAAAGACTTCTATTTCTGACACCTGGAAACTAATAGGTTTGGCTGGATTAGAAAAATCAGCAGAGGCATTGACTAGATCCACATTCTCACCTTTCTGACATTCTTTATATCAAGTCAACAGTGTCTGTGACCCACTTTGCATCTCTCTTCACCTTGCCATCCCCAAACTTTGGTTAACCCTCTCATGTCATTAGAAGTATTTGTTATTTTCATATATTTTTCTGGACTGGGTCAGCCCTTGCAACATGACAAAAGCAGAGGCTGGGAGAATTTCTAACATCTGCTGAGAAGCAGGTTTTGTATAGAGGAAAGGATTTGGATTCAGATAGTCCAGAAGTTCCAAATCCAGCTTCACCACCTAGAGCTGAACAACTGAAGATTAGTCACTCCATATCTCTCAGCCTCAGTTTCCCCATCTGTAAAATGTGGATTATAGTTCCTCCCTCTCAGGGTTATAGTAAAGATTAAATGAGATGTGCTTGATTAAAAAAAGAGGGAGAGGGGCTTGATAAATAGTAGCTATCATTATTACCCCAGGATTATGTTTGGGGGAAAAATGTGTATTAAGCAAGTCTGTAGCTTTGGTTTTATACTGATGTATGTATGCGTGTGTGAGCCTGCATGTGATAACACGTTTCCAGTTCTATCTAGTGTAGGGATTGGAAATGTACAGAAAGGACTGCCTCCCTTTCAAATTTTAGAAATATACATAAATAGAACATCATACACACAATTTACAAATTGTGAAACAAAAATCCATATTATTACCAGCTAGGCTGAGAACTAGATCATAGTAGCAACATGATTCCCTGAAAGGTCACCATCCTAACCCTAGGTAACCACTATCTGGACTTTTGCTTTCTTTATGGTTTTATCACCTGTATGTACATCCTTCTCTAAATATTTTGTTTTGCTGCTTTTGAAATTTATATGAAGGAAAACATACCTTAAAAACCTATAAGGCAAAAGAATCTGAAAAAGAATATATATGTGTGTGTGTGTATATATGTATACACACATATGTGTATCTGAATCACTTTGCTGTACACCTGAAACTAACACAACATTGTAAATCAACTCTACTCCAATAAAAAGACATACTTTATTGTTTTGCTTCCTTCACTCAGCGTTGTTTTGAAAGTCATTATGTCATTGTGTTCAGCTGCAGTTTGTTCCTTTTCATTGCTGTATGAAAACACTGCAATATAAAAAATTATCCTTTCTATTGCTGATGGATATTTGGGTTGCTTCCAGTTTTTCTTTGTTTTTTGCCATGATATTGTACGGTACTATTTGTACATTCTTGTACATATCTTCTAGTGTACACAATTAGGAGTTTCTCTAAGGTATATACCCAGGAGTGAGTCATAGAATGTACATATCATCAACTTTAGCAAATAGTGGTAAACTCTTTTTCAAAGAGACTGTACTGATTTATACTCCCATCAGCTATGTATGAATGCCTGTAGCATTGCAAACACTGTCAGACCTCCTCCCCCATCCCCCGCCCCAATCTGGGTGCATGTTATTGTATCTCATTGTGGTTTTAGTTTTCTCATTTCCTGATTACGAATGACGTTGAGTATATTTTCGCATATTTGTTGGCCTTTTGGATTTCCTCTTTAGTGAATTGACTAAGTTGTTGTCTTTATTTTAAAATGTCCTATCAGACAGTCTCAATACCTTCACCTATTTGTTGCACGACAATCAGTCATCGAGGCAGGTGGGATTTCAAACTCAAAACATTTGCTGCCTCAGCTGTAGCCTATAGCAGAGAACCAGCTGGTTTACCAAAGTAAGTACTTCGACCTTAGGCAGGATTGAGGAACAAGACCACCAGGCAGAGCGGCCTAGCTGTCTTCCTCCTCGCAGGTGGCCTGAGAGCGAGCAGGGGACACGGCCCCGGGATCCCAGAGATCCCCAGAGAGCACAGACACAAATAGACGCGCACTCAAAATTGCATCCTTGTGCGTAACCGCCAATTTCAAACTTCCAAGACCTGCCCTGCCGGGTTTGCCCTCCCCGTTTCCCATTGGCCATGAGTCAAAGGAAGGAACAATTTGATTGGCTATCTCTTTCACTTCCTCTGTCCCTTTAAGGACTTGGGTAGGGCCTGGTTGAGGTATAACTGTCCATCATAGGAGTGGGAACGCTGATTGGTCCAGACGTATCTGGGCCCCGCCCGCGCCGTTCCCCACGTTCAAATGCTGCGGCGGGACGCCCGGGGTGGAGTGGAGCGCTGACTGGCGGGGTCGGCTGAGCGTGAGTCTGCTCCCCTCACGCCCAATTTCCCCTCCACCCCATTCTGCAAGACCTGGGGAAGGGCCTCCTCCACCCACACCATTACCGGCTTTGCCCTTCGGAGCCGGGAGGGCGGCGGTTCCGCCCCCAGGGCTTCCGGGGGTCGGGAGGGTCTTCCTAGACTGGCGGTGCACTGGCCCACTTCCACCAGAGCCGAAGGGTCGGCCCGGCGATGCTGGGGCCAGGGAGTTGTTCCTTTCTCAAGCTTGGTGGGGTCCTGTGTTTATTCTGCCTTGCCTCCTGTCAGCATTACTAGTGGGGGCCGGCAGCGCCTTAGAATCTGTGTGACCTTAATTTGCTTTAGTGTCTTCATACTCTTCGTACCCATCCATCACTCCTATTTCCTGCCTCTTTTACTCTGTTCCAGCCCCTCTGGTCTCCCAGCTACTGTCAGAGAAGCCCAGGTCCTGCCTCAGAACCTTAGCTCTGGCTGTGCCCTTTGCCCGGGATACTTTTCTTTCCCCAAATATCAGCAAGGCTTGCTGCTTAACGCCCTTCAGATTTTGGTTCAAATGTCATCTTCTCAGTGACGTTACTCTGACACCACTGTTATACACACTGCCATGCCCCAATTCCCCCATTTTGCTCTTTTTCTTTTCTTTTCTTTTTTTTTTTTTTGAACTCCATGGCGCTTGAAACCTTTCAACATACCTGTATTACGTAGTTTGCTTATTTTCAGTGATTTATTCAGTAGCTATTAGTATTTATGTGCTGGGCTATATGTTTCCCCACTATATGAAGATAAAAGTCCCTGCCCTGGTGGAGCTTACATTCTAAGGAGGGCAGATAAACAAACTTTAAAGTAAGAGAGTATGTCAGATAAGTGTTACTCCTGTTACACTGAATAAAAATCTGATTTTTAATCTCCGTCACCAGATTGAGCATCCCAAGACCCAGTGGTGGCTGATTTTCACCTCCCTTTCCTGATATCCTGAGGGAGCTCGGGATCTCTCAAGACCTTGCTGCTCAAATCTGCAGAACACATTTAACCGATCTCCCTTCATCACTAGTGGGGAGATGTTGAAGTTCAAGTATGGAGCACGGAATATGCCGGATGCTGGTGCTGCTGAATCCATTGCCAGTCGGGCCTCCAGGTTGAATCTTTTCTTCCAGGTAACAGACTGGCTTGCCAACTTTGCTCACCTCTGTGTGTTTCCTTGGAACCTCTTTGTTACCTTTGCTTTTGTTATAGGACTGAGGCTAATCCAGGAGAAAATCCCCTTTGGTGTTTCATATGCGCTGATAGTTTTGGAAAGGATCCATTGTTCAGACAGGAGTGGGTAGCTGAACTTGCCCTGGAAGGAAGACCTTTTTTATGACTTCAGTACTAAAGTTTGTCCTTTTATTAAAGAAAAGTAATTGAGCAAAGACACTCTTTTGACCGAAATTTCTATACTTGTAATCCTATAGAAATATAGAAATCTTTTTCATTCAAGAGATGTTTATAGTTTAGATTTTAAAAAAAGCAGTTTTGATAAATACCACACCTGTGAAACCCGCTTTCCTCTCAAGATACAGAACATTTTCATCACCCCAAAGGATTAAAACTTGATGTTGTCAGATTTTTTTCCACGTAGATTTCTAATTCTTTTGTTTCTGATGTAGGTGGAACACCGTTGATGTAGAAATCCTTGTTTGACTTATGTATTCGTAAGTGAAAGGGACAATACAGATAGTGGTGAAGATTTAGGTTTGAATCCTGGCCCCAGTACTTGTTAGCTGTGTTACCTTGGGCGAGTCAGTTGCCTTCTCTGAATCCATTTTCCGTTCTTTATAATAGAGGTTATAACACATAATTTACAGAGTTATGAGGATTAAATGAGATAATCCATGTAAAGTACTTAGTTTCTTGCCCAGCTCTTGGTAAGCCCTATATAAATGGTAACTGTTATTAATAAGTGTAGAAATAGTATTAGTGACAGTAATAATAAATTGTTTTTAGCAGTCTTTCCTGATCTTTTTCTTTCCAATTAATACATGCTCTTATAGACTTTTTTTTTTTTTTTTTTTTTTCTTTTTGCGGTATGCGGGCCTCTCACCGTTGTGGCCTCTCCCGCTGCGGAGCACAGGCTCCGGACGCGCAGGCCCAGCGGCCATGGCTCACGGGCCCAGCCGCTCCGCGGCATATGGGATCCTCCCAGACCGGGGCACGAACCCGTATCCCCTGCATCGGCAGGCGGACTCTCAACCACTGCGCCACCAGGGAGGCCCTCTTATAGACTTTTAAAAAAATTTATTTAATTTTTGGCTGTGTTGGGTCTTTGTTGCTGCACGTGGGCTTTTCTCTAGTTGTATAGAGCGGGGGCTACTCTTCGTTGCGGTGTGCGGGCTTCTCACTGCATTGGCTTCTCTTGTTGCGGAGCACGGGTTCTAGGCGCGCGGGCTCAGTAGTTGTGGCTCGTGGGCTCTAGAGCTCAGGCTCACTAGTTGTGGTGCACAGGCTTAGCTGCTCCACGGCATGTGGGATCTTCCTGGACCAGGGCTCGAATCTTTGTCCCCTGCATTGGCAGGTAGATTCTTAACCACTGCACCACCAGGGAAGCCCAGTAATAATAAATTTATGTTCACATAGCAGTAGTTATATTTAAGAAGGCATTTTTGTATGATACTATTTAATAGTAATTTAATAGTAATACTATTAAATTTAATAGTGTTTAATAGTAATACTATTACATTTAAACCAACTATACTGGTTTAAATGTAATAGTATTTTACAATGTTATATTAGTTTCAACACTAATACGATCTTGAGAACATTTTTCCCAAGATATTGGTATTGGGGAATGTTCAAACAGATCAGAATGGGGACAGATAGAAAGTGTAGGTGGGACCATCCCCATCACCATTTAAGTCATGAGCCATTTTTCACTAATGAATAGTCTATTCTTAACCTCAGCTGACTGAGTGCTACCACTTTTTAGCCCCTTTATCGTTTTACTCCAAAACTTCCAACTTATGACAGAATTTATTAAGGGCTTATCATGTGCAGATGTGGAGGGAGACAAAGGCTTGCCCAGAATCACACAGCTTGTAAATGGTAAAGCCACGCCCAATTTTTGGTCTGTGGGTATGTAACTGCTGGGCAATACCGCCAGAGTATGTCAGAGTTTATTAAGTGTGTCTTGTACTTAAATGTCATTATAACAGCAAGGATTATGGATAAACCCCTAATTCATCTTTTTTTTAAACTAATGAGTTCCACCCCACCCCCAGGACAGCTGCTATTTGCAAGTGTAGCATAACCCTAACATTCGCCTTAATATAAACAGGTAAGGATACTGTTTTTCCCCTTCCAGCTGAAACTGCATTCCTTCTTGGATGGGACTTGAACCCAGCCAAAACTCAGATTGGACTTGAACCCACGATCCCAGACTTAGGAGGGGACTTGAACCCACTGTCGTTTAATTGAAACCGCTCACCTGGTGTCAGGACTTACTGAAGCTCAGGTTCTCTTGTCTCAGCACAGAAAAGACAAAAGAGTGAGTTTCTTAGCATAGGATGCTTGTGAGAGATACAAACAGCCAGCAAGGGAATGCAGCCCCGAGAACAAAGAGGGGCTACATTTTTATAGTCAAAGAAAAAGTGGGGAGGGGAGCAGACCACCTTTTTTCTCATTTTTGGGCAGACATCAAGGCTTACATCATTAGTTCCTCCTTTCACCCTATATGATCTAACTGGGACTGTCATGGTGCTACTTAAATCATGTATATTAGCAGGAGAGTGAAAACATATACTAAAATATGCTAATTCACCTCGGGTTTCAATATAATGTCCCCTTTCACCTAGTTTCTTTCTCCTTTCACCTGTATTTCTGTCTTGGCTACATGCAGAAATGCTAGTCTTCAAGGACCATTAACTTCCTGACTTCGTGTAAAAAGATTCAGACCCCATATCTATTGTCTTGTGTTTTAGCTATCAGGACTTGTGGCTTTAGTGTGCTTGGTACTTGGATGCACCTGGTCTTCCTTCAAGGTAGTATAGATTGTTGCTAGGTTACTGGATTCTTTTCTTGAGTGGTCATTAGCTTATAACAGTCTCCCAGACTCCCTTAAAATTCCCTCTCTGTCCTTAATCCCCTAGTGGGATTTCTAAACTATTTAATTATCCTACTCCTATCCCTATCCCAGTGCCCTTTTAATGAGGTTTGAATAGAGAGTAGTGGTTTTGTTTTCCATTTAGGTAAGTACTTTAGACAGGCTCTCAGTTTCTACTTAACACAACTTCCCCACAAGCTCTAGGTCAGTGGTTGGCAGACTTTTAGATTTTCGAGCCAGCAAAATTTTACAAATTTGCTGGGCTGACCTAGGTTTGCCAACTTTCTAATTTGCCAAGTAAGGAATGTAAAAAACACACAGAAAAAAGAAAATCATATTATCTTCTGGTCCTTTTATTTCATAAAGGACATTTTAAGAAATACCATGAGAGGAAGGACATCGTTGCAAAATAAAGGACCGTTTTACAATTTGAATACACGTAGCTTTATAAAAGAGTCACCATGCAGTGTTCATCTTTTCTCATTTCATGGCAGACTTGAAAACTTTGTTAAGACTCAGTACTGTATTTGGGAACAGCTGCTTGAACTCATTAAGGAACAGAAGAAACAAAGAATCTTAGTTTCCCAGTTAGTGGTAGAGCTCTGAAATGACAGAAGGGTAATTTTTTTGTGACCCAGTGCTTCACAAACCTGGCTGAGGTCTGACTCTCTAGGGAGGACTTGTTACTAAAACATATTCTAAGCTACAAACTGGGAAATTCGAATTCAGTAGGTCGGGGTGGAACCTGAGAATCTGTTTTTTTTTTGTTTTTTAAGTGCTCCAGTTCTCCAAGTGATTCAGATGTAGCCAATCTGTTTCTGTTATCCAGTGCTGTGTAACAAACCACTCACAAAGTTTAAAACAACAGTGATTTATTTTGTCTTATGATTCTGTGGGTTGGCTGCATTCAACTAGGTGGTTCTTCTGCTGGGGTCACTCACGGGGCTGTATTGAGTTGGGAGCTTGGCTGGGACTGGAACATTTGGGTGCCAGCTGCTGGCTGGGGAGCCTCAGGGTTCTACTGACCTCTCTTCTCCAAAGGTCTTTCATTATTCAGTCAGTCTAACCTGGGGCTTGTAATTTTTTTCTGTGGATAATAAGTATTTTAGATGTCATGGGCCTTACGGTCTCTGCTGCAGCTAGTCAACTCTGTCATTGTAGCACAGAAGCAGCCATAGACGATGTGTAAATTAATAGGTATGGCTGTGTTCCAATAAAGTTTTATTTATAAAAACATGCAGTGGGCCAGATTTGGCTGACCCCTGGTCTAGCCCAAGCTTCTTGACTTGGTGGATGGCTTCCCCAAAAAAGCAAAAGTAGAAGCTGCCAGACTTCTTAAGGGCTCCACCTTGAACTGGCACATGATCCCTTATGTCACGTTCTGTTGGTTGACGTGAGTCATGGCGATGGCACAGATTCACGGGGAGAGGAAATAGATTCTGACTCTTGGTGGGTGCAGTGGCAAGTGCCTTCAGAGTTAGAGGAACTGTTGGTGGCCAGCTTTGCAGAGAGACCTGCACACAATCCACAGCTTGGCACATGGGATTCATTGCTCTAGACCAGGGGTGCAAACTCATGTCTTTGGGGGCCAGGGAGTGTAAAGGAGTCAAGTGAGCCAGATGGAAGAGCTGCGAGTGAGGTCTGCAGTGAAATGCAGACCGCATCCGTTACCCAGAGGGGCAGCGCTCCTCAGCTGCATCTCAGCATCCCCAGGCAGGAACGTGGGGGCATTGTTGGCCAGATCTGCCAGGGTCTCACGAGAAGCCAGAAATCTTCCCCTCCCCCCCCCTTTTTTTTGGTGTGAAATCTCCTGATTTTTCAATATTGGCAGATAACTCAAATTATTTTAAATACCACAGGCCAAACAAAACACGTCTGTGGGCTAGATGCAGTTTGCCAGTTTGCAGCTGTTGCTCGAGATCGTGAATAAATTCACCTTTAGTGCAGTCATTCCATTTACACGACCCTAGATTGTTCAAGTGAACTAAACTGAAGTTATGTCAGCAAACCTCTGGGAACACAGGGAGGAAGAGGCAATCATTGTGTCCTAGTGCAGAGACATGGAGATGTGACAGGCCCAGCAGGGTTCAGAGTAAATGTCCCCACGAGCCTCAGACCGTTAAGAAAGAAGGACCTTTTCTTACTCTTGGCATCCTGGTGACGTTTTTCTCCCGAGGTGCTGGAGGAAGAAGCCCACGGTGATGGGATGTGCAAGTGATCACTTAATGACTGTCAGTGGATGTTGCTTTAAAGAACGAGGCCACCGAATTATGTCGTTAGTGTGTGTCGTGAGCAGTTAGTCGAGTTGGTGGCTTGCAATTTACTCTGCGTGGATGTTATTGATCAAAGCTTTTCATTATTGACAGTGTCTCCATCTGCTGTTTGCTGTTTTTAGGGGAAACCACCCTTCATGACTCAACAGCAGATGTCTCCTCTTTCCCGAGAAGGGATATTAGATGCCCTCTTTGTTCTCTTTAAAGAATGCAGTCAGCCTGCTCTGATGAAGATTAAGCACGTGAGCAACTTTGTCCGGAAGTGTAAGTGTGGGGGAACTTTTTCCTGAAAACTGTCCTGCTTAGAGAGAACTAGAAGGATGCCAGAGGCGGGATGCATTTGTGGGCAGTGGGAGTGGGTGGGAACTCTGCTTTAGACGGACTCACCTTCAAGGTCAGCTTCCACCTTCAGTCTCTGGGAGGCCGGATAAGTCAGACCTCTTGGTTGCAAGTGACAGAAACTCAAACTAGCTTAGGCCAAAAAGTGAATTAAAAAATTTTTTTTACTTTATTGAAGTATAGTTGATGTACAACATTGTGTTGATTTCTGCTGTACAGCAAAGTGATTCAGTTATGTATATTGTTCTTCATTATGGTTTATCACAGAATATTGAATATAGTTCCCTGTGCTATGCAGTTGGACTTTGTTGTTTATCCCAAAAAGTGAATTTTTTTTGGCTCATGAAACTGATAGTCCAGGGATGGGTCAAATTTTAGGCATGGCTGGTTCCAGGGACTTAAATAACGTCCTCTGGCTCCATCTTTATACTCACTTAAAGCTGATTATTCATTAGGCATTATAAGCACAGTGCTTAGCGCCCACAGTATTTAATTTTAATACATTGAATTTATTGTAATTAGTTTAATTTATTTTAAAATCATAAGAAAAATGTGGGTATGCTAATAATGTATAATGATTCTGGATTATATTCATCTTTATACCAATGCAGTCATAAAAAATGTATATTTTTATGGAGCAAGGGACTGACGAAGGCAAAAGTGCCTAGGGACTATGGAAGTCATGAATTGGCCCTGCCCGCACCTTGTTGTTGTGTTTTATTTATTTATTTTAAAGTATTTATTTATTTGGCTGCACTGGGTCTTAGTTGCAGCATGTGGGATATAGTTCCCTGACCAGGGATTGAACTCGGGCCCCCTACATTCGGGAGCGTGGCGTCTTAGCCACTGGACCACCAGGGAAGTCCACGAATACACCCTGTTCTCGACTCTCCTTGACTTCCACGTGGTGGGGAAGTTGACTGCTGGTTCCCCAGTTTCGTATTTTTTCACGTGACCCCGGTGTTTTACGACCAGCGCTGATTTTGCCTCCCAGGGACATTTGGTAGTATCTGGAGACAGTTTTGGTTGTCACAGCAGCAGGGAGGGGCTCATGGCAGCTAATGAGTGCAGCCCGGAAACGCTGCTGAACATCCTACAATGCACGGGACAGCCCCCCACCACCCAGAACCGTGGGACTAGCGGGCCTTTCTCTCTCACTGTGAAATCTCAGGGCCTCTTCCTCTCCATACGGCTCTTCTGTGTGGTCTGTCCATGAAGGGTTGGCCAACTACAGCCTGGGATACCTGCTTTGTAAACAAAGTTCCGTTGGAATAGAGCCACGCCTGTTCCCTAGGGCTGCTGTCAGATCACAAGGCATTTGAGTAGGCGTGACCATATGGCCTACAAAGCCTAAAATATTTACTGTCTGGCCCTTTAAGAAAAGGCTGCTGACCCCTGGTCTACACTCTAGCAGAGGTGTCTAGACCTCCTCCATGGCAACTCAGGGTTTCCAAAAGCACAAAAGTGGAAGCTGCCAGGCCTTTTTTGGGCTCAGGCCTGGAAGGGACGTAGAATCTCTTTGGCTGCATTCCACTGTTTGCAGTGAGGCATAGGGCCCCACAGATTCCATGTGCCAGGGAACTATGTATATCTTCCACTGTCTATGTTCATGCAATCCCAGGGAAATTCTCATTGGCTCTGCTTTGGGTCACTTGCCCACCCCTTGACCAGTCACTGGGCCAGGGTGTGAAGTACTGTGATTGGCCTCATCTAGGTGCCCAGGGGTCCAGGGCACTGTGATCACCAGGACCTCATGGAAAGGGGGATATACATTGCCCAAAGGACCTGGAAGTTTTGAGTGGATTAAACCAATGTATTACTAAGTGACCGTCGGTACCCTGTCTATTCTCAGTGCCCTCACCTGCGAAATAGGGGAAAACGCATTATCTCATCAATAGGGATTGAATGAGTTAGTGCCCAGTCCAGGCTTATCATGTTGCCTGGCACGTAGAAACAATCAATAAATGTTACCCAATAAAGATAACCATAAACCTCAACGTTTAATATATTGTGTACCTTTAACTTGAAAATGTACTTGGCGTATTTATTCATGATTCTGTGTTTGAATAAGCTCCCACCTTATTTTGTGGAATATTTAAATTCTCAAATAGGGAGTGGGAGGGGAAGGGGAATTATGTGACAGACTAATTTACTGAGCTATCAACATGCACCTTCTTTAGTCTTGAGATTGCCCTCCGCTTCCTTTAAAGCCGTGGATCTTCTAGACTCATTCAGTAATCAGGGGACTAGACTTAGTGAAACATAGATTTTTCTAATAGAATCCTCTTCCAGGGAGATGTTTCATATTTATATATATATTTTTTTGCAGTACGCGGGCCTCTCAGTGTTGTGGCCTCTCCCGTTGTGGAGCACAGGCTCCGGACGCGCAGGCCCAGTGGCCATGGCTCACAGGCCCAGCCACTCCGCGGCACGTGGGATCTTCCTGGACCGGGGCACGAACCCGTGTCCCCTGCATTGGCAGGCGGATTCCCAACCACTGCGCCACCAGGGAAGCCCTGTTTCATATTTTTAAAGAGGCTTCCTGGAGAGTATGGTTGAGAGACTATGACTGGAAAAGGGTGATTGCATTAGTATGCTTTCTTCCCCCCCACCTTTGATTTTCTGTTTCGGAATGTAAGCTTCATTTCTCCGTGGGAGGAAGGGTCCAACAGCTCTTACTGCATACGTTTCTCGAGTCTTGCCATAGAGATGGAGATTTTCTTCAGGGACTGTTGGAGGAAGTGAGACAGAATAATACAGCCCTGAAGCAGTGCCCCTAGCTTGGGCCAAGAGAGGGCAGGGAGCTGGCATCTGGGAACCAGGGAAAGGCTTTTTGTTTCTTAATTGTTATTTTAGCCCCAGTGCCTAAAACAGTGTCTGGTTCACAGAAGGTTTTAATAAATATTGGTTGACTGACTATTGCTGATGAACAGAATAAGTAGCAAAATCTTAAGTAGTATATCACATATTTTGTGTAAAAAAATAAACAAGCGTGATATTAAAACATGCAGACAAAGTGTTGATAATGGTTAAAGTTGGGCTGTTCTTGGTGATCTGACAGTAGCTGAAATTCTACCCTCTTTTAACTAGGTTCGCTGCAGGCAAGCATATGTTCACAACCTTAGTACTTTGGGCAAAATGTAACTTTAAGAAGTTTTTTCCCCCTAATTGCAAACATGATACAAAGTAATTATTTGCAGCAACATGGATGGACCTAGAGATTATCATACTAAGTGAAGTATGACAGAGAAAGACAAATATCATATGATATCACGTATATGTGGAATCTGAAAAAAATGATACAAATGAACTTATTTACAAAGCAGAAATAGACTTGCAGACATAGAAAACAAATTTATGGTTACCAAAAGAGGGGGGAGGGATAAATTAGGAGTTTGTGATTAACATATACACACACTGCTATATATAAAATAGGTAACTAACAAGGACCTACTGTATAACACAGGGAACTATATTCAATATCTTGTAATAACATATAATAGAAAAGAATCTAAAAAAGAATATTTATATATGTATAGCTAGTTACTTTGCTGTGACTGAAACTAACACAACATTGTAAATTAACTATATTTTAATAAAAATATTTTTAAAATACAAAGTTAAATATAAAAGGTCAGAGTGGGAGAAAATCCCTCAAAATCTTTCCTAAGATAACCACTGTTAACGATTTGGTGTGTAGTACTGCAATTTTTCTTTTATCCTTAAAAAATATTTATTATGAAATGTTCAAACATACCTGAAGGTGAAGAGACGAGTGTCATGAGCCCCCGCATACCAATCCACTAGCTTGAGCAATGAACCCTTTTCCACGCATGTTCTAACATTACTGTGTTTTAATTTTATGCAAAATGGCTCATGTTTATAATGCTTTTGCCACTAGGTTTGCTCACCTAGCAGAATATTTACTTGACAGGTGTTTATGGAGCACTCGCTATGTGTCAGTTTCTGCTTTGGGTACTGGGTTTACAGTAGTGATCAAAACGGAAAAAATCCTTGTTCTTGAAGAACATGGACTCTAGTGGAGGTCGAGCTACTGAATTCTTTTAAACATGTGCCTAATATTCTTTTATGTGGGTGGACTCTTAGGCTGTTTCCCCTTTCCTACTAACGGACCTCTAGGTTGTTTCTGATTTTTTTCCTGTAACAAACAGTGCTTATCATAAGTATCTTGATATGTATGTCTTTGGAGCATTTCTGTGAAGGCTGAATTCCTAGAGATTGAAGTGTCTCAATACTGAGTTTCAAAAAAGGAAGCAGTACACTCATCTGTGGTGGCTTTTGCCTCCTGGGTCCAAATATATATCTGACAAGGTCCTTCTTTGACTGCATTTTTCATTCCATGCTTTGGGTCTTTACCTCCCCTCAATGTTCAGTCTGCACTGGGCTCAGAGTGGGCAGGGATGAAGGGTCGCTGTGGTTTTGAAGTCACAAAAGTTGCTGGTAGGGAAAGAAGTTGCGAAGGGTTATTTTTTCACAGTCATAGACATGAGTTCAGCATCTCACCTGTTCACCTTAATAATCCAAAAGCCTGACCCTGTCAGACAGGGGAGGCAGTTGGCAGGACACGGCCGAGGCCAGGAAGCCCCAGAGGAAGTTTGGGCAATGGTGCCTACCCTTGGCACCAAAACCAATAAGCCACTTGGTGTCTTCGGTCAACTTACACATTTGGAGGGCGGACCACAATGAAATCTGTCGTGTGCAAAATGAACCCCATGACGGACACAGCTTCCTGTGGTTCTGAGGTTAAGAAGTGGTGGACCCAGCAGCTGACAGTGGCGAGTGACGAAAGCAGAGATGACCTTCTGGACATTTAGGTGGAAACCAATGCAGATGACAGTCCACTGGTGAAAACTGACTTCTGATATGTTCTTTCATTGTCCAGTGAGCAATCCGTAATTGATATATAATTTAAGTCCAACTTGTAACAAGATTTTTTAAACTGGAAAAAAAAATCCAAAAGCCTTTGGATAACAACATTGCGATGTGGAATGGTTTCTCAGAATTCTGCGAGCATCGTGATGGTGTTGCCTGCAAGCAGTTTTGTCTCCCTGGGTGATTGAGATGCCTGGTGGTTGCTAGTGACAGACCCAGAGTTATTAAGTTGGACAAAGCTGTAAGCAACATGGGGGCCAAGGCCTAACAGAATCAGGAGAGCCTGGCCTTCTGTGCAAGCAGTGATGAAATCAGGTTCAAGCCAGCATATTTGGGGAATTAATAATTCAGAACTCAAGTACTAGATCTGAAAGAAACTTGGAAGAGGGCAGGGCAGAAAGGCTGGGCTTGGCACAGTGATGTCAGGGCAAAAGGAAAATATCGTGCAGCTTTCAATTTTGCTTCTGCATGGAATTCTCCCTGAAAGCGCTCTTTCTTTATTTTTTTGTTTTCCAACGCTCACGATGAATTCATGCAGATCCACCCACCCCTCTTGCCTGATTACTCAAGGGGCCAAAAGAAGGTGTTTTTAGGATGACTGTTGAAGTAAGAGATGTGGTTAGTGCAGTGATGTTCATCGTATGAGCCTTTGAGCCAAGTGAATTCAACTCCACCCACGCAACAAAGAAAGGGAGTGGGTAACAACTTAAACTTGCATCGGCTAATTCATTAATATGTTGACAAGTGACTGTGGTTACGAAGTGGCTTTTCCCTTTGTTGGATTCTGTCCCTTTCGCTGTGTGAACAACTCTCTGAGTGATTGTAACTCTAGAGTGTGGCTCCCAGCTTTATCTGGTGCCCACCCACAGAAATGAGGATCACTCCAGGGTACCTGTGGGATTTCAAGAGTCCCTTGGTCTTCTCCATGGCACCTTTCTGAGGGATTCTCCAGGATAATTTTGATCACATGCTTCTCTTGTCTTGCTTAGGAGTGTAACCCTCTATATGCTGCAGTTTCCCTGTATCAGGCAGGATTGAAGGATTTGGTCAGTCATAACTGTTCTGCTCTATTCTTTTTTTTTAATATTTTATTGAAGTATAGTTGACTTACAATGTTGTTAATTTCTGCTGTACAGCAAACTGATTCAGTTATACATATATATATTCTTTTTCATATTCTTTTCTATTATGATTTATCACAGGATATTGAATATAGTTCCCTGGGCTCTACAGTAGGACCTTGATGTTTATCCATCCTGTATATACTAGTTTGCATCTGCTAATCCCAAACTCCCAGTCCTTCCCTCTCCCACCCTTCCTCCCCCTTGGCAACCACAGGTCTGTTCTCTATGTCTGTGAGTCTGTTTCTGTTTCGTAGATATGTTCATTTGTATCGTATTTTAGATTCCACATATAAGTGATATCATATGGTATCTGTCTTTCTCTTTCTGACTTACTTCACTTAGTATGATAATCTCTAGGTCCATCCATGTTGCTGCAAATGGTATTATTTCATTCTTCTTTAAAAAAAATTTTTTATTGGAGTATAGTTGATTTACAGTGTTGTTAGTTTCAGGTATACAGCAAAGTGGATCAGTTATACATACACATATACACACACACATATATATATATATGTGTGTATATATATATATATATACACTGTTTTTTTTTTAGATTCTTTTCCCATATAGGCAATTACAGAGTATTGAGTAGAGTTCCCTGTGCTATACAGCAGGTTCTTATTAGTTCATTGTTTCTTATGGCTGAGTAGTATTCCATTGTATATATATAAACCACATCTTCTTTATCCATTCATCTGTTGATGGACATTTAGGTTGTTTCTGTGTCTTGGCTATTGTAAATAGTGCTGCTATGAACATAGGGGTGCATGTATCCTTTCGAATTATTTTGTCTGGGTATATGCCCAGGAGTGGGATTGCTGGATCATATGGTAGCTCTGTTTTTAGTTTTTCTGAGGAACCTCCATACTGTTCTCCGTAGCGGCTGCACCAACTTACGTTCCCACCAACAGTGCCAGAGGGTTTCCTTTTGTCCACACCCTCTCCAGCAGTTATTATTTGTAGACTTTTTCATGATGGCAGTTCTGACTGGTGTGAGGTGATACCTCATTGTAGTTTTGACTTGGATTTCTCTAATAATTACGTTCCACTCTATTCTTTAGACCATTAGAGTTGTTGCAAATCCAGCGATGCCCCAACTTAGTGCTGTTAATAAATATATGTTAGATTCCAAATCTGCCATCTGTTTAGTCCATACTTTAAACACTGAGAATCTCTCACTGTTCCGCCCCCTCCTCCAGTTCCCCAAATTCATATGTTAAGGCTCTATCCGTCAACATGTGGAGGCTTTGGGAGATTATTAGGTTTAGATGAATTCATAAAGGTGGTCCCCCATGATGGAATTAGTGTCCCCGGAAGAAGAGGAAGAGGGACGAGGGCTCCCTTTCTTTCTGCCACATGAGGACACAGGGAGAAGGTGGCTGTCCATCAGTCAGGAAGCGGGTTCTCTGCAGGATCTCAGTCTGCTGGCCTTCCCAGCCACCAGAACTTTGAGAAATACATGCCTGTTGTTTAAGCCGCTTTGCCCATGAGTCTGTGGTGTTTTGTTAAAGCAGTCAGGGTAGATGAAGACACCAACTGAGAGATTGCACTCGGAGAGGGAATAGACTGTATGCTAAGAAAAAAGATAGTTGCAAACCCATCCAGGTGTGTGATACGTCAGCTCTGCAGGACCAAGGTCAGGGCTCTATTTGTTTCCTTGGGCTTAGGCTTTTTTTTTTTTTTTTTTTCCTTTGGTAGTGCTGCTGCATATTAAGGCCAGGAAGGTATTTACTGACACGATCCAAGGGAGATAAGGCTTGGGCTAGTGGGATAAAACTGAGCAGGACACGTGTAGTCAGAATGGAATGATCTGGAAGTCAACTCCGAAGTCGACCGACGTAGGAATCACATTGCTTACGTCCCATTATAAACTGATCTAAATGCTGATAAGCACCTTTGACCACACACTGCCCTTCAGCCTCCAGAGAAGAGGAAGAAGAGCGTGATTTCCGTTCTCCTTCCCCTATTTTCTACGTCTCCAGGATTCAAATCATAGCTGCCATGGAAACTGTGCTTTGGAATTTCTGGAGCCCTTAATTTTAACTTAGCATAGGAAAACACTTTTATGCTGATTTTATAATTATTCACGACGACGAGGAAGTGACTAAGTGTCTTCTGACGGCTAGGGAAGACATAGCAACACTTTCTTCTTTCTTCCTTTGTTTTCGCTTTCGTAAAGATGCGCGTATTTGAAGCTCCTTATGGATCAGGAGTCACTCTTCCGTCTTTTGCAGATTCTGACATCGTAGCTGAGTTGCAGGAGCTCCAGCCTTCAGCAAAGGACTTTGAAGGGAGAAGTGTCGTAGGTTGCGGTAACTTTGCCGAAGTGCAGGTGGTCAGAGAGAAAGCGACCGGGGACATCTATGCCATGAAAGTCATGAAGAAGAAAGCTTTGTTGGCCCAGGAGCAGGTAGGAGCATTTAACATCACAGCATTTTCCCCCTTTCTGTACCAGCATGTTCATTGCAGAGTTGAGAATCTGCTGAATTGGCTTCTGGGATGGAGCCAGTTTTCCTCTGCCTCTCTAGTTAATTATGGTGGCACAGCCAGGAAGGTCTGAACACTCTTGAACTGACATTGACTAATTTTGAAGACTGACAAACTCCCCTGAGTTGCTTGATCATGTTTTTATAGTTGCATATTATTCAGAACCAACTTGGGCTTTTCACTAATGAATTGGAGATGATCTTTCATGACCATCCCTTGGGGATTCAGAGATGTGCCTGTCATGGGGTGAGTCAGATAGCCTTTGCTTTCGTACACATCTTATATATTTGTGTTGTGGGCATGTGTATTTGATTTTAAACCAGGCCTCTGAAGAAATTAAATTGTTCTGTGGCTAAGGAGTTGCAGGTTGGAGAGCAAGTGAGAAGTTATCTTTCCTGTTGTGGTGTTTTTCTCTCTTTTAAAAAGGCTACTGCTTCCATACAGTATTGATTCATTTGCCTCGTTTCTAGAGAGGCAACCATCAGCCCTGGTGTTCAGAGAGCAGTTTATTAGTTACCCATGTTAAAGTGCACATCATGTGTCTGATAATGGACCCAGCTCTGTGGGAAGCCTGCAAAAGGAATCGAAGCTCCATGGCTGTTAATTTCAGGGTTTTAGAACAACCTTGGAAAGTGGAGGTAAAACGCAGATCCGTAAAGCAGGCACTTAGGAGCTAAAGCATCACAGAAGAGGGAGCAGTTAGCAAATTCATGAACGATGGAATGAGGAGAGGTGTGGGTGAGCCAGACAGTTAGGGAAGGTTCACAGTGCTGAGAGGGAGCATGGGCTCCAGACAGAGAGAAGTGACGAGAACGGACCAGGTAGAAGTGGGGTGTGTGTGCCCTTCTGGAGGTGTGAGTATTAGAATGCTACGCAGATGTGTTTGTTTGTTTTTGTTGTTTAAGTGGTTTAGAACGAATAGACTGGGAAATGGGGAGAAATAAGGATATTGGAGTTGGGAGGGGGTGACTGGTGGGAAACCTCAAGAACCCTTTTTCGGTTACTGTGATAAAATACATGCAACATAAAATTTACCATTTTAGCCATTTTTAAGTGTACAGTTCAGTGGCATTAAGCACATTCACAGTGTTCCACCATCACCGCCATCCTTCTGCAGAACTTTTTCATCATCCCAGATAGAAACTCTACCCATTAAATAGTAACTCACCCTCCCCAAGAACTGCTTTTCCGAGTCACAGTTTAATTTGTGAGACGTTTGGGGATCACGTAGGTTTTTGGAAGAAGGAGGCTGGGATCGGGGTCTGAGTACTTAAGTGACTTTGTGTGGTCTCCAGTCAGAGACTCAGCGGAGGGCAGGAAGCTGCTTGTCAGCATCCAAGAAAGCTGTGGCGTGCATTCAGGAATGAAATGTGGGCAACTTCACAGAAAGGACAAATGACAGGATGTGGCAGATCATTCGGAAGAGAGGCGTGGAAGATGCTCACTCAGCCACCCAGCACCTAACAACCACCTGTCATCAGGCCACACCTGCTGAGCACCTGTTGTGTCTGGTGTGTTCCTAGGTCCTTGGAAGAGGCCTTAGATGTAGCCTTGTGCTGCTTATATTTCAGGTGGGAAACCGTGCATATCAAAGGAAGCAAATTCAGCGTCTGCCATACTGCAGGCAAGTGATAGAGACACTCACAAAGGTGTGCGTTCCTCCAGGTGAATGACTTGAGATGACCCCTTGCTGGGCATGAGCTGGGGGATTTAAAAATCACACACACCCGGGAGCTAATTAAACCCACCCACCCATTCCTTACCTGAGCCACGGTGAGGCTTTGGAATTGAAGGGTGTGAGAAGAGAAGTCAGCACAGGGAGTTGGGGGAAGGAAGTGCCAGAGAGGAGGTGAGAAGAGGTAGCATCCTGTGAATAAGACCTGTCACCTAGGAGAAGCCAGCAACCCCGCCCAGAGCTCCATGAAAACTGGAAGAGGTCCTCAGAGACCGTTTGTTTTAATAGAAGCTTCAGGGCTCAGACGAGGCGTCGATGATAAGCAAGTGAAGGTGTAGACCCTTCTGTTCAGCCAGCCTTCACTGAACACTTTCTACGTGCCAGGAAAGGAGAAGGATCAGCAAATCCCACACGGTAGATTTCGGGGGTTGGGTTGGTGTTTCCCAGATGTGTTAGAGGTTAAACTGGTGGTGTGCATGATTTTGGGCAGTACACGGACAGAACTATTTTAAAACATTTCATAGTTTAATATTAACTGGCATATCAAAACCTGGCACTTTCACAGATGTTACTGTTAGAACGAAATGGAAGAAGGTGTATTTAAAATTAAGTTACTTGGAAGCAGTCACAAATTTACAGAAAAGTCACAAGTATAGTGTGTCAGTCAAGGTTCTATAGTATATATGTGAGATACATGCTATCTATACACATTGACTATACATACATACGCATATGTGTATGACTTACCTGACTGGGCGTTAGGAAGGCTGAAATCTGTAGGGCAGGTCAATAGGCTGGAAACTCTCGGGCAGAAGCTGGTGATGCAGTCTTGAGGCAGAATTTCTTCTTTCTCAGGGAAGCCTCAGTTTTGTTCTTAAGACCTTTCAACTGATTGGATGAGGCACACCCAAATTATCAAGGATAACCTCCTTTACTAAATTAACTACCGCCTACACAACAGCCTCACTGGCAACACCTAGATTAGTGTTGGCTTGAATGACTGGGTGCTAGAGCCTAGCCACGTTGACACACAAAACTATCACATATAGTATCAACAACTTCCTTTTCCTGAACCATTTGAAAATCACTCGCCAACCTGATGCCCCATTATCTCCAGGTACTTCAGAGTACATTTCCTATAATAAGGAGGTTTTCCCATGAATGACAACACAACCATCAAAATCAGGAAATCAACCATGATAAAATTACCACCATCTAATCCTCAGGCCCCACTCAGGGTTCACCAGTTTGTTCCATGGTCTTTTAGAACAAAAGGGTTCACTTCAGGATCACACGTGGCATTTAGTTGTGCTGTCCCTCTAGTCTTTTCAATCTGGAACAGTCCCTTAATTTCTCCCAGACCCCCATGACCTTGGCGACTCTGAAGATTATAGGCCAGTTATTTTGTAAAATTTAGATTTGTCCGATGTTGCTCATGCTGAGATTCAGGTTCAGGCAGGATTATCACAGACAGGATGCTCTTTTCCTCTCATTGCATCCCAACAGGTGAGTCTCACTTTCAGTTTGTCACATTCCTGAGGATGTCACTTTGGTATCTGCCACACTTCTCCACTGTGGAGTTAACTCCTTTCCCCTTTGTAATTACATAGGTATATTTTGGAAGGAGATACTTTCCAACTATGGAAATACCTATTTCTCATAAAACTTTCAATCCATTAATTTATTTATATCTGTATGGACTTTGCATTTTCCTGCCAGTGAGTTACAATCCATTCCTGTCATAATATATTTTTATACTCAAATTGTCCCCAAGTTGGCCAATGAGAGAAAAGGGAACCCTCTTGCACTGTTGGTGGGAATGTAAATTTATACAGCCACCATGGAGAACAGTATGGAGGTTCCTTAAAAAACTAAAAATAGAATTACCATATGATCCAGCAATCCCACTCCTGGGCATATACCCAGAGAAAACCATAATTCAAAAAGACACATGCACCCCAATGTTCATTGCAGCACTATTTACAATAGCAAGGTCATGGAAACAACCTAAATGCCCATCGACAGACTAATGGATAAATAATATGTGGTACATACATACAATGGAGTATTACTCAGCCATAAAAAGGAACAAAATTGGGTCATTTGTAGAGACTTGGATGGACCTAGAGACTGTCATACAGAGTGAAGTAAGTCAGAAAGAGAAAAACAAATATCGTATATTAGCGCATATATGTGGAATCTAGAAAAATGGCTCTGATGAACTGGTTTGCAAGGCAGAAATAGAGACACAGATGTAGAGAACAAATGTATGGACACCACAGGGGGAAAGTGGGGGTGGGGTGGGATGAATTGGGAGATTGGGATTGACATGTATACACGAATATGTATAAAATAGATAACTAATAAGAACCTGCTGTATAGAAAATAAATTAAATTAAATTAAAAAAAAAAAGAATCTCTTCAGGTTGGCTTTTGTGTCCTTTTCACATATTCCCCATCTTTGAGTTCTGTGTTGCTTTCTGATACAGCAAGATGTTCAGGCTCTTACACTTTTACTTTACCTGCCCCAGACCTGCAATCAGTCATTTCTCCAAGGACCTCTATTTTGTTTTGTTTTGTTTTTGTTTTTAAGTGGAAAATGGTATTTAGAGGCCACGATCTGGGCACTATGTGTTCTGATTGCTATTGGGATGTCATTGCTCCCAGACGCCTTTCAGTGGACAAAGCCAGGGAATACATGTACATGTATGCAGTATACCTACCTTCACACACACAGACTCACACACACACATTTACATCTCTGTTTATTTCTGTATCTATCTCTATATGTTGAAAACCATGTGTTCACATCGACACTTCCAAGTCCAATCCAGCTTCACAAGGTTCATTGTAATTTTCACACTTTGCATGTTTGTAACTCTCTCCTCTGATACCACCCTGAATATTTTTTACTTCTTTTATGCACCTGTGTCCATCCAATCTACTGTGTTTGCTGCTGCCCCCTCCCCTTGGTAGGTTCAGATGCTCTAGGCCACCCCTACACGTGATGACCTTCCTCACCCTGCTTGGACCAGTCGCCCTGTTCTGGGCCACCGTGGCTCTCCCTGCCACCTATCATGGATGCTTACCTGGTGGTTCTTCTCCATCTGATGGCTTTAGGACTGAATTGCTCAGGAAGGGAAGGTAAAGAGAAAGAGATTTAAATTTAAAAGTAGTGAGCTGACTTTAAAGAAAGACGTTAAGTAAATAATTGGACACACATGGATCTGGCAAAAATGGTGAGCAAAGTAGGCAGAAGAATGAGATGTGTGGAATGTTGGGCTAAGTGATGGCTTTTTTAGAAAAAACAAAACTAGAATTATCAGTTTAAGCAAAGGGCATTTTCCCCGTCACACTTAGTTCTTTATAATTGTCTAACAGTTTCTTTTCCCCCTAGGTTTCATATTTTGAGGAAGAACAGAACATATTATCTCAGAGCACCAGCCCTTGGATCCCCCCATTACAGTATGCCTTTCAGGACAAAAATAATCTTTATCTGGTGAGTCCTTCCATCTCTCTAGAATTAGTCTGGTGTTGTGATAATCAGATAGTACAGCTGTGGAATTCAGTGTGGTTCTTGCCCACATGGCCCACAACACCTCATTCTTTCTCATGCTTTCCTGACTTTCAGGTGTCTTCCTGTTCTTCTTGTCTTAAATATGAAGAACTAACCCATTTAGAAAGAGCCTCATTTACTGCTGGATATTGTAGCTGTGGCTCAAAGAGCAATAAGGAGAAGTCATTTATTTGGGAATACTCTGCTATTTCCTTTAACGGAATCTTGCTTTAAATTTTAAAAATTGAGATACTGCATAGTTATTATAAGAAAATGAAAATGCTGCAGAAATGTATGAAATAGAAGGGAACATGCTCTACCTTTCTTTCTAATCCCTTTCCCCAAGGAAACAAATGTTAATGGTTATGTATGTTCTTTCTGGCCCTTAACCATGCCTTGTGGAAAAATATTTCTATGTCTATGCGTGTAACACATGTATATAGTTTGTTTTACAAAAATGGTATATTACTGTCTACTTTGCTCTTCAGCTTGCTTTTTGCATTGAACAATTTGTCCCTGACATCTTTCCATGTCACTACATGCAGATCTGCCTCATTCTTTCAAACAATGCCATGGTTTTTCCTGATGTGCATGTAGCATAGCTTACAGAATGCTAACATTCATTTTGGGGCCTTGTTTAGGTTCTTGGGGGTTTAGATTCCTAAAATTAAAAAGGTATCCTAAAAACAATTTTTGTTCTTGATTCAGCCCTTAAAACAAGACTATCCTATTACATTGAATGGAGATAAACTTTTGTAAAGCTCACGTCAGAGAAAAGGGTAAGAGAGAGACGGATTCCTATTTGTCTTCAACCTCCACTGGGCATTTTGGGGGGACTTTACCACCTTTATTTCTGACCTGGAATAAGCAGTTTATTTGCCTTGGTCCTTGGCCCTACCCAGCCTTCTGAGCAAGGACATTCTCACACAGATGCACTGGGAGACCGGCCTTGCGCTGACCAAGTGCTCCTTCAGAATCAACAACACACCTGTGGTCTCTGTGTCCTGAAACTTCCTTTCCTTGAATATTGTCTTGGAAGCTTTCCTTCCTTGACACCTGGGGCTTGGAACCCTTTCCTTTACTAATGACCTTGGTGTGTTTCTAGGCTCACTGGTGTTCTAGGACATTTGCTGTATACATAATATTCGTCTTGTGCTCTCTGTGTCTTGCGGAGTGCCTTGTATTTGGGTGTATTAACAAATTTATTCATTAGCCTTCAGAAAAGCAGTTACCTTGACACAGCAGGCTCGCTGTTTGTTGTTGTTGTTTTGGACATTTTAACTAGAGTCCTGCAAATTATGTAGAACACCAGCGTGTGAGCATAATGTTAGTTTTTGAGGCCACACAGCACACAGGCCATCCTGAAGCTAGGAAGGGCTCTGATTTTTGGCAGGAGTCGAGACTCCACAGTTTTCTGGTCTGCCTTTTGCTCTGCTCTGAAATCTTATCGTTCTCTTCCTCTGAGTCGAAGAGCTCAACCTTTTTGCTGTCCAATCTCATGCAGCTTCTTCTTCATAAAAGTAGCAGTGTTGAGATGCTTTGAGACTTTCACACCATTATGGTCAGTTTTGGTAGAGGTGATGGCAGATTCTGAGTGTCCTACATAAAGGAACTCAGATGAGTGAGGGCTAGTGGTCCAGTCCCAAGTGGCAAGCTCCTGCTCAGTTACTGCAGGGAAACCACCCTCTGCTTGTCTCTGGGGTGGCCAGTGAGGATGATCAGCGGGGCCCTAGGAGCAACACTCGTAGTTTTTTTCATGTTGATTATAGTTGGGTTTTTTCCCCCACTGCTCAGTTTTCAAAGCATATCTCTGGGAGGGTGATATTTGGGCATTTTGAGAATTTTAAACTCTTCAGTGTCACCCTTTTTATCCATACCAATTGGCCTTGTCACAGTGGTAAGAACTGTCTCTTTCTTTTTCTTAATTGTGGATTTGACTACTGTGGATTTCTGCTTGGATATAACTTTTCTGGAATACCTTGTAGATTGGGAATATCTGCCATTCCTCTGCTAGGACAGGCTTCCATCTGCAGGGGCTTCCTGTTTTGGGTCTTTGAGCTGTGGGGCTTCCCTCTGGATCTTGACACTGGCATTGGCATCCTTAGCTTAGGATGGTCTTCTCAGTTTTTCCACCCACCATCTTGGGAAATGGGACTGTTCTCAAAACGAGTGTTTTCTTGCATTCTGGTTGCCTCAGCACCTTGATACCTGGCTGCAAGGAGGTTTTTATACCCTTCTTAAGTAGCTCAATTGGGTATTACCAATGGGGTCTTGTAATTATTTCCTTGTCTGCATTCTCTTTTCCGGTACTTTGGAGTAAAATGCTTGCTAAGGGTACCGTTTTCATATGAAAAATCCAAACTTAGCATAGGAATTAAGGTATGATGATAGATCCACCGTCTCTTGTCTGCAATTCTGAAATACCCAGTACTCTGGAAAACCTCAAGTTATTTTATTACTTATCTGGCAGCAAGACCTGACTTGAGCTCTGTAGCAAAACCTGACCCGAACTCTTATTCATTCCCTTTAGAGTGACTGTTCATTTTGCTGCAGGTTATGAATATGTTTGATTACAGGGTGATGTCCCAGGCCCTACCTGAGGGTGTTGCATAATACAAAGCATATGCAACATTGTGCTGTCCTAAAATCTGAACATTTCTGAATCTGGAGACACATTCTGCCTGTGGCAAGATAAGGGCACTGTACGTCTGTATTTGTGTTATAACGTACTGAAATTCCACCGTGCCTTTAGATCGTTAAACCTTTGAGGTTTGGGGAAACATACAGATCGTAGTAAACTCCCCTGGCAGTTAAACGTTAATTTGTAATGCAGTTGTTGTTTAATTGAAGATATATTCTTTCTTTCTTTATTTTTAATATGATTGATTTTATTTTTGGCTGCGTTGGGTCTTTGTTACTGCGTGTGGGCTTTCTCTAGTTGCAGTGAGCGGGGGCTGCTCTTCCTTGTGGTGCTCGGGCTTCTCGTTGCAGTGTCTTCTCTTGTTGCGGAGCACGGGCTCTAGGCACGCGGGCTTCAGTAGTTGCAGCACGTGGGCTCAGTAGTTGTGGTACACAGGCTCAGTAGTGGCTCGTGGGCTCTAGGGTGTAGGCTCAGTAGTTGTGGCGTATGGGCTTAGTTGCTCCGCGGTATGTGGGATCTTCCTGGACTAGGGATAGAACCCGTGTCCCCTGCATTGGCAGGTGGATTCTTAACCACTGCACCACCAGGGAAGTCCCCAAAGATACATGTAAAATCAATGACATAGCAGCACTCTTTACAATGACCAGGACATGGAAGCAACCTTAATGTCCACCGACAGAGGAATGGATAAAGACGATGGAGTACACATGTACAGTGGAGTATTACTCAGCCATGAAAAAGAATGAAATAATTCCACTTGCAGCAACACGGATGGACCTAGAGATTGTCACACTAAGTGCAGTAAGTCAGACAGAGAAAGACAAATACCATATGATATCGCTTATATGTGGAATCTAAAAAAATGGTACAAATGAACTTATTTACAAAACAGAAATAGACTCATGAACTTAGAAAACAAAGTTATGGTTACCAAAGGGGAAAGGGGAGGAGGGATAAATTGGGAATTTAGGATTAACAGATACACAATACTATGTATAAAATAGATAAACAACGAGGACCTATTGTATAGCACAGGGAACTATATTCAATATCTTGTAATGACCTATAATGGAAAAGAATCTGAAAAAGAACATATATATATATATATATATATATATATATATATATATGAACTGAATCACCCCATTGTATACCTGAATCACTGTAAATCAACTATACTTCAGTTAAAAATAAATAAAATTTTAAAAAATCAATGAAAAAAATAGGATTCCATTTCCTGTGTATTTCTTGATGCAATCTCTTGTCTCCAGTGCTGTTTTTACTGTGGGAGTCCAGGCTGCCATCTTCCTTTGCCCGCATTCCTGCAACAACCTCCTAAGTGTTCTCCCTGCCATCTGTCTTGCTCTTCCCCCAGGTCTTCTCCACACTGCAGCCAAGCCATCGCGCTGTTAAAACCCTTCAAGACTCCCTGCTGCCCCCTGGGTGAAGTCCAGACACTTCCGTGTGGTTTACAAGGCCTTTTCCTCAGATGCGTCCAGCCTCAATGCTCACATCTCTCTCCTTTCACTTTACATTCACCCTGAGCTTCCTTTGGTTCTTTGAACTTGCCTCTGACCTTTCTCCGCACTCTCCCCTCTTTCCACGTTTACCTGACTAACTCTCATTTCTCCTTCTGGGCTTGGGACACATGTGACTTTCTCCAGAAGCCCTTCCCGGATCTTCTGCCGTGGGAGGGGCTCCCTTCTGCTGTACTTCCTCTTGGTGAATGGGGGACGGTTGCCTCCACCAGGCTACTCTCTCCACCAGGAGAGCGATGATTTCTTCCTTGCTTCCAGTAGAGCTTCCCCAGGTTATTGCTTAAGACGTATTTATTGGATGAATGTGTGATTAATTTCATAGAAATTTGATTTACATACAAATGTACTCAAGGTATTATGGAAATTGTATTACGTTAATAGTGTGAGTTTTGCTCTCCAAGTATGTAATCGAAGGCAGACCCAGTGAGATTTTTTTTTTTTTTTTTTGTGGTATGCGGGCCTCTCACTGCTGCGGCCTCTCCTGTCGCGGAGCACAGGCTCCGGATGCGCAGGCCCAGCGGCCATGGCTCACGGGCTCAGCCGCTCCGCGGCATGTGGGATCTTCCCGGACCGGGGCACGAACCCCTGTCCCCTGCATCGGCAGGTGGACTCTCAACCACTGCGCCACCAGGGAAGCCCAGGATCCTTTTGAGTTTTTTGATGGTTAAAAATTGCCCATTCGTAGTTGCATACCAATGAGTGTGGCTTTCCAGTTTTTGCTACAGAAAATCATAGCAAAGTCCATCAACGTCTGGTTCCATATAACAAGGCGAGTCGTGTATTCTAGCAGGTGGCCCACGGAAGTAGTACTTTGTTGATCTGGTTCATGATGAAATCTGTTCAATTCTGTTTAACAGATGCCTTCCCCAGGGTCCTTCCATGAAGGAGCTGATCTCTACAAAGAAAACATTGTTCTGCAACTCACCCCTTGTAGTATTGTTGTAGCTAAATTCTTTGTGAGACTCGTAAAGCTTCCTGGCTTTGTGCTGATGCTTCTCATCCTGTGGGTCTTTTCAGTCTGCCCACGCTCTGTGCCTGTTACTGCCTCACGAGTCTACTTTCCCTCTGGGACCTTACATCAGCTTCCCTCTGTTCACTCCCAGAGTCTTTTCCCCCAGTTGCACACATGGGTGTATTAGTTAAGGTATAGCCTAAGGTCATGTAACAGAGAGACCCCCAGCAGGGTGGGGCAGCCCTGTTATATGTGATGATTCCCTCCTGTGGCTTCCTGTGCTTTAGGATGTTGTCCTTTTTGGCATGCTTGAAGTTGGGCCATTTCATGTCTGTGTTGCACGTGGCTGGAAGGGGAAAAGAGCAGAAAGGCAGAGCAAGCAAATTCCTTCTGCACAGGATGTTGTGGAAGTGGGACGCATCACTTCCTCTCACATCTTGTTGACCAGAACTTCGTCACACGTGTACATGTCTGTACTGTCTTGCTGCATGGCCTGTATCCAGCTAACATTCTTATTACTGTGGAAGAAGGGAAGACTATATTTGGGGGATAATTTAGAGCCTGGCACAGAGGTTAAAACAACTACTTTTGTAGATAACAGTTGGGGTTAGACGCCAGGCCCCCAGCTCCACCTCTGGTGGTCTTCCTTATTACCTTTATACTGACACATCTAAAACCGTTTCTAACACAACTGTGGTTCTCTTTCCTGTCTTGCTTTCAACCACAGTCATGCAATTTCATGGACACTTCCCTTCCTATGTAGGATTCATTTGGAGGTGGACTTTTTCTAGGCAGTGTCCCCACGGCCTGTGTGATCACCAGTCTCTGCTGTCGTTGAGGGTGGGAGAGAGTTAACAAATATAGCTTCATTGTTTTTTGTTTTAGTGAAATAGAGCAGCTTATGATCATTGTGACAGCGAGACGTGCTGTTTTGACCTCTTGGGTAAGATGATGCAGTTTTCAGGCATGTCTCAAAACTCACCAGTGTTGGCTGCTTCACAAGCCAGCTGCCCATCAGAAGGGAGCTGTTACTTAGAATATAGGTTCTTGTTTTATTCCTGTACCTTGCTTGGTCTCTCTGGAGTCATTGACCTTTCCGGCTTCAATTTTCTCATTGGTGAAATGAAATATTAATACGTCTTATTGACTCCAATTCAGTTGCTGAGTGTGTTATTGGCTTAGGAGGTTCTTTGAATTATCAGTGCCTTTGAAGTAGTTGTTTTTTGTGTTGGTCTTTTGAGGCATATTTCAAGTGAGTGCATTTATTTATTTATTTGTTTTAAAATATTTATTTATGTATTTTGGCTGTGCCAGTCTTAGTTGCGGCATGCGGGATCTTCGTTGTGGCGTGTGGGCTTCTTAGTTGCGGCATGCATTCAGGATCTATTTCCCTGACCAGGGATCGAACCTGGGCCCACTGCATTGGGAGTGCGGTGTCTTACCCACGGTACCACCAGGGAAGTCCCCCTCCAGTGAGTGCATTTAGAGTCCCACTGTTTTTGGGGCTATAGTTTTCCTACAGTGTCCCGGTTTGCCTGGCCCACCTTCAGAGTTGCTGATCCAGTGGGGGTGGAGGTGGGGCCCAGGAATTTGCATTTCTGACCAGTTCCCACGTGAGGCTGCTGTTGCTGGTCTGGAGACCCCACTTGGAGAACCATTGTCCTGTAGCCATAGCTAGTTTCTGGTTACTGCTTCTTGCTTCTGTTTCTTCAGTCATAGTGTACACACCTGAGACCCCTTTCCTTGCCCTCTCAGGCCAACGAATGGTACCTACTCCCCTGCTGTTACTAGTCCCGGGGTGCCTCAGCATCCCATGTTCATTTCCTTTAACCTCACCCACACCTTTACTAATAGCCTTTTCCTCAATTAATGTCCTCAGTTACCTAGTTTTTTTTGTTTGTTTGTTTTTGTTTTTGTGGTACGCGGGCCTCTCACTGTTGTGGCCTCTCCCGTTGCGAAGCACAGGCTCCGGACGCGCAGGCTCAGCGGCCATGGCTCACGGGCCCAGCCGCTCCGCGGCATGTGGGATCTTCCCGGACCCGGGCACGAACCCGTGTCCCCTGCATTGGCAGGCAGACTCTCAACCACTGCGCCACCAGGGAAGCCCCTCAGTTACCTAGTTTGAGTGGCTATTTCTTGCCAAGACTCTGGATGATTTGATGCTCAATGAGGAATTTTTTGAATAGAAGGATGACTCAGGCTGGGATGCGTATTTTCTGAAATAAAGGGCGTTCTCTCTCTTTCTCTTGGTCACCTTGCCCTTCAAAGAGAATAATTTAGGGTTTGTGCCAGGGGCCACTCTGCTTGGAGTATCCATTCCCTCCTCCCCCGTGCCAAAGATCAGGAGCACTGGGCAGGGCGGGTAATGATGCCAGTAGCATCCTTACGTTTTCATGGCACTTTCAGTCATGCTGATTGTAGTGCAGGCATTTCAAGGACACGTTTCTAAGATGTGGCCAGCACGGTATGCCTCTGATGACACCAGTGTGCAAATTGGGGTAGAATGCTAAAGAGCTATTGCATATCTACCCTGATATGCACACACATACATGCAAGCATGCGTGTGTATGTGCATGCGCGCGCACACAACAAATACACACGTTTATCCTTTGTTCCAGACACAACACAACTGGTGGGAATTGCCATCCCAGCACTCGGGGTATAGATGCAAACACCAGCAGAGAAGCTGCTGCTTCTTCCAAACCGAGCACATGTAAGATTTGCCCTTTAATTAGCATCTGCAGCTGCTGCCATCAGAAGGGTCTGTCTCTGTTGGCCGAACCGTCTTTGCTTTAAAAGAGCAAGTCCATTATAGCTCCAAGCCAGGCTGGTCTGTCAGCTGCTGTGCTTTCTCTGCCATCTGCAGGGTTGTCACATTGTCCAGGGCTGTTTCACTGTAGGGCTGTTTTCCGTCTTTTCATCTCCCTGGTCTCTGATTACCATGCCTTGGTGATCACTCTTGGGGTGGCCTGCAGGGACATCTCCCGTCCTTGCAAGGATGCAGGATCGTAGCTTCAGTGCTCATGGACTGGTTATGTTCCAGCCCTTTATTGCCAGTGATCTTGTCTTGATACGCAGAATGACTCCAGGAAGTCACTGGAAAAAATGTAAGCAGCAGAAGTGAGGGGTGTATTAAAGCCAGGCTTCATACCGGGGCGCCTCTGCTGTAGAAGCGTGTCATTTAGTTGGAGTAAGGACCCATGATGCCTTCACAGCCTCATCAGCATCGGGTCTCAATAAAGTGCTGGGTGGGGACCTCCCTGGGGGTCCAGTGGTTAGGATGGTTAGGACTCCAAGCTTCCACTGCAGGGGGCACAGTTTTCATCCCTGGTCGGAGAACTAAGATCCCGCATGCCATGCAGAGTGGGCCAAAAAACCCCAAAAACAAACAAAAAAAGAAACTAATAAATGAAAACATTAAAAAAAATAAGTTCCGGGTTGGCTGCATCAGAATCACCTCAGTAGCTCCTTAAAAATGCAGATTCCTGGACCCCCACCCCTGGAGCTTGTCCATGAAGTCTGGGGTTGGTCCGTGGACTCCACGTTTTTAGCAAGTTCCCTGAATGGTTGAGATGAGGAAGAGACATACTTTACCCTTTCATACTGCTGAATTCTTTTTTTTTTTTCCAATTCTTTTTCATTCTACTAGAATTATAGTTCCACGAAGGCAGGGATTTTTGTCTATTTTAGTCCCTGCTATTTTCCTGATATCTGGAATGGTGCCTGGCACATAATAGGCACTCACATATTTATGTGGATGAATGTGTTTTATCCATTTTAAAAAAGTGCTTCCCCAGGTGATTCTGGTGTACAGGCAGGTTTGAGAAGCTCTGCCCTAGAGGACTTGCCAGTTTTCTTGGGTTAGGAGCCACATTTCTGGGGGAAACATTGCCTCCCTGGGCATCTCTGAATAGTAAAAATCAGGCATGGAGTCATTTTTGGGGGCAAATCCAAATGCTGTGAATAGACTGTCTGGCACAGCCTCAGTGGTGACATTGGTCTAATTTGTTCATCAGTTCTGCTGACCCCGGTCTTTGGTTTACAGCATGTCATCTGGTATGAAGACTTGAAAAACTTTGTGACTTGATGATGCTTTTGGAGCCTCTTTTTTTTTTTTTTTAAATGAAGTATAGTTGATTTACAATGTCGTGTTAATTTCTGCTGTACAGCCAAGTGATTCAGTTATACATATATATATATTCTTTTTTTCATATTCTTTTCCATTATGATTTATCATAAGATATTGAATGTAGTTCCCTGTGCCATACAGTAGGACCTTGTTGTTTATCCATTCTATATATAAAAGCTTACATCTGCTCACCCAACCTCCCACTCCATCCTTCCCCCCACCCCCTCGGCAACTACCAGTCTGTTCTCTATGTTTGTGATTCTGTTTCTGTTGCATAGATAAGGTTTATTTGTGTCACATTTTAGATTCCACTTATAAGTGCTATCATGTGTTATTTGTCTTTCTCTTTCTGACTTACTTCACTCGGTATGATAATCTCTAGTTTCATCCATGTTGCTGCAAATGGCATTATTTCATTCTTTTTTATGGCTGAGTAGGATTCCATTGTATTTATATACCACATCTTCTTTGTCCATTTATCTGTCGACAGACATTTAGCTTGTTTCCATATCTTGGCTATTGTGAATAGTGTTGCTATGAACATAGGGGTACATGTATCTTTTTGAATTAGAGTTTTGTCCAGATATATGCCCAGGAGTGGGATTGCTGGATCATATGGCAGCTCTATTTTCAGTTTTCTGAGGAGCCTTCCTACTGTTTTCCATAGTGGCTGCACCAACTTACATTCCCACCAGTAGTGTAGAAGGATTCCCTTTTCTGGAGCCTCTTGATTTGGTACCATTTTCGAAAGTGCAAAAGTGTTTTCTGAAAGTGTCCAAGTCCTGGTTCTTTATTATTTCTTTAGCCTCAACAGCAAGATCGATGAAGCTTGGCTTGACCACACACAAGCTATCTTCCCTTGGGCTCCATTCATCCCAGGATGAGTGACTGTATCCCGGTGATATAGTTTGGGGATGGGGTAACATCTTGGGGTACCCAAATTTACCCAGTAATTGCCCAAACTAAATTCTCCTAATGGTGTACGGTTGGAATTTGCAGTATGGTAATCTAGAATCTTGTTGGTGGGTCAAGTCTGATTAGGTTCTTTGATAAGAAGGTTTGTCATTTAGTACATCTTTCTTGACCTCATGTTGTAGAGCATGCTGCCTAGCAGCTGTTGTCATTTTTGTTGCTTATTAATGAGCACTTTTGAAGAAATGGAAACTTGTTTGACCAGTAGAAAAGACTAAACTAGTTTGGGCGGGGATTTTCAGCTTAGGAATTTGGATCTTCTGAATAGGAGCAGAGAATATGTATCTTTTTGCCTTTCGAAGAGATGGCTTTGATTTTCTGAACTATTTTTCACTAGTCATTACAGATAGAATCTTCAGGAGTCACCACTAAGTGCTAAATAGTGGTCCGTTCGTGAGCTCTTAAAAGTGACCAGCAGTTGCTACACGCTTGACTTTCTCAGCCTTAAACTCGCAAGCCGTTCTATTTTTTTCACATCTTTAATAGAGCCCGATTAGAAAATTTATAGCTGCAACGTGTCATCATAAATATGCATTGTTCTTATTATATTTTAAGACATTTTGGTTCTAAAAGCATGAGTACTTCCGTTATTATGTGCGAATTTTCTTTGTGTGTGTGGATATTTAAGACCTCTTTAATGACAATATATATTTAAAACAGACGTAAAAAATTAGCATTCACCTGTGTACCCAGGGCCTGTGGGGAACCAGGCTGGGACACGTGGGTGAGCTATAGGCAGCCAGGTGCCTTCTGCTGGCTCTTTGAGGACCGGGACGAGCAGCTTACGTCTGCCAAGACTTTGGGGAAAATAAAGTCTGCATTTCAGCTGCCACCCCTTCTCAGTGCTGCTGTTCTTGTTAGTTCGTAATCATTTTTTTTTCCAGCAGTTGCAGGGCAAATGGAACCTTAGATCAAATTGTCCAGTATCTGCTTGGTATCTGCTACGTGCAAGATGCCAGGTGACGAGGGGCCCTTGGGGAGGGCATGCAAGTCATTGGCCCCTCCCAGGGTCCCCGGTGTGGGGTTGACCTGGTGCTGGGCAGAGTCTTTACTGGACCAGCCTGGGGTCTCTGGGGACGTGTGCAGATGCTCCATATCTTACTTGACTAGAACTTTCTTCTAATTCTGGACTGAAAGCAAACAGAAGTTTGGAGGAGGATGAAGAGAATTCACATCCCAGAGTTGGCTTCTGGAATGCAGTGGTTTGTGAGATTTAGTGTTTTTTTTTTAAAGACTTTTATTTGAATCTTGCCTCTCTCCAGAAAGGGTTTGAGACAACTTAAAATAAAAGACATTTAAAGTGTGGCTATGAGCCACACTTTAAAAATGGGAAATCAGAGCAAAGGACAGGAGGGGTTGACATGGATGCAAAGACGGTCAAAATGGGTCCCATCTTCTCCCAGCCAGAGCGGAGAGGACGGTGCCGTGAATTCAGGGAAAGGAAAGGACTCGAACGGCAGTGGAGGATCTCGTGGGCGCCAGGCACAGCGTTGTGAGGGACTCAGTCTTCTCCCCATTTTACAGAGGATGAAACTGAGAGGCAGAGAGGTGAAGTCCCTGGGCTGAGGTTTGAAGCCTCTTGGGCAGATGAGCCTCCAAGCCTCGTGTCGACTCAGGAACGTGACCCCCGGTTATCATCAGACGGAGGATGGATTTCAGTTTCTTGGGGTGGAAGACTTTCTTTTGCTAATCAAACATTTTCCCTGAGGCTGTACTTTATATTCTTCCAGGTTTTTTTCCCTTATGTATATACTAACAAATGTAATATATGTTTTTTTAATCACAAAAAAGTTTTACTGTATCCTCTTTAGGGCATCACTATATATCATCATAGATGACTTTCCATGGCAGAATGAATAGATCAAGTCCATTCATTTTTAACATCTGCCTCTTGTCCCATAGTTTAGATAAATCATATTTTAGCAGTCTCTTAATGATGGCTATTTGGGTGATTTCCAGGGTTTCTTTTTCCCATGTTACAAACAGTGCTTCAGTGAATCTCTTTATCTGTCTATCTACAAACTATTGTAAGTTCCTGTAAAATAAATCATCAGAAGCAGAATTACTGGTTCAGAGGGTATATGTTCACACTTAAAATTTTTAAGAGATGGTCAGCTTGCCTTCCACACTGACTGTTTAAGGAAGAGATTGTATCCTGTTTATTGCCCATCTCCTATATTCTGCTGGGTGCTGAGGGAAATGCAGAAAGGATGCAAGACGGTTTCTTGCCCTCCAGGAATTTCCATTTATGCTATGTATCTTTAATTTAACTTTTTAACTTAACTTTTCAAGCTTGCCTTGCAAACATTGCACATAGCATTTAGGATTCATCTTTCATTGTATTGATTCTCTTGGGTAATGGGTGTAATTTCCTTAGGGCAGGGACCTCGTCCTATATGACTTACCATATGTCTCATACATCTTCATTGCTTTGTGGAGACATTGTAATTATAACATGTCAGGCAGTATTCGAGGATCTAATTGAAAACATTCCCCCTTTTTTGGGTGTATGAAGAATTAATAACTTTGGCATTCTATACAGGTCATGGAATATCAGCCTGGAGGGGATTTGCTGTCACTTTTGAACAGATATGAGGACCAATTAGATGAAAACATGATTCAGTTTTACCTAGCTGAACTCATTTTGGCTGTTCACAGCGTTCATCAGATGGGATATGTACATCGGTAAGTGAGGCTCTGTGGTAGTTGACTGGGGATTTGTCTGTATCACCTAAGAGTTCCTAAAATAGAGTGAATGATTTCAGCATCAGAATAATGCTTCATCCAATTTTTAGCCCATCTTCACCATAACTGACTGAAAGCAAATTTTCCAAAATGGCAGATGTTTCAGCTTACCCATTCAACAGTGAAATAGATCTAAAATTGTAACATTCTCATGTTTGCTGGTAGGATCTGTCAATGCACCTAAGAAGACCGGGAACTCTTGCATGGGTTCTCTGGGTGCTGTGGTAGGAAAACTGAACTTGATTTGTGCAAGGAGGCAGCATACCCTGGAGGAACAGAAGACCCTGTAGTTGTCCTTCTGACCTCACCCGTTAGTACTTGACAAAGGTGTGCCCCCGCATCCTCAGTTGGAAAGGGTTTCTTTACACCTTCACTCAGCTAGTGTTTTACGAGCATCTGAGAATGTTGTGGGAATGGAATGATGCTTAGACCAGGAACCGCAAAATCCTGAAGAGTGTCTCAGTTTTTCCATTGACTAGCCATGTGGCCTTGGGCACATCCCCTAGCTTTTTGTGGCCTTAGCTCTCCTGAGGTAAAATGTGTGTCTCGAGGAGAAATAGTCCACCTAATAGCATTTATTTTGTTCCCTTTCCTTCTCTGCTTCCCTCTCCTTCCTCCCTCTCTTTCTCCCCTCCCTCCCTTCTATTCTTTCTCTCTCATTCTTTTACTTAAATTTGTTTTGCAAAATGCTTATTATGTATGTCCATCAGTAGGGAGGTCTGTATGGCAAAACCACAGATACTAAGATTCTTGGCTGAAGCAGGATCCTAGGTGAGCAGTTGCTTGATGATTGGCATGGAGAAGATAACACTAATTTGTGGCCTCGATTTTCTTACAGAGACATCAAGCCCGAGAACATCCTCATTGACCGAATGGGACACATCAAGCTGGTGGATTTTGGATCAGCTGCTAAAATGAACTCAAATAAGATGGTAACAAAATAGAATAAGATAGCTTAATAGAGCTTATACTACAAAGTGTTCTGAGGTCCTCATAAGTTTGGAAAACATGGGATAAAGTTGAGCGACCTTCTGGAGCCCTCATCTGTCAGTGTGTGAAATGATTTCTCTGCAGGGTGGGTGGGGATGGGGACACAGAGCGATTTTCCAGACTTACTTGATCTGGTACCCTTTTATGTAAAATACCTGTTAATACCCTACAAAACATTTTTAGGAACATTCTTATAGTTTGGATTAAAAGATGGGAAAATGCTTATTTTGTTTTTCCCTTCTTTTTCCTTGCTTGTTAATAGATTGTCTTCTGTTACATTTTCTTTTTCACTTTAAATATTTTGATGAAATGTAACCTTATTTATCTCAAATCCTCTTATTTCCTGTGCAATGAAATTGAAAGTAATCACCAGAGAATTTGAACCAAGTGTTAAGCATTAAGAACCAAGTACTCAAAATGTCGATTCTAAATCCTGGACCTTTGGTAAAAATTAAGCTGTATTCCACATGCTAATAATCATTAAGCTGTATTCCATGTGCTAATAGGAAGGCAAGAGGGTAGCTATTGAGGTCAAGAGTGAGAGTATTTTAGGAAAAAGATGACAAAGTAAAAGAAAATTAGAATTTAGAAACCTAATAAAGTTGGTACATACTAAAATGTAAATTTTCAGGTCGACTATGCAAAAAATGGTAAGTCTAAGAAAAAATTGACTTAGATTTTAAGACTAACTTCCCAACTGAATCACTTGGTGATCTGGACAAATCCTTAGAAACTTGGGCTTTTATTCTTCCTCTAGAAAATACTGGTTCTAGTTAAAATGCAGAAATTAAGAGGTGAGGGGTGGCTGCTCTTCAGAATGCCTCCTGGGTCTGAGAGTTTAGTCCTTATGAAGGGCAATATATAAAATTTTCTTTTTTTCCCTCAAGTTCCTTGGAGGAAACGTGAGTATTATTATGTTGATGCGAGGAAAAGGATCTGGGTTGTGTTAACTCTTTGCATTCCAGGGTTTGGCCTCCCTGTTCTGCAGATCTGAGGCCCACTTGACGTAACTTCCTTCAGGTTCAGGCTCTTGGAAAAACAGGCTCCTTACCTTGTCTGAGGTCAGGGTTTTTCTACCTTAGCACTGGTTGTTTTTTACCCGCCCCCCCTCAGATTATATGCTTATAATCTATTCCACTTGATCATTACATTAATAATTAGATTAGAGTATCAAAGAATTTTATGTTTTAAAAATTATGTACAATTTAGAAACAGGCATGAGGGCTTCCCTGGTGACGCAGTGGTTAAGAATCCGCCTGCCGGTGCAGGGGACATGGGTTCGAGCCCTGGTCCGGGAAGATCCCGCAAGACGCGGAACAGCTAAGGCCGTGCGCCACAACTACTGAGCCTGCGCTCTAGAGCCCACGAGCCACAACTACTGAGCTGTGCTCTAGAGCCCGTGAGCCACAACTACTGAAGCCCGTGTGCCTAGATCCCGTGCTCCACAACAAGAGAAGCCACTGCAATGAGAAACCCGCACACCACAACCAAGAGTAGCCCCCGCTCGCCACAGCTAGAGAAAGCACACGCGCAGCAACGAGGACCCAATGCAGACAAAAATTAAAAAAAAAAAAAAAAAAAAGAAACAGGCATGAAAACTTAGGTATTGAATTTAGTGGAATAAAGTACAGAAAAAAAGTTAAATCATGCAAAGTTTTATCATCTGGGATTCAAAAACCTATACCTTGCATTAATGACCTTAATAAAATCAGGCATCTAGAAATAAAATGAAGCATAGATATGTAGTCAGCACCTCTGACATTTTGGTCTAGCGAATTCTTTGTTAGGGGGGTGCTGTCCTGTGTATTGTAGGATGTTTAGCTGCATCCCTGGTCTCTACCCACTGGATGCCAGTGGCACCCTCCCCTCCAGTTGTGGCAACCAAAATGTCTCCAGACATTGCCCAGTGTTCCCTGGGGGACAGAATCACCCCTGGTGGGGAACCTCTGCCATGGACTGAGAAGCATCAGAAGGCTTATCAATTTGAGCTGGCAATGTGTGTTTGCGATAAGAAAACCTACTCAGAAAACTCCATTATGATCCAGAGTCACTGCTTGGTAAAGAAATGGGAATAAAGAGTAAGGTCCTATCTCTGCATCTGGAATCGCTCTCTTCAGAGCCCTTGGTGGAGAGACAGGACTCCTCTTCATTTCAAATTTCTATTTTTCAGTGCTGCAAACTGCCCTTTCCAATTCTGCGAGCGGTAGCAACACTCCCTTCAGGCGGGGAGCCTCCGGAGGCACTCAGGTTTATTTGCCGCTCGATGGTCAAGGAGATAATGGCCCTCAGTCCTACTCACTTGAGAATGTTGTAGCTCCTTTTCTCTTAGAGAATAGCCTCCCCAGAACTTTGTGCTCTTAGGGCCAGAATGTGACAAGCAGATGAGAAGGAATTTTTAGCATTGCTTTAAGTACAAAGGCCCTTTTGTTATAAAAGATCAACAATTTGCAATCTAGATCAAGTATGGATATAGAATTATACTTTTTTTTTGTATTCTTGATCAATGATGATGGGTGAAACGTGTTTCCTTTAAATAGAATGTTTTATAGGTCTAAAGTACGTTTTAAAAGTTTTTTTTAGTACTCAAAATATACTATGTAAAATATAGTTCACACTTGCTGAAATTGTTGTATGTTACCTGAAATCCATTCATCCTTTTCCCTACCACCTGCCACATATGGTCATTGTATTTTGGATATTTGTGAATCTTAGATCTGTTGAGTTTCCCATCTTCCATTGTCTTTATATTTAAGCTTTTTAGCCAGAATGTTGCTTGGGAGTATTTTCATTATGTTCCTCCAGGTGGACCATACTGCCTGGAAGTTTGGGTGTTGAGCAGAGATGTCACCCACTTCACCTTATTAGAATCTCAGAGAATGGCAAACAGCTAACAGTTCCAATCTGTCTCACTCGGCCCTTGTGAAAACAGTTGTAAGGAGATTATAAATAAAGAGCATTATATAGCATGTTAAGTGATAATCACTACCATTTAGCAGTTGGAAACCCATAGGAGATAGCCCTTTTTGAGATTTATGGAGGAGTGAAAAGATTTTATTACTTTTCCACGAGAGGAACAACATAGCGAGACTATTTTTCCCCGCTGCTTCTGCAGGTGTATGTTTATGCCCTGGGCAGCTAGAGGAGTAAAGTTAGGTTGAAACAGTTTTACGTATAAGCATTCTTACAGGAAGGGGATTGGGAGGAGGAAGACTGGTTTTCTTACCTTCTTCTCCATCTGCTTTCTGCTTGTAAAAGAATCTGCTAAATTTTGTAAAAGAATCTGCTGGGTTCATTCCCTCCTTCCCTCCTTTCTTTTCATTTCAACCCTCTGTCTCTCGAAAATGTGACAGACTCTTCTGTCTCCTAGTCATTTTATTGTTGTCTCCTCCTGAACTGGTATATTTTCTTCCCTGTCAATACAGGGAAAATTAAAGTTCAGTAAAACTGGGGCCTTGTCAGATGGTTATACTGCAGGCAGGCTGCGCTCCTAGTACACGGTCCCACTTTTAACATCTCACCCAGGTTAGCTGGCTGTGAATTGCCACCAGAGGAGAGTGAAAAGATCTTGCAAAATCCTTATCAAGATGTGTCAGATTACATGTTGGACAGATTTAATGTACTTGGAGGTCAGTAACTCATGGAAACTTAGGAGCCATTAATTTTCATTAAAAGTCTTTGTTAATTGATATTAATTACTGTGGTAGGAGAGGTACAGAAAGCAAGCTAGGGGATTTTTTTTTTAATTTTGGAAATTTACAAAATTGTTGGACATAAATGTGTATAATCACATACCTGTTATGGGGCAAAAACAGTTGCGGAGTTATCCGACTCTTTGGAAAGTCTAACCATTAGTTTGAACATGAGGCATTGACAGTTTATACCTTTTGCTGGGTCATACTGATAAACATGACCCAGTCAACTTCCTTTCAACTCTTTGGTTGTGAATAAGTGACCAAGCCCTGGGAGCTGCCATCTCCTAAGGATATTCAGGAGAACTGAATATCCCCACACAATCTAGTGTGATGATAAAATAAAATCTAATACATAGAAATGATGAATATTTGAGGATTGTGTATTAATGGTTCTGCAAAACAATTAGGCATAAAGGGTAAGCATTTAATCAACAATACAGTGGCGTTACCAGTACCTAGTCAAACCAAGATGTTACAGCTTTCCCTCTCTTGTTTTGACATTTTAAAGATATTGTAAAACAACGATACCCCAATTTTAAAAAAAAGATATTTATTTCTAGTTGTCAGCATTCAGGATTTTTCCCCCCCAAAATCTTGTAATTAATCTCAGTTCTGTGCTGAGCTCAATAACACACACACAGTAAAAGATAGAAGTCTTGGCTCAGGCTTCCCAACATCAAGGCCTCCCCTTGACCTAAGCTACACTCAGTTCCTCAAGCTTAGGGTGTCCTGTCTTAGACCAGATATTTTCTTCTTTCTTCTCACTTTAGTCCCTCAGCACAGGCCTGTGGGTTTCTTGGGTGGCGTGACCATCTAACTTTCCCAGGCATGTGTTTGCAGTGGAAGCCCTATTGCTCAAAGTGATGGCTGACTGGTGTCAAGAATAACAGTATCGCACTGCTTTCTGGGTTTAAGGTTTGAAAAAAGCCTGTGATGGGCCTGAGGGAAGGGGTGAAAAGAGAGGGAGTAGGGACAACGAGTTTGTTTCCTATAACAGTGGGTCTTTGAGGCAGAGGAACAGACCAGATTAAAGTTTACGGCTGGAAGAGCTTCGGTCTTCATCACTGGAGAAAGGAGACCTCTTAGCATCTTCTCTAAACATTGACTTTCCTCTCAATCTCCATTCAAAGCAAAGCAAAGCAAAGCAAGTTGACTTTCTTGATATAAAGCCCAGCCTTAAAGGTATGTGGCCATACCTATAAAATCTCTCAGCTCACTCAGGGGCAATTAACACCCTTTAATAGGGAGAGAGTTCTTCTGCACCATGTAGCTGCTGCTGTGAGAGAATCCTTTTTAGATGTAGGGTTATTGGACAACTGGTCAACCCAATATGTGACTAACAGGCCCTCTCTGTTTTGATGGGGAATAAGGTTAGAGAGGTGATCCTTAGATTTCAAATTTCATGATTCAATAAAACTTCAAGACAATTTTGAAGACCAAAAGTTTGCCAGCTTACTAGGTTGCCTAGGAAGGAGTCGGGGTGAGGGGCAGAAAACATACCCTTTTCATCTGTGTCATTTCAAGAAACAAAGTATGTTTAAACACTAAACCAGTCAGAAGGACAAATTCTCAGAAATAAGAGAATTATTAAGTGGAATATATTAAGTGGAATATATTAGCTTTATAAAAAGACCTCCTACATTGTCCTGATATTTCTTTGTCAAGGTCAGGTGCTTCGGTACCATAGGATTGGAGGGCTCTGTGTCTCTTAACAGTGGGGAGGGAACCACAGAAACGGGAGTTGGGGGTGAGGAAAATGAACTCATTAACATTTGACCTCTGGTGGAAAGTATTTATCATGTCTTGCCCTGCGGGTGGGCTGAATAGGAATGTTGATTCCAAATATTTAAACTTGAGATATAACACATGCTTGCAGTATTGTGTTGCCAGCTAGCTGCCAGTTTTTCAATAATGAGAAGATCTTTTAGATTCATCTTTACATGTTATCGTTTTACTGTTTTCATAAGTAAGAGAAGTTCTATCATAACAGTAAGATGTATCAGGAACGACATCTTCCTTTGCAGGTATATACCCAACTCTCATTTGTGTAACTAAACATATATATCATCAACAACCCTGGGCCCTTTGCCTTTGGATTATATTATGTGCTTTTTTTTTTTTTTTTAAAGTTAGTGAATCATTTGCTTTTCCTGATGCTGTGCCACTTGACAGAAAGTTCAAGTGCCTGGGAGAATAATAATCAGTGGCAAATCAGCTTATGTCTGAATTGCGTCTGTTGGCAATCCATTTGAGGATAATTGAAAATTTGCTGTGTTCATTTTATTTATGGGTTTCCAGGTGAATGCCAAACTCCCAGTTGGGACCCTAGATTACATGGCCCCTGAAGTGCTGACCGTCATGAATGGGGACGGAAAAGGTGCCTATGGCCTAGACTGTGATTGGTGGTCGGTGGGAGTTATCGCTTATGAGATGGTTTATGGAAGGTCCCCATTCACTGAGGGAACCTCAGCCAGAACCTTCAATAACATCATGAATTTCCAGGTAAAGAGCCATTATTAGATTTTGAAGTAATATTGAGAAAAGTCATCTAAAATTGTGGGGATGAAAGTTTATAATGTAAACCAGCAGTTCTGGATAATAACAACAACAACTACTTTAAATAGCACTTTACGCCAAAAGCAATTCTAAATGCTTTATTAATTGTATTATATTGACTCTCAGCTGCCAGTAATTGTAAGCTTATGCCATCATTTTATGTACCATTAAAAAAGAAAAACTGCTGCCCATTAATCTAGGATATTTCATTGATTTCAGTGTTGTCAAATGTGAATAAAATGGGAGTCTTAAAATTTGTGAAATATAGTTCATTAACTTGGCTAATCCTCAAACAATCCTGTGAGGTAGATGACATTATTATTTTCATTTTACAGATGAGGAAGCCAAAGCACAGAGTGGTTAAGTAACTTGCCCAAAATAGCACAGGCAGTCTGGCTTTGAAATCCATGTTCTTATATGCTATACTGCTTCTTAGTACTGCTGGCTGTCAAATATGGTAGTAAAAGTCAAAGACATGGATTAGAAATACAGTAATAGATACATAAAGTAGAATTAAACCTATTTTCTAATAACTGTATTTGTCACTATAGTAAGCCCATTTCTTAAGGAGATGATGAATATCTATGTTTTAGTTTCAACCAAAAGGAAAAAGAGAATGTATTTCACAGGTTTTTATATATCATCCAATTTCTTCCTGGGATGCTTAATGCATATTTTTCTATGTACAGTACACTTTTTGTATGCTTAATACATACATACATTATTTGTTATTCCCGAGTCTACTCCTGAGTTAAAGTTTCCCCTGAGATGATGCCTGGGGCTCATTTGTTTCCTTCATTTCCATCCATTCATTCAGTAACGAGTGAATTGCACTAGGCACTGTTAGGTGTTAGGTACCAGGTTTGAAGTGATGAGCAAGAAGGAGAAAGGCCCTCTCAGCCTTCTTTCTCCATCATCACACAGGAATCAAAATACACCGTGTGTGTGCAAAAGCAGAACACGGGGAGCACGCAGGAGGGAGTGAGTGATAGGGTGGGAGAGGGAGGCCGGGAGGTAGGCAGGGAAGAGGGGCTGAGGTTGGGGAGGGCCTTCTGGGCAGAGAGGACAGAGTGATTTGTTCAGACAGCTTTAAATAGCTCATTATTGTTGGATGGCAAACAGCGAGGTGGGGAGTGTAGCTAGATGAGATGGGAGAGGGTACAGGGATCAAGTTATGAAGGGTATTGAACCCTTGCAAGGGAGCTAGGCCTATTGATATGAACAGGCTGTTTATTTTGGGAACATGCCTTTGGTCCCAAGTTAAGAGGGCATAAAACTTCCTTCTTAAAGAAAGAAAGAAAGAAACTTGCATATACGAGAATTGCTTTTTTAACTTGGAGACATGAGAAGCTGAATTTGCTAAGGGAATAATAATAATTATTATTTTTTGAAATAGCGGTTTTTGAAGTTTCCAGATGATCCCAAAGTTAGCAGTGAATTACTTGATCTGATCCAAAGTTTGTTGTGTGGCCAGAAAGAGAGACTGAAGTTTGAAGGCCTTTGCTGTCATCCTTTCTTCTCTAAAATCGACTGGAGTAACATTCGAAACTGTAAGTAGAGTCGTGTTCCTTCAATTTCAGTGTTGGGATTAAGAAATGCTTAAGAATGGTCTGAAATTACTCTGGCCCACAGAAGCTGGTATAAATTATATAAGTAAGGGTTTTAATTATCTATAGGAGTAGAAAAGGGTAGTGATGTAGCTGTCTTTAGTAATAAGTCTTCTTTAACATTGTTGGCACAGAACTGGGTCACTTATCAAACTCTGTGTTTATGTGGCCTTTGGAATATTACCCCTCAGTACATTAGAGGTACAGATTGATAGAGATTGAAGGTTGTCACTTGGTTTGACAGAATTTCTTCCCAGAAGAAGAGTGGACCTAACTATTTCATTCACAAGATTAGGAAAAAGACTCAGATTAGGCAAAGTGCCAGGGTTGCTCTGCTAACTGGCCAAGCCTGCCCTAAAGCCATGAATACCTTGCTGTGTTCATTTTTTTCCCTCTAAAGTATTTGTCTTTGCTCACAAGCATGTAAAACCTATAATGCACATGCACAGTGGATTCATTCATACATCGCTTTGTTATCAATTAGTGCAGACTAAATTCATTAAAAACAAAGACCTGATTTATTATCAACAAATCCAAAATGCTTGGTGTTTTACAAATTGGTGATTTTTTTTTCAACCTTTTTTTTCTTGGATGTGTTGTTGATTGAATGTGATCTAATGACCTGACCCAGTGATTAGTGTAGATTAAGGTCTGTAGGAAAGCAGTTGGCCTGGTTGAGTGTTTGATTTTTAGTGATATCCCTCCTGATAGGGAAATGGAATCCATTTCTAGGTGTCAAAACCAGGCTTCTAGTTGGAGCCGTATTGTAATTATAACCTCTTGTACCTTCAGCTGGAATGTATGAGTTGGGTTAACAGCCAGTATTGTCCAGTTGAAAGCCATTTTGATGGTTTCTCTGACCCCCTGCCAAAATATTTAATTAAGTAGGCGGTATTTCCATAAATCGCTCTTGGCATTTTTTTTTTCTTCCGGGAGCAACATCACTGTATTTTTCAAATCTTTAGGCACCAACCCCCAGATCTCCAAGGTTTAGAGCTTTTAATCAGCAATATGTTTTTTGTTTTTTCTGGCTGCGCCGAGTGGCTTGTGGGATATTTGTTATATCCTGACCAGGGATTGAACCTGAACCCTCAGCAGTGAAAGCACCAAGTCTTACAGGACCACAGGACTGTCAGGGAATTCCGAAGTTCCCGCAACAATATGTTTTCAGTGTGCTCTTCCTTTTTTTCTTTTGGAAAGATTTGAAACAGTTTCTTTTTGATGCTGCTCAGATAGTTAATCTTTTCTGGCCTTACCTTATCTCTGTAATCTTCTTGAATAAGAAAGTTCATTTTTTTATGCCTGCCCTTGCCGATGGTGTCTAATAATGTATCTTCACTCTAGTAAGTCAGTGAACGGTGATTAATCACACAGGTAACTTTATTCTGTATTTTGGTAAACCTTGATGATGTTTTGGTATCATGTCAGAATTCTCAGATTTCGTTCTAGTCTTTTCCTCTCAGGCTGTTTATTGGTTTTAGGCTTGTTGGGCTTACGAGGGTAAGTACTGTTCTGTAAATTATAATACATAGTGCCCAGGGAGGATATGTGTTGGCGTAGAGCATGGCCTCTGCTGTCCATCATGAGGCCCGTCTTGTGGAAGGTCATGGTTATCACTGGGATGAGATGACTCTGGGATGGGTCACTGCAGTCTTGGTCATCTTCACACTTGTTGCCTCCACACTTGACTCACCACGTCTCCTGTGGTCCTACTTAATGTTTCCGTATCCTGATAAATAGCCACTTAGTTTTTCCTTATCTTTAACACATGTTTCTCCCCCTCCCACACCCAGTGCATATGAGGGAATTCTCACCCAGCTGAATTCTGATTCTTTTTTTAAATTTATTTTTTTTAATAAAAATTGTATATATTTAAGGTGCACAGCATAGTGATTTGATACACATACATATACATGGTGGAATGATTACTACAGTGAAGCTAATTAACATAGTTTCCTCCTTCCCTCCCTCCCTCCCTCCCTCCCTCCTTCTCTCTCTCTGTCTTTCCCTCCCTCCTTCTCTCTCTCTCTCTTTCCCTCCCTCCCTTTCTTTTTTTCTTTCTTTCTTTCTTTTATGAGAGCACCTGAAATCTGATCTCTTAACAAATTTTCAGTATTCATTACAGTATTATTAAGTGTAGTTATCACACTGTATATTAGATCTCTAGGACTTGTTCATCCTACATCACTCCAACTTTGGACCCTTTGACCAGAATCTCCCCATTTCCCCCACCTCCCCACCCCTAGTAACCATCTTTCTACTCTGTGCTGCTATGTATTCGACTTTTTTAGATTCCACGTATGAGTGAGATCATGTAGTTTTTTTCTTTCTGTGCCTGTCATATTGCCCTTTGCACCATGACCTCCAGGTTCATCCATATTGTTGCAAATGGCAGGATTTCCTTCTTTTTTTAAGGCTGAGTAATATTCCACCACACATATGTAAATATCCATTCGTCCACTGATGGACACTTAGGTTGTTTCCATATCTTGGCTACTGTGAATAATGCTGTCATGAACGTGAGAGCACAGATAGCTCTTTGAGGTACTGATTTCATTTTCTTTGGGTGTATACCCAGAAGAGGGATTCCTGGATCACATGCTAGTTCTATTTTTAGTTTTCTGAGCAACCTCTATACTGTTTCCATAGTGGCTGCACCAATTTATATTCCTACCAGCAGTGCACAAGGAGTCCCTTTTCTCTACATCCTCGCCAATAGTGATTATCTATTATCTTTTTTTCTTCTTTTTTTTTTTTTTTGCGGTACGCGGGCCTCTCACTGCTGTGGCCTCTCCCGTTGCGGAGCACAGGCTCCGGACGCGCAGGCTCAGCGGCCATGGCTCACGGGCCCAGCCGCTCCGCGGCATGTGGGATCTTCCTGGACCGGGGCACAAACCCGTGTCCCCTGCATCGGCAGGCAGACTCTCAACCACTGCGCCACCAGGGAAGCCCCTATCTCTTATCTTTTTGATGACAGCTATCCTAACAGGTATGAGGTGGTATCTCATTGTGGTTCTGATTTGCATTTCCCTGATGATTAGTGATGTTGACCACCTTTTCATATACCTGTTGGTCATTTGTATGTCTTCTTTAGAAAAATGTCTTTTCATGTCTTTTGCCTTGAATCCTGATTCTAAAACTCTAACAGAAACTCTTGTTTTTTTTTAAAATACATTTATTTATTTTATTTATTTACTTTTGGCTGTGTTGGGTCTTCGTTGCTGCACGCGGGCTTTCTCTAGTTGCGGCGAGTGGGGGCTACTCTTTGTTGTGGTGCGCAGGCTTCTCATTGTGGTGTCTTCTCTCGTTGTGGAGCACAGGCTGTAGGCGTGTGGGCTTCGGTAGTTGTGGCATGTGGGCTCAGTAGTTGTGGCTCATGGGCTCTAGAGTGCAGGCTCAGTAGTTGTGGCACACTGGCTTAGTTGCTCCGCAGCATGTGGGATCTTCCCGGACCAGGGCTCGTACCCATGTCCCCTGCATTGGCAGGCGGCTTCTTAACCACTGCGCCACCAGGGAAGTCCCTCTTGACGGTTTTTAAAATATAAGTCCCAATATAGTGGTTCAGAAGAGTCATGAAATATGTTTGCCTTAAAGAAAATTTCTTGTAATTTATTTTCTTTTTAAGATTAATTAATTGATTATTTTAATTTTTATTTCTTGGCCGCATTGTACAGCTTGCAGGATCTTAGTTCCCTGACCAGGGGTTGAACCCAGGCCCCCGGTAGTGAAAGCGCTGAGTCCTAACCACTGGACCATTAGGGAACTCCCAATTTCTTGCAATTTAAATAAACATTTTACTTTGGAATAATATCAGATTTATAGAAAAGTTGCAAAGATAGTGCAGAGAGTTCCCACATACCCTTCTCCAGTTTCTCTTAATGTTAGCATCCTACATAACAATATCGCATTTGTCAAAATAGGATTAGCATTAGTACATAACTATTAATTAAACTTCGACTTTATTCCAGTTTCCCCACACATGTCCCTTTTCTGTTCCAGGAATCAACCCAGGGTACCATATTGCAATTAGAATGTTTGCAGTTGATATGACTTACCATGGCTGAGGTGCTTAGTGTAGCTCAGCCAGTGGGTGGGATCTCCATGCCCACTGAGGATTGGTAGGGCCTTTTCCTGGAGGTTCCATGGCATCCCTGACTGCACAGAGTGCTATGGTATTAATTTTCAGTGTCTCCTAGCAGATTTTACTGCTTTTCACCAACCTCTGATCCTTGTGTATTTGCAATCAACTCAGGGTTTGTGATTGAAAACGTTGCTGGACTCCATGCCATTTGAGCTATTTTCTACTAGGTAACTCTAACAGAAATTATGCCTTTGTTTAGTCCTGTTTCTCATAGACACACATTGAGTGACTCTCATCAACCAAAGCACTTGAAGTCATTAGGTTTCCCGAGTTCCTAGTTGCTGCTCCAATGCCTTGTGGTTCCAGGCTGTTGAATATTTCCACTTTCCACACACGAGATTGTCCCTTGATGAAAGCAACATTAGCCTTTCTGCTATTTCACCCCTAATTCTTCTTTTTCTTGTTGTAACCAATGAAAGGAAGTAGTGCTTAACACAGCAGGTAATAATCTTCTAAAACTCATTATCTCAAGAGGTGGTCCTGGCAGGATATATAAATGCGATTTAAGAAGGGTCTGGGCAGGTTCATGAGTGACAGAATTGGGAGTGGCTACTGGGAGAAACTAGGACATGCCTTGGCTTTGACCCCTGAGGTCAGATGGAGCATCTGCACCTTCTTGGGTCCGGCCCCTTGGAGTTGCTGTGGGCAACACCACGTGAATCAGGAATCTGACCTAGTTCAGGAATGGTTATTCTCCCAGCAAGTCAGGAGCTCTCTGATGAGTTACTGTCACTCTCATGGGTTACCGTGCACCTATTACCCTGATGTTTCATTCCCAGCCTCATGTGATCAGATGTAAAGTTGAGTTTTTAGCTACTTATTACTATTATTTCAAGGCTGCTTTCCAAGTTTTAGTAGGGGGCCTCTTAAATATACTAGCTGCCCTGAGCTGTGCAATTCCAGTGATGTTTCAGGTATTGGGCAGGAGTCTGATTGTACCCCCCCGCCTGATTTTCTGGGCTTCTGGAAACTTGAAGCCAATCAGACCCCCTCTTTCGTGCCTTTGGGGTTATGCCTACCTTTCCTGGCATCATGCACCTGCTTGTGTCAATGGGAGAGTTTTACTGTCAGGTGTGCCCTTCTACTCACATCTTTTTAAATGTCTTTCCCCAAAGGCATAGTGATGTCAACGGAACCAGCATGCTTGCACCTTTCATCCAAACCAGCCACGTCTTGACAGTGAGAAACGCTTAATGAGAGTGTTGATTGTAGATTGTTTCCTAGAGCATCTGTGGCTAATGCTCTAGAGAACTTGTTTTGTCTGTTGCTTATGACTCGGCCTTCTTCTCTTGAATCATCTTCCTTTCACTCTTCTCAGAAAGGCACAGTTCTTGCAAAATTACTCTTGAGTTTCCAGGTCCTTAGCATTTGTTACAGAGAGTATGTTTCATTTCCATCCGGTGGTGACTCAGTGGTGGTCATGTGCTGATCTGCCCTGAGATTTTCCCCTGCTGAAGAGGTTCCTTTGTCGTTGATCATTATTCACTACCTGGCCCCCGAATGGCTGTAGTGAAACCGGAGATGCACAACCCTGTGATTGCTCTATAAACCTGAGGGATGATGGCCTTTGGTTTAAAGGAAAGGGATTCTATGGCTTCCTAGCCTCGGGTGAAATTCTCACTTATTGTTGCGTGTAGAAATCAGCACCGTGAGACTCACTGGGTGTTTTATTTCAGTCCTTCAGTCTGATAGGAAACACTGGTTAAGTAGCAACTGTTCTGTGACAACTACCAGGTATTTAAGTATATTATGCTACATTACTTCAAAACAATTCAGAGGTAAGGATTATTGTACCCATTCTACAGATATGTACACTGTGGTAACTTGTCCCAGGTCATATAGCAAGTGAGAGAGAGGGTCTAGATTTGGGTTGAGGTCTGGGTGGTTCTAGAGCCCATGCTCTTAGAGCAATACCGTACATGCCTTAGCGTAAATAATTGTTATTAATGATGTTTGTGTTGATGACAAATAATAAACCGCTCTTTAGTCTCTGCGTCTGTTCAAGCACATTTGGAATTTGTAGCAATTTTGCATCTACAAGATTCATCATGATATCTGAGTGCTACATGCTAAGTGCTAAGTGCTAAGTGCTACGTGTTATGTTAGGTGCTGTAGCTCTATTGATGAATGAACTTGGATACACCTCTGCTTTCAGGGAACTTACAGTCTAAGTTATAGGTCCCTTGCTTAAATAGAGCATAGTCCTGTTTTTTTTTTTTTTTTTTTTTTTTTTGGTGGTACGCAGGCCTCTCACTGTTGTGGCCTCTCCCGTTACGGAGCACAGGCTCCGGACACGCAGGCTCAGCGGCCATGGCTTACGGGCCCAGCCGCTCTGCGGCATGTGGGATCTTCCTGGACCGGGGCACAAACCCATGTCCCCTGCATCGGCAGGCGGACTCTCAACCACTGCGCCCCCTGGGAAGCCCCTGTAGTCCCGTTTAAATTTCCATACCACATAGTGGTAGGAAGTTTGGGAATTCCCTGGTGGTCCAGTGGTTAGGACTCTGCACTTTCAGTGCCGTGGACCCAGGTTCAATCACTGGTTGGGGAACTAAGATCCTGCAAGCTGTGTGGTGTGACCAAAAAACCAAAAAAGTAGAAAGTTGAATGCTTAGTAGGTCACCCACTGGCTTACTGAACCACATATGCTTGATCTTAAACAAAATGTAGCCTGTGACCCAGTGACCCCTTCCCCATATACAGCATCCCCTTCTTTCTTCTAATCTATTACCCTCCCCATGCCTCAGAGCTAGCCTGGGAAAGGACCATGTTGAATCGATGACTCTCTTCTAAAAATTTTTTTTTTATAAAGCTGTTTTATTTATTTATTTATTTATATTTTATTTATTTATTTTTGGCTGCATTGGGTCTTCGTTGCTGCGCGCGGGCTTTCTCTAGTTGCTGCGAGTGGGGACTACTCTTTGTTGTGGTGCACGTGCTTCTCATTGCGGTGGCTTCTCTTGTGAAGCACGGGCTCTAGGTGCGTGGGCTTCAGTAGTTGTGGCACACGGGCTCAGTAGTTGTGGTGCATGGGCTCTAGAGCACAGGCTCAGTAGATGTGGTGCAGGGGCTTTGTTGCTCTGTGGCATGTGGGATCTTCCCGGACTAGGGCTCGAACTCGTGTCCCCTGCATTGGCTGGAGGACACTTAACCACTGTGCCACAGGGAAGTCCTCACTTCTAAAATTGTGATTTATAGTCTCAAGGTGAATTGAGAGGACTTGATTCATGTTTTCTGTTTATTCTAGGTTATGTAGTTTCTCAGCCTCGATACTGTTGACATTGAAGACCAGGTAATTATTTGTTCAGGGACTGTTCTGTGAATTGCAGGATGTTTAGCAGCACCCACAGATGCCAGTAGCACTCTGCTCCCTGTGACAACCCAAAATGTCTCCAGACATTTGCCCAGTGTCCCTTGGGGGGTACAGCTGCTCCTAGTTGAGAACCATTGTTTTAGAAGAATTGGTCAGATAGTTACCAGGAGAGAGAATATCACAGTAATCAGAATCACTCAAGACTGCCATTGCTAACCAGCAGTGGAACTGTAATCTGGGGTCAGGGGGACCCTGCTTCACTGAGTGTGGTCCATGGACCAGTGGCATCAGCATCACCGATATCACCTGGGAGCTTGTTAGAGATGCAGAGACTCAGGCTCCCCTCCACCCCAGACCTGCTGAGTCAGAAGCTGCACTTCAGTAAGATCTCTAGGAATAAAATTCCTGTGTGTAGCATTTGTGAAGCCCCGCAAAAGGAGAAAACGAGATCTGTCAGCCTAAGAGTTTCTTGCTCATCTTGGCTGGGTTCTCCTTATTTTTTCCACGGGGCTCAGGGTAAGGGGAGACCGCTTTTTGGCTAAGGACTTCCCCGGGTGGATGGAACTGCTTGGAAATGCTGGATTTTAGGCTCTGCTTTTGACAAATTTAAAGCTTTTCTTTCAGATGGACTGTACGTCCTTCATATCTTTCGAGATGGTGGTTTAACTTAATCTCTTCCTGCTGACAGCAAATAGGTGGTTGTATAAAAGGCATTTGTATGCCTTCTACCCCCTGCCCCCACCATTACTCTTGTCCCATATCTACTTTTTTTCTTTTTAATTGAAGTATATTTTGGTTTGCAATGTTGTGTTGGTTTCAGGTGTACAGCATAGTGATTCAGTATTTTTGCAGATTATATTCTATCATAGGTTATTACAAGATAATCGGTATAACCATATTTACTTTCAATTAATGATGGATTACATTTCCTTCATTATCACTTTTTAGGTGTGTATTATATTGCCGTGCCCTTTACTGAGTACCTACTATGTGCCTAGGGGCCCTGCAAAGCACACTATGCATATTATTGTCCTATTTACTCCTCCTAAAACCTCTATGAGGCAGACACTGTATTCGGGCCCACAGTACAGATGAGGATACTGAGGCCTAAAGAGATGAAGCCACTGGCAAAGGGCCAGTAGTTGAACCAGTAGTTGGCAGTGGTAGGAGTCTAACTCAGGTCTCCCTGACTCCAAATTCACTTTGCTTTTTTTTGGGCTGTGCCGTGCAGCTAGTGGGATCTTAGTTCCCTGACCAGGGATTGAACCCAGGCTCTTGGCAGTGAGAACGTCCTAACCACTGGACCGCTAGGGAATTCCCAAGTTCACTTTGCTTTTTTAAAATTTATTTGAAAAAGCAGTACAGTCCATGATAAAAAAAAAATTCAAGCAACACAGAAGGTTAAATAGTGAAAAATTGTCTCCTTCCCACCGCACGCCCAGTGCCTCTCCCTAAAGTGAACCATTATTGTCAATTTCTTGTGTAACTTTCCAAGACATTCTGTATGCTAATATAAACACCAGTATAATCTGTACTCAACAGCATTGTTATACTGCCTCCTAAGAATTCTGGAGTTTTTATTGTCAGGCTGTTTTCCTGCATCATTGAAATAAATGAAGGAGAAGTCTTTGTACAATCCCAACATGTTTATGCTTTGAATTGGCCATCCTGACGTTGAGTTCTGATGAGTGGTTCTCTCTTCTCAAATGAAAACCCCTTATGGTTTTGACAAGCATATTTCATTTATTTCTTTTGGTGTTCTGCTTTTAGAATAGCATTATCTCAGTGACTTGTATATTGTGTGTGTATGTGTGTTGGTTTTGAGCCTTTTAAAGGTCTGCTGGTTTTGGGATTCCTAGCAGTTGAGCAGGTTTCTGGCCATGTTTTGATTTCCAAGCTAGTTGGAGGAGGACAGCAGATGTACTTCTCTGTTAGCCTGGGTTGGCCTTTAAATGTATCTCCCTGTGCGACACCCACCCAGTCACTTCAGGGGCTGGAGGAAATGAGGAAGGGGAACTGGGGGTGTTTGGGGGATCAGCATGAGGGAGAGGAGGGCAGAAGGGCAAGGGGATGGTATAGTGATGGCAGAAACTCAATTTACTGGACCAGGAGCATGTGGGCACCACCTGCTAAAACATAAAAAAGGAATAATGGGGATGTGGTCAGTAGTTCTTACAGGCTAAGAGATATACAGGGAAATATTTGTATGTTTCTTGGGGATTGTTCTGCTTTTTAAAAAAAAATATTTTATAGAGTAAGTTATTGATAAGAGAAAATAGGCTAAAAAGAGCTAAAAGCAGGGAATTTCCTGGTGGTCCAGTGGTTAGGACTTGGCACTCTTCATTTCCGGGGCTCCGGGTTCAATCCCTGGTCATGGAACTAAGATCCTGCAAGCCACACATTGGGGCCAAAAAAAAAAAAGCTAAATGCATATGGATTAGGATTCTAGGATCTCCCCCTCTAGTCTGAATTTAGAAGCTACCTCCAGAGAGGTTAAAAATATGTAATATTCCACTTTATTCCAAGATAAATTGAGATGGCTTACTTTAGAGATAATTGCAATACTAAAATGAGAAAAATAAATAAATGGCGAAATCTGGGTGAAGGGAGTATCAGGGTAAGGAAATAGAGTCAGGGTTAACGGTAAAAACAAACAAATTCCTGTTACATTGGTAGACAGGGACGGATTTGGGATCCTCATCCTCCTAGTGGCCAAAGCAAAAAGGAGAATATGAACAGTTGTAAGAGCTTCAGTCCCATGAGAAAAAAATCCAGAATGGTGTGCTCAGAAAAGACTCAATTTTCTGGTACTGAACCCTGAGGAATTTCAACATGGGGTTCCCCAAAATGAGACCCCTTGTGACGTGGTGGAGCACACCCCTCTAATACGTGCCCTGGGGATTTCCCTATGACCGCTTCTTATGGTGCCTCTTAGTGTAAGCCAGTGCTGCAGTGCTAAATCCCATTTCAGAAAATCATTTCTAAATGAGGCAAGTTCATGCCTTTCCTGGGAGAAGATGGGAAATGAGGAATAGGTTTGTTAGAGAGCCCGTAAATTGCAGTCCTCAATCCTTCAATTCTCACTTGCTCGGAAGGTTTTCCAGGAAACATGGAAATGATTTGGCTAAAGATTCAACATTATATTAAACATCTGGGACTCTATTCAGCAGCCAGCTTTCCAGTCAATTCTGTGAAGTGCGGTGATTGCATTTACGCTCGTTTTCCGAGGGCAGAGTTCGGACAGAACTAAAGAGGGAGGCTGGCAGGAGTCAGGAGAGATCAGAGCTGGACGACGAACCGTGGGAGGTCCAGGTGGCTCGTGACCACTGAGGGTTTGGGAACAAATTTCAGTGTCTTCACTTTAGAAAAGAGTGCCCGACTCTGTTGGTCCCTGGGGATGGAAAGAAAAGGATAACATTCAACCACAGCATCAGCAGTTCGGGGACCAAGACCCACCATTCCTAGCCTTCAAAATTCTGACTAACAATGGACACACACAAAGAACTGATAGCCACACAGGGACCAAAATAGCCACTTTACTCTTGGCAAGGGGGACGCTCAAAAGCCTTTGATGCGGGTCTCTGGTAAATTTACGCCCTACCAGAGGTGCATGGTGGGCCTTCTGTCATGGACAGGGAGGCCTCGCCCCAGTGGGCCTGGTGGGTAAGGAGGACAAGAGCCGTCCGATGGCCGAGTGCCCGCCAGGCCTGGGTGTAGGCAGTAACCTAGGAAGCGTTGAGCCCGCTTCTTGCTTTTGAGGCACGGTAACCCTGTCTCCAGTACAACAGCCTGATAAATGCCCAGCTCTGCTGAGTCAGATGAGTTCCTCCTTCCCTAGGTGAGGAGTGAGTCAAGGGCTGAGACTAGATGTGTTCATTCATGGGGTGAAGGAGCCTGAGTGGAAGCTCCTTAGACCAGGAAACGATTGGGGACAAAATATTCTCCCGTCCCAATGGTTGGAAGCAGCTTTATTGAGAAATAATAGGTCGACAATAAGCACATGTATTTCAGGTGCACAGTTTAAATTTTGACATATGTATATACCTGTGAAAAAATCACCACACTCAGGATAATGAACATCCGTCACTGCCTAAAGTTTCTTCTTGCCCCTTTGTAACCCTTCCCTACCACCCTCCCCCCACTGTCACCTCAGGTAATGACTGATCTGCCTTCTCTCACTGTACTTATATATTTTTTTAATTTTTAAATTTTTTTGGCTGCATTGCATGGCTTGCGGGACCTTGGCTCCCCAACCAGGGATCAAACCTGGTCCTTCATTTGGGAAAAGCATGGAGTGAAAGCACAGAGTCCTAACCACTGGACCACCAGGGAATTCCCTCTCCCTGTAGTTTAGTTTGTATTTTCTAAATGTTATATAAGTTGAGTCATAGAATATGTGCTTATTTAGCCTGGTTTCTTTCGTTCAACATCATTGTTCTGAGATTCATCCATGTTATAGCATGTATCGTAGTTCATTGTATGGATATACCACATTTTGTTTATCCGTTCATCTGCTGATAGACATTTGAGTTGTTTCTTTGAAATATAGCTTCTATGAGCAAGTCTGTGGACATGTGCATTCATGTCTCTTGGGTAAGTATCTAGGATTAGATTGGCCAGATCATATGGTAGGTGTATGCTTCACTTTTTAAGAAACTGCCAAACTTTTCTAAGTGGTTGTGTCGTTTTACATTCCCACTGACAATGTGGGAGAAATCCAGTTCCTCCACATCTTGCCAACCCTCCAACAGGTGGATTTAAAGGCACTCATAACTTGGAGTATAGTTAGCTGTGGAGATAGGCTTACATTTTTTTAAATTAAAAAATTCTGTATATATATATATATATAATTTTTTTCCCCACGCCATTAACTTGACAAAGAAGCCAGGTCGTTGTCTTATAGAATATCCCCACATTTGTCTCTTTGCTTCTTCCGTAGGGGCTGATGGTGGTGGGTGGTGTTTTTCCCGCCCCTGTAAACTGGAAAGTAGCCCCCAAAGCTAAAATAGAATCTGAGTTGACTTTTCTGACAAGTGTATCTAGTAGAGGGGCTTCTCCTGGCCGAAGATGGGACAACATAAGCATCATAAAGACTGCAGTGGCTTGAAACCCATGACATATATGAAAATTCACTCGTTCATAGTGGCAACTGAAAAAAGAAGTCTCATTGGTCACTTCTGGCGGTTGCTAAGGCCCCCCCCCACCTCAGTACTCTGAATGTTGCTTAGTATTGGGAAAGAACCGAGCATTTATCCCGCCTTCATATTTGAACTATGTTCCAGGGTAACCAAATTGTTAATGTGCTAATAGACGTAGAAAGAATGACAAAATTAGAAAACCACCATTTTCCAGCCCTTAATAAAATAATGATTCTAGGGAGTGATCATCCATGGTTGCTGAGATATGTAGTGAAAGATGGGAGGGAGCCTCATGGGGGAGCGACCACGCTGATCTCACTGGACCCCATGGATCATTCTTAACATCACACAAAGAAAGATAAGCAGACATGTGTGCCCTCTAATGTCATGGACTAGTAAGTAGGCAACACATCCTGGGGAGTATTCTCGTCAAGAGAAATCGAGGGCTTCCCTGGTGGTGCAGTGGTTGAGAGTCCGCCTGCCGATGCAGGGGACACGGGTTCGTGCCCCGGTCCGGGAGGATCCCACATGCCGCGGAGCGGCTGGGCCCGTGAGCCATGGCCGCTGAGCCTGCGCGTCCAGAGCCTGTGCTCTGCAACGGGAGAGGCCACAACAATGAGAGGCCCGCATACCGCAAAAAAAAAAAAAAAAGAGAAATCGAATATGAGTGTACAGATGGCCCTGGATTTAACTGCCAGTTTCCAGGAAACATGGGGACAGAGAAACATGTTAAATGATGTCACAAGGATACAATCAACCAAGTCCAGAATGTGGGAAATTCTACAGGGACATTGTGATCCAGTTTCTTAAACCAATAAATACTATTAAAAAAAAAAAAGGTCAGTGATTATAGATTGAGACATACCAACTACATCAGTGTGTGAACCTTGGTTGGATCCTGAGTCAGACAAATCAAATGTAAAGAGATATTATGGGGACAACTGGAGAAAATTGAACAAGAACATGGTATTAGATAATGTTAAGGAGTTACTATTAATTTTTTGGGTGTGATGAAGGTATTATGGTCATGGTTTTTAAAAGTCCTTATCTGTTAGAGCAGTGGTTCTTAACTGGAGGCAATTTGGCAGTGTCTGGAGGCATTTTTGGTTGCCATGACTTGCGGTGGCATTGGCACCTAGTGGGTAGAGGTCAGGGATGCTGCTAAACATCCTACCATACACATGGCAGCCCTCTACAACAAAGCATTCTCTAATCCGGATGTCGGTGATGCCACAGTTGAGAAACCCTAAGTTAGGGATATCTGCTGCAGTAATTGAAGGTGAAATTATTATGACGTCTGGGGTTTGCTTTTTTGGCGGAGGGGGGTTTTACATTTTTATTCATCTGAATATATATTCTAATAATTCTTTCAACGTAGCCTGTGGTTGATAAATCTCTTGAATCTCTGAATGTTAAAAAGATATTTATTTTACCCTGTCACTTGAATGCTCATTTAGCCATTGGCACTTCGGTTCAAAATGATTGATGGTAGAGAACAGGCAGGAACATTTTTTCTGTTTTCTTCATAGATACATTTCAAGCACCTGGAACCATGACTGAAAAATAATAGTTCCATTATAATTTTTTGATGAATGAGTGACTTTCATCATTGCTTTTTATGAGCATTGTGTATGAGTTAGCTATGGATATCTTTATTCTTTTACCTTGTTCTCCATCTAGCGTGTACAAATACATGTATTTGCTTTTTTTTTAAAAAATAAATTTATTTATTTATTTATTTTTGGCCGCGTTGGGTCTTCTTTCCTGTGCAAGGGCTTTCTCTAGTTGTGGTGAGCAGGGGCTACTCTTCCTTGCTGTGCGCGGGCTTCTCATTGTGGTGGCTTCTCTTGTGGTAGAGCATGGGCTCTGGGTGTGCAGGCTTCAGTAGTTGTGGCATGCAGGCTTTTCTCTGGTTGCAGTGAGTGGGGGCTACTCTTCATTGTGGTGCGCGGGCTTCTCATTGCGGTGGCTTCTCTTGTTCCGGAGCATGGGTTCTAGGCACCCGGGCTTCAGTAGTTGTGGCACGCGGGCTCTAGAGCACAGGCTCAGTAGTTGTGGTGCACAGGCTCAGTAGTTGTGGCATGCGGGCTCTAGAGCATAGGCTCAGTAGTTGTGGCTCACAGGCTCTAGAGGGTAGGCTCAGTAGTTGTGGCGCACGGGCTTAGTTGCTCCGCGGCATGTGGGATCTTCCCCAACCAGGGCTCGAACCCGTGTCCCCTGCATTGGTAGGCGGATTCTTAACCACTGCGCCACCAGGGAAGCCCTTTTGCTTGTTTTCATTGTAGTTTTTTTTTTTTTTTAGGAACTGTTTAGAGCTGTGTACCTAGGTCTTTGTATTCTTTCCATTCAGCACTTGGATGGTACTTTTCATATGAAACATATCTTTCTTCCCCTCTGGAAAATAATTTTTTGTTGTTTCTTTGATAACTTGCTATTTTGGGGTATGCTTTTAATAATCGGCGCACGTGCAAATAAAATAGGGGTGGGGATGAGATGAAACGAGAACGTTACAAGCTGTTGAGGGCACGCAGGAGTTCATTTTACTCCCGTACCACTTTGGTGCATGTGAAAATTTTCATAATAAAAACTTAAATTTAAAAAATGTTGGAGGAAACCGCCCCCCCCCCGCAAATGTTGGAGAAAAGGATACCACAGAGGTCTTGAGGGTAGAAAAGAATGAATCTAATCTGATGTGTCCTTAAGTGTAGGTAATTCAAGGGGGAAGGTGCTGGAAGGGAAAGTTGTCGGGGTCTAGAGCGAGCAGGTCCCGGGAAACGGAAACCCATGAACTATTGTACAAGTGTGCTCTGGGGGCCTCCACCTGCGCCCCACACTGGATGTATCCACACCCAGCTTTGCAGAGAAATACGGTCATGACTAGTTGCAGTTTTTTGTTTTTTTTTTTTTTTGTAGTACGCAGCCCTCTCACTGTTGTGGCCTCTCCCGTTGCGGAGCATAGACTCCGGACGCGCAGGCTCAGCGGCCATGGCTCACGGGCCCAGCCGCTCCGCTGCATGTGGGATCTTCCCGGACCGGGGCACGAACCCATGTCCCCTGCATCGGCAGGTGGACTCTCAACCACTGCGCCACCAGGGAAGCCCTACTAGTTGCAGTTTGAAAAGATTCTCTTTGAGTGTTTTTATCCTATGTAGGTGTTTCCCAGGTCGCTGTTTACCTAGACCAAAAGGGAGGGGGGAAAACAAAGTGATGCTACGACGTTAGAAGGCTGGTGGAAGTGTGATCCAGAATTGAGAGGAAGCATCCCTAAAAGGATAATTCTGTGGGAAAACATAAGTAGTTTACCAAAAACTCGATATTAAGCAAACTTTAGGAATATGGCTTTTAAGAATGGCGAGATTCAGACAGCACACAACTCCATCAAGATCTTATATCTGCCCCCAGAGAGGAAACCTGCTTAGTTGTTGGCAGCCAAGCCCTGGCATCCTTGAGATTGATGGATGGAAGCATCCTTTAGTAATGCTAAAACTTCCTTATTCATTTACTTTGGAGACACCATTGTAAAAATTGATGACCAGCCAAATCAACATTACCTTAAAGTCTTTTTATGGCTCTTTTGGGAAGCAAAGACGTGGGATAATTTTTTATTTACTCAAGTCTATGGGAAACTGGATCCGATTTGTCTTCTTTTTACACTGCATATACAGTGGGCTGTTTGGACAAGTTATATCTGACCACTTCCTGCGCGGAGGGGAGAAAGTCGTGGGCTTGCGTGAGGCTCAGGAGATATAGTCTGTTCTCATGGGCTCAATTACTTACGTGTATTTAGTAGCTAGCTCTACTTGCCTGTCCCTTAATTTATTCTCTTTGTTCATTCCCATGAGATCTCTGATATTGGATATCTCGGTCTTTCTATTGCTACCTTTTTCTCGCGCAGTTGTTCCTATTGTAAGAGTCGGTCATTGATATTCCTAAAATCTCTGCTCTTGCATCAGTTGTCACATTTTTTGCCATGCCTCCTGTTAATCCACGTCCTCTCCCTTTCTGTTATCACTTCCTTAGTATAGAATTTGTCACGTTAACTATTGTAGACCTGTCCTTCAGCAGTTCCTAGCATCGACCTCTTTCTGCCATCACTGTTGAAGTGATCTTATCAGTCTCAGGCACTGACACCAGCCCAGCACTCTTAAACTCTCTCTAATAATCCCTTCTGTCAATCCAATCTAGGATTTCCCCCCTTCAAGGTCCAGCCAGGATTTCACTTGCATTTACTTCCCAGCCTCATTACCCACAGCTTTCTTGGGCTGCTGTTCCCTGGCTTTTCTAAAGTAGCACTCATCCCCACTGCAGCCCGTGAAGACATCTTTTAACTAACTCTCGAGATTCAATTACCTCCATGGCACAGGAACACACAAAACTCAGTGTATCCCCATCAGCAATACACGATGGCCATCATTCTGTTTACACACTCTTCACTTTTCACAGCCTCACCTTGACCTCTAAACAACGCAAACAGCCTTCTCTTCACTTAGTTTGCAGTTCTGTCTTCATCATGTAGATAAGTGCGATCACATTGGTGCCTCAGATTTTAACGAACTGGAAGACAGCTAACTTTTAGGTAGTCTTTCTTTTAGATTTGAACGTAGCATATAATTAATCAATTGAGTACTTTTTATTTATTTTTTAAGGTGTGGAACACCATGGTAGATAGAATGAACTTGAAATTTTGATTTAATATCATTGAATGCCCACTGCGTTCCAGGCACTGTCCTGATTCATGATATCACACGGTATTTATTCATGTGCCTTTGTCTTTTCTGACACTATGTTGTCTGTTATTCATCTTCTAACTCAGCCACACACAACCCAGCAGCAGTGTCCGTAACCCATAGTGATGATTGAATGTCATGGGAGTTTTATGAGCTATATCTAGGTTCAGGTTTTTGTTTTTGTTTTTAACGTGCCAATTCCTCATGACTAAATTGGGTACTCTGAGTTCCCTGAAGTGGTGTATGGCATGAACTATCCCATTAGGTCTAAAAAATTATCCCACATCTAAGGTTCTTGTTGTTGATTCATTCCTTTCACAATATAGATATGAACCCTTGAATCAGGACAGATGGGTACTGTTCTAGGTGTTAGTTGTATAATGGTGAACACAGCGTCGTCTTTCGCCTCGTGGAGCTTGTGTTCCAGCGGGGAAAGCAGATGATCAACATTAGACCAAAATTAGAAAAATCTTTTGCGTTTTTTTTTTTTTTAAATAAATTTATTTATTTATTTATGGCTGTGTTGGGTCTTTATTTCTGCGCAAGGGCTTTCTCTAGTTGCGGCAAGCGGGGGCCACTCTTCATCGCGGTGCGTGGGCCTCTCACTGTCGGGGCCTCTCTTGTTGCGGAGCACAGGCTCCGGACGCGCAGGCTCAGCAATCGTGGCTCACGGGGCCAGCTGCTCCACGGCATGTGGGATCTTCCCAGACCAGGACTCGAACCCGTGTCCCCTGCATTGGCAGGCGGACTCTCAACCACTGAGCCACCAGGGAAGCCCTCTTTTTCGTTTTTAATATTCATGTTTGTCTGGTATGCCGAGAAGTTAAAAGTTTGAATGGGAAAAATGGAGCTCAGTGGAGCATGTTAGAAAGAAGTAGGGACGAGAGGATGAATCCTTTTGCCTCTCCTTTCCTTGTTTTTTTTTTTCCTTCGTGAATAGTTGTGAAGACAATACATTCCGCACCCCCCCCCCCGCCCGCCAAGCTTCTAATGAATGTCAGGATTTTAAAAAGGAGAGAATTTATAGGAGGGAGATTAACTACAGTTCTTAAAATAGCTCTTTGTTTCTGAAAACCTTGTTCTGCCATCTATCTTATAAGTGTGGGGGAGGGGGACCCTCCAGAATGTACTTGTATAGCCCCTGTCACTGAGGAAAATGTGCCCTGATGTGACCTCAAGCATAGGCTGATTTATTTTAAAAGTATATAGGGAAAGGTTTTTTCCTTTTTTTTTTTTTTAGTGCCTTTTACTAATGAACAGATCTTAATGTATGACTTCTTCTTTGTCATTATTGAATGTAGTGAGCATGTTGGGGGGGGTGAGATGGTGATTTCATTATACTCTATCAGGAAATATTAATATAGGCACTCATTAACATATTTTTCAGACGGAACAATCTCTACTTTTAAAGCCTCTTCATTTAACTCAAACATCCAGTAACTTCTTCATGGCCTGTATTATCCCAGGTGCACTCTTTGCAAGAGCCATTTTCTAGTCGTTTAAGTATATATCTTTTTTTTTAACATCTTTATTGGAGTATAATTGCTTTACAGTGGTGTGTTAGTTTCTGCTTTACAACAAGGTGAATCGGTTATACATATACATATGTTCCCATATCTCTTCCCTCTTGTGTCTCCCTCCCTCCCACCCTCCCTATCCCACCCACCTAGGTGGTCACAAACCACCAAGCTGATCTCCCTGTGCTATGCAGCTGCTTCCCACTAGCTATCTATTTTATGTTTGGTAGTGTATATATGTCCATGACACTCTCTCACTTTGTCACAGCTTACCCTTCCCCCCCCATATCCTCAAGTCCATTCTCTAGTAGGTCTGCATCTTTATTCCCGTCTTACCCCTAGGTTCTTCATGACCTTTTTTTTCTTTTTTTTTAGATTCCATATATATGTGTTAACATATGGTATTTGTTTTTCTCTTTCTGACTTACTTCACTCTGTATGACAGACTCTAGGTCCATCCACCTCACTACAAATATCTCAATTTCGTTTCTTTTTATGGCTGAGTAATATTCCATTGTATATATGTGCCACATCTTTATCCATTCATCTGATGATGGACACTTAGGTTGTTTCCATGTCCTGGCTATTGTAAATAGAGCTGCAATGAACATTTTGGTACATGACTCTTTGAATTACAGTTTTCTCAGGGTATATACCCAGTAGTGGGATTGCTGGGTCGTATGGTAGTTCTATTTGTAGTTTTTTAAGGAACCTCCATACTGTTCTCCATAGTGGCTGTATCAATTTACATTCCCACCAGTGCAAGACGGTTCCCTATTCTCCACACCCTCTCCAGCATTTATAGATTTGTAGATTTTTTGATGATGGCCATTCTGACCGGTGTGAGATGATATCTTATTGTAGTTTTGATTTGCATTTCTCTAATGATTAATGATGTTGAGCATTCTTTCATGTGTTTGTTGTCAATCTGTATATCTTCTTTGGAGAAACGTCTATTTAGGTCTTCTGCCCATTTTTGGATTGGGTTGTTTGTTTTTTTGTTACTGAGCTGCATGAACTGCTTGTAAATCTTGGAAATTAATCCTTTGTCTGTTGTTTCATTTGCAAATATTTTCTCCCATTCTGAGGGTTGTCTTTTCGTCTTATTTATGGTTTCCTTTGCTGTGCAAAAGCTTTTAAGTTTCATTAGGTCCCATTTGTTTATTTTTGTTTTTATTTCCATTTCTCTAGGAGGTGGGTCCAAAAGGATCTTGCTGTGATTTATGTCATAGAGTGTTCTGCCTGTGTTTTCCTCTAAGAGTTTTATAGTGTCTGGCCTTACATTTAGGTCTTTAATCCATTTTGAGCTTATTTTTGTGTATGGTGTTAGGGAGTGATCTAATCTCATACTTTTACATGTACCTGTCCAGTTTTCCTAGCACCACTTATTGAAGAGGCTGTCTTTTCTCCACTGTATATTCTTGCCTCCTTTATCAAAGTTAAGGTGACCATATGTGCATGGGTTTATCTCTGGGCTTTCTATCCTGTTCCATTGATCTATATTTCTGTTTTTGTGCCAGTACCATACTGTCTTGATTACTGTAGCTTTGTAGTATAGTCTGAAGTCAGGGATCCTGATTCCTCCAGTTCCATTTTTCTTTCTCAAGATTGCTTTGGCTATTCGGGGTCTTTTGTGTTTCCATACAAATGGTGAAATTTTTTGTTTTAGTTCTGTGAAAAATGACAGTGGTAGTTTGATAGGGATTGCATTGAATCTGTAGATTGCTTTGGGTAGTATAGTCATTTTCACAATGTTGATTCTTCCAAGAACATGGTATATCTCTCCATCTATTTGTATCATCTTTAATTTCTTTCATCAGTGTCTTATAATTTTCTGCATACAGGTCTTTTCTCTCCTTAGGTATGTTTATTCCTAGATATTTTATTCTTTTTGTTGCAATGGCAAATGGGAGTGTTTTCTTAATTTCACTTTCAGATTTTTCATCATTAGTGTATAGGAATGCCAGAGATTTCTGTGCATTAATTTTGTATCCTGCTACTTTACCAGATTCATTGATTAGCTCTAGTAGTTTTCTGGTAGCATCTTTAGGATTCTCTATGTAGAGTATCATGTCATCTGCAAACAGTGACAGCTTTACTTCTTCTTTTCCGATTTGGATTCCTTTTATTTCTTTTTCTGCTCTGATTGCTGTGGCTAAAACTTCCAAAACTATGTTGAATAATAGCGGTGAGAGTGGGCAACCGTATCTTGTTCCTGATCTTAGTGGAAATGGTTTCAGTTTTTCACCATTGAGGACGATGTTGGTTGTGGGTTTGTCATATATGGCCTTTATTATGTTGAGGAAAGTTCCCTCTATGCCTACTTTCTGCAGGGTTTTTATCATAAATGGGTGTGAATTTTGTTGAAAGCTTTCTCTGCATCTATTGAGATGATCATATGGTTTTTCTCCTTCAATTTGTTAATATGGTGTATCACGTTGATTGATTTGCATATATTAAAGAATCCTTGCATTCCTGGATTAAACCCCACTTGATCATGGTGTATGATCCTTTTAATGTGCTGTTGGATTCTTTTTGCTAGTATTTTGTTGAGGATTTTTGCATCTATGTTCATCAGTGATATTGGCCTGTAGTTTTCTTTCTTTGTGACATCTTTGTCTGGTTTTGGTACCAGCGTGATGGTGGCCTCGTAGAAGGAGTTTGGGAGTGTTCCTCCCTCTGCTGTATTTTGGAAGAATTTGAGAAGGATAGGTGTTAGCTCTTCTCTAAATATTTGATAGAATTCGCCTGTGACGCCATCTGGTCTTGGGCTTTTGTATGTTGGAAAATTTTAAATCACAGTTTCAATTTCAGTGCTTGTGATTGGTCTGTTCATATTTTCTATTTCTTCCTGGTTCAGTCTTGGCAGGTTGTGCATTTCTAAGAATTTGTCCATTTCTTCCACGTTGTCCATTTTATTGGCATAGAGTTGCTTATAGTAATATCTCATGATCCTTTGTATTTCTGCAGTGTCAGTTGTTGCTTCTCCTTTTTCATTTCTAATTCTATTGATTAGAGTTCTCCCTTTTGTTCTTGATGAGTCTGGCTAATGGTTTATCAATTTTGTTTATCTTCTCAAAGAACCAGCTTTTAGTTTTATTGATCTTTGCTATTGTTTCCTTCATTTCTTTTTCATTTATTTCTGATCTGATCTTTATGATTTCTTTCTTTCTGCTAACTTTGGGGTTTTTTTGTTCTTCTTTCTCTAAGTGCTTTAGGTGCAAGGTTAGGTTGTTTATTTGAGATGTTTCCTGTTTATTAAGGTAGGATTGTATTGCTATAAACTTCCCTCTTAGAACTGCTTTTGCTGCATCCCATAGGTTTTGGGTTGTCGTGTCTCCCCTGTCATTTGTTTCTAGGTATTTTTTAATTTCCTCTTTGATTTCTTCAGTGATCACTTGGTTATTAAGTAGTGTATTGTTTAGCCTCCATGTGTTTGTATTTTTTACAGATCCTTTCCTGTAATTGATATGTAGTCTCATAGCATTGTGGTCGGAAAAGATACTTGATATGATTTCAGTTTTCTTAAATTTACCAAGGCTTGATTTGTGACCCAAGATATGATGTATCCTGGAGAATGTTCCATGAGCACTTGAGAAAAATGTGTATCCTGTTGTTTTTGAATGGAATGTCCTATAAATATCAATTAAGTCCATCTTGTTTAATGAATCATTTAAAGCTTGTGTTTCCTTATTTATTTTCATTTTGGATGATCTGTCCATTGGTGCAAGTGGGGTGTTAACATCCCCTACTATGATTGTGTTACTGTCGATTTCCCCTTTTATGGCTGTTAGTATTTGCCTTATGTATTGAGGTGCTCCTATGTTGGGTGCATAAATATTTACAATTGTTATATCTTCTTCTTGGATTGATCCCTTGATCATTATGTAGTGTCCTTCTTTGTCTCTTGTGGTAGTCTTTATTTTAAAGTCTATTTTGTCTGATATGAGAATTGCTACTCGAGCTTTCTTCTGATTTCCATTTGCATGGAATATCTTTTTCCATCCCCTCACTTTCAATCTGTATGTGTCCCTAGGTCTGAAGTGGGTCTCTTGTAGCCAGCATATATATGGGTCTTGTTCTTGTATCCATTCAGCCAGTCTGTGTCTTTTGGTGGGAGCATTTAATCCATTTACATTTAAGGTAATTATCCATGTGTATGTTTCTATTCCCATTTTCTCAATCGTTTTGGGTTTGTTATCTATTCAGCATGTAGTTATTGTGCACCTGCTATGTGCCTGGCACTATGCTATGTTCTTAGATGCATTGTATACCTCCATCAACACAGATGCAAATCCAATTATTTCAGTGACCTACTAATACCTTTTCTAAAGGAAGAAAAAGAAAAAATCATGTTTTATGAGGATCAAAAAAGGGACTTCTTCCATAAGGTACAAGAAAGAGGAGAATTAACCCCCCAAGATAGATGTGGTCACATACTTGAGAATCTTTCGATTATATAATCCTTTAAAATGTGGCATCCAGATTTTGAGCTAGTTCTCTCTTCTCTTTCCAGTGCCCCTATTAGAGGTACATTGAACCTTCTCCTTCTCTGTCTCCTGTCTCTTTGTCTCTGTGTATTGCATTCTGTATGAGCACTTCTCCCACTGCAGCGTGCTCACGGATCACCTGGGGATCTTTTTAGAATGCAGGTGCTGATTCAGTGGGCATGGTGCAGGGCCTGCCATTCTGCATCTCTAACCAGCCTCCCCGGCGATGCTGTCGATGCTGCAAGCCTACAGATCACGCCTTTGAAGCATGCTTCTATGTGATTTCCTCAGGTCTATCCACTAGTTCATCAACTTTCTCTTTAGCTGTGTCTGATCTGTTTAATGTAGCCAGTGAGTTTTAAACTTTAAATTCAGCAATCATGTTTTCCATTTTTTAAAGTTCCATTTGGTTCCTTTCAAATGTGCTTTGTCTTTTGTCCAGAGTATCTTGTTGTTTTATTAGAATTTCTACTCATTTATCTTGATAATGAAGAAAATTTATCTTATGGTCCATTTTAGATTGTTCTCTTATCTGCAGTTTTTTGGGGCTAATCCTCCCACTTTTGTATCTGCTGATGCTCCTTCATGGTAGTTTGGGTGGTTTCTTTTTCTTGTTATGTGTAGTTGTTGGTTTTTACTTTTTATTGTGAACTCATTTCTAGTTGGGAGTGTGTGTGTGTGTGTGTGTGTGTGTGTGTGTGTGTTGGAGGGAGAGAGGGAGGGAGAGGAGTCTTGTGTGCCCGGGGTTGTGAACGTGACCCTACAGATATTTATCCACTTACATCTGCCAGTGCCCTAAGGGATCCTGGACCAATATTGCTGATAATTTCTTGGCTTATAGTTCCCTCACTATGTAGGATACTGTAAACGCAGACACTCTACCTTGGGCTGCAGTTTTAATAGCTGCTCTATTTCTCTTCTAAAGGGCCGTGGACAAGGGTGAGCATCCATCACTTTCTCTTAGGTTGAGGATTTCCACTTCCCTCACTTCTCTTTGGCTTGAGGCTGTGGCTCTTTTCCCTGCTCAAATGTGGCCCCTAGAAGCCCCTCTTTTCAGAGTTTCCCATTGTACCCAACTGACTACCTGTCTAGAGGCTCTGACATTCTTAGCTTTTCATCTGTCCTGTGAGTATCTCGCTTATTACCAGCTGGGGCATTTCATGTTGACTTCTCCTCCCTCTTATTGAAGATTACCTGGCCCTTTATCTAATCTGGACTACATGGGCTAGCCTTGAGTGTGATGGAGTTTTAAAGAGGGATCTTATTTTATAGTACGGAATTTCTCAGTCATAATTATTTCACAGAGGGTGGCTCCTGGCCCTATATTAATCGTACTCCTCACTCAGATATGGAATTCTATTTCAGTCTCCCAGAGATAAATTAGTATATAGTGGAAAGGGAATTAAACTTCTGCTAAGAATGAAATGATACGATTAACACAAACATCCACGTGAGTGTCTGTGTCTTATGCAGGAAAGAAGAATACTCAACACAGACTCTGCTGTATCTCACTAGCCTTCTAACTGCAGGATCTGTCATAAACATCTGTCATGTGGGCAATAACAGCAGCAGGTAGTCTTTTTTTTTTAATCGATCTTTATTGGAGTATAATTGCTTCACAATACTGTGTTAGTTTCTGTTGCACAACAAAGCTAATCCCCTCCCTCTTGGGCCTCCCTCCCATCCTCCCTATCCCACCCCTCTAGGTCATCGCAAAGCACGGAGTCAATCTCCTTGTGCTACGCTGATGCTTCCCACCAGCCAGCTATTTTACATTCCGTAGTGTGTATATGTCGATACTACTCACACTTCGCCCCAGCTTCTCCCTCCCACCCCAAGTCCTCAAGTCCATTCTCTATGTCTGCCTCTTTATTCCTGCTCTAATAGCAAGTAGTCTTTATGGAGTGTTTACTGTATGCTAAGAGCTGTACCAGTAAGCACTTTATATAGATTTCTTTCATTTAAACCTCCCAGTAGCCCTTTGTGGAAATTATCTATATGTTGAAACTGAGGCTTAGAGAGGTTAAGGCACTTTCCCAAGGTCACAGTGCTGGTAAGTGGTGGAGCTGTGGTTTGAACCCACTTAGTCAAAGTATGTGCCACCAGCCATGATGCTTCCATATTAATATCATCTGCAAATCTCTCTCCATGCATTTCCTCAGTCTTCACCTGAGTTTCCTTATTTTGGGATGGGAAACTTCTCTTTTTTATCCTCATGAAGTATAATTTCCATTAAAAGGTGTTTTTTTTCTTTTTTTTCTTTTTTGCTTTAAAAAAAGGTATTGGGTAATTGAAATCCGATTGGATTTGAGCCCATGTCGATGGGAAGTACACGTGGGAGGTGGGCTGAAGCATTCAATGTAATTTTTCTTTCCATCAGCTAATTTTTAACATGTTAATAAGCAAGTAGATTCTGATACTAACAGGGAAGATTTAAATTCTCTTGAGAGCTTCAAGGTGTTAAATAATTTTCAGGAAGTGTACATTTTACGTTTTTCAGTCTCCTACCACATCTCAACGCACCTGAGTTCTGAGAATGTTCTTTTTTGCATTTCCCGGGAGCTGCCATACCTCTTCATTCTGGCTTCATCTCCTGCCGCTCCACATCCCTTCATCTTTGTCTCCTTCCTGCTGCTGCCTGCTGCTTCTGATGTTGTTGTTGTCATCGGGGAACTTTGGAAACAGCCAGATTCTTTGGAGTCTGTAAGCGGAAAATAGACTGCTGCTCCTATCTGGCATACAGCTTTTGTCCAGAAAGCAAGGAGTTAAAAAAGAAGCCTGGGCTGGGAAGGGCTGTGACAACTGTCCTAGGGGGCGCTCTCCAGAGCTCTGGCCGTGACTCATGCTGCTCTGTCACTCAGATCAGCACTGGCCCCTGCCACGCAGGTGGCCAGGCGGGGTTGCCGCCAGACCACGCACGCACAGAGTGGGGAGCATGAAGCCTGCACTGCGGGGGATGTGATGCCCGGCTCTCCAGCTTACCCGGCCCACCTGCCACAGATGCCTCAGCCTGCAGCCATGGTAACGCTTCTGGCTGGCTACACCCCTGGGAGCCCACCACAGTGGGCGGCTTCCTGGTGACCGATGAACGAGTGTCCAACTCCCTGACCGAGAGAGCTTAGTAGGTCCACAGGAAGTGGAGAAGATGTAAGACGTCCCTAGCCAGGAGTCATGCCTTAATGAGGTAGGACGCAGCCATCCATCCACACCATCAGTGCACAGGGGTGCCGTACTTCATCGGGAAGAACTTTATCTGGCTGGCATTTCATTATGCTGATTAAACTGCGGCGGATTCAGGGGGCATGATCGAGCTGGGGAGGAGGGATAATGAACTAAAAAAAAAAAAAAAAAAAGTGGTACATAAGTGCTCCGAGTATACTCATCCGGATATGAATGGGCTAGACTGCAGTGCTATCCTAACACGAGTTACATGCCTCCCAAACCCTCTCTCCTGTTCTTTCCTCTCACTCCAGTTAATCCACGAAATGTAGAAATTCCATCTTATCCCAATGATTAGCACTAAATATTAATAATTTGGACCTGTCTGGAAGAGGAAATAAATAGGTTTAGGTCATCTGGTGCACTAGCACCAGCCATCTGATGCTCTGTAGCATCATTCTGGAAATATCCGGAACGAGTGGCTTGCTCAAACGAGTTCCCCAAGTGCTTTTCGTTCTACCAAGTGACCTGTTTGAGTTTACCCTTCAGTTTACCCCAGCAGGGAAGGCAGCCCGTCTGCTGGTTGGTGGCCATGTTGGCAGGGAAGGGGTTAATCTCTTGTTGCTGTAAGAGCCGAGCAGAGGCTGGGTCTGCCTGTGTGTGAGCTAGATTGAAAGCAGGCGCTGCAGTGCCATCGGGAACGCTGAAGGAGTGAGACGATTTTCTTCTCCGCAGCAGTGTTGAATCCGTCTGAATTTTTCTCCCCCCCCTTCTTGTTTTTCTTTAACCAGCTCCTCCCCCCTTCGTTCCCACCCTCAAGTCTGATGATGACACCTCCAATTTTGATGAACCAGAGAAGAATTCGTGGGTTTCATCCTCTCCGTGCCAGCTGAACCCCTCAGGTTTCTCAGGAGAAGAACTGCCGTTTGTGGGGTTTTCGTATAGCAAGGCACTGGGAATTCTTGGTAGATCTGAGTAAGTGAAATTTTGACTTTTCTTAGGGACCTGCATTGATGCAAGGCATAGAGCCCAAAGGTGGTGGCGGCGGTGGCAGTGGCAGTGGCAGCCTGGGGGGAGTGCGGTGGAGGAAAGCTGTTAATCAGCTTGCGTTTGGAAAGCAGTTGACCTGGTTGGGCTTTGGGGAGGGGTAGACTGTTCATATTCTCATTTTGCTGTGTTTAAGGTACCTCTTCCTGTCCATAGCATCATTAATTGTCAATCGGGTACTTTGGGTTAGTTTTTCAGTCTTTGGTCTTCTTTGGAGGGGAGGTGATAGCGGGAGATACCTAGCAGTGCAGAGCCTTGGTGAAGGGAGGAACGTGCAGGGTTAAGATGAGCTATCTATCCATTTTTCCATCTGTGTAGCCCTCTGTCTCTCAGGTGGGTGGGTGGAGGTTGCTCTCCTGGCAGTATTGAAAGAATCCTAAAATCCGTTTCTCACGAGCTGAAGGTTTCCCGATGGGGTTACCTGAGCTGCAAGTGGCTGTACCAGAGCTCTAACGGAGAGATGGTACTTGGCTCAGCACAAAGTCTGCTGCAAGACTGGGGAATCCGGCAGCTGAGCCTCTGAGCTGGCAAAGCACTGGCAGCCAGAGAGAGCCCCGTTACTGTGAGCCACCAGGAGGGAGTATGATGTAGCCGAGTCATTGATTCACAGAAACTGGGCTTCACAAGGGAAAAACAAACCGGGAGACTAGAACATGGAAATATAAATATTACTGTAAACCTCTTGACATGATCAGTCTTTTTCCATTCTTGAAAAAGCTAAAGAAACACGCATGAGTACGGCACTTGGGACTTGGGGATGGGGTTGGGCGGGGGGAGTCCCTGGCTTCCAGCCTCCTGGAATTTCTCTAAAATGCAGTGGCCTCTGTGGATGTCATAGCTCAGTGTCTTGCTTCGTTCTCCTGATCCGATGACATTCTGCGTTCAGAGGTTCGAGTTCCCTGGGAAGGTCTTGGACTGGCTGTGTTATTCCCCCGCTGCCCCAGCTGCCTCACTTGGAGGCTCTCGGGGTAATGTTGGGTGATCGGTCGCTGCCCACTTAGAAACCGAGCAGAATTTGATCTTCTCTTGGCAGCATTTAGCCCTGATTTGTTGTGCTCGTAGCTCAGATATTGATTTGAGGGAATGTCATGTAGGTTCTTGGATAGTGTCTCCCCATGGGTGCTATTTTGGCAGTAATGTTCCTGGAAAGATTTCAGACAACTGGGGGGAACTGGGCACTTGATGGGAGGTAGCGTTGTGGGCTGCGATAGAACTTGAGAGAGCTGTTTGTGTTGCAAGAGACCGCGGGGACCCTTGTTTCCTCTCTCCCTGGGGGCTGGGATTAAAATTGGGGGTTGGATTTTGGTGGTGTTGGCTGTACCTTTCAGGCTAATTTGCTCTGTATCCCCAAAGCAATCTGGATAATGGGAGGAGAGGCAGAAAGCTCACTAGCTGTTGAATGTGCCATCAGATGGATTTGAAATGGCCCAGCAGGGCTGGGAGGTTTTGTACCAGCGTCAAAGAGCAGGGCAGAATTGGAGGCCCAATGTTAAAGGATGCATGGTTAGTGGGCAGCTTAACCTTGACACACACAGCACAGTGAAGGTCACCTGTCGGACTGGACGGAGGTGCGTGGAGAGTTCTAGTTCTGGTTAGCAGTGGGCTAGCTGGCTCAGAATGAAAGCTTGCTGGGGTACTAACCAGTGATCTGAAAAACCAGGAAGGACGTGAGGGAATAAGATTTCAGGGGCAAAGGCAGAATGATGTGAGGGCTCTCAGGCATTGCAATTAATCTGAAGCAGTGTGTGATTAATGGCTTATTTTTCAGGAAGAATGTAATTGCATCTTTCTGCTTCTCACAGAAAGCTCAGGGAGCTCCCCGACAGGGCCCTCTCAGTATTAAGGCCCAGGCACTCGATAAATATTTGTTGTTTTAATTTACTCATGATCCTTTTCCCCTAGATTGTGTTTATATCGCTCACTGTATTTGAAGATATGCTGTTTTACCTTTGGTAGTTCAAAATATATCTCTAGAGCATAAAATGAGCTTCTGTTCATGCTCCGAAAGAATGCTTAAGATTCTCATAAAAAAGAAAAAAAAAAGTCCATGCAAACAAACCTGTGTATTTTTTATGTGGAAGATGGAATTGAAGTATTCCTGTCTTTGGGTGGGAGAGCTTTAATTGCCCTTTCCATGGCAATTTGGGGTTGGAATCAGAACGATTTCCTTTCATCTTATATCTTACAATGTGATCTTGCTGTTGGATTTGTTTATTCTGCCAGGGACGGCCCTATGGGTGAAACCTCTAACATCATTTTGGAAATTGACCCCACCTGTTGGATGTAGGTGACCCTGGACGTATTGGGTCATCATTATTTAGAAATTCAATAGAAAAGATGCAGTGATGAAATTACTTAGAAGCCCCTGCAGTTTTGTAAACATATAGTTACAAAATTCATTTGGAGGTTTGGGGGGAATTTTCTGGGACGCCACCGTCGCCACCAGGGACCTGGTATTTCTGAGTTTCTACTTCTCCCCTCCCTGTTTCAGCATCACAGGTTTTTATTTACACACATTGATTACCTGTACTGTTACTCACTCTTCACACCACCGAGGAAATTGCAGATGCTGCTCTACTGCGTTGGGAAAAACTGACCCCAGATCTGTTACCAGTGAAAAGAATTAAATGTTCACAGGTGGAGCTGAATGAAAGAGGAATTTTCACAGAGACTGGCAGTGAGAATGATTTTAATTGTTGCATTTGCTCATCACTTTTTAGGATTCTTTTTTGGGACCCCAGACTATTTTTAAGCCAGCCATTGAGTGCGTCATTTTAGGTTTCACAGGAATCTTGATCTCAGCCTTCTGTGTCTGAGGTGTAGTGGGAATTCCTTGCAGCTTGAGTTGGAGGGCATGGGAGAGATCCTACAGAACTGGTTTTGGTCGTCTTTGGGGTGGGATGATGGCAAAGTTAGTGCAAATCTGGTGCCTCTTTCTTTTTAACCAACAGTAACCTAAACTAAATCCCTAAGCTCTGAATGCCTGGGTGTTGCTCTGAGCCTCTGTTGGCTTGAATTTTACACTGGTGGGATAGTAACAGGAATCAGTGTGTTAAAAGTTTAAAAATATAATGGATCCCAGCTCTCCTCCCTCCTCTGTCAGCGTGGGGTACATTTTTTTTTAGGTCCCTCTCCTTCTTCCTAGAAGCAGTGCATCTCCGCAAACCTTCAGTATAAACTCTAGAAGGAAAAAGCCATTTGGTTTTATATTTTGTGTTAGTTTTTACGCATGCTGGTTTTATGCTTTTGGAGACGTTGGAAATCTTAGAGGACCAATGGGATTTCGATGAGACTGGAATCTGTGGGATGACAGTGTCTGAATAGGCTATATTTAGCCCCCCTGTTGGGGGCTTTTTCTTTTGACTCAGGGCTTTTTCCTTTCCTTTTGGGTGGATCTGAAAATTTATTCTTGGAACCAGCCATCCAAACACTGTGACTGTGGAAGAGTGAAAAATGGCTTCCACCAATGCCTTTCCAGATTTTCAGAGAACCAGTTTCGGGTGCCTCTTCCTTGCTCTACTGAGGCCTCTTTGCATGCCAGTTTCCTCAACTGCAAGGTGAGGTAATAATGATACTTGCCTCTTAGGGCTGTTTTGAGAATTATGTGAAATATGTAAAGCACTTGGTCTAGTCCCTGGCACATGGAAAAGTCACACGGAATGTCCACTGTTATTATTTTTGTTATTACCACTACACTAGTCTCTATATGCATGGTGCCCTTCTATCTATGTGAAGAAGATATGGAAAGAACTCAGCAATAATTAAATAGTCCAAAGTCATGCCAGACCAGAAACCCAGCTTCCCAGGCCCTGAGAACTTCCTGCTGGTGATGCTTGAACATCCTGACCCACCACAAGTTAATGTGCAGCCTCCAAATCCCTGTAGCTTAAAGGTGGTTGTTGGGTGGAGTGGACTGGGGGCCAGAATTTGAAGGCCCAGTCCCAGAATGGGTTCCTTCCCATCCAGTTAAACAAGTATATGCGTGAAATACTTCATGGGACACAAAGCAAACACCCTGACTGCAGAATATCGTGTAAACATTGGATATCTAAGTGCTTTAGGAGAGCTGGGAGAGGAAGGCAAAAGATCTGACATGGGGGCACTTAATGGGTAACGCCAATCCCCAGTTCTTGCCAAAGTACCGTGATCACCTTTGTTGGAATATCTGTCTGTTTCCCCACGTCGGCTGTGATCTCAAAGGCAGGGCTGGGTCTTATTCATCCTGGTTTTCCTGGAGCACAGGACATTATAGACCCTCAGAAAACACAGGTGTTGGAAGTGAGTTTATAAGTGGACAAATGGAAGGTAGAATATTTGCCTCAGCTGCTTAGAAGACAGTGGATTTGGATGAGTGGAGAGGCACGTAGAATTTCACGTGGGCAGGGAGATAAGCGCAGCTTATCCTTGCAGGGTACCGACTCTGTACCGGGCTCTGGTCCAATCACTTTACACAGGTTAACTCACTTAAACTGCACAACAGCCCCCAAGGAAGGTACCGTCGTCATTCCCATCTTACAAGTGAGGAAACGGAGGCGCAGAGAGAGCCTAAGCAACTTGCCCAAGGTCACACGGCACCCGGTGGCTCAGCCAGGACTTGAACCCAGGCAGGTTGGCTCCAGGGTCTCTTAGCCACTGTGCTAGGCTGCCAAATAAATGCCACAGGCAAGAGAAATGGGGACATTTATGTGGGGTCCCCAGGTTCACGTGCTTTTCAGAAGCAGAGGCCCATCATGGGCAGTGACTGAGCAGTGGGGTGGGGCAGGGTGGGATGAGAGCTGATGGGCGGTGGAAAGGCTGGACTTTGTTTTCAGCCTCTGCAAGTTTATTGAGTAGGTAGACTGTAGTGCTTGGATGTTCCTGACTTCTTCCTCTTTTCATTTAGAGGCTCTCACTTTGTGTGTGTGTACATGAACACGTGCAGACACACACTCTCCCCGAGAGTTTTCATTTGCTTGAGTGTAAGCTTGGCGAGGACAGGGGACTGCATTGACCTTGCCCTCCACTCTCCCTTCAGGCCTATCATAGACAAGCCAGTCAGTAAGCACTGGGTGAATCGATTCAAATCATTTTTATGGCCGCAGCTCTCAATTTGTTGACGAGTCTGAGACCCATGTCTGTTCACGTCTACGTTTTGTACTTCACTGCTTCCCGCCGTCCATGCCGGGAGGACTTATTCCAGCGGAAGATGGCCTGAACTCTCCCATCAGTCCTTCTTACTTTTCACTGAAATACTTGGGGGTGGGGGGGTGATCTTCCCTTAAAAACTCTGTTCCTTTCCACCTCCAGCCCAAGGCTGTCTGTCATTGTGCGCACTGCCTACAGATCCCTATGGCAAACAGCCTCACCTGTGTTTTGATTGTTTGAACAGTAGCAGAATCTGCTCTGGTTCACAAAGGCATCGTCTGTGCCTCCCAAATCAGTTACAAAGCCTTCCCCAGCTCCTGCCCATGGACACTGCCCTAAAGTGCCCCGTGCTGTTTCCAGTCCACGGTCATCCCGACCAGGTGCCTAAGACTCGCCTCTGTGTATTTGGTGGGGTTTTCTCCTCCTGCTCAATTTCTTTTCTAAGTCAAGCACATCTTGTTCTTCTTGCCTTATTCTGTTCTCTATTTAGATTGTGTGTGCTTGCCTCGCAGGCCTGGCAGGACCATTCTGCCGCCTTCTCATTTGTCTTAAAGATACCTTTAGGAAATCTGATCCAAACGATACCAGCCCAGGCCTGAAGATTAGGCTCCAGAAGATCTGTCGAGTGCATTTTTTTGCTGGTCTACACATGCTGGTTTGCATGGTTGCCTCGGATCCCTTAAGAAGACAGTAATTGACTAAATGGTGCTGTATGTTCCCAATCTCGGTGCCAGTTTGGCAAGTGTCCCTTCCCCTAAGTGAATTTCTCTCGGTTCTCTCTGTTTTACTTGTCTTGAGTCTCCTGACCTCTCTCACCTTCCTTTCTCTGACGAACTTCCTGAAAGAATAGCCCACCCTCAATGCCTCTTTTCCAACCTCTCCAACTCTATGAAAATCACTGTCTCAGAAGCCACGGATTCCACTGTGTTTAGTGGTTGCCACCCCACCACATGATACCATTAGTTGCCACGTGTGTCTTGAAACTTTCTCCTTTCGTCTCTTCCACATTATGGAAACTTGGTTTTCCCTCCTTCCTCTCTGACTGCTGTTCTCCCTCTTCCGTGTCTGTTTCAGGCCGCCCTTGAGATGTTGCACCATCCCCCTAAAGCTCCACCTTAGTTGGTTTTTTAGCCTGTTCTGGGTGATCTCATTCAGTCCATTGACTGTAACCCTCACTTCCCCATGGCCTTCCTCCCCCCATGGCCTTCCTCCCCCCATGGCCTTCCTCCCCCATGGCCTTCCTCCCCTTGTGCCCTGTTCATCATCACCAGAATGTCCTACCAGCATCTCTCCATCCCTGTTCCCAGCACAGACTCACTTGCTCACTCAGTAAGCCACTCGGTGCCAGTTTAGTTTTCCTCATTTCATTTAAGAAACTACCACTTTCTCTACCTTTCTAGGCAAGGAAATGGAGTCACCTTAAACTATTTTTCATCTCCCCACCATCTCATCAGTTGCCGAGTTTTCGAACTTGTGCCTCTTGCGTCTGTGCCTGGTTTTCTGTCCTCACCGCCACCCCTCGTTGAGGTTTGGACTTCTGCAGTAGCCTCCTGACTGATTCATCTGCCTCCGGTTTTCCCCGGTCTAATCCATTCTCTACAGAGGGTGGAATTCTCCCAAAGCACATGTGGGATGATGTCATTTTCCTGCTCAGCCCTTCAGTAGCATCACGATGTGCACAGAATTAATGACCACTCCTGAGCTGGGTGTTCAAGCCTGGTGTGCCAGGACCCCAGCCTGCCTTCTCACTCACCCATCCTCCTTGTGCCCTATGTCTGACCCAGCTGTTCAGCTCTCATCAAGGTTGGGGATGGTGTCTTCCACCCTTTGCATGCAGCGGGGCCTTGCCTCGCTGGCAGGCCTTCAATGAACATTTGTCAGATTGAACTAGAAGCGGCCAGAGATTATTCCGATTCTTCTGCACAGTTTATACTGCTGCTCATGGACGCTGTCGTCTATTGAGTACTTCCTGTGCACCCAGAACTGTGCCGGATGCGCCTTCACATGCGTTGTCTCATTAAGTTATCACAATCTCACCATAACTGTATGAGGTAGCTGGTATTATCCTCATTTTACAGAGGAGGACACCGAGGCTCAGCAAGGTTAGGTTACTTTCCTGAGGTTTTGCAGGTAGTAACAGATCTGAGACTTAGACGCATAGCCTGGACCACTACACTGCCCTGCCTCTAACAATCCTGACTCTGCTAGACTGTGCAGGATTGACGGACTAGCCTAATAATAAAGGCGAAAGAGATGACTTTACTGAGAACTCACTGTACCAGACACTATTCTAAGGGCTTGATGAACATTCTCATTTAACCCCAGTGGTAACCCATTGTTTTACAGACAAGGAAACTGATCAAGAAGCTTGGGTTACTTCTTTTTTTTTTAAGGAACATTTATTTATTTATTGGCTGCGTTGGGTCTTCGTTGCTGCACGCGGGCTTTCTCTAGTTGCGGCTAGCGGGGGCTACTCTTCGTTGCAGTGCGCGGGCGATGGCTTCTCTTGTTGTGGAGCACGGGCTCTAGGAGTGCAGGCTTCAGTAGTTGTGGCACGTGGGCTCAGTAGTTGTGGCTCGTGGGCTCTAGATTGCAGGCTGAGTAGTTGCGGCGCACAGGCTTAGTTGCTCCACGGCATGTAGGGTCTTCCTGGACCAGGGCTCAAACTCGTGTCTCCTGAATTGGCAGGCAGATTCTTAACCACTGCGTCACCAGGGAAGCCCGCTTGGGTTACTTCTTAAGTTCACTCACCGTGCGTGTGGCAGAGGATGGCCAACTTTTCCAGCTTTTAACTTTAGAGCTGATACAAGCATTCTTTGTTTTGGGGGACGGAATGTTGCACACTCGTTGCAAGTCTAGGCTTTGGGACCAGGTAGATGTAGGTTCAAGTCAAGGCTCCCTGCCTCACTAGCTGTGCAAACAAGGCGTTTGACCTCTCAGCATCACTTCCCTTACATACAAAGTGGGGGTTATTCGTGCCAATCTGCTGGGTTTATTGTGGGGTCACGCAGAGCATGTAGTGTTAGTGCCGGGAGCAGAGTGAGTGTTCATTTCATATTTGTTGTTATTTAGGGGTGAAGATGGGCCCAGGGGTGCTTTTGAGTCTCTTTTCTTTCCCGCTCCTCTTTATAAAGACATCTTGCTGGTTTCTGCCCATTGAGAGAATCAGGCTCCATGGGGGTGCCTGACAGATTTCCTAATGTCTCTCTCCAATTTTTTACTCAGAATGGGGTCTGTGATGCGTTTGTTGGCTATACCTTCTGCAAAACACACTGCAGGCTCCTGGTAGGACCTAGTTCCAGCGGGGTCTGGAACTCGGTGCCGGGGGAGGTGGACATGCGCTGTGGCCAGCCTGGCGGTCACGCACTCCCACCCACCCTCCAGTGCTTGAGCGTCCCCTGGATGGGACAGCGTGTGTGTCATCGTGACAGTGCCATCCAGAACCAATACTGAGCATTTCCCGTGTGAGGGCCAGAGCGCTTTCTCAAGTCAGCATTGATTCAACTCACTTCTTATTTTGGATCTCTTTGTCCCACTGTGACCTTTAAACTGAGACTGCCTGGGGCACAGAAGTGCTTGGCACATTCATTCATTCGTTCATGGAAAAACATGTAGTTCTAAGCTTTGTGGCATGACTGAGCAAGATAGATAAGGTCCCTGCCCTCGGGAAGCCAACACTCTGTGCAGGGAGACAGAGGATAAGTAAGTTCATGGGTAAGATGTTTTTCAGACGGTGGGAAGTGCTCTGAAGAAATCTGAACCTGGGTGGGCAATGGCTGGGAACTAGCACTTTAGTCCCTGAGGCCGGCACTAGCCCATGGGTGTCCAGTGGGTGTCCAGAAAGCACGTTGGAGTAGCCAGGGCTTCCAGATGCACGGGGGAAGTTGTCCGAGAAGAGGTAGGCAGGGCCTTTGGTTTTGGATTTTGATCTACTTGCAATGAGCAGGAAGCCTTTGCAGGATTTTGAGTAGAGACGTGGAGGGTCTGTTTCTCATGGTACAGAGAGGCCCTCTGATCATGGTGTGGTGGACAGCAGGATGACAGGAGTCGGCTTCAGGGAGATGGGTTAAGTTACTGCAGCCATCCAGGCAAGAGGTGGTGGTATACCAGTGAAATTAACCTGCGAAGCTAGGCACTGGCTTAAAGGTGGGGACTGTATTAGAAATCACATAACTATACTTTTATTAATAGCATGAGATTTTTTTTTTTTTTTTTTTTTTTTGCGGTATGCGGGTCTCTCACCGCCGTGGCCTCTCCCGTTGCGGAGCACAGGCTCCGGATGCGCAGACTCAGCGGCCATGGCTCACGGGCCCAGCCGCTCCACGGCATGTGGGATCTTCCCGAACCGGGGCACGAACCCGTGTCCCCCGCTTTGGCAGGCGGACTCTCAACCACTGCGCCACCAGGGAAGCCCTAGCGTGAGTTTTAATAAATGATTCTTGAGTCATTCCAAAGCATATGTTCTCATTCAGCTGGAGACCACTGCTCTGTGTGTGTGTGTATGTGGTGTGTGTGTGGGTTGGCAAGGAGGTGCCCCAAAGCTAGCTAGATTCAGAAGCTTTTTAGAAGAGTGGTATTTTGGGGGTAGTAGCCCCCCCTTACCTTCTGGGAACACGTCCCAAGACCCCCAGTGGGTGCTTGAAACAGCGTGTAGGGCCGAACCCTCTCTATATACTTTTTTCCCTATACGTACCTACATACCTATGATAAAGTTTAATTTATAAATTAGACACAGTAAGAGGGTATCAGAATTGCCGCATCACTACTCTTGGGCTTTGGGGCCGTTTTTAAGTATGATAAGGTTTACTTGAACACAGGCACTGCGATGTTTCAACAGTCAATCCGATAACGGTGTTGGCATGGATAGGCTGGGTAAAGGGATGGATGACGTCCCAGGTGGGACAGAGCAGGGCAGCGCAAGATTTCATCATGCTGCTCAGATCGGTGCTCAATTGAAAGTTTATAAATTGTTTATTTCTAGAATTTTCCATGTAATATTTTTGGGCCACAGTTGACCATGGGTAACTGAAACCATGGAAAGTGAAACTGTGGATCCGGGGGACTACTGTATTTCCAAGTGTTCATGATGGACACCAGTGTGTATTTTTAAACGGGCTTATAAAGTTAGTTCATAAATTTCAAAATGCTCAATCTTAAAAGCCAATATATTTTTGGAACAGAATGCTGATGAGTGTTTTATTTTTTGCACCATGTTACATCTTGCGCTTGCATGTATTTTTAGTGCCGTTGGCCACAATTAAGGTAGAGCTCTCAGCTGAGCTAATTTCGATTCCCTCATTTTAGCCTCCAGTATCCATTCTTGGTTATCTCAAGAATATCTGTGATTTGTGATCGATGCGATCTGTGATGTGGAGGCATGTCTTGCAGGCTTGGGATCCTCTTCCTAAGGAAATAAATGGATGGCTTGATGCTTAAGCATGATCTTAGTTATTACCGTAGTGATAGAGAGAACTCAGCACGTATACCTTCTTTTTAGGTTGGAAATACAGATTGTATTCTCTTTTGATATGACGTATTCTATTGATAGCTTTATTAAGGAAATTTTTTTTTAGTTATGGGAGTTATTTATAGACATTGAAAAAACTGCATTTTGTCATTTTTCCTTAAACGTTGAGGTTACATGTAAAAGCAATTTTTAGGTCACATCGAACGCATTTTAAGAAAACGTTCTTTCTGCTGCAGCAGTAGTAACGACCAAGCCCCACATTCCCTCTGTGTCATATACCATTACCTCTATTGATACTCTTTGGACCTCTATAATTATAAAGCACATGTGTATATCAGTAAGAGATGTTGATTTTGGAGTAAATTTTTCTAGAAAATAGAAGCTGGAAGAAAAAAGGAAAACCCAAACTTGGCTTTGTGCTTGAAGAGACAGCACTGCTGTGGGTGGGTGGGTGGCTGCATGCACGCGCTGCTCAGAAGTGCCTTTTCTCTCCATGGGGACAACGGGCTGTGTATCAGAGATGCAGCAGGAGGAGTAGGCAAGCAGTGTGTGGGCAGGCTGCATATCCTGTTGTTAGCATCCTCATTGGACTGCATCTCATCGAGCCCAGAGCATGAACCAGCCTGGACCTGTAAAATCTGTACTGTCCTATTTAATTACCCCCCTGAGCCACCAAGCGATGGAGGAAGAGTTGCTCTCTTGAGCTTCCCTGGTGGGGCAGTGGTTGAGGGTCCGCCTGCCGATGCAGGTGACGCGGGTTCGTGCCCCAGTCCGGGAAGATCCCACATGCCGCAGAGCGGCTGGGCCCGTGAGCCATGGCCGCTGAGCCTGCGCGTCCGGAGCCTGTGCTCCGCAACGGGAGAGGCCACAGCAGTGAGAGGCCCGCGTACCGCAAAAAAAAAAAAAAAAAAAAAAAAAAAAGGAGCTGCTCTCGTGCGTGAGTTGAGCTGTTTCTGGGGGGTGGCTGTGGACTGACCTGGCATATGGATGTTCTTGGGTACCCAGGCTGTCCCGGCCTTGGAGTCGCCCTCCCAGCATTGCACGCAGCTAGTCGCGGGTAGAAGCTACCTTCCCTTGCACGATCCATATCCCCATCCTCTGACTTCGCTCCTCCGAGTCTCTGGGGCAGTTTTCTTGGGTTTCTTTTCTTGGGTTTGTCCGAGGCCGTCCAGCCAAAATGTAGCAGATTTGGGATTCCCATGACTTGATGGGTTGCAGAGCCCCACTTTGAACCAAAACCCAGCTCTCCTGCCCATCACCTGTACCTCAGTCATCCTAATGTGGTTGATAGGAGAATGTAGAGGCCATAGGGTAAGCTGTTCCTTAGCCTCAGTGCCACAGGATAATAATGCCCTCCTTAGAGGAATGTTGGAGGATTCAGTGAGGTTACCCCTAAAGTACCAAGCACAGTGCCTGATGTTGTGCTCAATAAATGGGTGCTATTCTTTTTTTTTTTTTTTTTTTTTTTTTGCTGTACGCGGGCCTCTCACTGTTGTGGCCTCTCCCGTTGCGGAGCACAGGCTCCGGACGCACAGGCTCAGCGGCCATGGCTCACGGGCCCAGCCGCTCCGCGGCATATGGGATCCTCCCAGACCGGGGCACGAACCCGTATCCCCTGCATCGGCAGGCGGACTCTCAACCACTGCGCCACCAGGGAGGCCCCTGGGTGCTATTCTTGATAATAAAGGTGGTGAGATTAATTCTCTCCCCTACATTGCTACTTCTTTGAGGACAGGAATTGTGGCTTCCTTAACTTCATAGCCTCCACAGCAGAGTTTTGCAACTTGACACTATTGACGTGTTGGGCTGGATAATTCTTTTTGTGAGGGGTTGTTCTGTGGGTTGTAGAATTGTTGAGCAGCATCTCTAGCCTCTACCCACTAGATGTTAATAGCACTCCCACCCCCAGTCGTGAAAATTAGAAAAGTCTCCGGACATTGCCACCTGTCCTGTGGGGGGCAAAATTGCCCCAGTTGAGAACCACTGGTCCATACGTACCTCTCATGGGATCACAGGGCTTTTATATTCTCCCTGATGTGTAAGGGATATATATATATATATTTTTTCTTTCTATCTATCTATCTATTTATCTTACACTCACTCGTAGAAGGTGGTCAAAAAATACAGGTGTACCTTGGAGTATCACAGTATTCACTGCAGTAGGGTAAATATTGCAATAAAGCAAGTCACACAATTTTTTTTTGATTTCCCAGTGCATATAAAAGTTATGTTTATGGTATACTATAGTCTATTAAGTGTGCAATAGCATTATGTCTAAACAGTGTACATTCCTTAATTAAAAAATACTTGATTGCTAAAAAATGCAAACCATCGCCTGAAACTTCAGTGAGTCGTAGTCTTCTTGCTGGTGCAGGGTCTTGCCTCCATGCTGATGCCTGTTGCCTGATCAGGGTCATGTTTGCCGAGGGCTGGGATGGCTGTGGCAATTTCTTAAGATAAGACAACAATGAAGTCTGCTACACTGATTGACTCTTCCTTTCACAAACGATTTCTCTGTAGTGTGCAATGCTATTTGATAGCATTTTACCCATAATAGAACATCTTGCAAAACTGGAGTTAATCCTCTGAAACCCTGCTGCTGCTTTATCAGCTAAGTTTATGTGATATTCTAAATCCTGTGTTGTCATTTCAGCAGTCTTCACAGCATCTTCACCAGGAGTAGATTGCACCTCAAGAAATCACTTTCTTTGCTCATCCATAAGAATCAACTCCTAACCTATTAAAGCTTTATCATGAGATTCCAGCAATTCAGTCACCTCTTCAGGCTCCACTTCTAACTCTAGTCCTCTTGCTGTTTCCATCACATCTGCAGTTCCTTCGTCCACTGAAGTCTTGAACCCCTCAATGTCATCCATGAGGGTTGGAATCAACTTCTTCCAAACTCCTGTTCATGTTGATATTTTGACCTCTTCCCATGAATCACAAATGTCCTTAATGGCATCTAGAATGGTGAATCCTTTCCAGAAGATTTTCAATTCACTTTGCCCAGATCCATCAGAGGAATCACTGTTTGCTCTGGATGAGGCTTGGGCTTAAGGGAATGCTGTGACTGGTGTAATCATCTATCCAGACCATTAAAACTTCCCTCACATCAGCAATAAGGCTGTTTTGCTTTCTTATCATTCATGTGTTCACTGGAGGAGCACTTTTCATTTCCTTCAAGAACTTTTCCTTTGCATTCACAACTTGGCTCACTGGCCGAAGAAGCCTAGCTTTCAGCCTGTCTCGGCTTTTGACATTCCTTCCTCACTGAGCTTAATCATTTCTAGCTTTTGATTTAAAGTGAGTGACCTGTGACAGTTCCTTTCACTTGACCACTTAGAGGCTATTGTAGGGTTATTAATTGGCCTAATTTCAGTATTGTGACTCGGGATGGGGAGGCCCGAGGAGAGGGAGAGAGGTGGAGAATGGCCGGAAGGGGAGGCAGTCAGAACACCCACAACATTTATTAAGTTCACTGTTTTATGTGGGTGCGGTTTGTGGTGCCTCAAAACAATTACAATATTAACATCAAAGATCACAGATCACCATAACAAGTGCAGTAAGCCCCCTACCTACGAACCTTCAAGTCGCGAACTTTCAAAGATGCGAACGTACGTTCGAACGTCCAGCCACATAAGTTAGTTCACCTGTCTGGTGTAGATTGTCACATACGTGCATCCTCTACGAGTGGTCGTGCTTTTGTGTACTTTACAGAGTACAGTAGTGCAGTATCTTTATTTCAAGCCCACAATGTCCATAAGCAAGCGTAAAAGCAGTGGTGATGTAGCTGGTACTACTGTACCTTTCAAGGCACTGTATGGTAAGATTAAAAATGTTTTCTTTATTTTTTGTGTTTGTTTTTTATGTATTATTTGTGTGAAAAGTATAAACCTATTACAGTACGGTACTATACAGCCGATTGTGTTAGTTGGGTAGCTAGGCTAACTTTGCTGGACTTACGAACAGATTGGACTTATGAACGTGCTCTCGGAATGGAACTTGTTTGTATGTAGGGGACTTACTGTATAATAATAATGAAAAAGTTTGAAGTATTGTGAGAGTTACCAAAATGTGACACAGAGACAGGAAGTGAGCAAATGCTGTTGGAAAAATGGCGCCAATAGACTTGCTTGACATAGGGTTGCACAAACTTCCATTTGTAAAAATCGCAATATCTGTTAAGTTTAATAAAGCAAAACACAGTAAAACAAGGTATGCCCATATCTGTTGAAGTTAGAATTTTGAGAACAAAGGAGAATTCTGGCAATTCTTTCTTTTTAAATTTATTTATTTTATTTATTTATTTTTGGCTGTGTCAGGTCTTTGTTGCTGTGCATGGGCTTTCTCTAGTTGTAGCGAGCGGGGGCTACTCTTCGTTGTGGTGCACAGGCTTCTTATTGCAGTGGCTTCTCTTGTTGCAGAGCACGGGCTCTAGGTGCGTGGGCTTCAGTAGTTGTGGCTCGCAGGCTCAGTAGTTGTGGTGCACGGGTTTAGTTGCTCCGCGGCATGTAGGATCTTCCTGGACCAGGGCTCGAACCCGTGTCCCCTGCTTTGGCAGGCGGATTCTCAACCACTGTGCCATCAGGGAAGCCCTGGCAACTCTTTCTTAAGTTAGCAGGTAGACTCTGTCCCATTTCAGGGTCAACAGAAATGGTTTCTTTACAGCAATTCCGTACCCATCTCCGATAGCTGTAGAGTTACAACCAGTTACAGGATTTTTTGTACTTTTCTTCTCTTAAAGAAACAATAGCATCAGCTATTTAAATATTACCACCCTTGATGAAATGGTGCTTTTCAGGATGATTTTAGACCAGCAGAGTTGTTACTTGAAGAGGACAGGGCTGAATTTGGTAATAGTCTGGTGGCTCTGAGGCCAGCTTTGGATCAAACCTCTCAAGCTATGATTTATATCACAGTCAATTCTAGAATAGTACAGATGTCAGCAGTAATTTGCTCTTGCTTTCAAAGTCAGAAGGACGGATAATGAAAATCCTAGACAAAGTAAGTTGTGATAATATTTCATAATATCTATTGGGGGGGAATCTATTCATTCAAGAAGTACATATTGAGAGCTTACTTATCATTGACACTCGTGATTGAATTGGCCTAAGTGTCTACATGAAAAATAAATAGAATACAAATACGTCAAGTTGAGCCATACCTGTCTCTAGTATATTTCTTTTATAGAAATTCATGGAAATAGTATATTTTAGCTGACTTATTAAAATGGAGGGGGTAGGAATAGTCTTTAATCAGTGTCTGAAATCTGTACATTTTCTTGAAATTCATAGCTCACCATGATTAACTTCAAAATTGTATTTCCGCTGAAAGAGTGACCAAAAGGCACCAGTTAAATGGCCTGACCAAAGTGCCACCTGGAACCAAATGCTGGGGGCGGTCATACTGTGAGTTTTAAATGCCTGGACCTTAAATCACACGTACTTTGTTCTCATTAGCACCATGGTTCTCAAGCCTGTTTGTACATTAGAATCACCTGGGAGCTTAATAAAAATGGTGTTACCCAGGCCCCACTCCCAGCCTTTCTGTCTCTGATTTAATTGGTCTGGTTGGGCCCTGGATATCAGTTTTTTTTTTTAACTTTAGATTTTTTAGAATAATTTTAGGCTCACAGCAATACGAGCAAAAGGTACAGAGATTTCCCATATGCCCCCTGCCCCCCTCTCATGCACAGCTTCCAGCGTTATTAACATCCCCCCCAGAGGGGTGCCTTTGTTACAGTCACTGAACCTTCCTATTTAGGGTTCACTCTTGGTGTACATTCTGTGAGTTAGGACAATGGTATGATAATATGTATCCACCATTATAGTGTCACATGAGTGGCTGACATCGGTAATTTTTAAAAAGCTCTTCAAGTGATTCTAATGTGTAGCCGATCTGAAGACCAGAGTCATCCTAGAAAGCTGCAGGGACCTTTCCGCCTTCTGTCCTCATCCCCCAGCCTCATCCTCCGATCCCATTATGGTTTACGGGATTGTTGCTACAACCTGGGTTTAGTCACAGCAAACTTACCATAGCTTTTAAAAAATAAATTTATTTATTTATTTATTTTTGGCTCCGTTGGGTCTTTGTTGCTGCGCGGGCTTTCTCTAGTTGCGGCGAGCGCGGGGCTACTCTTTGTCGCGGTGCGCAGGCTTCTCATTGCAGTGGCTTCTCTTGTTGCAGAGCACAGGCTCTAGGCGCGTGGGCTTCAGTAGTTGTGGCTTGTGGGCTCTAGAGCGCAGGCTCAGTAGTTGTGGTGCACGGGCTTAGTTGCTCCGCGGCATGTAGGATCTTCCCAGACCAGGGATTGAACCCGTGACCCCTGCCTTGGCAGGTGGATTCTTAACCACTGCATCATCAGAGAAGCCCCCAGCTTTTTTCTTTTTTAGATGTAATTTTTATTTATTCAAAAAAAAAAGATTTCTTTAGCACCTTTATTCTGAAGGGACTTAATTGCCATACTTAGAACTTCTAAACAGTGAACATTTGTCAAGCATCAAAATAGCAGAATGAGGGAGTTGGACTCCGGTGATGGGGAGGGGCTGGTGCATCGTCTCCTGCGGGTGTCAGCGGATGGGGGCTGCGCATCTCCCTGATTCTGGGCCCTGTTAACAGGTGACCTAGAAAGGCTTTTTTTGTGTGTGTGTGGTATGCGGGCCTCTCACTGTTGTGGCCTCTCCCGTTGCGGAGCACAGGCTCCGGACACGCAGGCCCAGCGGCCATGGCTCACGGGCCCAGCCGCTCCGCAGCATGTGGGATCTTCCCAGACCGGGGCATGAACCCGTGTCCCCTGCATCGGCAGGCGGACTCTCAACCACTGCGCCACCAGGGAAGCCCTAGAAAGGCTTTTTTTGAGTGAATAAGCAGTGGGCTTTGTACCCACAGGAGCACACTTTACACCCCTCTGGAGCCTGCCCTCCACGTGTCATCAAGTTTTGAGAGCCACCTCCCGTCCCATCATCATGCACCCATGTAATCGTTCTTCTCCAAGGGTGCTGGTTTTGTGCTCAGGACCAGAGAGCCATGTCCCCTCTTGTCATCCCTGACTCGTGTCAGTGTGGGTGACTTCTGATGACTGAAGGACCGGGGACCCAGTCTGTGGATCATCCCTCCCTCCTTGGGTGGTCGGGTCTTCTCTAGCCCACCCACCAGAATAACATCAGGAATAAAGGAAATAGCGAAGACAACTCAAGGCCGTGCCAAGCAACCCATTTCATCTCGGGTTAAAAAAAAAAATGTGTGTTTGTATGTGTTTTGACTAGATTTAGGTAGAAAATAGGCCAGTGAGAGGAGCAGAACTTAGTTAAAATTTTTAGCCCAAAGTGAGATTTAAAAAAAAGATTTATTTCTGGATTTCAGTCCCCGGCGCCCATTTCTGTGAATAATCAGCATTTGTTCTAATGTGAATAATAGCATGGAGCAAATTCAGCCCCCTGAGTTTCACTATTTCTTTCTTTCTTTCTTTTTTTTTAGTATTTATTTATTTACTTGGCTGCGTCGGGTCTTAGTTGCAGCACGTGGGCTTAGTCGCCCCGTGGCATGTGGGATCTTAGTTCCCCGACCACGGATCGAACCTGTGTCCCCTGCATTGGAAGGTGGGTTCTTAACCACTGGATCACCAGGGAAGTCCCAAGTTTCACTGTTTCAAGCAAGGGTTTTAGGCCTGCGAGGCATGTGCTGCTCACACCGTTGCAAGGGTAATGATGATAGAAACCACAGTGATAGTAGTGACGGTTGACATTTATCGAACCCTCATGATGTGCCAGGCACTGTGATAAGGAATTCCCATGGGTTATCTCACTTAATCCTCATAAGCACTCTTGGAAGTAGGTTGAGAATTATCCCCATTTTACAGATGAGGAAATCGAGGCTCACAGAGTGAGTGAGTGGCAAGGTCAGATTTTGAACAGAGCTGCATGACTGGGTGTTGACTCACTTGGCCGCCCTACAGTATGTGTGTTGGGAGCTGTCACTGGGGTACAGCGAGCCAGCGCCATCACGCCACCCCCTGTCACTGGGCTGGGAGCTGTGGGGAGAGAGACCTGAGCTGCTGCAGGGAACTGACCTCTTTTAGGCAGGGAAGTAGTCTGGGGCAGTGGAAAGCAGAACTTTCACCTGCTGGTAGGACGCCAGTGCTCTGTGACAACCAGCTCCCGCAACCCCGTTACTAAGGCAGCGAAAATCGGACAGTGGGGCAGCGGTGGGCTCTGCCACATGCCCCTCCGTGCAGAAGAACCTTTGTCGGCTATTTCTGTATCTCTGCCCTTCACCAGTCCCAGTGTTCATGCCCTTCACCAGTCCCAGTGTTCATGCCCAGGGTGCCAACCACTGAGGGAAGCTGCCCTGTATGAGAACTGTTATCCCCACCCATAATTTTTTTTTAAACAGATTAAAACAAACAAAATTATTTATTTATTTATTTTGGCTGCGCTGGGTCTTAGTTGTGGCACATGGGATCTTCGTTGTGACATGTGGGATCTTTAGTTGCGGCATGCGGAGTTCTTAGTTGTAGCATGCGTGTGGGATCTAGTTCCCCGACCAGGGATCAAACCTGGGCCCCCTGCATTGGGAGCGTGGAGTCTTACCCACTGGACCACCAGGGAAGTCCCTCCACCCATAATTAACTGCTTTTAGGAATGAGGCAGGATGTGTGAGTTATGTGTGTGTGTGTGTGGGGGGGTAAGTACGTCCTTGTGGAGAGAGCATCCTTCTAGCCCATTCTTAGGAGGTCACGCTACATTATTTTTGTGATACTATCCTGAGTGTTATATCAGGTGCATCGTCAGTCTCTCTACCCCAGCTCTCTATTGGGACCAACAGAAACCATTTATTAACTGGCAGGTTACTTAAGCTGTCTGGGCCTCAGTTTCCTCATCTATAAAATGAGAATAATGTTTCATAGAGTCCTTGTGGGGACTAAAGAGTTAAAACATGCCTCGCTTTAGGACAGAACCGTGCATATAGAATCGGTGCTCAGTAAGTGTATGAGTTTCCTCTGGCTGCTGTAACAAGTGACCACAAATTTAGTGGCTTATAACAACACAGGTTTATTACTTTATATTTCTGGAGGTCAGAAGTCCAAGATGGATTTTACTGGGCTGGAAGCAAGGTGTACAAGGCTGCACCCTCTGGAGCCTCTAGGAAAGAATCAGTTTCCTTGCCTTTTTCAGCTTCTAGAGGCCGCCCAGTTTCCTTGGCTTGTGGCCCCTTCCCCCGTTTCCACAGCCAACGGTGTAGCATCTTCCAGCCTCCCTCTGACTGTGACCCTACTTCTGTCGTCACCTCTCCTCTTCCTCTGCTTCCATCTTAAGAGGACCCTTGTGGTTACGTTGGACCCCACCCCCCCACCCCATGTAATCCAGGATAGGCTCTCCATCTCAAAATCCTTAACGTAATCACATCTGCGAAGTCCCCTTTGCCATACGGGGTGACAGATCCACAGGTTCCAGAGATTAGGATGTGGACATCTTGGTGGAGGGACATTATTTAGCCAACATAATTAGTGTTAGCTGTTTCTGTAAAATGAAACAGAACCAAACTGGCTAGCTTGGGGATAGAATAAACAGCAATTTGGTCAGTATAGTTAACTGATACCATTGGGCACTTGATGTGTTAGCTCAGTCCTGCGTCAAGACCTTGACGTTATCCACCCGCTCCCTGGAGCTTGTTTTCTTCCAACGCTTTGGAGGGTCAGTGCCTTCTCATCCTTCAGGTGTCAGCTCAGATGTCACCGCACAGAGAAGCAGGCCCCTGATCCATTTCCTCTGCCATAGCACATCACCCCATTTCCTTCTTTGGCATCATCTGTAACCTTTTAGTTTGTGTGTCTGCCTGATGCATTCTGCGTGCCCTCTGAGAATGTCAGCTCCAGGAGGGCAGGGACCGTGTCTGTCTTGACCACTGCTCTTCCAGTGCCTGGAGCAGTGTAGGTGCACAGTACACATCCGTTTAGTGAGTAAGTGAATAAAGCCGTATCAGCACAAATGCCATGTGCTTAATGCCCACGCTCTCGTGTTGTGGTAAGTCCTTTTATTATCGTTCTACCTCCTAGAAATGGAAACAGAGGCTCAGGGAGGCTGAATCATTGCCTCAGGTCAACGGTGACTAAATTTACACTCAGGCTCTCCTGCTTCCAGAGTTCTTGGTCCTGTCCACCTCTCTGCCTCATGGCCTTGATGTTATTAGAAGCTGCTTGAGCCAGCTCTGTTGATGGCCAAGGATGCTGGCAGGTTTTGTGGTCTCTGCCGCAATTTTCCTTTTTTTTTTTCTTTTTAATTTATTTTATGGAAGTATAGTTGATTTACAATGTTGTGTTAATTTCTGCTGTATGGCAAAGTGACTCAGTTACCCATATATATACATTTCTTTTCATATTCTTTTCCATTATGGTTTATCACAGGGTATTGAATATATTCCCCTGCTCTATACAGCAGGACCTTGTTGTTTATCCATTCTGTACGTAATAGTTTGCACCTGCTAATCCCAAACTCTGCCGCAGTTTCTGAATGCAGCTTTTCAGGCCCACCCACCCGCCTCCTTGACGTTGGTTTTCTTCCATCCAGGTCTGTTGTGTCAAGTCTGGACTCCCCTGCCAAGACTAGCTCCATGGAAAAGAAACTTCTCATCAAAAGCAAAGAGCTGCAAGACTCCCAGGACAAGTGTCACAAGGTATTTATTTCCGCAGCCGGCCTCCCTCCTTGCTGCAGGAGCCTCCCGTCAATATATGCCAAGGGATCCGCCCGGGGCCGCCGCTGGCGCCGAGCCACCTGATCCTTCCCGCGCTGAAGTCGCGCCTCCGGCAGCTCAGAGGGAGATGAATTCGGGCCTTGACGCTGCCGTAAATCCTTTAAATCTTAACCAGAGGAGGCCCTGGATATAAAGCGGCCAGTTCCTCAGCATGACCCAGCTAGATGTCTGCGTCTTCTGGCAGGTGGCGTGGGTCCTCACCTGTGGCCGAGATGCATCCCATCTGCTTTGAGTGATGCGAAGTCTCTCCTCCTAGTCTTTAAAAACTCCTGCTTATGTAACTGCGGCCACTGTGTTGATTATGCTCAACGTGTCTTAACTGTTTCTGCCCAGGGGCAGCTCTCTGGAAGCTCATAAGAGTCACTTCTTGCCTGGGACTCCTAAGAGTGCAGACGAATCCGTATCTCCTTGCCCTGTCCTGGATTTGTCCTCTAGATCTTTGCAAGGAGATGGGGGGGATCAAGATGGATTTGGGATAAAATTAAACTGACGTCTGCAAAAAAACCAAACCAAACCCCCAAAAAGCAAACAGGTGAAAAAAATGGTGATTGTGGCTTCCTCGCTCACTGGGTTAGAGAAGTGATCGAGTGTGAACCCAGCCTTGCATGAGAGGAGTGACTTAGCATTGGTGACTGCCCTTACGAAGACCTGTGCGCTCCCAGGCGAAGAAACCATGGTATTTCCATCCCAACCTTTTGGCGAGTTAGCGCCAGCCGGGACCACCAGGTGGTCTCGGAGGCGGCTTGAGATGCGATTGCTCCTGACGAACACCCGCCCCCCGCCCCCCGGGCCTTTTTAACGTGTCGCTGTGTTTATTTCAGATGGAGCAGGAAATGACCCGGTTACATCGGAGAGTGTCAGAGGTGGAGGCTGTGCTTAGTCAGAAGGAGGTGGAGCTGAAGGCCTCTGAGACTCAGAGATCCCTCCTGGAGCAGGACCTTGCTACCTACATCACAGAGTGCAGTGTGAGCCTTCCCCCCAAGCCCCCTTCCCTCGGAGCGGGCGCTTCCCGTCGTGTGTGTCTCATCCTGTTTCATGACAGCATCATGAGGCACATCACAGCCAGGGGCAGAGAGGAGAGAGAGGGAGGACGCACGAGCAAGACCTGTGATGTGCAGAGTAGCGGGGGCCGGGCGTGAGGGCCCGGAGGCCTGAGATCAGGCTCAGACAGCCCAGGCAGGAGCCTGGAGACGGGCATAGACAGCGTGGCAGAGGGTCTCAGCATCTCCCATCCCAGCCTCTCTGCTCCTCCTCGTGTCCAGCGCAATCAGCCTCAGGAACCAAGCTCCCAAATAAGTGCAAGAAAATGTGTTTTGAATCTGTCCCAAATCGATATTCCATTGCCTAGCACCAGCGCAGCAACAAGAAAAACTCAGCCTTTAAAACCCAGACCCTCCGTCATCTTTTACCATGCGACTTTTTTATTTTCTTTCCTTCACAAGAGTGGACTGTCTTCTCCATTGTCTTGTTGAAAATTTTCATTCAGGTGTCTTTTAATGTACAGTCTTAACAAGTTGAATCACACATTCTTCAAGTGTTTTTTTTTTTTCCACAAGGGAGAGGAAATCTATAGAGAGTGGCTGATTAAGAATAACTGCTATGTTTCCATTCCAGATTTGGCCTCCTTTCAGTGGTGGGTGAAGTTATTCAGCTTTGTATTTCAGATCTATATTTCAGTGTCACTGAAGCATTGAGGGAACCTTTTGGATAAAAGGTGTCCAGGAAATATAAGCCAGGAGGTGGAAATAGTTTGCTTGCAGTCTTAAATGGCACCTGGGCAGAGAATGAAGTCATTGCTACTTTGAAAGAGGGATATATACTTGATAGTCCTTGAATAACTGCTATTCCAGAAAAGACTTTGTAGCCACCCCAATGATGGTTTCATGGCTAAGGGATCTTACTAGTTTTTAGTCCTGAACATACAAGTAAGTATCTGCTAGGGCAGGTAGGAAACAGGTGGATGCAGTTTCAGGCTGGATCCTTAAGGTCACAAGGTTTGAGATGATGTTTCTTGAACCAAGGGGTTTTACAGGATGAAACCTGGAATCAGCGACTCACCGGAAGTTGTCGACTTTGGTCCGTCACCTGAAACCATCTTGGTGTCTGCGAAGCAGCCTGCAGCTCCCTTAATGAATCTTTTCAAACAGAGCAGGATCCACAGGACAACCCTATTAAAATTTTGCTTTCCGCAGAGCTTAAAGCGAAGTTTGGAGCAAGCTCGGATGGAGGTGTCCCAGGAGGACGACAAAGCACTGCAGCTTCTCCACGATATCAGAGAGCAGAGCCGGAAGCTCCAAGAAATCAAAGAGCAGGTACGGCTCCCTGCCTGGGAGCAGGGCACTAACCGGACCTCTCATTTCAGGAGAGGTGTGTTTGAGGGACAGAGAGAGGGAAGGGGGGGCGGTGAGGAGAGAAAGTTATGTAGGTCATTTGGAACTTTTAGATTCCCCATGATTTATATAAATGGCAGAGTCCTTGTTCTTTCTAGCTCCTTGTGAAGTCTGGGCCCCACGATGGCTACTCTTTTCAATTGAAGGTATAGGTTTAGAGCAGGGGGGTGGGCAAACTGCAGCCTGTGGGCGAGAATCTGGCCAACCACCTGTTTTTCATGACCACAAGCTAAGAATGGTTTTTGCATTTTTAAATGGGGGAAAAAATTCAAAAGAAGAATATTTCATATGGAATTCAAATTTCAGTGTTTATAAATAAAGTTTTATTGGAACACAGCTCACCCATTCATTTAGGTACTGCCCATGGCTGCTGATCATGCTACAGTGGCAGAGGTGAATGGTTGTGACGGAGACCACATGGCCTGCAAAACTGAAATTGCTTCCTATCTAGCTTTTTACCAAAAGAGTTTGCCAACCTCTGCTTTAGACCATTAAAAAAAAAATTAATGTTTTCATAGCTTTTCAGATGCACTTAAAGTTTTTGAGAAAAGCCAGGGTACTTCATAGTCTTACTTATCTAAAGACTTATCCTAGAAGAAGAGTTTGAGCAGTTAAAGCCGAGTCAGAATTGACACGGCAAATCTGACTACAGAAAGCCCCCTCCCCTGTGTGTTCAGAAAAGAGAATCCAGACCTTTAAAAAGCCTACTCTCTTTTTTTACCCCCTCTATTTCTAAAAGGATTTTCTTTCTAGATGGTTCATTTTTATTTCACTTCACTGTTTCCTTTTTAGCACGGATTTTTTTTTTTTTTTTTTTTGTCCTTTGAAGAAACCGTAAATAGAAACTTTAATGAAGAGAATGCAGTGAGCAATTGGAGAGCTGAATTATCAGCTGCCAGGCAACTCTCATTCACTTCAGAAAATCTAGTGGAAACAGTGATGGAAATGAACATTTTTGTCTCTGGGTAACGCACACTTAGCCATCTGGGTGGTGCTAATGCAAGAAACTCCGGCAAATAATTTGATTCATTAGCTGTTCTTTACAGAAAGAATTCCTGTTTTGGATGTTTTGTTGGCATCATCTCATTATCACCTTAATACTTCTTAAATCATTGGTTAATATCCTCTTGCTTGATAAAAGTATTCTGAATAAACGTGTATAGGAAATGGTGCAAATTGGTTGTCAGGTTTCTGAACAACAACACTAACTTAGAGATGAAGGTCACACCTACAGTTTGAAAAAATCTGCTTTGACAGTTGACCTGTTGCCCCTTTTATCAACACAGTTTTTCATCCTAAAAGTTTCAAGAGGTAGGATTCTTTTTCTCCCATTAGTTCAGTGTGGTTGGAAATTTGCTTTTGGTGACATCCTGGGGAAATGAAAGCTGTGCTTGGCCACCAGAGGGAGCAGCTGGTGTCTGTGAAATTCCATAGAAACAGAATTATCAGGACACTTTGAAAAGGTGTTTGCTGGTGGTTGAGTTCAAAGAAATGTCCTTTGTGATTCATACCACAGTTGGCATCCATGTGGAATTTTAGATTTAATGACTGCTAAGTGTTCCATTTTGAGGGGGGAGAAAACTTCTTCGTTTCAGATTTTATTTCTCATCGGAAGAAGGATTTATTAAAATGACCCTCGGTAAGTTTGGTGAGAGCAGGATGTTTGCAATCCAGGAAAAAGCGTTTAATACTTTCAGCAAACTCCTAGTATTTGGTTTGCAGCCTGTCAATTCCTCCCAGGTTTGCCATTTATTCCGCACTCTTCCTCTCAAAGCCAATTTCTGTACTGCTGTTTATTTAATTTAAATATGTTGCTTCTGCTTAGCTACCCACAATGGAGCACTTGAATTTGGTTTAAAATAAAAACACCTAGGGAATTCCCTGGTGGTTCAGTGGTTAGGACTCTGCGTTCCCACTGCAGGGGGCATGGGTTCGATTCCCGGTCGGGGAACTAAGATCCCACATGGAGTGGCCAAAAATTAAATAAACAAATAAAAACATCTAAGCGTCTCACATGATGGTTAGATTCATGCTCCATCAGTAGCAATTGCTGATTCCGTCCCACCCCTCCCCTGCCCCCCTCCACCCCCTCACCCCGGGAAGGGAGACAGAAGTTCAGGTAACACAGAAGACGTTTGGGTTTCAGGACTTCTGATTGAATAGGACCATGTCTTCCTTCCCACAAAATTCTGAAGCTCCATTCCAAAGAATGACTCGAGGCAGGACCCAAAAGTTGTCCACGGTTCCCCATTCTGATCCTGTTCAACTCTGACCCACAGTTCAGCCCATGCTGAGATACGTACAGCTGCCTCTCAGCTGTCCTTGGGAACTGGCCTGATTATCTTCTCTCAGAGTTTTCCTGAAGCAGGGATTTGGTCCGCTGTTGGATGTATAGGATTTCCTTGAAGTATCCAGCAGAGTAACAGTGGCTCAATAAATGAGGTGGAATTTTTTTTGATGCTTGTAGCAGGCTGGGTGCCCCCAGGGCTCAGATTGCTGACAGAGATGTTGCCTGATTCTTGCCTTCGTCCCCCTGGGTTCTGACAGCTCAGGAACGAGAGATGTTGGGGGAACAGGGCTGTGTCCTCACTCTTGACAAAACACAGAAATTACGTTCCCTTCTTGCCGACATAAGTTTAAGTCAGACAAGGGAGCTCAAGGATAAAAGATGGCCAAGAGTGCCTCCTACCTCTTTGCTTCCTCCACAGCTTGGTATTTGTGCCTGTGGGTACTTTGGATTTTTTAAAACTTTAAAATCAGAAGTAAAATAATGAGTTTTAGGTAGAAGAAACGGTTTTCATAGGTAATGTTTTTGTCTTTATATGAATGCTATTGTAAAATAGAATTTCATATATATATATATATATATATATATATATATATATATATATATATATATATATAGTTTTTTTAATGGAGGAAGGGATCCAGGAAGGCACAATACCCAGAGCTATGAAAGTCATAATAAGTCATGACACAGCCCTGGCCGAGGGGTCTAGAAAAACCCCAGGTAGAGGGAGTACTATTTCACATCACCGGCTCACATTCCATTCTGTGAGTTGAGATAATTGTTCAGTAGGTTATAAAGACCTTTGCTTATATAACCCAGCACCACCCACTTAGTGGGCATCGTCCAGAAAACCTGGCGCCCCATGACTTGTGGGATTGACCTTCAATAACAATACAGTCGGCCCTCCGTATCCACGGGTTCCATGTCTGCGATTTCAACCAACTGTGGATTGGATTTGGTTCTGGAACCATTTCCCTGTGGATACTGAGGGACGACTGTACGCTTTTGGGTGGGAAGGAGTGAAATGAGACCATGCTCCATTCTGTGCTCATTTTTTCTGCTTTCCGCTGTACCAATAATACAGAGAGATGTGCTTACGTGAAAACTGTCCATTTTCATAAGGACATCACCTCCCCTTTAGTGTGCACTTGGGGGGATTGCCTGTTACAAAGGATGAAAGGTTTACTTTATATTCTGTTACTAAAAAGAGAAAGAAAAAAAAGACATTTTATTGGTTAAAAGCATAACCTTGCTCAGTTGATCCCTCTTCAGTTATTTCTTGGGGGAATGGATCTTAGAGATGATCACTGTACATTGCGAAGGTCAGAGACAGTTTTAATTCTCTATTCTTTTCATTTTATATCCGCCACCTTGGATTGGTTAAACTGCTCATTCGTAATCCTTATATGTATAAGCTTTGCTTTTGCTAACAGAGAATATTTTCATACTTTGCCCCAAAGTTTTCAAAACCATTGCCCATTTCTTCTGGTAAACCAGTTTTGGAAAACCTCGATGCAGATGTCCTGTTTTGATTTTAGAAATTCAATTTGGAAAAGGTTGGGCTGTTGGGATTACTTTAAAGGCTTTTGCTCGAGGGAACAAGATAATTCTTTCTTCAGAGTCTTTCTCATAAGTTACTTTGATCAGAGCCAGTGTTTCCTGACTCTTCCAAATTTCAGGGTGACTTGCCTCTCAAGAGCAACGTTAAGTTCATCATGCAGTTTGGGGCCCAGAAAAATTAATGATGAGAAACTGACATGATGAGTTTCACCTTCCAAGATTCTCTCCACTGAGATTTCCAATTACCCCCTTGTGCCTTCTGAAAGGTTAATTTTAAAACTAGTACCATATCTAATTGTGTTAGGCGCACATAACTTCTAAAGGACAAATCTGTATAAATGATTACCCTTGGAGGAAAGCTACGCATAAGCAGATTATCCTGGTTGTTTAAAGTACATCCCTTTCAGCTCTCCTGTGTTACAAAGGTCTTAAGGTTCTGCACTTCTTGTACGATATTATTTGCTCAAAGGATCTTATTGTGTATAGGCACATTTGTTCCAAATGGTGTTACTAGTGATTCATGATCTAGATGAAAACAGTTTAAAGATTTAATATTCTTTTCTCCCTCCTCGTCCTCCACACACCTTGCCCTTATCCCCATCTTTCTACTCACCTTTTCTCTAGGTCCATTCTCTCCGGTCTCTCTTCACTGTGTCTTCCCTCTGTGGTCTGTGTTCTTCCATCTTCACCTCCCATCTTTCCTTTCAGGAGTTCCCAAATTCACCTTCCTTCCATTGCCTACTCTTTAGGAGTACCAGGCTCAAGTGGAAGAAATGAGGTTAATGATGAATCAGTTGGAAGAGGACCTGGTTTCGGCCAGAAGACGGAGTGATCTCTATGAATCGGAGCTCAGAGAGTCTCGGCTGGCCGCCGAAGAGTTCAAGCGGAAAGCCACAGAATGTCAGCATAAATTGATGAAGGTAGCCGGCTCCCTGCCGGGGAGGGTGTTTTGGGGGTAGAATCATGGATGATCTTAGCAATAATAAAGGGAATCCTAGCTTCATGAGTGTACGTTTGGGAAATAATGGGGGTGCCTTGCAAAGCCTCCTGGTCTTGGTTAGAGAAGATACTTTTTTTTTTTATCATCATCCTCATTATTTTGGCCACAGAGACCAAGAAAGCCTGTAGTGTTGTCTTATAAGACTTTGAGGTTCTTGAGATTTTTCCAATATGTTGTATCTTTTAAATTACAGGCTAAAGATCAAGGGAAGCCTGAAGTGGGAGAATATGCCAAACTGGAGAAGGTATTTCCCATTATTGGTATCGTGATTTCGGGTAGACAGCCTCTTAAATGTTGCTCTCCGTGGCCTGTCACTGGTTAAGAATATACTTGCAATGAATAGAGAACTGTCTTCTGGGTTTATTTTGATGGTCAGTCTCTGGATGACCATGTGTAGCTTCAGCTATATTTCTAAAAGGGATAGAAGACACCTCATTTTTTTTTGGTCAGGCCCGCTCACAGTAACACACAAACCCAGACACTCAGTAAGACACATGGGAAAATTCTTACTGTTTTAGGGTACCAGCGACTTTGATTCTCTTTTTTTGCCATCTGTATGTGTGTTGCTGGTTTTAGAGAAATAGTCCACATGGAGGTTTGCCCTGAGACATTCAAAGGTTTCTCTGCTAGGCTACTGTTCTTCCTCTCCATCAATAGGTATTGGAAAACAAAACAAAAAGACCCCAACAGAAACCTCAAGAAAACAGGACTGCAGTAAATGTAGCAAGACCTTAATGCCAATTTGCCTTTTTTGCTTTATTTCCTGGGATTTTAATCACAGATCAATGCTGAGCAGCAGCTCAAAATTCAGGAGCTCCAAGAGAAGCTGGAAAAGGTAAGCCTGAGGTGATGTTTTGGGGAACTTACCCCCCATTTCCACCTACTTCTTGCTTTGTCATGGAGCACAGGAGATCAAAGAAAGAGAATTAGTCGCCCAGCGCCGAGGAAAATGAAGGGGGAGTGAGTTATTACCTGAAAATACAAGAGCTCTGAGTATACTTTCTCCTTTTGAGACATGTCAAACAGTGTTTGTTTAAAAAACAAACAAAAAAACCCCACCAAGCTCTGTGAGACTCTCAAGTCAAAGCTCTAATTGTACTACAGCAGAACCCAAGAGGCTGTCTCGTCTCCCTTCAGGGGACCGGGTCCCCATCTTGCACGGGAGAAGCCTATGTTGTTCACGACCCAGACAGCTTTCAGTCAGAGACTGTGGGCAGTCTTCCTGTGCGTCGGGAGCCTGGAGGGACCAGTAGTCCTTGGGCGGTTGAGGGTGGGATGTGGGTTTGGCTTACGGCATCGGGCACAGTGTGTGCAAATGGCCCTTCCTTTAGGTGAACACGGGAAACGCTAAAGAAAGGGCCAGGATGAATGTGGCCTTTCATGTCAAGAACGTTTGTGAATGTGTTTAAAAGAGTTCCTTCTTTTTGTGTTATTAAAAACGTATAATATTAAATTGTGTTATTAAAAACATATTACATTTACTGTCTAAATTGTTTTGAGTGTCCAGTTCCTTAGTGTCAGATATATTCACATTGTGAGATAGATCTTGAGAACTTTGTCATCTCACAAAACTTAAACTCTCTACCTGCCAAATGCTAATCTCCCCACCCCCACCCTTCGTAACCACCTTTCTTTTTCCTTCCTTCCTTCCTTCCCTCCTTCCCTCCCTCCCTCCTTTCCTCCCTCCCTCCCTCCTCTCTCTCTCCCCCTCCCCCTCCCTTCCTTCCTTTTCATTCTATTTGTTTTATTGAAGTGTAGTTGACTTACAGTGTTGTGTTACTTTCTGCTGTACAGCAAAGTGACTCAGTTATACATATATATATATATATACATTCTTTTCCATTATGTTTTATCACAGGATATTGAATATAGTTCCCTGTGCTATACAGTAGGACCTTGTTTATCCATCCTATATATCATAGTTTGCATCTGCTAATCTACTTTGCTTGTATGGTTTTGACTGCTTTAGGTACTTCCTATGGATAGAATCATACAGTATTTGTCCTTTTGTGACTGGCTCTTTTTTTTTTTTTTTTTTTTTTTGACTGGCTCATTTTGCTCAGCACAATGTCTTCAAGGTTCATCCATGTTACAGCATGTGACAGGATCTCCTTTTCAGAGGCTGAATAGTATTCCATGGCCTGGATATTCCACATTTTCTGCATCCATTCATCTGTCCCCTTCCTACTTATTCTTGAGATCACTACTGGAAGCCTTTCAGCTAGACATTTGTGTGAGGATTTGTATCTCCTAGAACTCTGCTCTCCAGTAGAAGTGGGAAGCAACCCACACATGTCAGCCTCAGATGTAATTTTAAGTTTTCTAGTAGCCACATTAAAAAAGGGAAAATCCTCTGAATGATATAGTTTCCTTAATCCATTTTATACAAAATATTGCAGCATGTAGTGATATTAAAACATGTACACTGCTTCAGTTTTTAAATGAATTAAACTTAAGTAAAATTTAAAATTAATTTCCCAGTCACAGCAACCACGTTTCAGGTGCTCACCGGGCACATGTGGCGAGCAGCTCCCACGTTGGACAGTGCTGGTCTCGAAGTTGGAGTTCCCTTGCCGTTTTCACGTTTTAAAACTATAATCTAGGACTTCCCTGGTGGCGCAGTGATTGAGAGTCCGCCTGCCGATGCAGGGGACACAGGTTCGTGCCCCGGTCCGGGAAGATCCCACATGCCGCGGAGCGGCTGGGCCCGTGAGCCATGGCCGCTGAGCCTGCGCGTCCAGAACCTGTGCTCTGCAATGGGAGAGGCCACAACAGTGAGAGGCCCGTGTACCGCAAAAAAACAAAAAAACAAAACTATAATCTAAAGCAAATGAGTGTGAGGCTGTTGGTTTCTTACACTCAGATCTTTACTGTGATGCTGGAAGAGCTTCAGTATAGTAAAGACCCAAATAAAAATTAACTTCAAAAGGGTTCACTGTTTTTTCTTTAAACCTGAATTTGCGAGTCACCACGAACAATGTGGTGGTTATGCCCTTTGATAGGTATTTGAGAAAAAAAAGTTTATAGTTTTTATCTTGTTTTCTTGTAAAAGTAGTACAAATTCCCCTTAGGAAAATCAGCAAATGAGATGATTAAATAGGGAGACAATTAACAGTCCGGGGTAAATACATTAATACCTGGGCAGATGAACCTGAGACCTTTTTGTTTGCATTTATTATGTTATATTGACTCTAAGATGCTAATGATTGTCTGATACCCCATTATCTTCTGTACCCCAAGAAAGAAAAAAACACCATCAATTTTAATCGTAGATGCATTCTAAATTCAGTGCTGTTAAAAAAAATATATAAGTGCACCTTAGGACAGACGAAACACAGAATAAAATGAAACGTTTATATGTTTTGAAAAATGGATAAAAGTATCCATTCAGTGTGACCCGATTTTTTTTCCTGTTTAGGAGATGGTCCCCATCTTTTTCCGTGGATAAATTGGGCCATCTCTCCCCTGTTCCTTCTCCTTTCAGGCCGTGAAAGCCAGCACGGAGGCCACCGAGCTGCTGCAGAACATCCGCCAGGCGAAGGAGCGGGCCGAGCGCGAGCTGGAGAAGCTGCACAACCGCGAGGACTCTTCCGAAGGCATCAAGAAGAAGCTGGTGGAAGCCGAGGTGAGCAGGGGACCTCCAGCTCCCGGCTCCCGAGGTGCCCGGCCTCCGGCTGTGCAGGGGAAGAAACCTCGGGAGCACCCTCTCTCTGCTCCTGTTCATCCAAACTGCTTTCCCTTCCGCCAGTCCCTTTGAAACCCAAGAGGCTCGGGACCATTTTCCCCAAGGGGGAGAAGGATTTGTCACAGCAGCTCTGAGTAGAAAGATGTTTTGATAAAACCTTTCCTTCCTATTTGCTTTCCTCTGACCCGTTCGCCTGTGTGGGAGGATTCACGTTTATCTAGATGAACTGTGATGCCACCCCTGAGGTTTCCTTTTTCTTCCCTCTGTACCCTTGCTTTTCCTCATCTTCCTCCAGCGGTGTTAATACTATATTAATTTTCGAGGCTTCAGCTGTGACCTGTGTGTGTCGGTAGCTCCCAGACCTGTATTTCTGGGCCTCTTCTCTCTGTCCAGTTCTTTGTTGTTGTTGTTGTTGTTGAAACCAATTATACAATTATACAGGAAACACACGAGTGTCTTCTCATTGTGAAAAACGTAGCACTGAAGAATATAGAATAAAAAGGGACGTTTCCCCTTTGCTGCCCTCCGCCTCCCCTGACGCCTGGGTGATGGGTCCATGGAACGAATGTGTCATAGTTGACTTAAGCACCCCCCTGTCCTGGGCCTTCTGCTTCTCCCTGTCGCAGGGCTGGCGTTGAACCTACTTGCCTACGTCTCTTTGGGGCCACCCTCACCCTCGATCCAGGAAGTATTTCCCACTGCTCCCCTGACATCTTGACTGGGTGTCTGAACAGTGCCTCCGATCTAGAATGAACTCAGTATCCTCCCCGACAAGCTGGGTTGCCTTCTCAGTCTTCCTCGCACCGGTCAGGGCCCCCATTCATCCATCTGGTCACCCCAGGCTTGACACCTTGACATCATCTGCTGCTTCTCCCTAGGCCCTGCCATTCCGAGAGTCCCTCAGCCCTGTAAATACACCCACACTGTCTCCACCGTCCACCCTCTGCCGGCCATTTCTGCAGGCCTCCCCACAGTGTAGGCCCTCTTCCTCTTAGCTGGGTGAATGTAGTAATTTCTCGGCTTTCTGTTTCCAGGCTCACCTTCCTCCCATCTAGCTCAAACGGGGTCAGACTCGTGGACCTCAAACTCCAGGCTCATCAGCACCCCTTGCCCCATCCCAAACCTTTCAGGGCTTCCCTACATCTTAGGTGCATGAGGCTCTCAGCCATTTGCCCCACACATGCTCCCCTTTCCCATTTTCTCCAGCTCCTCCGCTATTACACCTTACGCAGTAGCCCCTCTACGCTCCACCTGGGGCCTACGCCGGCTCTCGGCCACCTCCGCACTGCTGCTGCTGCGCCTTTTTTTGAAAGGCCTTTCCCCCTCCCCTCCGGCCCTCTCCCCTCCAGCCTCCCGCATCCCGACCCTCTCCACGGCGTCCACATCCCCTCACCTGCTCAGTTCAAAGCCCTCTCTCCTGCCTGCACCCTCCCACAGCCCTCTGTACCTGTTTGCTTCACGGCCCTGGCCCCCTTAACCCATATCATGTTTATTTGTGTTTATCTTACCTCTTCCAAGGGCAGGCATTCTGTCAGCTTCCTCTCGGTATTTTCCATGATGCCTAGTGTGGTACTTTGCAGATAGTAGGTGCTTGGTAAATATTTGAATGAATGAATGCACTCTTGTAACCTGCACAAGCAAGTACTCCTCGGATCACAGAACTGTGTTTTCCTCACCGTGGCTTCGGGTGCCTGAGACTTCTCTTCCTGCCTCGAGCGTACGCTTCCCGAGGGCCCCCTCCCTCGGCACAGGCGTCATGCCCGTAGCGGTTACCCCATTAAAACTTTCTGATTGATTCACGATCTACAGGAACGCCGCCACTCTCTGGAGAACAAGGTAAAGAGGCTAGAGACCATGGAGCGTAGAGAAAACAGACTGAAGGATGACATCCAGACAAAGTCCCAACAGATCCAGCAGATGGCTGATAAAATTCTGGTGAGCAGGAACCAAAGTTGACAAGTTCAAAGATAACAGGTTAGAGGTTGTAGAGGGAAGGGGGTCAAAAGAAGAACCAGCCACCGTCACAGGGGAGGTTATCGCCAAGCAGGTGAATTAAGAGGAAGTGGTTTTAGTGGACGCCACGTCAGAGAGTAGCACGAATAACCACAGGCTGGACATTTCAGCACTGGTAACAGATCCATCAGTATGATTTTTTTTGCTCTGTTTGCTACTGCCTGACTTTTAAAATCACGAATGTGCACACGCTGTCATTTCCGATGCATTTTTACAGGAGCATTTACGTACTTCTATCAGCAGAGTTTTGTATGGCCATTAAAGTTGCAAATGCCTGTTTGAAAAAGGTGTAGGGATTCAGGGCTTTAAGACCGACACCCAAATTCTTGCTTTTGCAGAGGAAAGAAATTAGTCACGCAGATTTTTTCAGAGTAGTATTGGTCATAGATCCGTGTTCACCCACCCACTTTCTCTGCTCCAGTTGGTGGTTAATATTATTATTATTTTCACTTTCCTTAGAGGTAGCAGATCGTTTTTTAGCTTTATAATCACGATGATTTTGTTTTCGGCTCTGACGACCAAATTAACTTGATCAAGGAAGGCTTGGGTGGTGCTTGCCGACGTGTCAAAGTTTTGCTCTTGCCAGGGTGAAAGGCAGGTGAACCTTTAAAGGACTCTCCTTGGATTTCAGTCCCCAAACCAAGAATTTGATGCCACTTTGGGGAGCCTGTTTGTAGCCCTTTCCTCCCTGCCCCCAGGACTGACTCTGGAGTAGTCGGGCGTTCCTCTGCACCAGAAAGAGACAAGGTGGTGAGCGGGGTGCTTCCCACCTCCCTCTTTCTGTCTCTCCCTCTGCATCACTTCTGGGAACCGAGTCACTAGCAGCTATATGAACTCAAGAATGACCAACTTATAGGCCTATATACTTAATACCAAAAAAAAAAAAAAAAAAAAAGAAAACCCAACCCTTCAAAACGTTACATTTCTGTTTGTCTATATTCGTGAGCGTGTGGGCACTCTTGAACACACAGTTGAAAAGAGAAATTGTTTTGCTCTGACACACAGTCTTTATAGATAACGTCTACACACAAAGGCAAATGTGATTGTCAGTCTATCCTTTCTGTTCTCTCGTGCCATCATCCAAGTATCTCTTGGCAATTGTCAAATGTGTGAATTTTACTGTGAGTCAAATGAATTCCCACTGAGATTCCACCACCGCTACCCCCTTGCTTGGTGCAAACGACGTGGTTAAGTCTTGTGGTTGCAAAGTGTTTCTCTGTTTAATGGTGATGTGTTCATTCATTCATTCAACAAATATTTAATGAGCTTCTACTATGTGCCAGACAGTGTTCTAGGAGCTGGGAATAGAGCAGCAAACAGTACTGTTTGCATAACAGGACTGAAGAATCTGATCCAACACATGTAGAGAAGATAACGTTTTAAAAAATGACAACAACAACAAAAAATGCCAAACTGTCAAGAAGTCAGATTTTAGAATGTCTGCTTTTCCAAGGTTCACTTTCCAATTAAAATGTGGGAGTGTAGAGTTCTGCATTCCTGGATTATATGTTGTAAACTCCCATGCATAAGTAGACCGGAAATTTGGTCTTAAGGTTGTCAGTCTCAGGTATCTGAGTTTTCGACCTGTTTTCAGATTGATTTCCATTCCTGTGCTATCTTAGGAGGACTGAAACTAAGACAAGACGATTATCAAGTGATTTCTAAAATAAAGAAAAAGTAGGCAGCTTTCTTTTTCCAAGTGTATCTTGCCACCTGTCCGAGTACCTTTGTGGTTGTGACTTCATTTATTGGAAGGTGCCTTCTGCTCAAGAACCTGGTGCTTAGGTTGTGAAGTATCTGGGATATGGGTAAAGAGGGATCCTTAATACTGTTACATAATGATGATGCTTGGAAACACTTCCCAAATACCATTTGCATTAAAATATTTGCTATTCTGATAAGAACTTTCAAAACAGCTAATTGGGGTTCTCATTATAGCAGAGTCTTTTGCTTTAATAAAAGATCTCATTGCCAGGAATCCTTTAATATACATAAAGCCCATAAAGTATGTTTTTATTACTTAAAATCCTGTTTATATTCAACTTTTCAAGATAACATCTGTTAGCTTGCAGTAGATCTTGTGCACCTGGTCTTAACATTGAATACTTTACTGGCCCCCAAAGCAAAGTCAAATGCTTGCAGACTTTCGAATTTCAAAAGCTTAATCAGTAACATTTCATGTGTGTGTGAATCTAAAATTATTCTTTTCTCCATTTTATGGGCATATCCTGTATAATTTTCTCATTCTTCAAAATTCTCATAATTATTTCCATTTCAAAGGAAAATTTCAAGATAGTGTGAAGAGAGGAAAACTTGGAGTAATGACTTTTGATATTAGTAATTAACTAATGGGTCCAGATTCATAAGAATTAATGTAAACGCAGATAGCTTCATTTAGAGAATGTTTCGGTGAGTTGAATGCTGCCTTTTATACGATCAGTTTATAATACGTTGGCAAATGAATTGGTATAATTTCCAAATGAATTACAATTTTGTTTGAAAGCAGAAATCTTAATAAGAGAGTGAAGAGGACATTACATTTGAGCTATTTATATTACTCCACGTTCTCTTCCTATCTTCAATGTATGTGTACACGTTTACGTCATTTTTAGTGAATTTTATGTTCTGCCTTGTTCCCATTAGCATTATATCATGTAAACTTCATATAAACATGATGTCATATGAACACCTCCAGATATTCACATGCTCCATATTACCAGTCAGTTAAAATAATCATTCAAAACTCAAAGTGTTTGAATTGTTACATTAGTTTTCCTTCTTAGCTAGGCTTCCTGAGCAATCATTTTGTTAATGAGGAAAATACAAAATTTTTTTTTATCCTCATAGTAAATTAACTTAAAACTTAAATTGACATTACTTTCCTCATTTAAGGCCGTCAAGACAGTGGTCAGGGGCTTTGTGCTATACTGAAATTTCAAATTGTGTTGCCTCATCACTCTCATTTCTCTAGGCAGAGATGAAGAGCTGCCTTTGTTTGACCTGTCACACTGACAGATTTCTGATCCCAGCCCACCAGCCACGTGTTTATGTGTGTGAATACTCGGAGCTGGAAAACCCAGGGCCAAGGCTTGGTGGTGGTTTCCTTTCCCAAGAGCCTTAAGGGCTAGTCACGAAGAAACAGATGCCTGTTGCCTTTGGTGCCTGTGCCAAAGTGGTGTCTCCTGCGAACGTCTAACATGCATCGGCTCAATTCTTCCCTCGCACACCTGACGGTCTGTTCTTTTGTGTCCAGGAACTGGAGGAGAAGCACCGAGAAGCTCAGGTCTCAGCCCAGCACCTGGAGGTGCACCTGAAACAGAAAGAACAGCACTACGAGGAAAAAATCAAAGTAAAGGCACTTTACAGTCTTCCCTGCCCTTCCTCCTATACCACCATGTAGCTCCTTTCTCTTCCCAGGCACTTCAGGCCACTTCTTGCTAGAACAAAGGACTCTCCGTGGTAAATGCTGTCCTCAGGCCATGGTGGGAGGTCTTGGGGTGTTATCCTTGGGGCTGATTGAATATCAGAAGTTCAAAAATAGTTTATTATTTAAGAAAATTTGATCATCATGTGTCTCAATTCCATCTTTAAAATGTTTTTTGATCCACTGTCACTGAGTCCGTGATAATTTAGATTTAGAGAGATTCACCATCTCCTTGCTTTTAATTTCCTTCTTGCATCTTAGACCTGGAATTCTTTTCCTTTTTTTATAAAGTATATCCTTGAGGACTTTCTTTAGTGAAGGTCTGCTGGTGCCAGGCTCTCTGTTTTATGTGTCTGAAAATGTCTCTATTTCATCCTTGTTCTTGAAAGATGTTTTGACTGGGGATAGAATTCTAGGTTGACAGTTATTTCTTTTAATACTTTTTGAAGATATCATTCCATTGACGTTTGGCTTTTATTATTGCAGTTGACGGTCAGCTGTCAGTCTAACAGTTGCTTTCTTTGAAAGCAGTCTTTTTTCTTTTAAAACTTTGTTTTATCTTTAACTTTCAGAAGTTTTACTGTGATGTGTCTAGATGTGGACTTATTTTTATTTATCCTCCTTGAGATATACTGGACTTTGGAATATATGTATATATTTTAAAAAATCAATTCTATAAAATTATTGGTTGTTATATCTCAAGTATTGTCTCTTCCCCTTCTCTCTTTACTTCCTTTTTGGGAATTTGATTAGACATGTGTTAGATTACCACCAATCTATCCTTTTTTTTTTTTTTTTTTTTTTTTGTATTTTCCATTTCCTTGTCTTTTGGTGCTACATTCTGGTTAAGCTCTGACTGATCCAGTGTACTAATCCTTACCTGTCTAATTTGCTGTTAAACCCATCCATTGAGGTATTTTTAAATTAATTAATTAATTATTTTTTGGCTGTGTTGGGTCTTTGTTGCTGTGCATGGGCTTCTCTCGAGTTGTGGCGAGCGGGCTTCTCATTGCAGTGGCTTCTCTTGTTGTGGAGCACAGGCTCTAGACACACGGGCTTCAGTAGTTGTGGCTTGCAGGCTCTAGAGTTCAGGCTCAGTAGTTGTGGCGCACAGGCTTAGTTGCTCTGTGACATGTGGGATCTTGCCAGACCAGGTCTCGAACCCGTGTCTCCTGCATTGGCAGGTGGATTCTTAACCACTGTGCCACCAGGGAAGTCCCCAACCATTGAGTTTTAAATTTCAGTTATTGTATCTATTTGTTTCTTGACATTCTGTTTGGTTCTTCCCCAAGTTTGCTAGATTATTTAAGTCAATAACTTTCTATTTCCTGCATTGATTTGAAGCTTATCTTCTGCTTCTTTAAACGCATTAGCATAGTTGTTTTATGATCTGTATCTGATGATTCCAGTATCTGAAGGTCTGTTTCTGCTCTGTTGATTTCTCTTGGCTCTTTTCCAAAGTGTCTCTTTTTCGTGTGCTTGGTCAGCTGCTCGTTTTCCTTGGAAAATTAATAATGAGAATTCTTTGAGGCCTTGAATGAAAATGTGTGCCCACCTTGTGGGTGGTTCTGGGCTTTGACTTCTTTGTCTTCTTACCCTTTGAGGCAATTAAAAATGAAGCTCAAGTTTATCTGGTTCAGCAAATGCCTCAAGTTCAAAATAGCTGGGTTTTTGCTTTCACTTAGATTTTAGTCTGTAATTTCTTACTCTCTTGACAACTTTTAGGTGCTTTTAGGAAAATGTTTTCCATATTCTATCTAGCATTTTAAATCATTTTTCATAGAAGAACTGGCCTAAATAGTCCAGCTTATCATATAAAATAATAAATTCAATTATTATTTTACTTACTGAAATTATTATTTCAATTCAATTATTATTAATAAGTTCAGTGATCAGAAATGACTGCCAGCCTATCTATTTCCTTTTGAAATCACATCACATGTTCATTATGATTTTGGACTGAGCCTTTAACTAATTCTTACGTTCTTGAGAATCAGACGTTGTTCATTACCATCTCGAATATTGTCTCTTTCCCTTCCAAGTCAGACAGTGAAGGAGGCTTTTAATTTTTGTGATGATCATATTATTGATTTGGTTGATTTTCTCAAAGAGTTGGCTGTTCCTTTTCTGGAGAACCACACATGTACATGCTCACACAGCATCTTCCCCATCACTACCCTGACACTTTCTTTTTTTTACCCCTCATGCTACTTTTGGTTATTTTTCATTAAAAGAAATACTAGGAAAATAACCCAGAAGGGACCACACTGTGTTTTAGTGTGACCCTCTACTTTAGTGCATTTACCTACCAGTCCTTTTGGTTTGAGTTCTTACTGGTGTCCAGACTTTTATCCTTGAAATAAACTGACTTTCAGAAAATTATGAGAATATATACAGTAGTCCACTGGTATCTTTGCATGATGAAAATAACCTTTGCAAATTCATTCTGTAATTTGGGTCAGCGTATTGACTTTTCTGTCAAAAAGCCATGTTCTATCAGTATCTTCAATTGATATAAATGTCTACAGTGGAATCTCTCATTTCAAACAAATTCCTTGCTTCCCTCCCATGCATCTTCTTGTTCATCCTCCCGTCAGTTTAACCCAATCAAGGCCGGGATGTGTACATCCTTGAGAAAGGCTTGTTCCTTGTGGCTCACACTTACCTATGTTGGTATCCACCACTGCCGAAGTGGAGGTCTTAGTTTGAGCAGAGTCATCCTGAAAATGTGCTTCATTGCTTTAGCACTGCATAAAAAAAGAGCATTCCTGGTCTAGACATTATGTGGTCTCTGCTACCTTCTAGAAGGCAAGAACTTGGCTTTATAGATCCTAGAGAATGTTAGGGAGAGATCTGTTTTCTTCTGTCTTCCCTCCTGGCATCTTTATGAAACCATTTCTTTTTAGTCTGCTCTGCTTTGTGTTCCTGTTCCATCCCCTGTGAGGCCATTTTGGTAATCATTGTGATCATACCCCAGATTCTGTCCTTTTCCTGATTATAATTTTAGAATCGTGCCCTGACATCCAAGAGAGCAGGCCACTTATCCTCTTGAGGTTCGCCCCTTCTCCCATGACCCCATCCTCCACCTCTTATTCTTCTCTGCCAACTCTCACTCTATTTTTTTCATCAGTCAGTTCTAGTTTAAAGCCCTCTTTGAAATCTGTTCTGTCCTTTCTTTATCATGTGGACCCCCTCCCTGTTCATTGGCTCTTTTCAGGGACTGTGTCCCCATGAGCTACGAAGGACCCATCACAATAGATAATGTGGGAAAGGCAGATTTCAGTTCCCATCTGTGGCCCCAATTCTTTGGGCTTTCTTCCCAGTATCAGATGCAGTCGCCATCATTCAGAGAAGCACAGTGATGAGAAACACAGGGTCGCGGTCAAAGGCTCGGCGAGTTATGATGTTGCCTTCCTTTTCTCCTCTCTTTTTCACCAGTTGTTCTGGCAGCTGGTGGGGCTGTGTGTGTCCCTCGCAGAACATTAGATCAAGCTGGTGGATGGTGACACCATTACTGTTTTATTTTTTCCTCTTGGGAACAGTAGGTGCTTACAGTGGCATTCTCAGCACTGAGAACACATGATTTCTCTTCCCCTGGGAAGGATTTCTCTTTCCAGTGACTTTTTATTTTCACCCCCAGCTGGATCAGAGGAAAGAACGGAGGAAGGAGGCCTTTTTTTTTTTTTCCCTTTCCTTTATGCTGTCTCTTCAGTCTATTGACTCCCCACCTACTTTATCGGTGGGCAGAATCCACTTGTCCCTGGCTGCTTCTGAACGTCGGCCTTGGTTACACAGGCTTCCTCGGTCTTCAGCTTTCCATCCCTCCACATACAGCCTGGAGATAACGAGATTAATTTTGTACAAGTTAAGAGCAAGCAGTGTTCTAAAAACTACTGGCGCATTGGCTACGATAACAGTGCCCCTAGGTAATAGCTGCAAATCGTAAGATCTCTAGAGAGATCTTTTTTCTTCCCTCTCATTCTGGAGTCTACCTCCCCTTCGACCATACCTCTCAGGTCATTTTGGCTGCTGATTTAAAAATAAGTTCTTAGTTCACGTCCTCTGGTTACTTGCCATTTGATGGTCATACTTCACTTCTGAACCTCATCCTGACTGCTAGACAGACCCCCGCTCCCTCCCTCTGCCCCGGAGTTGGGGCAGCGTGGCTTCTCCACTGCTTTTCCCCTCCTTTCCTGTGTTTCTCCAGTGCCTCTGGTTAGTCTGCTCTGCTCAGGACACTAACTTCTCCTTTTGTTTTTCCTCAGGTGTTGGACAATCAGATAAAGAAAGACCTAGCCGACAAGGAGACTTTGGAGAATCTGATGCAGAGACACGAAGAGGAGGCCCACGAGAAAGGCAAGATTCTCAGCGAGCAGAAGGCGGTAGGTAGACAGAATCACAAAGCCGGTTTCCAAGGGAGGGTGTGTGAACCACGCCAGGAGTCCCCCACTGGAGAAGAGTCCATTTGGTCTGTTTTATCCCATGGAGTCTGCTGCTAACAGAAAGCTCTCTCTGCAGCCCCTTCTCGTAAAAGCAGTGGCAGTGGTGGCTCGGGGTGGCCAGTTCTGCCCTTCACGCCCTTCTTTAAGAACACACGCTGACCTGCGTCAACTAGAACCCTGTCTTTCAACACACCAACCCCCCGCCACCTCCCCGACGAAGTGCCCGGTGGCCTGTGGCCTCCCTTAGGCATCTGGTTTCCTTTCAAATCTGTGTAGGCAGATGTTTCAGAAACTTGCAGCTTAAGAGTTTCCCCTGTTATGCTTGTTAATCTACTTATTATCTCAGACCCTACCGAGACTTTTCACAACAGAATCTCTAAAGGAGGGTCCTGGGAAGTGATATTTTTAACCAGCACCCCACCCGCCCCTTTCCTGCCCTGGCCAATTCTTATGATTCATTAAGTTGGGGAAGCTCTGATGCAGAGAATCTAGGACAGTAGGGGCTGGGTGAGAAGGAATCACCCAGAGAATGACAGGCTCGTGGGTGATGAGAAATAGGAACTTGCAGATGCAAGTTTAGAGGCTGTGGCAGGCTCAGGGTGCATATGGACGACACGGGGATTTCACAAGGCCTGTCAACTCACGGAATGCCAGGTTCCTCAAGAGGTCCGCCCGCGTGTGCTTACTGCAGGCCCCTTAGCTAGTGAGGGCATATGCAGTCTCCGTTTGATAAAACAAGTGAGTGCCATCGTTGGAGCAGTGAGATCTACGCTCCTCAGGGTACAGGCTAGTTGAGTCTCTGGTCCAATGGCCTGCCTTTCAGATGACACTTTTCCTCACTTACGTGGCCCACTTCCCTCTCATTCTGGTGTTACTGTCTGTGTGCGAGGTTCCAAAGATCCCCCGTGTTTCAGATGATCAACGCCATGGATTCCAAGATCAGATCCCTGGAACAGAGGATAGTGGAATTGTCGGAAGCCAATAAACTTGCGGCAAACAGCAGTCTCTTTACCCAGAGGAACATGTAAGTGTTCAGATTCTAACTGTGTGCTTGATCCCGCTTTGGTCGTCTCTCCTGGGCACAAACTCTGTTCTTCTGTCGGCGGAGCAGGAGTGGATTTAACGACTCCTGTGGCGGGGCCCAGCCTCCGTATACTTATGTCCTTTTGCCCTCTCTGAAGTGGTCTCACTCTACCCGCCCTCTCTTTTGAGCCGCGTTTTCTTAAATGCTTCAAGTTACCATCCCATCACTGAGTGTTTTGCTCTCTCTAATGAGGTAATTTACAGTTTGCTTCTGGAGACCTCATTCCCCACACTCGCCTCCTGTAATCAGCCAGAGGTGATCTCGGGTGTGCCCAACTGGGCCATCCATTTCGCTGTTGTGAAGTTGGGCCCTTGGGGGTGAGTTTTGGGGTTCGGCAAGGACTCTTCTATGTTCTGGGAGCTCTTTGATCTTAATCTTTTCCCCCAAAGAATTACAGTCTCCTTAAGAGATCTTAAACGTTCCCATCTTAGTTTAAACCAGCTTGGTAGGCCGCTGTCCGATCTTTGAGTTATTCCAGCTTCTGAGCGGCCTGGTGAAGAGGTGAGCAAGGTCGACAGAGAAGTAGAAGGAGTAGCATCCTTTCTCCTCATCACCCTCTCTTCCCCAGCGCCTGTCTTAGTGAGTCGTCAGGGTGCTCCTGTACTCTCAGGAGGCCCTTTCTGCTCTCCTATACAGACTGGAAAAATAAAAAGGTCTACCAAAGGAGTGAAATGATAGTATCTCTTGAATCCCCCTTGACCATACTGAATCCTGTTGACGAGGGACTCTGAGCGGTGGGGACTGAACGGGCCCCAGGTCCCCATGCTGCGGCCATGCACACGAGGCCGGGTCAGGGTGGCGCTAACCTGGGAACGAGTGTGGTCCACTTGCTCAGATGCACCTCTCACTCCCCTTCTGCCTGGCCTTCTGCGGGGACATGCTCACCTCTAACGGGACTGTGATTTTGCTTGGCTCCTCCCACCACCCCCACCAGGAAGGCCCAGGAAGAAATGATTTCAGAACTCAGGCAGCAGAAGTTTTACCTGGAGACACAGGCTGGGAAACTGGAGGCCCAGAACCGGAAGCTGGAGGAGCAGCTGGAAAAAATCAGCCACCAAGACCACAGTGACAAGAATCGTCTGCTGGAGCTGGAGACCAGGCTGCGGGAGGTGAGAGTGAGGGGTGATCTCCCGAGGCTATTTGTTGGAGGACCCAGGGGCTCCCAGTCATCCAAGTGTCAAGCACAAATCAATACTTACATGAGAGCCATTGTGTGTGGTGGTGAAGAGTGCAGACAGGGCCATGGGCGTCTGCGTTAGAATTCCACTTCCCCTTTTTAGGAGTTTGGTAACCTCGGGTCGGGCAGGCTACCCTACCACCTCTGTGCTTGAGTTTCCTCATCTGTAAAATGGCCATGAAAACGTATCTCCCTCACGGGGTCACATGAGGATGACGTGAATTGGTGCATCTTCAAATGGGGGCACAGTGATCCCTCCTGTGTCATGATTCATTGAGGGCCACATGACTATGTCCCTGCACGGAGTTTAGCACATAGTACGGCTTAATGACAGTGACAGAGGCGCCCCCCCCATGACAGTGGGAGACTAAAAGAGAAATCTAAACTTTAGGTTTGTCTGATGGAAGGTGATTCGCTTCAGAGGTATTGGGTTGGCCAAAAAGTTCGTTTGGGTTTTTACATAAGACGGAAGAACCCGAATGAACTTTTGGGCCAATCCAATATAAGGAAGCTGGGAAGGGCGGCCAGGTTTGGGGAGGGAAATACCACACATTTGGTTGTGAACCTTTGGAGGTTGACTGAAGCTGTGACTTGACACGGCTCACTGTGTATTTATCAGATGCCTACTCTGTGCCAATTAGTAGCCAGATAGACAGTGGTGACAAGACAGACCCATCCCTGATCTCGGGGGCTGTCAGCCTAGCAGGTGGGTTTAGCTGGCCCTGGCAGAGGCAGGAGTTCAGGAGGGTGGTCCTTGGAAGTGGGACATCCCAGCTGGGCATAGAGACACTGGGCTCAAATATTTGTGATGGAATTCTTCAAAGCGGAGATGATCTCTCTTAAGGCAAAGACCATTAAGCAGACAGTCTTCAGTTAAGGACCCAACCTTGAATTCTGACGCTTAGGAATGTCTTCATTTGTACTGGAGTATTAAAATGAGGCCACTTCTCCCAAGGGCAGGAGTTGTCGAGGTGTGGACCCCTCTCTGTTAGGACCACATGGCCTGTGTGTTGAAATGCAGATTCCTGGGCGGCTTCCTCCCTCAGCTTTTTGAATGGAATCAGGGTGGGGTGGGGGTGAGGAACAGGGATTTGCATTTTTAACCAGTGCCTTGGGTGATGCTTATGCTTCCGGAGTTTGAGGGCTATTGTTCTAGGTTATCCAGAAGCCTTAGGCGGTGCTTTTACTTTTCTAATCCAGGCGATATTTTTACTTCAGTAAGTTTAACCACACTTCCCCGTAGTGTCAGCCTTAGGAGTGTGAGTGTAAATAACTCGGATAGATTTCTCTGAGCGTGGGAACGCTGGCTGGCTGTCTTTTGCTTTCCCTTCCCACAAATGTCTCTCTTGTGTGTCTGCCCTGCAGCTGTAGCTCCTCTGGGCACTAACCTGCCCCAGGGAAGGCGTGGTGCTTTGTTCTCCAGTCAGTATAGCCAGCCCCACAGGGGCAGTGGGAGGAATTTAGGATGCTTCCTGAGGGGCTCAGGCTGTATATGCTCCAGGGGAGTCTGGAGTTTAGCTTTATCTATTTATTTATTTTAAAATTTTTATGGGAGTGTAGTTGATTTACAATGCTGTGTTAGTTTCTGCTGTACAGCAAAGTGAACCAGTTATACATATATGTATAGCTACTCTTTTTTAGATTCTTTTCCCATACAGGTCATTACAGAGTATTGAGTAGAGTTCCCTGTGCTCTATAGTAGGTCCTTATTAGTTATCTATGTTATGTATAGTAGTGTGTATATGTCAGTCCCAAATCTCCCAATTTATCCCTCTCCCCCTTTCCCCCTCCCCAGTAACCATAAGTTTGTTTTCTACATCTGTGAGTCTATTTCTGTTTTGTAAATAAGTTCATTTGTACTATTCTTTTTAGATTCCACATGTAAGTGATATCATGATTTTTGTCTTTCTCTGACTTACTTCACTAGTATGACAATCTCTAGGTCTATCCATGTTGCTGAAAATGACATTATTTTGTTCTTTTTTGTGGCTGAGTAATATTCCATTGTATATATGTACCGCATCTTCTTTATCCATTCCTCTGTCGATGGACATTTAGGTTGCTTCCATGACCTGGCTATTGTAAATAGTGCCGCAATGAATATTGGGGTGCATGTGTCTTTCCGAATTATGGTTTTCTCCAGATATATGCCCAGGAGTGGGATTGCTGGATCACATGGTAGCTCTATTTTTAGTTTTTTAAGGAACCTCCATACTGTTCTCCATAGTGGCTGCACCAATTTACATTCCTACCAGCAGTGCAGGAGGGTTCCCTTTTCTCCACACCCTCCCCAGCAGTTATTGTTTGTAGATTTTTTGATGGTGGCCATTCTCACCCGTATGAGGTGATACCTCACTGTAGGTTGTGTGTGTGTGTGTGTGTGTGTGTGTGTGTGTGTGCGTGTGCGCAGTACATGGGCCTCTCACTGCTGTGGCCTCTCCCGTTGCAGAGCACAGGCTCCAGGCGTGCAGGCCCAGCAGCCATGGCTCATGGGCCTAGCCGCTCTGCGGCATGTGGGATCCTCCCGGACCAGGGCACGAACCCGCATCCCCTGTATCGGCAGGCGGACTCCCAACCACTGCACCACCAAGGAAACCCCTCACTGTAGTTTTGATTTGCATTTCTCTAATAATTAGCCATGTCGAGCATCTTTTCATGTGCTTTTTGGCCATCTTTGGAGAAATACCTATTTAGATCTTCTGTCCATTGTTTGATTGGGTTGACTGTTTTTTTTTTTTTGATGTTGAGCTGCATGAGCTGTTTGTATATTTTGGAGATTAGTCCCTTGTCAGTCACTTTGTTTGCACATATTTTCTCCTGGAGTTTAGCTTTAAATCTAGCCAGGCGGTCCGCCTTCTCTTTGCCACGTGCTGCCATTGAGATTGAGGGTAGAGGCCTCAGCCTCAGGTTTGACCCACCTGCAAGGGTCCTGGGCGTCCTTCCCCACAGCCCATGTGTGCAGTGTTAGCAGTTTTCCAGCAGCGTGTGTGGCGCAGGGCCCCTGGGTTCTCCCTGCATCGGACAGCATCCTGCTCCCCAACTTCCTCCTGACATGTGACAGTGATGTCACCGGCCTCTCATGGTTTTGCCAAGTGGCCGTGGGAGTTTTCAGGCATGCTAGCAGAGTCGCAGCCTCCTCTGACTGCTGGCATTTTAATAAGACCAACAGTAAGTAATTAACCCTGCCACTTTTTAGCTGTGTGACGTCTTCTCAGTTCCTGAATTTCTCGGGCCCACAGTTTGCTTGTCTGTAACATGGGGGTCCTAGTCATACCATCCTTGCTGGGTTGTTAGGAAGATGAAATGGGTGAAGACAGTGCCTGGCACGCTCCACACGGGTACTGCACCTGCTGCTGTCACATCATCGTTGTCGCCACCGCCGCAGCCATTGTCCTCCTCGTCATCCTCACTAGAGAGAGATCATAGCCTTGGCTTTGGTTGCCGTGGACTCGTTAAGGGCTCCCAGATCCAGCCGACCCGCCCAGACCTGTCTCTTGAGTTTCTGACCTGTTGTCCCAGTAGACATTGGACACCTCCACTCAGATGTCTCCCTTACAGCTCAAGTTCAACGTGTCAAGAGTGAATTTCTTACCCTTCTCCTCAGATTGGCCCTTCCTCTCCTGTCCCCTGTCGTGGCCAGTGGTCTCACTGTCTGTGTAATTCAGATGCCCAGCAACATAGGTGTCACCTTTGCCTCCTCTCTGTCCTTTGTTCTCTGTCCCACTCTGAGTTAACCACTACATCCTGTTGGTTCTCAAGGCTGAATCTTTTAAAGTCTTTCTCCTCTTCATGCCTATGGCCTTTGGGACTTGGGTGTCACCTTTTCCAGGGAGCCTTCTCCGTCCCCCTGGAGCTGGATGGGATGTCTCCTTTGGGTCCCCATGGCCTTTCATGTTTAGCTTGTACCCTTTCGCTTTCAGTGGGCTCTCCAAGGGTAGCTAGCATCTCTTATTTGCTTGGCATCCCCATATCTGACACAAGGTCTGGTCCCTAGGACAGCTTGTCAGTGTTGGTGACGTCAGCAGATGTGCCAGGGTCTCCCACATCTCCATGCCTTGGACGTCTTGCTTCCTCTGCTTGGAATTTTCTTTCCCTTCTTAGCTGCTTGTTTGGCTCCTGGATTCTTCAACACGGAGATCCCCCGTCACCTCCTCTCCCCCTCTGCTGTGTTCCCATCACATCCCTGCATCTCCTGACCATTGCATTCGACCACAATGTATGGCAATGGTTGGTTTTTATTTTTCTCCCCAACTTGAAGGCAGAGACTGTTTTTCATCTCCGTATTTCCTTTTACACAGAATTTGCCAAGTAAATTTTCTTTTTTCTTTTTTTTATGTTAATAGCGACTGCCTTTAATATTTATTTATTTATTCGTTATTTATTTATTTATTTTGGCTATGCCGGGTCTTAGTTGCAGCATGCGGGATCTTCACTTGCAGCATTTGGGCTTCTTAGTTGCGGCATATGGATTCTTAGTTGCGGCGTGCATGCGAGATCTAGTTCCCCGACCAGGGATTCGAACCCGGGCCCCCTGTATTGGGAGTGTGGAGTCTTACCCACTGGACCACCAGGGAAGTCCCAAGTAAATTTATCTTGAATGGACGAAAGGTTGAGTAGATGGATGGATAGATGGGCAGATGGAGGGAAGCATGATTAGTACCCAATATGACCTTAAGTTGGGTTACCTAATCAGAACAAATCAGAGCAGGAATATTTTAAATAAGTAGAATTCAGTCCGTTGTTCTACTTGTATTTCCATTCTAAAGGTGTCCTTGTTACTAATACAATGTTATTTATATCTGTTTACTTTTAAATGTTTTTCTAATAAGAACAACTGTCATCATTTTCATAGGGGATTCTTGCTGTGTGGTTTTTTGTTTTTAGAAGCTTTCCCAAGCATTCGAATATATGAAAGGAAGGGATGGTTTGTATTGATAATATACGTTGTATATACTCTTATGTGTTCTCACTCCTGTTGATTTTTGAAACTTATCGAAGTCACAGCTGTTTTTTTGCATTTTTTTCCTTCTCGGTTGGGTGCTGAGAATTTAATTCCATGACCAAATTTAAGATGCAGATTGCACGGCAGGTTGCGTTTTGGCTTTCTCTTCAGTTAAGGTCAACGGGCATCTCTCTCTCTGTCTCAGGTCAGTCTAGAGCATGAAGAGCAGAAACTGGAGCTCAAGCGGCAGCTCACGGAGCTGCAGCTCTCCCTGCAGGAGCGCGAGTCTCAGCTGACAAGCCTGCAGACAGCCCGGGCAGCTCTGGAGAGCCAGCTCCGCCAGGCAAAGACGGAGCTGGAGGAGACAACAGCGGAAGCAGAAGAAGAGATCCAGGCGCTCACGGTAGGATGAGTGTGGAGCTGAGGATATTTGCTCACCCTTAGAAATGCCAAGAGAGAAAAAATAAACCAGAGAGGTGCTTAATGGGCAGAAAATTGGCTTATGTAGGCTGCTTCCTCTTTGGAATTAGTAAACTAGATCAACTGGGCAATGTCTGAACTTTCCTAAGGATCTTGAAAAGTTCCTCCTTTATTTATGCATTTCCCTCTTTTTAAAATAATCATCACTATATTTTAAATTTTAGCTTAACCAAAGTCTGTTTACTTGGGTCTTCTACTTTAGTTTTCAATAAACATTAAAAAAATAATAATCTTATATCTTATAGTAGTCTTTCTACCATATTTTTGTTTTGGTTTTGGTTAACCTCATTTGTGTTCCTTTTTTTTTTTTCAAGCTGTAGATTCTGTTTCAAGTCTTTATAGTATGCATTTGGTAGGTTCTGGATGGAAATGATTCTAATGAATGAGAGATTGTTTCTGTAAAAGGGAACTGGCTTCCCTGCTCTTTCTGAGAGACTGGTTTGCTCACGTGAAGAGTGTTCTCAGGAGGTATATTGTTGGTGGGTGGCCCCTGGATTTAGACCTTAGTTCTTTCTGCAAGTCTCAAAATGTGACTTCGTTGGCCAGTCTCCCACAGTTGATCCTTGTCACATAGACTGACCCAGGCTAACAAAACTGACAGAATTTTACATGTAAAAATGCCAGTTTACCAGCTTTACAAAGGGAAATACAACCACCAAGTTGACCAGGATAATCTTCACATTCTTCCCCTTCAGAGAAATCTACTTATAAATCCCATTTCTCTTGGAAGGCTGCTTGGTGGACCTGGACTCTGGGCATAGAGAGCTGAATGAGTTTAATGGCTGGTGTCAACCAAGTGCATACATTTCTAATGGTAACATACTGTACTTGCCAAGCGGACAGGCACACTCATGCCTGCTGGTCAGGGTACCCCCTTCTGTGGGCAGGGCACAATGCAGCTGATGTTCAGAGTCTTTTTCAATAAGGTACCCAAATGGGTATCTTATTCATTCTGATTCATTTTGGATCCTGTCCCCATCTCCATCAGCAAACACCTCTAAACATCTCTTAGAGTAGGGTTACTTCTGCAGATGATCATGCACTTTTGTTGCTTATGATTTACCCTGTTTAAAACTAATATGTGTGTGTATGTATATATACATATATACATACATATATATATATATAATATATATATATATATTTTTAAACTAATTTCCTTCTTAGAAGTTATCTACCACTGTTGGGTGTTTGGGGACCAAATTGGGACCATGATCTGAGAGTGCCAGGGTCTTTATGGACCAGTCCAGGATACAGGGCCTTCCAGGATTCTGGGGATACAGAGTAACTCCTTTATAGAAGATGCTTGTGCATCCTAGATTTTCCAGGACTTATGCCAAGTTCAGATATTGGTTGCAACCTTAGTTTCCAGTGTTTTCTCTATGAAAACACTCATTAAATGATGCCATGTGCCCCTAGTATTTGGTTTGGAAAAAATAGTTAGTGTCTCTTTGTTTATATTCTGCCTTGTTTCAAAAATGGACTGGAAACAGTTCGGAAAGATACGAAACAATATAACAGGATAGAATAAGAAAGAAAAGTCTAAGAGAAGAGAAGTCATAGAAGAAAAAATGGAGGTAAGAATGAAATGAATATATATGCCAAGAAGGCGTATACGCTTCCTGGAGTGGGGTGGATGTGGAGAGAGACAGCCAGATGGCATTTCTTAGCTGCTAAAAGAGACACCTAAAATCCAACCACTATTATATTTAATGCCTTGTATATTAATATTTCTCCCCACATGAACCACCCCAGCTCTGAAAGAAGGAGACATCAGTCGTTTAATCTGTACTTAATGAGTCCTCGCTGTGCGCCTAGTGCTGTGTCTTTAGCTTTTTCTCCCCAGGGGACTGGCCTGTAATCCCTCAAACCCTTTTACCCTGGAGTGGAGGAGAAGGAAACGTTTACCTCTCTACTCTGTTGGAATTGGGAGGGAGGCGGTAGTCACGCGTCTTATCCTGCCTGTTTGGAAGGAGGAGGGTGTACAGTAGAGCTTGTGTCGCTGCTGTTTATCTGTGGGGAAATTAGTCTTTCAGTCCTGTCTTGCTGCTGGTTGGAATGTGCCGTGTCTAATGGCTGCTGGACGCCTGCACGGCAGCAAGTCACGACTTAATTTAGCCGGATGAGATCACTGCCTCAGAGCATCTTAAAAAAAAAAGAAAGAAAGAAAGAAAGAAAGAAACAAACAAACCTCCCTAGGTCTGGAAACTAGGGCTCTACGACTCTCACAGATGAGGATCCCTTGGAAAATAGGGCTTGTTCACAATGATGACAGGAAAGTGCCTTTGGTCAAATAGCTGTTTGTAAGCCCATCATGCAGGAATCCAAACCTCACATCAATTTGCCTCAGTTCAGTTTGAAGGCTGTGGGTTTTTCCTCTCGCCTCCTCCTGATTATGTCCCATAAATCTGGTCATGGACCACAGGTGGCCATTGTCTGAATGGCTTTGTTGAATTTGTTCCAAAGAATGTATTTTCTAAGAGAGAGAGAAAATGGTCACAGATGCGGTACCCTGACTCCCTCTCTCATTGTTCTGGTCCAAGTTCAGACCCAACGTAAGCATCAATCAAATTCAATCAGCTGGATCTAAAATGATCTCCTAGGAGGCTTGTTTGCTTCATAGCAGGCTGTTTTATCAAGAAAAGGAAATAGTCAAATGGGCTATTATTGCTTTAATTCTAAGAGGTGGCCACCTCCTCACCTGGGAGGGGAGCAGTTACCCTGTTTGGCTTCTGCCCCTGGGCCAAAAATAGATGGAGCACAGTTAAAAGGAAGCTCTCCTTGAAGAAGTGTGGCAGGGGCCACCAGTCGCCATTGTTGGTCTTCCTCAGGTTTTCTTTTTTCCCACTCTCCCTTTACCCACCCTGTCAATTGCATTTGCATTGAAATTCACTGGCCATTAAAAGCTGAGATTGAGTCAAGGTGGACAGCAACAAGAGAGTCAGATTTAAACAAAAAGCCATGCTTTTAAGATGCTTCAGTGCTTATTGGTGGAAGAGAGAATTTTCCACCTGGAATTGAAATTTATGACTCCATGTAGAGACTTCCCTGGCGGTCCGGTGGTTAAGACTTCGTCTTCCAGCGCAGGGGGGTGTGGGTTCAATCTCTGGTCGGGGAGCTAAGATCCTGCATGCCTTGGGGCCAAAAAACCAAAACATAAAACAGAAGCAATATTGTAACAAGTTCAATAAAGACTTTAAAGTGGTCCACATCAAAAAATCTTAAAAAAGAAAAAAAAAAAGACTCCGTGTAATGCCTTCTTCTGAGGAAGAGAATTTGAGCATGCGCACTTCATTGCGTGTAGACGTGCGACGTGATGGGAGCGTTGCTCTGAATGGGGCCGCGGGGTAGAGGAACCGTGTGGGCTTGGTGCCCAGCAGCATGGCACCACGAACACGTTTCATGTCCCTGTCCTCACGTTCTTTTACTGATTTTGTTAAATGACTAATGCTGAATAATCAAGTCAAAAGCTAGAGACACTCGAGAAAGGGATCCTCCCAGCAGAGCGTGATGGTGGGATCCCAGAGTCATCCTCTTTGATTTGTTAAAATCATTAGTCAATGCACGCTCTCTTTTTCTCTTTTACATAACTATCAATTGTTTTGAATTAGTAACCCATCGGCATGATAGGCAAGATGTGAAATTGGGTCACCTAAGGTGACAGTGTTGCTTGGCGCCTGCCTTCCCAGGGAAAGGGGTGGATGCGTGGAAGCCTGTGTTCTAGGATACTGACCGTGGATCCCAGAAGGCGGTCAGACATCTAAACACATGTTTCCTTTTCACAGTTCTACAGGTATTTTCTCTCATCGAGGTTGCATAATAATTCTCTTTTCTTCACTCCTCTTGTAACTTTCCTTAAAATTAAAGAAGACATAAGTACTCCCCAAAGTGAGTGCCTCTCTGGTTTCCAGGATGCAGCCTGTCCATTCTGCCTCTTGCCACCCAACCTCTAGGTCAGTGGTTCTCAAGTTGTGGGGGGGTGTCTGTGGCTCCGTGGGGGGTCCCCAAGTTCAGGTTATTTTCATAATAATACTAAGCTGTCGTGATGTTTTTCATTGTGTTAACATTTGCACCGATGGTGCAAAAGCAATACTTTTATTTTAAAAGAAATAATAAATATTTGAAAAAATCTGCTTTAACTTCTAATGTGGTTAATAGAGATAGATATAACTCACATAAACAAAAGCCCTTTGGGGTCCTCAGTAATTTTTGAGAGGGTAAATATTTATTCCCTGTAGCTTCTAACACCTAATTAACATTCAGATATTTCATTGAGAGAATCCAAAGCTTGTCTTACATATTTTATTACCTTTATATATAATGTGACCTTTTGCTTTTTGTGCATTTGTTTTACAACTTATTTCAAAGGAACATAAAACATGTTTCTTGCCATTTTAAAGCTCAGATCAGTTCAATGATTGTTACAGTACTTTCAGCAGTCACAACAGTCACAACTACATTTTGTGTTTATATTTCAGTCAATAATAAATCAAGAGCCATAATGATGGTAGTTCCTTACATTATACCCTCAAAGAGGAGTGTCATTTGATGTGTCAGAGTGATCCAAAGGCCTCATGATGGTAAATTATAATAGAAATATTAGTGATTGAAATTTCAGGCTCCTGTGGGCCAGTTAGGCAAGTTTCTACCGGTGTGGTGTTATTTGGAAACTTTGCTATTAGTCAGAAAGTGGAACAGGTCTTCTATCCCTCAGTCTAGGCCAGAAAGCTTTTTTATAATCATTGCTTAGGCTTTGAAGAAGTTAACTACACCTTCAGCTTCCTGTTTCTGTCTGAGTAATTTCTCACCAAATAGTCATTTAAGAGTGGAGGTTGGCAAGCTATAGCCAGTGGGCCAAATTTAGTCTGCTTCCTGTAAATAAAGTTTTATTGACACACAATCACACCCATTTGTGTACATATTATCTGTGGGTGGTTTTGTGCTGTGAGGGCAGAGTTGAGTAGTTGTGACAGAGACTGAGTGGCCTTCAAAGCCAAAAATATTTACTATCTGATCCTTACAAGAAAAAAGTTGCTCCTTCCTGCTCTAGAATTTACTAACCTAAGGATACTTCCTCCTGGATACTCACAGATGAGATTCATCAGTGATACAAATAGCCACGTTCCTAATTTGGATAAACAGTATTCTTGCCCCATTACATTAATAAATCTCTCATATCATTATTAGGCAAAAAACAGAGTTTTGGGGAAAAAATCATCTATTAAATTAGTTTTTAAAATAGGGGCTAATTATTTGAGATGATTCTAAGTGATAACTCTTAATTTATGAATCTGTAAGTTCGTCTGTGCAATTACTGATTTTTGTTTTGTTTTACCGTTTTTCCAGTCCTCTTCATTCTTTTGTGTAGATTTAAATCTCTGGTTGTCATCTTCTGCCTGAAAGACTTCCTTTAACATTTCTTATAGTACAGGTGTGTGGGTGGCAGATTCTTTCAGCTTTTGTGTGTCTGGAAAGGTCTTTATTTTGCCTTCATTTTTGAAAGATACTTTTGCTGGGTATAGAATTCTAGGTTGACAGATTTTTGTTTTTATTTTCCTTTCAGTACTTTAAAGATGTTGCTCCACTGTCTTCTAGCTTACTCCCCTCCAAAACCCCTCCAGCCTCACTGGGAGAAATCTTTCTTCTCTTTGTTTCTCTATAAGTAACTTGTCTTTTTTCTCTGGCTGGTTTTAAGCTTTTTCTCTTTATTACTGGTTTTAAGCAGTTTGATTATGATGTGATTTAGCTTAATTTCCTTCATGTTTCCTGTGCTTAGGGCTCATTTAACTTTTTGCATCTATGGATTTATTTTTTCATTGACTTTGGAAAATTTGTGGCCATTATTTCTTCAAATATTTTTTTCTGTCTGTCTCCTGCACTCCTTCAGGGACTTTGATTACATGTATATCAGGCTCCTTGGAGTTGTCTCACAGCTCGTTGATGCTCTGTTCATTTTTTAAGTCTTTTTTTTTTTCTTTGTGTATTTCATTTTGGATAGTTTCTGTTGCTATGTCTTCAAGTTCACTAATCTTTTTTTCTGCTGTGGCTGATCTGCTGTTATAAACTTAAAATATAAATCTATGGCAAAATAGACATATTTAGAGAATACATCACAGCTAAATTAGGTGCTGAATTTTTCTTTTAAATTTATTTATTTATGTATGTGTGTATTTATTTTTGGCTGCATTGGGTCTTCATTGCTCCACGTGGACTTTCTCTCGTTGTGGCGAGTGGGGGCTACTCCACATTGCGGTACACAGGCTTCTCACTGCAGTGGCTTCTTGTTGCAGAGCACGGGCTCTAGGCACGCAGCTTCAGCAGTTGTGGCACTCGGGCTCAGTAGTTGTGGCTCGTGGGCTCTAGAGCACAGGCTCAGTAGTTGTGGCACATGGGCTTAGCTGCTCTGCAGCATGTGGGATCTTCCCGGACCAGGGCTCAAACCCGTGTCCCCTGCGTTGACAGGCTAGGTGCTGAATTTTTTGACTTACTTCTCTTATAGACCTTTTTCTTTTTTTTAAAAAAATTAAAGTATAGTTGATTTACAGTATTGTGTTTCTGGTGTACAGCAAAGTGATTCAGCTACATTTTTTTAATATTCTTTTCCATTTTGCTTTATTAGAAGGTATTGAATATAGTCCCCTGTGCTATACAGTAGGACCTTGTTGTTTATCTATTTTGTATGTAGTGGTTTATATCTGCTAATCCTAAACTCCTAATTTATCCCTGCCCTTTCCCCTTTGGTAACCATAAGTTTGTTTTCTATGTCTGTGAGTCTATTTCTGTTTTCTAAATAAGTTCATTTGTCACATATTTTAGATTCACATATAAGTGATATCATATGATATTTGTCTTTCCCTGTCTGACTTACTTAGTATGATAATCTCTGGGTCCATCCATGTGGCTGCAAAAGGCATTATTTCATTCTTCTTTTATGGCTGAGTAGTATTCCATTGTGTATATACCACATCTTCTTTATCCATTCATCTATTGATGGACATTTAGGCTGTTTCCATGTCTTGGCTATTGTAAATAGTGCTGCTATGAACATTGGGGTGCATGTATCTTTTTGAATTAAGAGTTTTCTCTGGATATACGCCCAGGAGTGGGATTGCTAGATCATATGGTAGCTCTATTTTTATTGTTTTAAGGAACCTCCATACCATTCTCCATAGTGGCTGCATCAATTTACATTCCCACCAACAGTGTAGGAGGGTTCCCTTTTTTCCACACCCTCTCCAGCATTTATTCTTATTAATCTCTGACAGAGATGATTTTTTTTTTTTTTTTTAAAGCAAAGGACCACTTTTTCCTCTCCCTCAAACTGGATTCTTCTTTGGGCTTTCATAGCTAAGCAAATGGTGCCATAATCTACCTTGTCTTCCAAATCAGAAGTCCGTTAAGGAACCCTTGGCCCCCATGTCCATCAGCAAGTCTTATTACCTGTGCTTCCAAAAGAGATCTCACCTCCATCCACTTCTCTGCATCTTTTGTCACGTCCAGCTCCAAGCCACCATCCTCTCTTCCTTTAATGACAGCAGCAACCTCCTCAGTGGTTTTTGAACTTCCTTCTACATTTGTCCTGTTTTGATCTGTTCTTCCTGCAGCATCCACAAAACGAAAACCAGGCCATGTCACTCCACATTTTAAAACCTCTGTTGGCCTCCAATTAATTGCATTTTGAATGAAATCCAAACTCTTTTCTTGGCCTTCAAGATTCTTGGTCTGGGGCTTCCCTGGTGGTGCAGTGGTTGAGAGTTTGCCTGCCGATGCAGGGGACATGGGTTCGTGCCCCGGTCTGGGAAGATCCCACATGCCACGGAGCGGCTGGGCCCATGAGCCATGGCCGCTGAGCCATGGCCGCTGAGCCATGGCTGCTGAGCCTGCACGTCCGGAGCCTGTGCTCCACAACGGGAGAGGCCACAGCAGTGAGAGGCCCGTGTACCGCAAAAAAAAAAAAAAAAAAAAAAAAGATTCTTGGTCTGGGCCTGCCTCTCTACCATCAGCTTGGGCCACATTTTCCCTCTTTTGCTCTTGGCCACAATCCACAGAAGAATACATTTTACCTTGAAGTCTCATACAAGGGAGCCTATATACTGAGTTTCAATGAGTTTTAAGGTAGATAATCAGGATGCATCCTATAGCCTGTATATGATTCTGTAGTCATAAGGACATAAACATGTCATAGTTTCATTGGCATTACTTCTTCTTCTTAATGTTAATGTTAATAAAATTGTGGTAAATCTTACAATTGATAGCAACTTAAACTTGATGACTTATGGTATCTGAAACAAGTTTCCAACAATGGTGCTTACCTTTACTCTCCAAGGTACATTCTGATGTTTTCTAATGTATCCTGTTTATTCCATTTCATTGGATAAAACAAACCAAAAAAATTTGACTTGACATCTTCACTCTTGAGTCACAGTTTGAAGTGTAAAAAACTGCTCTAGCCACTCAGGTCCTTTTTTGTTCCCCAAATGCACCAAACCCTCTCTTGCCTCAGGATTTTTGCAGATGCTGTTCCCTCTGCTCTTTTCTGTTCTTTGCATGGCTGGCTCCTCATCATCCTGCAGATTTCAGTTTAAATGTCAGCTCTTTAGAGAAGCCCTCCTTGACTGCCCCATCTAAGTGAGTTCTTTTTCTCCCCCCTTATTCTTTTTCCCTAGGCCCCGTTCGTTTCCTTCATAACACTTGTCACTGTTTGTAATCCTGCCCTTGTTTATTTTCTACCTGTCCGCACCAGAATGAAGGTGAGGCCAGATATGCTGTATCTTGCCATAGTGTCTACTGATGCTACTGGTTTAGAGCGCCTCTGCCTTGGTGAAAATCTTTATATTTACTTCAACGTCTATGTAGGGTTTCTGAATCTCAGCAGCTTTGGATTTAATTTTTTAAAAAGTCCCTACTTTGTCCTGGGTATTGTCCTGTATATGTGTGTTTGTATCTTTCTTGGGAGAAGGCTTGGGGGCGGGGGTGGGGCAGTGGTGGGCAGCCAGTTGGAGGGAAGAGGAAAAGATTAAGAATGGGGAGGAAGGGCTTCCCTGGTGGCGCAGTGGTTGAGAGTCTGCCTGCCAATGCAGGGGACATGGGTTCATGCCCCGGTCTGGGAAGATCCCACATGCTGCAGAGCGGCTAGGCCCGTGAGCCATGGCTGCTGAGCCATGGCCGCTGAGCCTGCACGTCCAGAGCCTGTGCTCCGCAACGGGAGAGGCCACAAAAGTGAGAGGCCCGCGTACCGCAAAAAAAAAAAAAAAACAAAAAAAAGAATGGGGAGGAAGACAAATAAAGGAGAGTAAAACTTCATCCTATGTTTTTTTCCTTTCTTCCACTAGTCCCTAGTTTTAATATGAATGTTAAATATATATTTGTACAGGGTGTCATGTGTGGTCTAAATAGTTAATTGTTATTAATAGTCATTGTGTATTCCTGTAACTTTGCTTCTCCTGTTGGGTATGACTTGCTTAATTCTTTGAAAAAAAGGTGCTGGGGCAGCTGCAACAGTCTTGGCTTTTTTAGACAAATTGTGATTTTCTTTATTTGACCCATAGCATGTAGAATTGTATTCCACCCTATGAAAAATTTACAATCGACTTCTTTCTTACCTTTTAGGCACATAGAGATGAAATCCAGCGCAAATTTGATGCCCTCCGTAACAGCTGTACTGTGAGTATTAACCAAAGATGATGAAAATAACATGAAACTAAAACTGAGAAGGAAAGGGGGACGTCTCATTCTAATATCAGTGACTGATTTTTGATATAAACTTCCAGATTGAAGCAGTTAATGCGGTCCAACTGATTTGGAAGTTTCTGAGCCTCAGATAACTTCCGTGTCTTGTGTTCCTGCCAGTTAAAAAAAAAATTAAACCATTCTTCGTGTTTGGGGAAGGCTTGTTGGAATGGTCAAAATAATTCTCACTGCAGAACCACTAATAGATCTCAGTAGCTGCAACAGAAGTCCCATTGGAGCTCCCCTCCCTTCTCCAATCTAGAAGGTTCTGTCTGAGACTGGCCCTGGATGGTAAGGGGCAGTTAGACATGTCAGGCTTCTCCACCCTACTGCCTCTACAGAGAGGGAAGACCAACAAGTTCTTCTCCTGGGGAATCTAGAAGGGTTAACTTCCTAACAGGCAAAATCTGGCTTCCTAACATGCAAATTCAGAATCTAGGACTCTTTGGGAGTCGTTATGTCTATTGAGAGAAGTCAATTCCAGGAGCAGATAAGCATCATTCATAGGTTATGTAATAGGGTAGGATCAGTGGAAACTCGGAGTCTATTTTTGATCAGAGAGAGGGACTAAAATAGGCCCCTTTCAGAAGGGAGGGATGTTGTCCTTATTCATGGTTCTACTTCCTTTCTTTGGTCCTTTCATTGCTCTGTTACCTCCTTAGGCAGTTCTCAGTCAGCTTCTCTCCATTTGTATTGTTTGCATCTGTAACTTTCCAGAAACACCCCTCCACCTCCTATAGGCATATTTTCTTTTCTTGTAATGAACTCCTTCTTTCCTCCTTACCTACTATAAATGGGACATTAAGTCCTGGTATATGCTCCCCGGCTCTTGCCCCCTGCTTCATTTAGGTATAAAATGCACACAACAAAGTACATGAAGTGCAACTAATATTAAGCATATGGCTCGATGGATTTGTATGTGTATAGACAACTTGTGTAACCACAACAAAGATCAAGATACATAACTTTTGGGCTTCCCTGGTGGCAGCGTAGTGGTTGAGAGTCCGCCTGCCGATGCAGGGGACACGGGTTCGTGCCCCGGTCCGGGAAGATCCCACATGCCGCGGAGTGACTGGGCCCGTGAGCCATGGCCACTGAGCCTGCGCGTCTGGAGCCTGTGCTTCGCAACGGGAGAGGCCACAACAGTGAGAGGCCCACATACCGCAAAAAAAAAAAAAAAAAAAAAAAAAGATACCTAACTTTTCAGCTCCCAGAGGTTCCCTCCTCTCCTCTTCCCATCAGCATCCTTTGCCCTAAGGGTAACCAGTATTCTGACCTCTGATACCACACCTTAGTTTTGCCTGTTCTTGAACTTCATATAAATGGAATCATAGAAGATGTGGTCTTTTGGGTTTAGCTTTTTTTGTTACTTAAATTGTCTCTGAGGTTCATCCATGTTGTTGCATCCATCAAGATTTTGTTATATTTTAATTACGGTGTCGTGTTTCCAGTGTGCGTATAGAACTGAAGTTTGTTTATCCATTCTCCTGTTGATGGATGTTTGGGTTGTTTCTGGTAGGAATAAAGCTATTAGGAACATTCCTGTACAGGTCCTTTGACGGCTGTAAGGCCTTGTTTCTGATGAGCATATACCCAAGAGTGGAATAGCTAGGTCATGGGACGTGCCTCTGTTTCACTCTAGTAGGTACCAGGCAGATGGAATTTAGGTCTGTTTCCTGTTGCCAGTGGCTGGATCTAGGGTGAGCCTGCCTTAGCATTATCTGTTGATTTCCTCCCTTCCTTGAGGAGTTGATGCATTCTGTTCCTGTACTCTTTTGCCTTACTTTTTTAGTTTCTTATTATCTTGGTTTCTTATTTTACACAAGAGTTATTTGCTTATATTACATACATGCTCATAAATGATCACTGAATAAAATATAGATCATTTTAGGACTGTAACTTTTTTTTTTTAACATTACTATTTTTTCCTAAAATAAACTTGGATGCATTTTAAATGTGTACATCAGTAATCCTGTTCCATTCATCTGGAGTTTTCTTTTCTCCTTTTTTAGTCTTTTTTTTAAACATCTTTTTTTTTTTTTTTTTTTTACAGCTTTTTTTCTTTTTACAGCTTAAGGGATAATCAGAGTACAGTAACCTGATGAGTTTTGAAATGTGTGTATATTTGTGAAATCAGCAAAACAATCAAAATAACAAACATAGTCATCACCCTCAAGAGCTTCCTCGTGTGCCTTTGTAATCCTCCCTCTCCCCCATTTTTAAAATTGCAAGTGTAGTTTTAATAGAATATACCAATATGTAGAACAAATTTGATTACTTTCTTACGTAACTTTTGTACTCTCTTTATCCCTCAAATTTGCTTTTTCTGGCACAGTGACTTCTAATCCTTCCTTTACTTACCCCTGGCATTCTGTGGAGAAGCCTTTGGGGACCTCTCCCAGTGGGAGGGGGAACCCAAGAAAGTGATCCCCACCCACAGTGCAGCTAGGGCAGCTGGGTAGCTTGGGGGTCCAAACCACATGCTCTGGAGTCAGATAGACTGGTTCAGATTCTAAATTGGTCTCTTGGTAACCTATGTGATGTTACACTCCTGAGGCTCCATTTCTTTGTCCATGAAATGGGATGACATTGTATGTCCTCAATTTCAGTACACCATTGATTGTAAGATGCATAATTCATTTAATTACTGCTCTTTGTGGGGCTGGGTGAGGGAAGAGAGACAGCTGCTTAGTTGCAATATACATTCAGATTTCAGAAACAGTAAAACCTAGGAAACACTGAGTCATAGAATCCGACACTTGGTAATAATACCTGGGGTTCCTGCAAGAAGTAGATGGTGCATTGGTTTCTGTACAGGGCCTGGTCCACAGAATGCACTAATCAGTGTTGGTTGCTATTATCCTTTTATTATATTGGACTTACCACAGAATCTTGTGTAGAAAACGGTCCCGCTCCTTAAAAAAGTTTGAAAACCACCACTTTAGAACAACACTTGGCAGCAATGGTAGATCTCAGTTATACTCTCTCAAGTTCAAAGGCTGCTTTATAGACACTTTAGGAGAGCGCGATAGATGTTCCTTTCTCGTTGGTGCTGTCCAGGATTGTCGCCGCTGGGAAATGTCATCTTTGTTACCGGTGGGAACTCCTGTAATAGCTCAATCAATTGGAGCTCCCAGTTAGCAGCTTTTAAAAAGCTCATGAGCGGTAAGATTTTCGAGCTCAGGCCATTTCTATATTGTGAAGAGATTTAAAAAAAGGATTTGATTCAATCTGGCACCTAAAACCCTACCTAAGTCTGTTTTGGAGAGGAGTTGGTGGGCCAACATATGACATGGTTTTAATTATGAATCAATCTGTCAGCTATAAGATTAAAAATAAATAATATGCAAATAACTGCCTTCAAGAAGGAACGAGGCATTAAAATAGGATGTCAGCCCTGTGTCTTTTCAGCCCGATACTCATTGTCTGGCTGGTGTCTTCACCCCCAACATGCTCTTGGACATGTACCAGGTAGCGTTCCCTCTGCTGGTTGCCCAGTCAGGTGTGAGAGGTAACATATGTATCTCGGAACCACTAGGTGTACTTAAAAAGCAACAGATAACCCCAAATAGAGAGCTTTAAAAAATTTTTTTTTGGACACTGAGAGTAGATAATTTTTTTGTATCCCTGTTTTCTGTTAGAATTGTACCAAGATCTCTTATCTGTAAAAACAGCATAGAAGAAAGCTCTGCTGGCCCTTGCATTATGAAACTATCTCCCTCATCTTTTTTTTTTTTACCACTAAGATGGAATCAGCCTTGCAGTTTATCTTTCCTGCCTTCTATGCTTGGGGTTGAAAGCTTAAGAGACTCATAATACAGGAAACAGATCATTTGCCCTTGGTGTGGAGAGAATATACCCACAAAGTAGACCTAAGAATTCTCTTTGCTTATAACCTGGTTCAAAATCACAGATAGCTCATTATTATCCTTTTTTTTTTTTTTTTATCCACAGAGATCATTAATTTACTGCCTGTGTCTCAGGTCCGCCCAATATCTGTGTGTGTCTAACACTCCAGCAACTCCAACAGAGCCACACGCTCAAGGTGTTACGGCTTTTGGGCAGGAAGAACATACGAAATGTCCGAATGCGCTAACATGCTTTCACGAGGCCTCGGCTGCTTCGTGCAAGCACCTAATCCTCCTCTTGTCAAACAGGCAACATAGAGATGATGACAGAATACAGAGCCAATCATCACAAAGTGTAAACACAAGTCAGAGACCCCTTGAAAACGGGGTGACGACAGGAAATAGAAGGACTCTTCCTACTCCAATGGCCAGTTGAAATGAGAGTAGTAATCTTGGCACCTCCCTGACTTTTTTCGAGTGTTTCTTCTTTAGCACTTTATAATCTAATTTGGGGAGGAGGAGAAGGAGTGGCAGAAATGGGCTTATTATAAATTGCATTTTTTTTTCATGAGTCAAAGGGAGTAGGTACCCAAAGGCTTAAATATGTCTTTGAATGACAAGTAAATTATTTTGGCAGCATATATATTCTTATGTGGGTAGATTTTCTGTAGTCTGTTTGCTCCCCATGGGGCACCATTGATGCCTCAACATCTTGGTCACTAATTTTTATCCCATGTATTTCACATGATGCGTTAAAGTAGAATAGCACGCAAGAAAAAGCCAAAACATTAAAACCAGAGCAACAGAGGAGGTAGTCAATATAGTATTTACCTCCATGTCAGTTGGAGAAACCAACCCAGGCAAGTTGAAGGTGGCTTATTTGGGGCTTCCAGAATCCATTTTATAGCACAGCTTCCAGGCCAGTTTGCCTCATCAGTCTCGTTGTTTTCCTTTGGGGGCAGAAGTAGAAGGAAGCACAGTGGAGACATTTGCAGTCTAGGAGGAAAACCATCTTAAGGAATGGGTTTACTGCATTGTTTATTCATTGTTTCTGCTTTCGGGAGATTTAACCACGTCACACAGAGGGTGATACAGGGTTCCCTGTGTGGCAGAAGTGTCTGCTAAGAGTGACGGACTTGCAGTTTTTTTCCTTTTTTTTTTTTACCCCGATAAAGAAGGAGGTTTAGCCAAGAACCTGACCAGATAACCTTTATTCCCCCTCTTGTAGCTGATAGCATTACACAAACTGTAGGAATTAACATGGCTTTTCATATTAAAATACAAATTACTAGACCACTTACTGCATTAAAAGCTCATCAGCACAGTTAACAAAATGAAAAGCTGTGGCCACACTGAACAAATCTACTTAATTGATGTTCTTTAATTCTATGTGCCTGGGAAGATTTTTTTTAAATTGATAGTCAAAGTAGGTTAAAATAGGGAGTTAGTCATGGCAACATTTCAGAAACTAAAACTAAGTCTACTCTAGGTTTGAAAATGGGAAAAAATTAACCATAGGCTCAGAGGCATTTCCTTTTAATTTACTCCTTTTAGTTACGTAAAATTTAATTTACCGCCAGTGCGCCTCATTCCAGCTATTATTAGAAAATTGCCCTTAAACTTCTCAAGTATTATATATAAAAGCTCTTTGCAAGTGCTGGTACTAAACCTCAGCAAAGAGAACAGGAAAGCTAAATGCACTGAAATTGAAATCATTCCGCCATTGAGCAGGGAAATCATTTAGTAACACCAGGTTAAATCTCTCTCAGTAAAATGACAGTTTCATATACATGCCTTCCCACTTTCTGATAGCCAGCTGCATAATTAGAACCATTTAAAGTGATGCTGACATACAGTATTATATTTTCAGGATTATTCTGAGAGTCCCTTAAATTTTTTTTTCTTTTGTTGCATGAACTTAAATTTATTGCCTAAAATATTATTAAAATAACTCTTAGTGTCCTTCACTCAGTCTTTCGTGATAAGAACTTTATTTTGCTTTCTAAGACTGTTTCCCAGGATAATGTCCTGTAGATGGTGTCCCTGGCGTTTTAGCCTAATCAGCAGATTGTGATACCAGTCTCTCTACTATTCCTCTTTCCTCAGTTTGCATCTTCCACATTCTATTATCGGCCATGAACTTGATCTCATTTAAAGTTGCCCCTTCCATATGGCAGGCACTTTTGATTGATTTGTTTTTACCATATTTTCCCGATGAATCCTGAGTCAGAAAAGAATCCGAGACATTTCTTGTTCTCCCACAGCATATGTGTGTTTGGGCGCTAAGGGGGCGGGTGTGGGAGATTGAGTTTGGCTCACAGGGGTTGGATGGGCAAACGTGAGTTGCACACTGATCGTCATTATCACGTAGGTTCAAGTGCTGATGGCTCTAGAAGCAATTTCTCATTTCAGATCAACTTGCTTGCTGCGTAACCCGATTCCTTTCCTCTTAGGTAATCACAGACCTGGAGGAGCAGCTAAACCAGCTGACGGAGGACAACGCTGAGCTCAACAACCAAAATTTCTACTTGTCCAAACAACTTGATGAGGCCTCTGGCGCCAGCGACGAGATCGTACAGCTGCGAAGTGAAGTAGACCATCTCCGCCGCGAGATCACGGAGAGGGAGATGCAGCTCACCAGTCAGAAGCAAGTAAGGATTGTAAACAGTGTCAGAGACTTCCCCAGGAAACTTGGAACCCCTTTAAATTTTAGAGCAGATGCCAGTTGTATCTCTCCCAAGGGTTCTCAGACTGAGCCTGTCCAGTAAAAGGGCTCTTTTTTATAATCATGTCTGTGTTTTGTTGTTGTTTTTTTTTTTTGCGATACGCGGGCCTCTCACTGTTGCAGCCTCTCCCGTTGCGGAGCACAGGCTCCGGATGCGCAGGCTCAGCGGCCATGGCTCACGGACCCACCCGCTCCGCGGCATGTGGGATCTTCCCGGACCAGGGCACGAACCCCCGTCCCCTGCATCGGCAGGCGGACTCTCAACCACTGCGCCACCAGGGAAGCCCCATATCTGTGTTTTGAAGGCTTGTGGGTTTTAAAAATGGCTTTTAGAAGTGTGTAGTTGGTTTTTGGGGTTTTTTTTTTTGTTTTTTGGCCGCTCTGCACAGCATGCAAGATCTTAGTTCCCCATCCCTTTGGAACCCGTGCCCCCTGCAGTGGAAGTGCAGAATCTTAACCACTGGACTGCCAGGGAAGTCCTGTGTGTGGTTGTTCTTGATTTTGATTTAAAACCATTAAAAATAGAATAGAATGCTTCTGTGAGCCACTTTATTTTTATGTATTTATTTAAAAAAAATTTTTTTGGCTGCGCCACGTGGCCTATAAGATCTTATTTCCCCCTACCGGGGATTGAACCCTGGCCCTTGGCAGTGAGAGCTCAGAGTCCTAACCACTGGACCGCCAGGGAATTCCCGAGCCACTTTATTGTTAAGTGTGGTCTCTTTTCCCTGATCTTCCTCCTGGTTCTTTCTATAAGATGACGGCAGAAATGGCCCTTCATCCATTCTTGTCTGGTCCCCTCATTCTGTAGGAGAAAAAGATAGTGTCTTTCAGACCATAGTTAGAAACTCCTGCTTTTCTGAAACTGATCCGACAAAAGTAACATCTGGGAAATCCTCATTTGATACAAAGCACAACTCAGTGATACTGATTTGCAGACGATGGAGGCTCTGAAGACCACCTGCACAATGCTGGAGGAGCAGGTCATGGACCTGGAGGCCCTGAACGACGAGCTGCTGGAAAAAGAGCGGCAGTGGGAGGCCTGGAGAAGCGTCCTTGGTGACGAGAAGTCCCAGTTTGAGTGTCGGGTTCGAGAGTTACAGAGGATGCTGGACACCGAGAAGCAGAGCAGGTGGGACTTCCTGTTGGTAGAAAGCTGTGGCAGGTGACAGGAGCAGGATCCACCTCAGAGCTACCAGCAGGGTAACCGATTGTCCCAGCTTGGCCAGGACTGAGCAGTGTCCTGGGACATAAGACTTTCAGTGTTAAAACTGGGAGACTCTTGTGCAGACCAGAATGGGTCCGTCATCCTCGTTGTAAATACAGGCACTGCCGTTTGGCAGTAGATGGTGACCACTTACCCCATGCAGGGCCCTGGGGGTCAGCAGGGAGAATATCTCAGCGCTTTCTTTGTAGAAACTCTTTTCTCGGGTTTCTAATCACTGTGACCATGTAGCAAGACCATCACTGTTTCGATCCTGGTCATTTGGGACGCAAGCCTGCCTTCTACACCAACCTTGGCATTATTGACAGTTCAGGCCGAGTGATCCTTTGTCGCGGGCCCTCTTCTGTGCGCTGCAGGCTGCCAAGCAGCACCCCTGGGCTTGACTAAACCCGAGGAGCTGCTCCCTCCTACAGTGTGACAACCCAGAACATCTCCACACATTGCCCAGTGTCCCCTGGGGGGCAAAATCACCCCCAGTTTGAGAACAACTGCTCTATAAGAACGGTTTGGTTTTTTTTTTTCCATTTCTTGGTAGGAAATAAGTTCAGGTAGTATCTTTTCTCTGAGTTCCCACAGTCCTCCCAGCATAGAATTCCCTTCCTGCCGGGGTCACAGGTGTGAGGGTTGTGTACTGCATGCTGCTGGGGATGCTGTTTGCACTGAAGACGTCATAGATAGGAAGATTTATTATGACAGTTTAACAGCTCACGGCAGCAGTGTCTGCACTAACAAAATCAGTATATTATGACGGTTTACCAACAGATGGAAGTAAACAGTCTTAAAGAACACGTGCCTTTCTTAGTTTGTGCAGAGACACCTACAGGCTGGTATTTGCCCCGTGGCTTCATGTCTGCCCAGTTGAATCCTATCCCTCCCCCATAACCTCGCTAATATCACCTTCCTCTGAAACTTGCCTTCCTGCGGTACTCTGAACTCCTTTTTTTTTGGCTGTGTTGGGTCTTCATTGCTGCACGCGGGCTTTCTCTAGTTGGGGCGAGTGGGGGCTACTTTTAGTTGCGGTGCACGGGCTTCTCATTGCGGTGGCTTCTCTTGTTGCGGAGCACAGGCTCTAGGCGTGTGGGCTTCAGTAGTTGCAGCGTGCGGGCTTCAGTAGCGGTGCATGGGCTCAGTAGTTGCGGCGCACAGGCTGTAGGGCACGCGGGCTTCAGTAGTTGTGGCTCGTGGGCTCTAGAGCGCAGGCTCAGTAGTTGTGATGCACGGGCTTAGTTGCTCCATGACATGTGGGATCTTCCCGGACCAGGGCTCTAACCCACGTCCCCTGCATTGGCAGGCAGATTCCCAACCACTGCGTCACCAGGGAAGTCCACTCTGAACTCTGTAAGCAAGATAAACTATACCTGGAAATATTTATCATTTATTAGGACTCTATCAGATTCATTTTAGTGTTTCCCACATTTGCTTGATCATAGAGTAGACTCATCACAGTCTTGGATGTATAATCTGTGCTTAATCAAACTAGAAAAGACTGGAAGCAAAGAGGACCTATAAGTTTCAAGAGAAACTGGTAAAAATATTCCCCTTTTAGACATCTTCCCATTCAGGGTACTTGCTGATGTAAGGGGGCTGCTGGTTTAAGACCTCCTGTTGCTGTTTCCCTCCAAACTCTTGGGCTCCCCCATCCTCACCATACATTCTGGCTGCCCTCACACAGACCCCCTCCCTCCCACCTGCAAGTCCAGCTCTTATGCCAGCTGTTTCTGGAATCCTTCAGAGACAGTTTTGGGGACGGAATCTGACCATAGCATCAAGAAATTCACAATCACACGTGGAAGGTGTAATCATGGGCTGTGCTTGGGAAGACATTTCATGTATACTTTCAGGGGCAATTGTGAAAGATCTTGGCTACCCACCCCCGTTTTTTTCCTGCCTCTATTTTGGTATTATGTGGGACCTGAGATGAGTAAAATATAATTCTTAATTCTTGTCTTCAAGAGGCTAAGAGTCTAGTGGAGGAAGTAAACTATGCATTGAGCTATTTATCGCCTAAAATAGAGAGTGGGCTGTGCCAGGCGAGAAGTACATTTATGCTTTGGGGACAACAAGGAGAGGTTGCTTCTGAGAGGGAAACTGGGAAAGGTTCTATGGTGGACATGGCCTTTGAGTTTACCCTTGAAGTCTGAGTAAGATTTGGATTTGTCGGGTGGGGAAGGAGAGCTGCCAGTGGAGGAGCCTGTACAAGCCCAGGTGTGGAAGCAGCAAAGCATAAGACCTAAAGGGGGGAGGGGCAGTGATTTTTCTAGTTTGCTTCCAGTTTTTCTATTCTTTCACCTTATTGACAGATATTGATACATCCATCAGGTTCAAGTTTCAGTTTCTTGAGGAGCACCCAGAACACTTCACCTCTTGCATGTACTTTAAGGAGAGGAAATGTTTGCTCACATGGGGCCTCGCATGGCCCTTTGCACCCTGTGTTCCTTCAGCAGGCCCTCATTCCCTTCCCGCTCCCGTAGGAGGGTGTGACAGTCTTGTGACGTCTTCTCCAACCCAGTTGCATTTGGAAAGATGCCTTATCGCCTTCAGCCTTTCCAAGTGCGTATATATTCACAGGAACTTTACCTGTGAAGAGTATTTTTACCCAGGGCCTGAAGTGGGTCACATCTTCACTCTGAACGTGGTCAGAAAACAAGACATGATTCAGAACAAGGGGTCGGGTTGGGCATCTCGCCAGCCTGCAGTCTGTTTGGTTGCTTAGCAGGGCCCGAGCTGGACCAGCTTCCTTCCTGCAGGGTGGCGATGGTGGGGCTTCTGAACGCGCCTGTGTTTTTTCGCAGGGCGAGGGCCGATCAGCGGATCACCGAGTCGCGCCAGGTGGTCGAGCTGGCAGTGAAGGAGCACAAGGCTGAGATTCTGGCCCTGCAGCAGGCTCTCAAGGAACAGAAGCTGAAGGCCGAGAGTCTCTCCGACAAGGTCAGCCCCTGTCCCTCCTGCTCTTTAGATACACGTATGCACCTCCTTTTAGCAGGTATGCTTGACACACAGTCACATGTGATCAATGGTCAGCATGTTTCATAAACAGAGTCGTGTGATTATGCTTCCCCGTGGGCCGCCCTCTGTTGCCAGTAGTGTGGGTGAGGGGGGCAGGTACTAGGGTATCAGAGTCGGTCAGTGACTTCCTCACATCTGCCCATCAGGGCCCCTGAGGTCGAGATTTTGATCTGGGTGCACAACACTCTTGCTTTCTGGCATCTGATTTCTAGAAGCCTTCATGGGTCTAATGTCGAACATCCTTGGGGAGTGGGGAGTGTTGAGGACTCATGCTCATTCCATTGCTGCAATGACAGGAAGCCTCAGCCTCTCTGGGTTCTAAGTCCAGGGACACGGTAGGATCTGAGGATGGTGCGGGTTCTCAGTATTTCACGTTGGAAATACACGTGTTCTGTCCACGTAGCACTCTGTATCCTGTATTTACAAAGTGACATACCAGTGTTTGGAGATTTTTATCTAATAATCTTAAAAGAGATTTCGAATAGGTGCTTCAATATTATAGATAACAAAAGGTCCGAGGAATTTCACGTATACGCATAGCCTCATACATACGCACTCCTTTGCACACACACACAAGCACACACACACATAATATAAAGTAGAAATCTAACCTCTGAATTTTGTGTAACTTTGTAATTTCATGATTATAAAAGTGATTATTTGGGGTCATTGTGGAAGATATAGAAACCACAGAAAAGTAAAGAAAAAAATGACTGGTAAGCTGTCATCACTGTTATCTTGGTGAATTTGTATATACATATAAATATTTATTTATAAATTTAGGTTCTTACTATGTAAACAGCTTTACGTAATTTTTAAACATCACATAACTAGGGGCTTTTCCTGAGTTAGTGAATCTTTTTTGAACGTGTAGTTCTAGAAACATCAATTACACAGAGGCACCTTTTTTTTTTTTTTTTTTTTTTTTGCGGTACGCAGGCCTCTCACTGTTGCGGCCTCTCCTGCTGCGGAGCACAGGCTCCGGACGTGCAGGCTCAGCGGCCATTGCTCACGGGCCCAGCCGCTCCGCGGCATGTGGGATCCTCCCGGACCGGGGCACAAACCAGTGTCCCCTGCATCAGCAGGCGGACTCTCAACCACTGCGCCACCAGGGAAGCCCAAGGCTCCTATTTTAATGATTCCACTTGTGTTGAAAATTTGAGCTTCTTCCATTTTTTTGTTTTTGCCGTCATAAATAACACTGTGATGAACATAAATCTTTATGGACATCTGTGATGATTTTCTTACCAGAATTTCATAGAAATTATATGATCAGATTCAAGGCTAGAGCTTGTTACTCAGGAACCCTCCTGGTGTTGGCTTACAATTTTTTTAACCATTTTTTAACCATAAGGAAAGTAAATATATTATTTGACCATGAGGAAAGTAAATATATTATTTAGAGATAAATGAACCCTTTTGTGTTTAGCTTGAAGGATATTTTTTTTACCTGATTGTTCTTAAAGTATTCTATAGCAAAGTCCTCCCCATCCTTTAAGGCTCTAGACATTCTGACCCCATCTTCTCTTGATGACTGGTCTTTCAGGATGAATTTCTCTTCTCCGTACCTCTTATCAAAATCGTCACCCGACAAAGCAGTCACTATTTGTATACGTGTCTAGTTATGGTGCCACCCTCTGCCTTTGTGACTTGTTGTAAGATCCTTGAGAGAGCTTGTCTCTCCTTTCATCCAAAGCCCCTGATATTATCCTATGCAAGTAGTAAGCATTCAGAATGTGATTATTTAATTCAGCCAAAGCATGTCAGATAAATAAATTCTTGAGAAGTCATCCTCCTAGAACTTGTCACTGCTCTATATATGACCCATCCCTTAGAAATAATATTCTCTCCTCATAGAATAACGCACATAAGGCTTATCTATGTCATGGACATTTGTGATATACTTTAAAAAAACCAGTATTTATGTTCTGACCTTTAGAACTTGATTATTCTTTACCTGAGAAGGTTTGTGGATATTTGCAAAAGTTGTTAGTGTCTAACATTACTAAATGTGGTATCACGGCCAATTTTTTCCAAATGTCCAGCTCAATGATCTGGAGAAGAAACACGCCATGCTTGAAATGAACGCCCGAAGTTTACAACAGAAGCTGGAGACGGAACGAGAGCTCAAACAAAGGCTTCTGGAAGAGGTGAGTGTAAAATGCCAGGTAAATAGAGCCGGGTGGACTCTCAAGTGAATATCTGTTGTCTTCAGGTGGGCAGATCCAAATTAAGGCGTTCAGATTTCAAAGTGGAAATTTTCAAGGAAGAGTAAAAGGTGGTCACTGGATACTTCCTTTTTTTTTCTTTCTTTCTTTTTTTTTAAATTTTATTTCATCTTATCTTTTTATTTATTTATTTATTTATTTATTTATGTCTGCATCGGGTCTTCGTTGCTGCGCATGGGCTTTCTCTAGTTGCGGCGAGCGGGGGCTACTCTTCGTTGTGGTGCGCAGGCTTCTCATTGCGGTGGCTTCTCTTGTAGCAGAGCATGGGCTCTAGGTGCGCTGGCTTCAGTAGTTGTGGCTCGTGGGCTCTAGAGCACAGGCTCAGTAGTTGTGGCGCACAGGCTTAGTTGCTCCGCGGCATGTGGGATCTTCCCGGGCCAGGGCTTGAACCCGTGTCCCCTGCCTTGGCAGGCAGATTCTTAACTACTGCGCCTCCAGGGAAGTCCTGGATACTTTCTAAAAGGTGTTTAACACGTTAAAAAAATGTGTCACGAAGGCCGGGGTCCTCTTTGTCATTGTGTCCTCCCAAATGGTGCTTAATGGCGTGTCGAGCACACAGTGAGTCTGTGCCAAGTGGAAGTTTATTAAATATGCAGGCACGTGGATATTGAGTTAAATTATTCTTTAGAGTTTATGTCCAAAGTATATGAAGTTTGCAGGCTGATAGGACAACCATGTAATTAGCTTTGTGCACGGGGCAGAGACCTGATTAGATTACACTGAGTGCCAAATCTCATGAAGGCTTTTGAACATCCAGTTAATTCAATTTTAAAAAAATGATGCCCTGCTTTTGAGACACAAAACGAAAAGCTCAAATTGGTCTCCTAAACCAATCCATTCCTTATGTTATTTCCTGTACCTTTTAACAGAATTCTGAAAATCTCTGTTTAAACTGATGACAACTTCCCACTCCCAACCAAAGCCCTGGTTTGGTTGAATCACTGATAATTCAGCTTTGTTCATTAGAATTGACCTATCAGGACAAAGGCACTTTATAAAGATATTTCACGAGAAGTTGGACTCCAAGAGTGTTCTGTTTAAGCCATAGTGAGCCTGACGGTTGAATTAGCCAGATTATCTATTCTGGTGAATTGAGGTTTTATTTTGTGCCACCTGTAGCCCATGAGGGGCTCTGCTGGTAGAAATATTATGACTATGCTATTAAGTTCGAAAAGTGTGGTGAAAATTTTGCAGGTGAATATAAAATGTTTTATAGAAGGAGGCTTTAAAAAATATGGGTGGGAGTTTCGGAAAGTTCTGGAGATGGATGATGGTGATGTACAACCATGTGAATGTACTTAATGCCACAGAACTGTGCAATTAAAAATGATTAAAGTGGTAAATTTTGTGTATATTTTACCACAACAAAAAGTTTTTAAATAAAATCAATTATACACACACACACACACACACACACACACACAAACATACACACACGTGGGTGGGAAGTTCACCAAAGGTGACACTAAGAACATTATAATAGAAGTTGACAAGTCACCCCGCTGGTCAGATAGAGAATGATGGTCTTTTATCTGGAATGAATAGGCAACACCCCCACTTGAGGCACCTGTTGGAAACAGAAGGAACAGAAATAATTAGTGATCTCGCCTGTCCTCTTTTTCTTCCAAGGAAGGAGCACTGGCCCCAACAGCTCAGTGCTTTGGTCCAAGGTTACATGGTGAGTCAGCGGCAGGGCTAGGAAGAGAAGGCTGGAATCCTGATTCAGTCCCCTTGTTCTCACTTCTAAAACTACCTGGGAACGTTTCCAGTTCTCCATTCTGCACCTCACAGAGGGCTTTTTGAGCAGATGTCTGGCTGCCATTGAATGGGAGGCAGATCTCACTGACAGCCGAAACCATTAGGAAACTAAGAACAATCTTTATTGTCCGGAACGCAGCTGGCATCCTGGCTTGTGGTGGGCCCTCTGTAAGCAGGAGACCGGGGGCTTAGCCTGGCTGTCCTCTCCATCAGGTGCAGATTCTTGTAAATGGGGTCAGAATCAGTGTCTCAGAGTTGGAAAGAATTTTTGTGTGTCATTTGGTGCAAATTCCCAGCACTTGCACCTCTGTTCCCTTTATTATCCCTGTCCTGGGCACTAACGGATCTTTCTCCCAGGTCTTTTCTCTCGGGCCAGAAATGGCCTCGGAAGCTTTTCTGACACTGCCCTTTACAGGCACGATTAGTCTCTTGGAAGTGATGCCAGAGCTCAGAGTCCACTTGCTAATCCTGTCGAGTTAATCCCCCTCCAAGGTAGAGAGTCCCTTCCCCAACCCTCCTCATAGGTGGGCTTCGGTGAACCTTGGCCTCAATATCAAAACTTAGAGTGACTTTAGACATCCCAGCTCATTTTTCTGGCACCTTTAACTCTTGGAAAGTCCTTTCTTATTGTAAACTAAAGCCTATAACTTCCAACCATTGGTTCTGTTACATCAAAACATTTGAAAACAGGGTGTAGTCTCATATTTCCAACCAAAGTAGGAGGTTAATATTGATTAATGATCAAATCACTTGACTAGTAATCAAAATAACTAATGTTTAATTAGCATGTACTATGTGCCAGGTGCCTTTCTGAGTACTTTCCATGAATTAACTCCTATAGTCCTTGTGACGCTTCTGTGAGAGAACTACTACTTTTTATTTTACCATTTCTGTGACAGCTGATTCGATATCTCTGTAGCTTTCCCAGTCCATATTGCCTTCTCTTTTCTAAATGGAAGACTTTAAGTCCTTCCATGTTTGGGATGTTCTTTTCTCATAGATTTATCTTTCCGAAGAGAGTTTCTAGAAGCCCCTGTGGTTTGAACAGCACAGAACAGTGGGCCATCTCCACTTCCATTCTGGGCTCTGAATACCTCTGCCAGTGACCCGGGCTCTTTGTGTGGCTTTAGCACGCTGCTGACACCCATCAATCTGTTAAATCACCACCAGCCCTTCTACAAGTTTTTTTTTTTTTTTTTTTTAACATCTTTCTTTATTCAGTTGATGTTTTAAAAAGATACCATCCTATGAAACCTTCTCTTGTTGGTTTTGATCCATCTTCCCAGCCACCAGAGTTGTTTCACGCTCTGGTTCAGTCATCTAGTTCCTTTGTGCTTCCTCCCAGTTTCCTGTCACCCTCATAAAATTGGGGGACAGATCTAAGCACATGGCTAGAGCCCTCTTTTCACTCTAACACTGATTAGGAACAGCCTCCATTTACGTCTCTCTGGGAAGCAGGTTAATGGTTTTGTAAAACATTTCATTGAGCACAAATGTCATTCTTGTTTTCTATTGTAGTGAATAAGTAGCCTATTTCCTGGAAAGCTAATGGACAGTTGATGTGTTGATTCTAGAGAAATATTTTGGGCCTGGCTGTCACCAAACAGATTCTTGTCCCTAGCACTTGTTTCTCTGCTTCCTGCCTAGCAATTAGTGTTGTCCTAAAATAGTAGAGAGAAACTAAAGCGGATAATTTGCAAGAAGTAATCATTTGTGCTACAGGGGACAGATAGCTCCCTGGAGGAGGTTATCTTAGCTGTTTTCTCTCTTTCTTTCCCTGTATTTTAGGGGGTTCTGTGGTTTGATTCAGAAATTCCAGGTCACGCACACAGGGCAGGTGATCATAAGTTAGTTTCCTGCTTTACGGAGGACTGATGGGGAGAGGCTGGCGGAGTAGGTTTGGGCAGGAAAGGAAGATGGAAAGGTGAGGGGGGCGCACCTGAACGGGATGGAGGGAAGAAAGACGGACGAAGGAAGCAGCGCTAAGATTCATCGAGGATGTGCTGTATGCTGGGCACTGTGCTCGGTGTGTCAGCCAGTGAAGGGAGTTATTACCCCCACTTACAGACGAAGAGACTGAGGGTCTGAGAGGCAGTGAGCTGCCCCTGGTCACAGGACTAATAAGAGTTAAAGTCAGGATTTGAACCAGGGTCTGGAACGTTCTAAAGCCCAGGTTCTTTTCCATGACACCATGATGCCTCAGGGAATCAGCTGCCTCTCAAGAGGAAGGGCAAGTGAGGAGTAGAAATGGAAAGACAAACATTGGTGGAGGGAAGAGAAATAAGGTAGCGAGGTTTCAGCAGATTCCAAGGTCATCAGTAGCCTTTGGCCGGCTGGGGCGTGGGCCACCGAGGTTTGCCCTCGCCTGCTGGGAAACTCCCGTGCTGATGGTTATAGCTCTTTACCAGCCCTCTGTCCTTAAGGCTGCAGAGGGTCTAGGCCACCAGGGAAGGGAGTATTTGGGCCACTGGTGGTGTGGTTAGATTGGACCCAAGGGGTTGGGTGAAATCAAGCAGCGTCTTGTCAGGATAGCTGCTCTTTCCTGCTTTTTAGAAACAGAAGCATTTTAGGAAAGAGAGTCATAAACCCAGTATCTTTATAGCCTGCTCTATTTTCTGGTTGACTTCCATTGTAAAAAAAAATTGGAGAGAGACTTCCAGCACACAGCGATTTCCAATGTCCTAAATAGAATTTTGTTTTCCTTGGGTTTTACCAACACGTGTGCTGAACCTGAGATCTTCCTTCCTCCCCACGTGGTAGAAATATCTCCTGCGACTGTGGCTTGTTGGTCCCACACCCTGACGAGGTGCTGTTTGAGTTAGAGGTGCTATGACCCTTTGTTTTTTTTTTTTTAAATAAATTTATTTATTTGTTTTTATTTTTGGCTGCGTTGGGTCTTTGTTGCTGTGCGTGGGCTTTCTCTAGTTGTGGCGGGCGGGGGCCCCTGTGTTGCCATGCGCGGGCTTCTCATTGTAGTGGCTTCTCTTGTTGCGGAGCACGGGCTCTAGGCACGTGGGCTCAGTAGTTGTGGCGCACGGCCTTTGTTGCTCCGTGGCATGTGGGATGTTCCCAGACCAGGGATCGAACCCACGTCCCCTGCACTGGCAGGCGGATTCTTATCCACCGTGCCACCAGGGAAGCCCTGACTCCCCTTTGTATATTCTACACGGAGAATCACAAAGTGAGTTCTCTTAACAGCAATTGAGATCTTAAAAACAAAAAATAAGGACAAATCAGAACGTGGCTGTCATGGCATTAAGTCGCACTGCCTTAGATGTCAACTCAGATGGCCCGTACTCTGAAGTACCAAAATATCCTTAACTGCAACTCTGATTGGGAAGGCAGACCCACCAGTCTGGACTTCTTGTTGTGGTGGGCACCTTGTGAGTGGCTGGCCATCAGAGATTTCTGTGCAAGTTCTTTTTAACTGCACATGCATCATTTTGGAATAGCAGACGGTTAGTCATTCCGGAATGAGCCGAACTTTTGGTGCCATGTCTGAAATTAGTTTGTAACAGGGACAGTGAGGGAGCACGTTGCTTTGTGTGTGGTATGAAGCCTCTCCTGCCTCTCTCCCCACCAGCAAGCCAAGTTACAGCAGCAGATGGACATGCAAAAGAGTCATATTTTCCGTCTGACTCAAGGGCTACAAGAAGCTCTAGATCGGGCTGATCTGCTGAAGACAGAAAGGAGTGATCTGGAATATCAGCTAGAGAACATTCAGGTGAGAACTGGCAAAGGGAACTTAAACTGTCTGCAGAGGCAAAGCATGATGGCTAAAAGCCATCTGTCTGGTCAAATGGGCAGTATCTTCATGTTGTGTGTTTTTCCCAGTATTTTATTATGAAAATTCTCTGACGTTCAGAGAAGCTGGGAAGTTTCTATCATGACCACCCTCTGGATTCTCTTACTTGCCATTTGCTATTTTTTGCTTTTTCACATCTGTCCGTGCTTCAGTCCATCTTTTTTGGGGGGATGGTGGGCAGTAAGATCAGAACTAAGTAAATAAAGATGGGCCCAGTGTGGCTTGGGTTGGATTTTTCATATGTTAATATTGTAACAACTTTATTTTTTATTTTCTTAAAGTACCAAGTTTAAAAGTATACTTCTTTCGGTGTCTGAGGTGCTTTTTGTTTTCACAAATTTTAGGTTCTCTATTCTCATGAAAAGGTGAAAATGGAAGGCACTATTTCTCAACAAACCAAACTCATCGATTTTCTGCAAGCCAAAATGGACCAACCTGCTAAAAAGAAAAAGGTGGGTCAGAGGGTTTGAAAAGCGGGGAGCTGACAGTTTCGCTCAATCGTGGTGATTCTGTAGAGACCACTGGGATAGATAATCCTAGGAACATCAGAGAAAACAAAAGGCATGTTGTCTTGTTTTGTTTGGGGTTGAAAAAGAGGCTTTGGGATCATCAGAATAGCTCTTCAAGAGAAGCTATCACTCTCGAGTCTGTAATATACTATTTTGTGTTCATGGCCTTTAAAGTTGTCATGCCTTCCTCTGTGAAGGCAGTGATAGTTTTTTCCCAGGCAGCTGGGGTGGGGAAGGTAGCAGAGAGGAAGGTTTATACTCAGGTCAGTGTCCTGGACTCCATAGGGGTTCCCTGCTCACATGTACAGGACTCTGGAGAGATTACAGGTCACTTGTATGGGATTCTAGACAGAGAGGGGTTCTTAGGTCATGGGGATAGGATTCCAGAGGTTTTAATAGGTCATCTGTATGGGGCCGTAGAAGGATTCTCAGGTCATGTGTACAGGACTCCAGAAAAACTAGCCATCATCTGCTCAGTCCTTCTGATTGGCTCAAGAAGAGACTGGGACCCGGAGAGCTGACGTGACCTGCCCAAAGTGTCTGACTGGATAGCTGTCCCTTCCATGGGGTGCGGCTCCATCTCTTTAAAATTGTAACATATAAATTGAAAACAATGACCAAAAGAAACAGATGGACAGGGTGATATAGGCACACATGGGAAGATTTTTAATAAGCCCAGAGCATGCTTCCCTGAACCACTGAAGGTTTGGTCATGTGTCCTCAGTTCAAGAAGGTCTCTAAGGAGCTTGAAGCTTCTTCCCAAGGCACCCAGATTCCAAAGTAGCACTGGCGGTGGCACAGGGAAGGCCTCCGATGACAGGGTCCTGGGGAGTGGACTGAAGGAGGCGGTCGGTCTCTTGGTCCCATTGTTCTCTTTACGGGAAGGGACCAGAGCAGCAGTGGTGGCTGTGGAGGAGGATTTCCTTGTGTGCTGTGTGACCATGCTTGTTTGTGCTGATGATACTGAATCTATTTTATTTTATCAGTGGACTGTTATCTGAGTTTGTCACTTGATGTAGTCAGGGTGCTTCCGTGTATTTCTTTGTTAGTCTTCACTCCCATTACCCTACATTATACTTTTCTTTCCCATGTACAATACATGTTCCATTTGCATGCTTTTGCATAAGCCCCTTGTGGTGACATTAGTTTAGTATTCCTTTTTTTTTTTTTTGCTTCCTTTAAAAAAAAATACTCATCTCTGTGTCTTGTAACTAAGCATCATGAGACAAATTCAAGGCAAGAGGGATTGCTGAACCATGTCTCCTGCTTCCATCCTCCACTTCCATTTTTTGAGGGTAAAGGCTCAGGAAATGGCTCTCCTTCTTGGGAATGCTAAAGGAAGAGGTGGTGGCAATTCAAGCATCTCTGACCCTCTCGGTGAAAACTTCCACGCCCCTACTTTTTTTCCAGCCGGCTGGGAGGGGCTGTGGCTTGGTCCCCCCCTCCCCCTTCACATGCCAGTTTTACTAAACCCGCTTGCAGTGAGTACACGCCCGGCTCCCGTGGTCTGCTCCTCCCGAGGCAGGGTTCCTTTCACTAGTTCCCAGTGCCAATTTCCAGGAGTTAGGAGATATCTCTGTTTCCATTGCTAGGGTTTATTTAGTCGACGGAAAGAGGACCCTGCTTTGCCCACACAGGTTCCTCTGCAGTACAATGAGCTGAAGGTGGCTCTGGAGAAGGAGAAAGCTCGCTGCGCGGAGCTCGAGGAAGCCCTGCAGAAGACCCGCATCGAGCTCCGCTCCGCCCGGGAGGAAGGTACGGGCGCCCTTGACGCCAAGTGCGGTGGACGAGGCAGAGGACCGATCTCAAGGAGATTGGCCGAGACTAGTTCAGCCTCGTGGTGACAGCCCAGACATCCCACGTCTGAACGATGCACGGCATCCTCGGCATTGCCGATCAGGCACCCTGTGTGTCCTTTTGGTCTCGGGCCTTTGATAGCCAGCCCCCGGGGTGGTCCACTTGGTTGGGGCCTCTCGGGGACCCTGCTAACCGAAAGGCATTGGACCCGTCTCTCCCCAGCTGCCCACCGGAAAGCCGCAGACCACCCGCACCCGTCCACGCCGGCCACCGCCAGGCAGCAGATTGCCATGTCCGCCATCGTGCGGTCGCCCGAGCACCAGCCCAGTGCCCTGAGCCTGCTCGCCCCGCCGTCTAGCCGCAGGAAGGAGTCTTCGACTCCAGAGGGTATGTCCTCAAAAGGGGCCACTGGACATGCATCGACATTTTTTTAAATGGACTGAGAAATGCAGACCTAAGGTGAAAATGACAAGTAATAACACTGAAGGATAAAGAGTAAGAAGTAAGCCTTCTCCCCACCCCGGTTCCCTCACCCAGAGTCACCCACTGTGCTCTGCCAGCCGTCCTTCATGCATGTGAGTGCATGTCTGTATTATGTAGGTGTCTTATAATATATCATCTTTAAGAGGCAGGAGAAAATAACATTTTTCTCAGTCCTTTTGTCTTTCGTAAATATCATAGCCCACTATGCTCTACACCAGGGGTCTCCAACCCCTGGGCCGTGGACCGGTACCGGTCCGTGGCCTGTTAGGAACCGGGCGCACAGCAGGAAGTGAGCGGCAGGCGAGTGAGCGAAGCGTCATCCCCGCTCCCCATCGCTCGCGTTACCACCCGAACCATTCCACCCGCCCCAGCACCGGTCCCTGGAAAAATCGTCTTCCACGAAACCGGTCCCTGGTACCAAAAAGGTTGGGGGCCGCTGCTATACACTGCAGAACATCTTTCTTCTTTTAGTTAAAATGCTATCTTAGCCAGTTTCGTAATAACATGGATCGACCCCATCCTTCTAGAGGGCTGCGTGGTCTTCCATGGTGGGAGGTGTATGATTCATCTATTAATCCAGACCCCTGTTGATGGGCATTTAGGTTATTTCCAGCTCCTTGTTTCCATACGTACCCTGCAGTGAATACCCTGCAGCTCTGTGGGTGCTATGACTGTAGGATAAGTCCTTGGGAAATCAATCCGGTTAAAGGTTATGTGCATTTTGAAAGCTGGTAATTTGTGCCAATTTATACCAGTGGTGTGAGGAGTTTTCTTTGTGGGCTCAAAGGTACTCTGTTCACCTAGAGACGGAAAGGACTTAAAAACAGCCAAGGAAGGTGGTTTGGAAAGTCATACAGAGGGTGGGGTAGAGCTGTGGGTGTTTCATATCAGGGCGTCACCAGCTACTCACTTCATCTCATTTACTTAGTTTTGGCCCCGCTGTGCGGCATGAGGGATCTTAGTTCCCCTACCAGGGATTGAACCCATGCCCCCTGCAGTGGAGGTGTGGAGTCTTAACCACTGGACCGCCAGGGAAGTCCCACTATCAACCCCCTTCAGCTGCCAATATCGATGGGATTTTGTTGTCGTTGTTTTCTTCAGCGATGATGTCATCTCATTTCCTATGTTTACATAACACTTTGAATCAAAGAGCTTCACTCTTAAAGTCATCAAAGTGGAGCTGGTAACACAGAGGAAAATCATTTCTGGCCCCCGTGTCCTTCGACGAAGCTGCATAGAGCAGCTCCCTGAGTAGTTTGGAATACTCGAAGCATCTCCTTCGTGTGCGTGGCTTGTTCACAGTTTCAATGTGCATTTATGTTATGTATTCCTCATGACTTTCTGATAAAGGAACAGTGATAGCATTATATGGAGAAATCAATTTGGATTCAGAAATATGGATCCTGAATTTTTCTATTTAAAGCTGCCTTTAGCTAGTTAGGTCACTATTGAGAAGGGGGCCTTCTAAATGGAAAAAAATCAATCTTGTTAATTTTAACTGACTGGACTATAAATGTAAGAATCAGTTGTTTGAGGCTTAAAAGTTGGGTTTTTTAAAAAAGGAGGTTATTCATGAAAGAACTGGGCATGAAGTGAGAATTCTTCAGTCAGTTTATGTATTGAATAATCAGAAATTCTGTAATTCAGAATAGTGATTTTTGAACTGGATTCTGAAAAGCTCTAGATCCATGATCTCATGTGGAAAACAAACCTTTTATGACTAAAATATTTATAAACAACTGACTTAGAAGCATATGTTTCTCTATGCTCACAAATATCTATGCCATTGTATTAACAATCTGCTGCCAGTGATGTGTTCTTAAATAAAACCTAATTCCTAATAACCAGATAATAGTGATTTCAATTTGGTTCATATAAATCTAGACACATCTGTTAGTGTTAAAGTAATTTTACAATCCGTAACTAACGTGCTCTAATGTTTTTTAAACAGCTTTATTGAGATACAATTCACATACTATACAGTTCATTTGTTTGAAATGTATAATTCATTGTTTTTTAGTAAGTTCACAAGGTTGTGCAACCATCACATTCTAATTTTTAAACATTTTTGGTCCACCCCCCCCCAAAAAAAAACAAAAAACAAAACAACCCTATACTCTCTGGCAGTTGCTTCCCATTTCCCCCTTCATGGAACCTCTGACAACCACCAGTCTGCTTTCTATCTCCATGGATTTGCTATCCTGGACGTTTCCTATAAATGAATCATACCACGTATGACCTTTTGTGTCTAGCTTCTTTCACAGAGCATAATGTTTTTGAGATTCATTCATCTTGTAGTATTTATCAGTACTTCATTTTTTTTAATTGCTGAATAATACTCTATTGTGTGGTTATCACATCTTGTTTCTGTATTAATCCATCAATGGACATTTAGGTTGTTTCCACTTTTTGGCTATCATAAATAATGCTGCTGTGAACATCTGTGCACAAATTTTGTGACTACATAATGTTTTCACTTCTCTTGGGTGTGTAGACCTAGGAGTGGAATTGCTGGGTCATCTGGTAACTCTGTGTTTAACTTTATGGGGAACGACCAAACTGGATTCCAAAATGACTGCACCATTTGCTTTCCCACCAGCAGCGTATGAGGACCTTCATTTCTCCGTATCTTTACCAACATGCATTTTCCATACTTTTGAGTCTGGATAACCCAGCAAGCGTGAACTAAAGTCTCACTGTGGTGTTTATTTGCATTTCCCTAATGATGAATGACGTTGAGCATCTTTTCCTGTGCTTCTTGGCCATTTATTTATCTTCTTTGGAGAGATGTCTATTCAGATCTTTTGCCCATTTTTAAATTGGGTTGTCTTTTTCCTATTGCTTCATAAGAGTTCTTCCTATATTCTATTCTTCCTGTAGTTCTTCCTATATTCTCTCTAAGCTCCTTGTCAGAGGGATGATTTGCGAACACTTTTCCTGTTCTGTGGGGCGTCTTTTCACTTTCTTGATGGTATCATTTGCAGCACTTTAATGATTTCTTTGAAAAAATTTTCCTCCAGAATTCAGCCGACGTCTTAAGGAGCGCATGCACCACAACATTCCTCACCGGTTCAATGTAGGACTGAACATGCGAGCCACGCAGTGTGCCGTGTGTCTGGATACCGTGCACTTTGGGCGCCAGGCATCCAAGTGTCTTGGTAAGAGCAGCTACTGTGCGTGGGGGAAGGGTGCCTGTGCATCTCCACCTAAGATTCTGTCCGATGGGGGCGGGGTTTTTTCTTTTCCTTTTTAAATTCCTCATCATGTAGTGCATTCATTTTCAAGTTTTTAGTCTCAGTGGGAGGACACTATTTTTCCCCTGTTCAAGAGGGAGTTTATACGTGTTGTCAGCTCATGTCTCCAACCTCCTGTGCAAAATGCCTTGGGCTTTGTGAGCTTCCAGCCCCCTTTCCGTCAGGCTGGTCTCTCCCTCCAAGGGAAACATGCAGATGTGTTTTAGACACCTGTCTGTGGCAGCCTGGGAGAAGCCAGGAAAACTGGGTCGAGAGTGCCTGGCTGTCTCGTTTCCTCTTCTCCGTAGGGGCCTGGCTCCTGGGAAAGGTTAGGGATGCCCTGGATGGCGGGGCCAGACGGACGGGCCAGGCGGGGGATTGGCTGGCAGAGGCAGGGACTGGTCCCGCATCAGCCAAGTGTGTGTTCAGGTTGTCCACTGCTTTTCCCTAGAATGTCAGGTCATGTGTCATCCCAAGTGCTCCACGTGCTTGCCGGCCACCTGCGGCCTGCCAGCCGAATACGCCACGCACTTCACTGAGGCCTTCTGCCGTGACAAAATGAACTCCCCGGGTCTCCAGACCAAGGAGCCCAGCAGCGGCTTGCACCTGGAAGGGTGGATGAAGGTGCCCAGGTATTGCTGCAAGGCAGTTTGGGCTGGGGTGGGGTGTGGTGAAGATGTGCCGGCCCAGAACAGGCCGCTTCGGGGTAAGGATACTTCTGAGCTAAAGGCATTTGGAAAACAGCAGGTGCAGAAGTGACACTCTGACCTCCCCTTTCTCTCCCGGAAAGTAGGAGATAAAACTCCCAAGTAAAAGCTGCTCTTCCTGTACCAGGAGGAAAGAAGCATTCTCATCCCCGAAGCCTGGGGGCCGGGGCAAGCCCAGCTGAGAGAACTCTGTGCACACAGACCCTGTTACCTTTCCACAGTTGCTGCTCTTTGTTCAACTTAGTATATAAGCACTGGGGCCCATCTGCTTTTGGGGCTTTCTTTTCTTGTGGAGACTCCCACATACACATAGAATAAAATGTGTATGCTTTTCTCCCGTTCATGTGTCTTACATCAGTAGAATTCCAAGGCCAGCCTACAACCCAGCAGGGTAGAAGGAGGTTTTTCCCCCCTGCCCCTGCACTTCATTCCCGGCGTTTTCGGGGGAAGCATCTTCACCGGGATTCCCTCGCCTCCCCACCCCTTCCCCCTGCCTGACTCTTCTGACTTCAAGCGGTTCTTTCCCATCTCTGTTTCCCCAGGAATAACAAACGAGGACAGCAAGGCTGGGACAGGAAGTACATTGTCCTGGAGGGCTCGAAAGTCCTCATTTACGACAGCGAAGCCAGAGAAGGTAAATAAATAGCTCGGGGAATCTCATTGCACGCGGTTGGCCCAGGTGTCCTAGTCTTGGCGTGAAGGCTCTGTTTTCCGGACTGCGTTGCAAGCCTTGTACAA